>NW_024070197.1:10345159-11002727 GCF_014754425.2 Oryx dammah
CCGCGGGCGGTGAGGGTGCGGCCGCGGGCACCCGCAGCGGGCCCGGCGCCGGTGCGGGGGCCCCGCGGCCCAGGGCGGGGGCGGCGGCGCCCACCAGCCGCCGTCCAGGCCGTCGTGCGAGCAGCTGAGATGGCGCGGCGGCGGCAGCAGCTCCAGGCTGGCGCAGTGGCGACAGTGCCAGGCGGCGGGGCCGCTGCGCGGGGGCAGATAGTCCCAGCTGCCGGCGCGCCAGCCCCCGAGCTTGTCGACCGACCAGTAGCGGCCAGGTGGCGGACCGAGGCGCTCGGCATATGGGTAGGGGAAGTCGGCGAACCACCAGGGCTCTAGGCCGCCCAGCGACGCGCCGCCCAGGCTCTCCGAGTCCTCCGAGTCCGACGGCGACGGCTCGAGGTCAAGGTAAGGGCAGGGGGGCGGCGCGGCGCGGCATGGGGGCGGCGCGGCCTGGGCTCCAGCGCCCGCGGCCCCCGCGCCGCCCGCGCCCCCAGCGCCGGGACCCAGCAGAGGCTGGCTCTCGGGGTCCGAGCGCGGCCAGCGCGTGGGCGCCGGAGGGCTCTCGTCCTCGAAGGCCAGGCGGCAGAGCGGCGGCCCGACGGCGGTGGCCGCGGCGGCAGGCGGCGCGGGTGGCGACGGGAAGCCGGGGAAGGCGCCGGCGGGGGGCTCGGCCGGCTCCTTGTCGCGCACGATAGCGAAGTAGGAGGGCGGCGGCTTCTGTGGCGGCTGCGTGGTTGGCGGAGACAGCGGGCGCCCAGTCGCACCCCGGGGCGCCGCGCGCGCCTCGCCCACGCCCAGGCCCTGCGGCTCGATGGGGCCGTAGTAGCGGTGGAAGCCGTCGGCCAAGCCCGCGCCGCCGGGCGGCCCCGCACCTTTGGCGCGGCGCCAGCGATCCACGGCTGCGCGCTCGCGTGGCACGAAGGGCGCTGGGCCCGGCGGGGGCCTCGCCGCGGGGTATGCGGGGCTGGGCAGCGGCTGCGGCGGCGGCGGGGGTTTGGCGGGCGGCGGCGCAGCCTCTGCGCTGCAGCAACTGTACATGCCCTGTAGGGGCCGCGGGAGGAGCCGGGTCAGCGCGGGATGCTGGGGACCACCTGCCTTCCCTCCGACCCTCCCTCCTCTCCCGCACCCGACCTCCCCAGCTGCCTTCCACTTCTCGCCATCCCTGCCAGTTTCTTGCTTTCTCTCCCCCTCCGCCCCCCTCTCTCCCCCGTACCCTGGAGAAGGCCAGCAAGAAATCCATGCGGTGGGTGGGCCCTAGGCAATGCCGCAGGCGCCAGTACACCAGGTGCTCCCAGGCGAAGACCAGCAGGGAGAGGCCCATGGCCACCAGGAGCATGTAGAAGACGCCCGCCATGTTGTCGATGTCCAGCTTGCTGCTCATCACCTCGATCTTGTCATTGTGGCAGATTCCGGAGAGCCACAGCCGTTCCAGCATCTCGATCTCATCTGGGGACAGGCGGGTGGGCTGTCACCTTCCGTGGGCACCCTCTGAGGATCATCTCTGATATGAAAGTCTAGGTCCTCAGACCCTCCTCCCCCCCCACCTTTCCCCAGGACCCAGGGGTCTTTGCCTCCCCTCCTCCACTTTCCCTCCCCTGCCCCCACTCCCAGGCATCTCTGCGTGCAGCCGCACCATCCCCCAGGAACTGCAGCAGTGCCAGGTCAATGGGCCGCTTCCAGCGGGAACCCTTGTGCAAGGCGATGCCATAGCCCGCGGTGGCAAAGACCTTGCCCGAGCCGATGGTGACGAGCTTGCAGCCCTCATCTTTGCGGGCCATGTAGTTGAGCACAGCCGCGTCATAGATGAAGGCGTCCAGCTTCCTGCGGGCAGGGGCATGAAAGGCAGAGTCAGTCCCAGCCAGATGCCCAGACGGCCAACCCAGAGCCCCGCTAACGCCTAACCTCCAGCTGCTCCAGATCCTAACTGGTGGTGAACTCCTCAGAAAGCCACTGCACCTTTCTGTGCCTCAGTTTAAACATCTGCCCAAGGGGGACAGCAGCAACACTCTCCCTTCCAAGGTTGTCGCACAGATAGCCCTGGGAGCAAAGGAAGTGCTGGAGAAATGCTGTGAGTGTTAATGAAATAACTACTTGTTCAGTCCCTACTGGAACCTTCCAAAAGGTCCTGCGTACGCCTCTATTTCTTTATTTTAAAATTGTATTTATTTAAATATTTATTTATTAGACTGCTCTGGGTCTTTGTTGTTGTCACTCAATTGTATCTGACCCTTTGCAACCCCATGGACTGCAGCACACCAGGCTTCCCTGTCCTTCACCATCTCCCAGAGTTTGCTCAGACTCATGTCCATTGAGTCGATGATGCCATCCAACCATCTCATTCTCTGTCACCTTCTTCTCCTCCTGCCCTCAATCCTCGTCCTGTGCTGGGACTTAGTTGGATCTAGTTCCCTTACCTGCGCCCCCTGCATTGGAGCCTGGAGTCCTAGTCACTAGACCAGCAGGGAAGTTCCCTACTCCTCCATTTTAAAGAGGAAGGCTGAAGCTCAGAAAAGAGAATCATACCAATACTAATAATCTTAATGACTTCTGTTGTGCCACGCATTCTTCTAGCTACTATAATAACTCAATTCTGTCAACATTCCTGTGAGGTAGAAAGCATCATCTCCGTTATTCAGACCAGGAAACGCAGGCCCAGACGTGTCTTAATTTGCTTGGGTTCTCCCTCTAGGCCCTGATTTCTACAATTTGGTGGGAAGACAAGCAGAGATTCTGAGTTAGCAGTTCTCAGAGATGAATACATTGTGGCACTTGCCGAACATCACTTCCTTCCCACCTGCTGCTATTTTACCTTTACTTCTGTGATGATCTGATTAATCTCAGCCTCTCCCAGGAGACCGCAGACCCTCTAGGATAGAGTCCAAGACCCATCACATTCCAGGCTGTGCCAGCAGTTCCTGACACAAACAAGGTGGCGGTTATATTTGTGGGATAAATGAAAGAATGATAAAGGAATGCAACCTTCTGGGGATTACACACCGTGTAACTATCCTGTGACATAAGATAACTGCTCTCGATCTGACCTATGAAGATGTCCAGGGTGTCTTAAGGAGAAAAAATTAAAAATCTAGTCCCGGTATCCTAGATAGAATAGAGTTCCATAGTTATTTCCTGGGGTGAAATTTTGGTCATCTTAACTGTAGACACTGGACTAGTTCTCAGAAAGAGGAATCTGTCTTGTCTAGTCCAACACTGTCCAAAAGAACATTCTGGGATGCTGGAAATGTCCCATCTGTGCTGTCCAACATGGCTGCCACCAGCCCCCTGTGGCTCCGGAGCACTTGAAATGTGACCAGTACAACAGAGGGATGGAACTTTAAATTGTATTTATTTATTTATTTTTGGTCACTGCAGCGTGTGGGATCTTAGTTCCCCAACCTGGGATCAAACCTGCACCCGCTGCAATGGAAGCATAGAGTCTTAACCACTGGACCACCAGGGAAGTCCCGAATTGTATTTAATGTTAGTTAGTTCAAATTCCTCCTTCATGGATCACAGCCTTGTTGTAGCACAGGGGCTTGAAAGGTCTGTATAGTCAAAGCTATGGTTTTTCCAGTAGTCACTATGAATGTGAGAGCTGGACCATAAAGAAGGCTGAATGCCGAGAAACTGGTACTTTCAAACTGTGGTGCTGGAGAAGACTCTTGAGAGTCCCTTGGACTGCAAGGAGATCAAACCAATCAATTTTAAAGGAAATCAACCCTGAATATTCACTGGAAGGACTGATGCTAAAGCTGAAACTCCAGTACTTTGGCCACCTGATGCAAAGAGCCAACTCATTGCAAAAGACACGGATGCTGGGAAAGATTGAAGGCAAAAGGAGAAGAGGGTGGCAGAGGATGAAATGGTTGGATGGCATCACCGGCTTTGTGGACACGAGTTTGAGTAAACTCCGGGAGATGGTGAAGGGCAGGGAAACCTGGTGTGTTGTAGTTCATGAGGTCACAAAGTGGGACACGACTGAGCGACTGAACAACAACTGGTGGTGTAGTGGTTAAGAATCCTCCTTCCAATGCAGGGAATATGGGTTCGATCCCTGGCTGGGGAACTACGATCCCATATGCCTTAAAGACAAAAATAAATAAATATTTTTTTAAAATTTGAAAAAAAAAAAAAAAGAGGAGCCAAATGAATGAATTCATACTGGTTCAAGACCAGCATTCTGGGTGCCAGTCCCTGGAGCTAAGAGGTAAGATTTAGTTAATAGGGAAAAAAATGCAAAGAGGCTTTCCTCCATGGCCAAAGCAAGAGAACAGTGTGTACTTTTAGTGAGGAATGTATAAAGAGATGTGTGCATACATGGTTTAATTGATCTGGAAAAAAAAATGAAAAATAATGCTTCCTTTAGGGAATGGGGACTTGTTTCCTTTTTGGCCCTTCTAATGTGAGTGAGAAATTGAACCTCTCTCATGGGCTAGGCTTCCAGAACTGACTGGGAGGAGAAGCTGTGTTTCTTTATATCTTTTTAAGAAATGCAGTTCCTTTCTCTCCCCGTGAGGTTGCTTGCCCTCAGCAGTAGGGTAAGCACACATTTGGTGTGTGAGCCAGGCAAAGCCATGTGAGGCTGCCAATGCCCTTGTACCTCTCTGTAAGGATGGAATTTTCTAGTGTTGTCCACAGCGGTGGCTATTTGAACTCCAATTTTAATTCAATTTTAAAATTCTGAAGTCGCACCAACTACACCTCCAGTGATCAAGAGCTGTTGGCTACCATATCAGACTGCCCAGGTTTAGCACGTTTCCATCATCACAGAAAGGGCTCTAGGAAAGTGCTGCTCTACATACACGTCCATCTGGCATCCAGACTAGAATGGAAGCTCCAGGAGAGCACAGACTTCGATTTGCCCACTGCTATACCCTGAGTGCCTAGCCCAGTGCCTGGTGCGAAAAGACTCTTCTATCTTATATCTTTATGTGTGCTCACCCCACAGACTCCTCTGTCCAGGGGATTTTCCCGACAAGAATACTGAAATAGGTTGCCATTTCCTTCTCCACGGGATCTTCCCAACCCAGGGATCGAATCTGCGTCTTTTGCAATGCATGCGGATTCTTTACCGCTGAGCCACTGGTTTCCCAAAAGAAGACCTTAATAAACATTTACTGGATGAATGAATGAATGAATGGACGAGTGCCTGTTAACTTTTATATCATTAGGGGAATCTTGTCAGAGGCATCGTGACTCATTATTTGGTTTCTTTCTTGGTCCTCTCTATACCAAAAGCATATATGAATGTGAGAGCTGGACCATAAAGAAGACTGAATGCCGAGAAACTGGTACTTTCAAATTGTGGTGCTAGAGAAGACTCTTGAGAGTCCCGTGGACTGCAAGGAGATCAAACCAGTCCATCCTAAAGGAAATCAGTCCTGAATGTTCAATGGAAGGACTGATGTTGAAACTGAAGCTCTAATGCTTTGGCCACTTGATGAGAAGAGCCGACTCACTGGCAAAGACCTTCATGCTGGGAAAGATTGAGAGCAAGAGGAGAAGTGGGTGGCAGAGGATGAGATGGTTGGCTGGCATCATCGACTCAGTGGACATGAGTTTGAGCAAACTCTGAGAGATGGTGAAGGACAGGGAAGCCTGGTGGGTGCAGTCCATGGGTTGCAAAGAGTCAGACCCGATTGAGCGACTGAACAACAAATGTAAAGTTATGGGCTGAACTGTCTTCCCCCGAAATTCATAACATTGAAGTCCTATCCCAGTGCCTCTGAATGTGATCTTAGTTGGAGAAAGGGTCTCGACAGTGGTGATTAAGTTAAAATGAGGTCACTAAAGTGGGCCCTAAATGGTGTTCTTATATGAAGGAGGAATTTGGATACAGGGATATGCACAAAGGGAAGATGACGTGAAAAGACACAGAAAGGGACTTTCCTCGTGATCCACTGGTGAAGCATCTGTGTTGCAATGCAAGGGACACGGGTTCGATCCCTGGTCAGAGAACTAAGGTCCCACATGCCTTGGAGCAACTACGTCCACACGCTGAAACTACTGAGCTACAACTAAAGACTCCACGAGCCACAGCAAAAGATCTCACATGATACAACTAAGACCCACATAGCGCCCCCCCCCCAAAAAAGAAAATGAATAAAAGACACAGGAAGAAGAGGGCCATCTATGAGGCCAGGGAGCGGGGCCTGGGATGGATCCTTCCTTTATAGCCAAGCAGGATTTCTAGCCTCCAGCACCATGAGATGATAAATTTTTGTTATGGTAGTCCTAGCAAATCAATAATGGACTTAAATGAGTTAGAACTTGATGTAGAATAAACACTATAGTACATTAAAAAGATATAGGAATGATGCCAAGCCTTGGCAAGGATGTGGAAGAAATGGAACTTTCCTACACTGCCGATGAGAGTGTAAATTGGTACAACCACGTTGGAAAATGTTTGGCAATATCTTTTGAAGCTAAGCAGACACCACTGTATGATCCAGCAGGTCCACTCATGGGAATTTAGTGAAAGACAATGAACGTGTATGTCCTCCAAACACCTGGACAGGAATGTTCATAGTAGGAGAGTCACAATGGCCAATGCTGGAAACACACAAATGTTCACCAATCAGGAGAATGGAAGGATTCTGATATATTCCTGTGTTGGTATACTCAACAGAATGGAATGCAATGAACAAACCTGGTAGTAGCGTTGGACAAAGCAAGCTAGACACAAAAACTATTATATACACTGATTCTATTTATGTGCTATTCAGAATGAAGTGAAACTAATTTACACTGATAATCTATGATAACTAGGTCAGAGGGGGACCAGAAATGTTCTGTACCTTAACCTGAGTGTGGAAACATGAATGTGTAGATAATCAATGAGCTTCACACTAAAGATTTGTGGATTTGTGTATGGCAGGATGTAAATGGGTGCAGCCACTATGCAGAAAAGCATAGAGCTCAGTTGGTAAAGAATCCTTCTGCAACGCAGGAGACCCCGGTTCGATTCCTGGGTCAGGAAGATCTGCTGGAGGAGGAATAGGTTTCCCACTCCAGTAGTTTTGGGCTTCCCTGGTGGCTCAGCTGATAAAGAATCCGCCTGCAATGCGGGAGGACCTGTTTTTGATCCCTGGGTTGGGAGGATCCCGGAAGAAGGGAAAGGCTACCCACTCCAGTATTGTGGCCTGGAGAATTCCATGGACGCTATAGTCCATGGGGTCGCAAAGAGTAGGACACGACTGAGCGATTTTCAGTCGAATTGATTTTCAGTCATGAAATTTTAGCGAAATCTAAAAATAGAGTTACTATGTGATCTAGCAATCCCACTCTTGAGCATATATCTGGGAAAGACAAAAATTCTAATTCGAAAAGACACATACATCCCAGTGTTCACAGCAGCACCATTCACAAGAGCCAAGACATGGAAACCACCTAATGCCTGTTGACAGATGAGACAGATGAATGGATAAAGAAAACATGGTGTGTCTATATATTATATATATACACATATATGTAAATACAATGGGATCTTGTTATTTGTTTGCTAAGTTGTGTCTGACTCTGCCATGAACTGCAGCGCACCAGACTCCTCTGTCCATGGGATTTCCCAGGCAGGAATACTGGAGTAGGTTGCTATTTCCTTCTCCAGGGGATCATCCCAAGCCAGACATCGAACGTATGTCTCCTACATTGGCAGGCAGATTCTTTACCATTGAGCCATCAGGCAAGCGCACAATGGAATACTACCTGCTCATAAAAGAGAATGAAATAATGCCATTTGCAGCAATATGGATGGAACCTAGAGATTATCATTCTAAATGAAGTAACTCAGAGAGAGGCAAATATTATGTAATATCACTTATATGTGGAATCTAAAAAATGTTACACATGAACTAATTAAAACAGAAACAGAATCACAGACATAGAAAACAAACTTATGATGACCAACGGGGAAAAGGGGGAGGGAGAAATTAGGAGTTTGGGATTAGCAGATATACTGTATATAAAATAGATCAACAACAATGGTCTACTGTATAGCACAGAGATCTGTAGTCAGTATTTTATAATAAACCATAGTAAAGAATCTGGAATATATATATATATACATACATACATACATACATATTCTCTTGCTGTACCCCTGAAACTAACATAACATTGGAAATCAACTATACTTCAGTAATAATAATAATAAGAGATCTGTGCACGTTACATCTCAATTTTTTAAAAGATGCAATATAAAAAGACCCAGGATGAAGCCTCAAGCTATTCTTACTTATTAAGGGCTAAGACTGTGGCTGACATTTAGATGAAAAGAAAAATACAGGTAACCCTCGTCCTCTGAACTCAGGGGCGGGATAGATTTGGATTCCTTTTCTTGAGATGGGGCTGTTCTCCCTTGCTGGTCACACTTTCACTGCTCTCCAAAACTCAGAAACCAAGCAGATTGAGGACGCAGGGCTTCCCGCTACCCAATTCTTGCTCTCCAAATGTAAGGATGAAATTGGAAATGTGAGGGATCCCTGCAGAAGTACAAGAGAAGCGGAAGGCAATTCTGCCTCTCGCGGAAGGGCACCTTGTGCTCGGGGCAAGTAGAGATCGGTGAGCAGAGCCTGGGAAAGCCGCCCTACTTTGCAGAAGCGAGGTAGATGATCTGGAATGCCCAGGGGCCTTCCCGGAGGGAGGAGCCCAGGAGGAAGAAGCGGAAGAGGGAAGGGGGAGAAATGAGTCAGCTGGCTGGCTGGGGAGGATACTCGGGGGTGAGTAAGGCAGTGGGGAAGCCCCAGGGCGGTGGGGAGGTGGCCAGAGCCCTTGTAGGTGTCATGTTCGTAACCTTTACTAAGAAACTTTCCCCATTTAGATGATGTACACCCAGGCCGCCCAATTCGGTAGCTACAAGCCCCTGTGGCAGTTTTGAGCACTTGAATTGAGATGTGTGGTGTGTAAAACGCACATGCATGCGTGCTAAGTCGCTTCAGTCGTGTCCTACTCTTTGCCACCCCATGGATTGTAGCCTGCCAGGCTCCTCTGTCCATGGGATTTTTCAGGCAAGAATACTGGAGTGGGTTGCCATGCCCTCCTCCAGGGGATCTTCCCGACCCAGGGATTGAACCCATGTCTCTTGTGTCTCCTGCGCTGGCAGACAGTTCTTTACCACTGGCGCCACCTGGGAAGCCTGGGGTCTAAAGGTACCAGATGCTAAGGGGCAGGAAACTAGATGACATCTGGGGATCACAGCAAGTAAAGGAAGGAATTAAGAAGTGGAAGAAGAACCCGGAAAGGGACTTCCCTGGTGGTCCAGGGGTTGACTGCGTGGTTCCAAGGCAGGGGGCCCACGGGTTTAACCCCTGGTCAGGGAACTAAGATCCCTCATACCCTGTGGCACAGCCAAAAAAAAAAAAATTAAGGGAAGTACCGGGAAAGATGAGGAGGAGGAAGAGAAGAAAAAAGAAAACAGAAAGGAAAGGAAGAAAACAACAAGAAGAGGTAAAAAGACAGAGCTCTAGAACTCCACTGAGACTGCCACTAGCCAGAGGGTGATTGACTCTGAACTGAAATAAGAGATGGGCTGTGATTATAAAATCTGAAGCACCCACCCTGCCCCCTGCAAAAAAAGTAAAACATCTCAAGGGTTTTTTTTTGCCGCAGCTTGTGAGATTTTAGTTCCCCAACCAGGGAACAAACCTGGGACCTTGGCAGTGCAAGCACAAAGTCCTAACCACTGGACCACCAGGGAATTCCTCATCATTAATTTCGATATTACATACTGAAATGATAATCTGTTGGAGCTATTGGGTTAAATACAATGTACCATTCGAATTAATATACCTGTTTCTTTTAGTTTGAGTCCTGGAGACAATTACATTACATATGTGGAGCTACTGTACAACACAGGGAACTATATTCAGTATCTTGTAATAGCCTATAATGGAAAAGAATCTGAAAAGAATACATATTTAATATATATATATATATAACTGAATCACTTTGCTATACATCTGAAACACTGTAAATTTAAAAATGTTTACTTCAATTAAATTTTAAAATGTTTCATTAATGAAAAAATATCATTCATCCACAACTAAAAAAAGAAAAAAAATTAGGGACCTCCCTGGCAGTCCAGCGTTTAAGATTTCACCCTCCTGCACAGGGTGCCGGTTCATTCCCTCATCCCAGAGCTATGGCCCCACATGCCTCGTGGCTAAAAAAAGCAAAACTTAAAACAAGCGATATTGTAATAAATTCAATAAAGACTATATAAAAACGGTCCACATCAAAAAAAAAATCTTAAAGTATATATAAATGTGTATGTGTGTGTGTGTCTCGCCAGCTCTGCTCTAGGCAAAAAAGGCTCGAGGAAATGCCTTGAAATATGAATAAGGAGGGGGAAAGGAGAGAGCTCCACTTCTTTTTCATTTTTGACTGTGAGCCTTGTGGGATTTTAGTTCCTTCAGCAGGGATCGAACCCCGTTTCTGGGCAGTAAGAACACTGAGTTCTAACCACTGGACCGCCGTGGAATTCCCAAGATCTTCACCTTTTACATTATTATTTTTAACAATGTGCAAGTGTTAAGCAAATAAAGCTTTAAACAGAAGCAGGAAAGAGATCTGGGAAGGGGAATGTCTGTTCATGAAACTTGGGAAGGTGAAGGCAAAAGGTGCCACATAGAGAGAAAGGGGGTGTCCTCCAAGTAGGAAGCCCTGGGGAAGGGGCTGAGGGGGTCCATCAGGCATCATAGCTAAAGGAAAGGCAGGAGGAAACGTGTTCTGGAAAGGAGTGTAAGGCTTCGTAGCCCACAGGTTCCTGGGTGTCTTTGAGAGCCTTCATGAAATAGGGAAGTGGCAGCTTGGGGAACCACGTGACAATTAGAATCCAGACACAGAGATAGGGACTTCTTTGGTGGTCCAGTGGCTCAGGGGCCTGGGTTCAATACCTGGTAGGAAACAAGATCCCATATGCCGCATCTAACACCCAGTGCAGCCAAATAAATGAATAAATATTAAAAAAGAAAAAAATGACAGCCGAGTAAAAAAGATCCAGTTACTATAAGTGGCTGTGGGCCTGAGGGAAGGTGTCTGGAGGGCAGTAGTGTGTGTGTGTGTGTGTGTCGCTCAGTGGTGTCCAACTCTTTGCAGCCCCATGGACTCTATCCTGCCAGGCTTCTCTGTCCATGGAATTCTCTAGGCAAGAATACTGGAGTTGGTAGCCATTCCGTTCTCCAAGGGATCATCCCCTGTGGAATCAATCCCAAGTCTCCTGCATCACAGGCAAACTCTTTACCGTCTGAGCCACCAGGAAGCCCGGAGGGCAGTTTAGCCTCTGTCTAACTGGTCCCTCTAATCCCCACCCCGCTTCATTCTCCACTTGGCAGCCAAGGGGAACATTTACAAACAGAAATCTAATTACATGGCTCCCTTACTTAAAGTCCCCCTTTCCCATGGCTTCTCACTGCCCTTCAAATAAGGCCCAGCCCTAACCTCAGCCTCAGGGATCACACCCTATGTCCTACTCTCGTCTACCCTTTAAGCTGAACTGTCCACCCTTCAGCCATGCTTGCCTTCTTGCTGTTACTTTTTCTTCGTTAAAAATTTTTGGCCTTTCTGCCCAGCATGCCAGATCTTAGTTCCCCCGACAGGGATCGAACCCATGCCCCTTGTAGTGGAAGAATGGAGTCTTAACCACTGGACCACCAGGGAAGTCCCCCTGCTGGTCCTCTAAGAAGCCAAGACCACTCCTGGCTCAGACCTTCTGCACATCCTGTTCCCTTTGCCTGCAAAGTTCTGCCTTCTTAAGTCCACCTGGCTAAGAAGGGGTCCCTCACCTCCTCTGGGCTCTCCACAGGTGAGCCCAGTCACCTCCCCCGCCACTTTCTGAAATGATCACGCTGATTTTTCTGCTTGCATGTTTCTTGTTCATTTCCTGCCTCTAGACTGTAAGCTCCCTGGGGGCAGGAACTGTGATCAATATGTTTGTTCACTGCCTGGGATGGAGTCAGGACTAAGGAAATAAATGCATGCTGAATGACTAAATCAATGAGGAACAGGGAGAGAGAGTCATTGTGCTCAGCTTTGTTGTAACCTTGGACCGCTCTTTGGAGCCAGAACTTAACTTTTCCCTATGATTTGGGAAACTGATGTTAAAAAGAAAAATCCAAGTATTGATTCCAATGAGTTCAGATTTAACGATGATGATAATAGTAATAATAACAACAGCAGACACCTACAGTGTGTCCTGCACTGTTCTAAGTGTTTTGCACGGATTAACTAATAATAACTACTATAACAATTCTTACTTAAAAAAACCTTATGAGATGGGTTATTCCCGTTTTACAAGGAGGAAACTGAGGCTCAGAGAGGTTGAGTAACTTGCTCAAGGTCACACAGCCTAGAATGGACAAAGCCAGGATCTGAACCCTGGCAGCCTGGCCCCCAAATCCATAACCACCGGATCCTTGAAAATATCCTAAGGGGTTCATTCATACCCTCAATGACCTCTGACCTCCAAGCCGACCCACCCTGTGCTGATGGCTGAGGCTGACAAATGACCCTGACCCCTTGCCAGCTCCAAGCCTCCTCAGGACCCCCAGCAGCCACACCCCCACCCCGCACCTCCCGGCCCCCAGTCTGCGCTGACCCTGCCTTGAGCTGAGTGAGCGCTTCCTCTACGCGGGGCTGGTTGTAGCGCACCATGTAACTGTGCATGTCGGGGTAATTGCTGCGGATGTTCTTCTCCGTGGACCCGTTGGGCACCGTCCCAAACTTCAGGGGCGGGTACTGCTCCTGGGGCCGCTGGAACTGGGGCAGAATGGGGAGATATTAGAGTGCCCCCCCAGGGGCCATCTGGGTCAAGGATGTCCTCAACCAGCCTCTCCATTCTGGGAGCCACCGGCAGTGGTTCTCACACTGGCTCACTGTGACCCCCAGCAGGAAGCGCTACTCTTCACCCAGCACATATGTTCACGGTTATCAGTACATGTACCCGCAAGTGCGTATACATACACGTACGCATACACAATCAGGAGTAATGTTGAAATATTTAATCCCCAGGATGGCCTGATCACGGTCTAATTAGAAACGACCCCCTAATTAGAAAAGGGGCCCCTGATGGGTCAGGCATTAACCCTTAACTTGCTGGATCATGGGAGGTCCCAGGGTAGGGGCTGGCATGGCACACGGTAGGGGATGGCATGGCGCAGGCAAGGGGCAGTTGCTAAGAGTTACCAATCTGTTCTGAAATCGTTCACTATTTTTTTTTTTTTTTGCCTTACCACATGGTACATGGGATCTTAGTTCCCTGATGGGGGATCGAACCCACATGCCTGGAAGTGGAAGTGCAGAGTCTCAACCCCTGGCTTGCCAGGGAAGTCCCAATGGTGCACTGTTTTAACAACACACTGGTGTGCTGGCTCTATGTCAGGTGTATATATGACTAAAACAGAAGCTCCCGACAACCATACTCACCCTGATTACAGAAAATACAATCAAACATATTTTCTAGTCTATTCCATTCCATTAAGAAAAAAAGTTTGTCATAATTCATGGAGTGGGTCATGACGCCCAGTTAACCACGTTAGTCTCAAAGTGCGCTGTGTGGACCACCTGTCCCCTGAACAAACTGTGATCCGTGGTGAGGTAAGTACAGAAACTGAGAGAGTGAGCATTTCTAGTTATCTCAGAGAATAATTTTGTGCCTAAGAAATAAAATGTGGGTTGGAATTTTGCATGTCTTGGTTTTAAATTTTATTTTACTTTTTCAGTCATTCCTTTCTATTTTATTTTATACGAGAGTCAGTCTCTACTAGATTAGAAATGTCAAAAATTAGCCCTTCATCACAGTTTGAGAGAAGCACTAATCTAGAATATTCCTTGTGGCACTATGGCCCCTAGAATATTTGGGGATACTCTTTTCTCCTTAGAATATTTAAATAGTTCATTGTGAAACATAACGTTTTCCTTCCAGAATATTCCATTCTAGTACTTTGGAACTCTTTCTGGGAAAAAAAACCCCATCTGCCACCTCCAACCCCAGCCCATTCCCTCCCTCCCCAAACACACACACCTTTCGGTCACTGAGCCCAGACACGGTGTCCACGTACTCCTCCTGGATCATGAAGGCGGCCAGGTTGGCTGTGTAGCTGGCGAGGAAGATGACGGCGAAGAAGGCCCACACCAACACCATGATTTTGCTGGTGGTTCCCCGGGGGTTCTCCACGGGCACTGAGTTGTTGAACACCAGGGCCCAGAGCAGCCAGATGGATTTCCCAATGGTGAAGGTTGAGCCACCAGGGCCTGCAGGGGGCCAGGAGGGGGACATGAACCCCACATCCCTTCTGCTCAGAGGGAGAGCAGAGAGGACTACAATTCCCAGTGGCCCTGAGGCCCCTGCTGCCTCAGGGGACCACAGCTCTTTCCCAGGGGCTGTTGGGAAATGTAGTTCTATCTGTGGTCCAGGCACACTGAGGTAGGGTGATGGAAGAAGGGGACTCACGTTTGCCCGTGGCCAGGCTGCGGTTGTAGCCAACGGGACTGAGGTACTCGAAGATGAAAACGGTGACCGCAACCACAGTGAGGCACATGACGAACATCATCACCCACACGGCAGGACTGTATGGCTCTGAGGGCAAGGGAGTGTGTGGTCATGATTCATCCAAGCCAAGGCTTGGGTGCCCACAGACATGTGACCCCGTCCTACTCTGTCCCCTTCTCAGAGATAGACTCACTGCCCACCAGAACCCTGGGGAGAGAAGGGGTAGGTGGGTCGGGGGGAGAACAGTCTCTTCCAAAGACAGTCATCTCAACCATTTCTGTGATTTCAACCACCAAATACAAACTGTCTCCTAAATACCTTTCCTGAACGCCAGACCTGATTCTCCACCCACCCCCAGCAATCGCCCCAGGCCATTCATGTCCCACACTGAGCCCAGCACCAACCCCCATGTGCCCATCCTGGGAGTTTCACCATTCATCCAGTCACTCCCCAGACCCTTCTCCCCTATTTGCCACCCTCTCTCCCTCCTCGCTTCTCCTCCCCAGCATCCCATCAGTCCCCACCGCCCTTCTCCTGTCCTCCCTCTACCTCTACTCCCCACCTGGACCTTTCTTCTCCATTCTCTCTGCCAACAAGGCTCAGGCCACACCCTGTCCCCTGGACCATCTCCCCATGCTCTCCCCTCCAGCCCTTCCTTCCACTATGGCCCTAAGAGGCTCTCTCTACACCCAGAGATGAGCTCTCCTCAACTCACAGTCTTCTGCGGCTCCTCTGTGGCTCCCCTGCACCCCCAGAACAAAGTCCCTGCCCCTCAGCCTTGCTTCCACTCTCCTCTCTGGACTGATCATTGTCTCAAGAACCCATTTCTTTAACCACCCAGAACCCACAGTTCCCCAGATGAGCCACATCTTCTCTGCCTCTTTCTCAATAGCTTCCCTGCCAGAGGCCCCACCCTGACCTGTCCATCAGCCAAACTCCTCACACTGCCTCCCAGAGCTCACTGACAACAAACCCAAATCACCGTTTCCTTGAGATCAGTCCCGGGAATTTGACCTCCTCGGGCCAAGTGCCAGCAGCCAGGACTGCCCCTGTCACAGCAGGGTCACCAGCCTGGACTGCCACCACAGTATCTGGGGATCTGCCTGTCACCTCCACCAGGCCACGTGGTGGGGCATGAACATGACCTTGTCACTCCCTTGCTGAAGGCAGGGGCCCCACGTGGTGCCTCTCAGGGTGCCCTGCTGAGACCTCGGTGCAAAGAGGAGGCCACAAGAGACACCACTGGGAAAACAGACGGAAAACAAAACACCAGGGAAGGGCTGTCCCTTCTCCTCCCAGCCCTTCCCCCTCCCAGGAGCTTTGCTCAGACTTCAGAGAGCAAGAGGGAACGAATGGATGTGAACCGCTGCCCTTGGCCTCTCTTTTGTCCAAGCTCAGTAAATGAGCTCACTCCTCAGTCTACCTCAAAGCCACCAGCCCATCGGGTGTCGGCTTTCTAATCGCATCCTAAGCCTGTTTACTTGTCTCTCCCTCTTGGTCACCTTCCTATCCCATGCCCCAGCCTCTCTCCGCACTGACCTCTGCAGTAGCCTCCTCATGGGCCTCCTGCCTCCGCAGAGCCGCCAGTGGGATATTTTAAAAGCCTAAATCTGATCATATATCCCCACACCACTGCCTGCAGTTAAAAACCTTGCTATTGCAAACAAAACAAAACAAACCAAAAACAACCTTCCTACCGCAGGGACCATCTGCGCAATCCACCATCCAATTCCATCTCAGTCCTCACCTCCCACCCCTCCCATGATCACACACTGCCCCCTCCCCAATTCACACGGGCTTCCTGATAGTTCACAAATAACCCCACAAACATTCCCACCTTGGGGCCTTTGCCTGTTCCCTCTGCCTGTGACACTTTTCCAGCCAGATCTATGCAGGACCAGGACACCCGCTCAGACGGGCCTGCCTCTCCACCCAGGGCAGCATCAACCCTATTTCTCTCCATCTCTTCCCCGGCTTAATTTCTCATAGATTTACCACCATCTGAAATTATCTGGTCCAGGTTTCCCTTTCAGAGATTGTTTTTGGTCTCCCCTGTGAGACTGGCGCATAGCTCTTAGAGGGCAGAGTTTTGTGTGCAGCCAAGAGCCTGGCACATAGTAGGTGCTCAGTAAACACTGTTTGACGAGGCCCGTGCTCTTTTACTCTTCTTATATACAGGGGAAGATGGGTTTTGTGGGGCCTGCTGCTTACACAATTTGGAGGGTTCTCTTTAAGAAAAAAGTACACACGATTATGAAGACAAGGCCAGGTACAGGGCCTTGAAGGGATTGTGTAGAAGACTCCGGAAGCTCAGACTTTCTTAGATGCATGGCAAAATTGCTTCTGGTGGAGGAGATTCTCCTATTTTACAGATCAGGGAACTGAGGCCCTCAGTTCACCTGAGTCACCCCGCTGGTACAAGGAATAACAAGACGGGAATTAGACACACAGCGGCTCCGCCCCACTCCTGACTCCTTGTCGTTCCAGGGCCCCCGCTCACCAAGGAAGGCCGAGGGGGACACAGTGCCATTGCTCCGCGCCACCATGACGCTGATGCCGGTCTCTACGAAGGGCACAGAGAAATCCACGATTTCGGACCGCTCCTCGTTGATGGTGAGGGAGCCAATGGCCATGTCTGCTCGCTGGTAGAACACCTGAGGGTGAGGACAGGGAAGGAGTGAGGGGAGCCGGGGGGCTCTGGACAAAGGCTCCAGGAGGAGACTAGCGACAGGGTGAGAGAGGGCTAGGAGGGTGGTGGGGTGGGTGAGGGGGACGCAGGCAGAGTCGGGCAGGAAAGGCAGAGGTGAGAGAACAAGAGTGGGAAGAAGTGGTCTGCATCCTCCTTCCCTGCCAAGCCCCGGGAGGTTTGGGGCCTCCATCCTCCTGGCCCTGCCCCCTTTTTCTAGTCTCTAAGGTTCCACTCTCCGAGTCCCGCCTCCTCCGCGCCGAAGGTCCCTCCTCCTGGCCCCGCCCCTCCACCAAGGTGGGCCTTTCTCGTGGCCTCGCCTCTTCAAATCCAGGCGTCCCGCCCCTCTCGGAGACACGGCTCCTGCCTCCCGGCTCCGACCCCCGACCCAGCAGCTCCTTGGCCGAGACCTGGTCCTGACTCCGCTCCCCACCTGCCCCGTCTCGGTCCCCGCCCACCTCACCTCCCCGATCATGCCGTTCCAGACGCCGTCGATCTTTTTGCCGTGCTTGCCGTTGGTGACCAAGTAGAGGTCGTAGCTGAAGCCGATGGTCTGCGCCAGCCGCTTCAGAATGTCGATGCAGAAGCCCTTGCAGCAGCGCTTTTCCGGGCGGGGGGCATCGGGCGGAGGGCTGCGGGGGGCGATCAGGCTCGGGAACGTTGGGGACACCCCGCACCCCCACCCCACGCCTTAGGGAGAGAGGGACGAGCAGCAGCTAAAACGATGGTGGGCGTCGCTTTCTGGGAAAACTGAGACTCCGAGGAATTACGTGACTTGCCCAAGGTCACCCAGGTGGAGGGCTTTCCGGGCCCAAGGTGGGTGGGGTCTGGGGGGCCAGGACTGCAGGAGACTGCAAGGGTGGGGGTGTTGAAACGGGAACTCCTGGGTCCCAGGCTGTCACCTGTGGGTGCGGTTGAGCTGGCTCCGGCAGGGCACAGAGTCTCGGATGCAAGTGCCACTGATGGGGTCGGCTGGCTCCACGATGACGAAGGGCCGCTCTTCCAGCGTGGCCACCGTGAGGTGCTGCGTGTCATCCACTGGTTGCAGGAAGCGGCCGTAGCGCGACCACAGCGGGTACTTGAGGCGGAGCGTCTGCTGCTCCCAGCTGCCCACCTTGGCCAAGAGCAGGGGTTCAGGCTTCCTGAGGGGGGACTTTCCAGAATGTTCTGGCCTTCCTGGCCCTGCTTCCTCAGAGCCCCAGGCTCCCAGCTCCTTCTCCCTCAGATCCAGAAGTCCGGACCCCCCTCCCCCACCTCTCCCCACGACCTGGAAACCCTTCAGGCCCATGACACTGGGCTTTCTTCTACCAGGATCCAGGGGTCTGGGTTCCCAGTTCTTTCCTTGACCACCTGGAATCTCAGGCTCTCAGCCCCTTCTCCCTCAGAGGCCAGAGCCCAGGGCCTCAGCCCCCACCTCTGCCAGAAGTCTGGGTCCTCACTGCTTCTTCCCCAGGACCCAGGAGTCCCACTCCTCGCCTGTGCCTGAGGTCAGCGCTGGGACTCACCACCTCCCAGGTCCTGTCTCGGGTGAGGGAGATGACCACCAGGGAGGGGTTCACAAGGAAGCCGTCCTCATTGAAGGAGTAGTCCCGGTTGTCCCAGGTAATATTCATGAAGTACCTGCCCAGGAGGAAGGGAGGGTAGTGTGGGGCCGTGGACTGGACCTTGGCACCTGAAGGCAGAGAAAGTCCCCTTGCTACTGACCAACCCCACCCCACCCCCAGTTCGAATCTCTCTTCCGGGTTCTTGAAGACCTGAATATGCCCCTTCTTCACTAGGCACTCTCCTTCGGCAGCCTGGTGCCCCCAAGACAAGGTCCCAGACCCTTAGCCTGAGTTTCGAGATCTCAGGGCTCCACCTGCCTCTGCAGCCCCATCTCTGATCGCTTCCCATGGTCACTCTTTCCACCCAAACCCTTTCCCTGCCCCACCACACCGTATGTGGGGTGTCCTCCAAATGCACCAAGTGGTTTCCTAGCTCTAGGTCTTTGTAGGTGCTTTTCTCTCTGCCTTCCCTGGCTCAGTTGGTAAACAATCTGCCTGCAGTGCAGGAGACCGGGGTTCGATCCCTGGGTTGGGAAGATCTCCTGGAGAAGGAAATGGGAAACCACTACAGTATCCTTGCCTGGAAAATCCCATGGACAGAGGAGCCTGGTGGGCTACAGTCCATGGGGTCGCAAAGAGTTGGGCACGACTGAGAGACTAACAGTTTCACTTTTTCTGTCTGCCTAGGAAAAAACCCTTGGAAAAAAGAGAAAGACTCCGAGCTTCCACTGCAGGGGATGTGGGTTCAATCCCTGATCAGGGAAGTTCCACATGCCGGGCAGTGCAGCCAAAAGAAAAAAAAAAACAACTCTTATTCTCTCCTAATCCTGACTAGTTCTTAGGTGTTCAAGACTCCGCTCACGTCTTCTTTCTGGTCAGAAGCCCTGGGAAGGGCTCTGGACTCCCAAATATCTTTACTATACAGTGGCAACCTGCACTCTGAATGCTTGTCACATCACCCTGGTCACTGGACCAGACCCTCAGCTGCCATCCTCACCCCCTCACTCCCCCTCCCTCACCCACCATGCAGGGGATCCATCCTCAAATCCCATCCTTCCTGCCCTGGGGATATCTCTGCCCCAGCCCTCCCTCTGTCCCTACAACCCTCCAGGACCCCACCCCAGCCTCCTACTTTGCCTCCAGCCTCCAATCTTTCTCCTCTAATCTGAACCCATCCCACCCCAGAGGGGTCTGTCTAAACCCCAAACTGACTCCACTCTCTCCTGCTCAGAGCCCACTCATAGCTCCCGAGTGCCCTAGAATACAGTTTGAACCTCTCAACCTGGCATTCAGGACCCTTGTAGGGACTTCCCTGATGGCCCAGTGGCTAAGACTCTGCTCTCCCAATGCAGGGGGCCCAGGTTTGATCACTGGTCAGGGAACTAAGATCCCACATGCTGCAACTAAGACCTGGCACAGCCAAATACATTTTCTTTTTTTAAAAAAAGGGCCCCTGTGGCCTGTCCCCGCTCCACCTAACCAGCCTCATCCCTCCCAACCCCTAAATTCTCCTGCCTTTGTCCACCCTGAGCTATTACGGTCCCACCAAACTGCCCCAAGTTTTTCTCCCCGCTGGTCCTTTGCACCATGCTTTTTCCCCTCCCTGGATTATCTATTTCTGGTGGACTCCCGATTGCCTTTGAAGCCAAATCTAAATCCCTAACCTGGCCTAAATGCCCTACCTACACTGGGCCGCGTGTCACTCCATCATATTCTGCCTGCTTGCCCACTGTGCTCCAGACACATTGGCTTCATTTCAGGCATTTCCAGCCCCAGGGCCCTTAAACCTTCTGTTCCCCCTCCCTTCTCTTCACATGGATCTTCCGATAGTTGGCTCTCTCTCTCTGTCTCCCTTTTGTTTCTGGCCCAGCTGCTCAGCTTGTGGGATTTTAGTTCCCCAACCAGGGACTGAACCCGGGTCTTCTGCAGTGAGATCTGGAGTCCTAACCACTGGACCACCAGGGAATTCTCCTGGCTCTTTCTCTTTATCCATTTTTTTTTTAACCTCCAAATTTCCCCTACTCAGAAAGGCCTTTGCTGACGACCTCGTCTAACCTAGCACCATAGGCATTTCTCATTACATTCTGTCTGCTTTATTTTCATCTCAGAAGTTATTACCCATTGATGTTTTTTTCCTTTCTTTTCTTGTTTGTCCACTGATTGTCTAGCCTATGAGACTGTGAGCTCTGTGAGAGCAGAGGCCTTGTTCAACATTATACTCTGTGTATAAAGCAGGGCTTAGACTCTTGATAAAGGGCTTTTCAACAAATGAATGAATGAGCAATTTATTCTTCGGGTCTCAACTTAGATACCACCTTCTCCTGGAAACTTCCCTGAACCCATGGGCTGACCCATAACTTGTGTAGCCTAGTCTGGAATGTTGACTGGGCCCAACCCAATTCCTCTCCTGGGAGAAAGTTAGCTGTGAGATTTGGAGGGATGGGTGGTGGACAGGGCTTCCCAGGTGGTGCTAGTGGTAAAGAGTCCGCCTGCCAATGCAGGAGACGTAAGAGATGCAGGTTCAATCCCTGGGTCGGGAAGATCTCCTGGGGGAAGGCATGGAAACCTGCTCCAGTATCCTCGCCTGTCCATGGGATCGCAAAGAGTCGGACATGCCTGAAGGGACTTAGCACGCACACACGTGGCAGACACAGTGGGCCGAAATGATGCGTATCATGAGGGAACAGAAATTCTGGGTCATCAGAAGAACTGGACAGGGAGAAGAACTGCCTTCTGTGGGGACAAGGCAGAGATGGAGATATTGATGAAGATGGAGATAGAGACAGGGAGGGAAAAGAGAGAGAGAAAGAATTGAGAGTAGCTAGAATTGAGGAACTGGCCTCAATTCCTGATGTCTGAGTTTCTGTGTGTGTTTATCTTTTCCAACAAACCCCATTTTCCCCGAGGAAACTTGAATGAGACTCTGCTTCCTGCGACCAAAAATGTTCTGGCTTAGCAGTTCCTCTATGGTGCTCCCACAAAGCCCATGCAACCTCCATTATTGCAAGTATCATGCTGTGCTGTCATTATGCCGTCCCTGTCTGCTACCCCTACAGGACCCTGTGTTCTTTGAAGAGAAGTCCACGGTCTTATTCATCTCTGCGTTCCCAGGTCCCAGCAGGAGCCCTAGTTCCTAGCGGGCGCTCAGTAAGTATTTATGAACGAGGGAGGCTTCTGTCATCGTCTGTCCCTGGATCCTGATTCCCAAATCACCACTTCTCAATTCTCCTCCCTTAGGCTTTCTTCCCCACCCCTCACCTCTTCCCAAACTCAGCTCATCCTCATTTCAGTATCCAAGGCCCCTCTTTCCACTGCTCTGTCACCAAACTCCCAAAGCTTCCTAGGGTAGAGATGCTGTTTCTCACCAAACCCTGGTCCCCTCATCTAAAAGAGTAGTGTGAACAAATAAAATAATATAAAACAGTAGTGTGTCAGTTGGGTACACCCCTGTCCAGCTAGAATCAACATTCCCCATATTCTCTGACATTCCTTGCAGCTAACCCAGGCCATGGGCAGGTGATATTCAAACTAACAATCAGTGTGGCACAGACATTAGCCGATCAGAATCGGTATCTAGCCAATCTGCATGGATGTGGCTACAAACCCCCAGGAATTCAAGCCCTGCCAAATGACTATGTTCTCACGAATGGGATGTAAGACTCATCCCTTCTGCCTCACTAGCCTAAAGGGAATGGTGTGTTCTCCACCTCCTCTCTTTCCCCCTTCTCACGAGCTAGAATTCAGACATGCCCTTTGACCCAGCTTCCACCTTATGGAAAGATGGCAGAGCAACAAGGTGGGAGGGTCCTGGGCCCTTGAATGACCACGTGGAACGATGGAGTCTCCTGATAACCTGGACCATGGATTTCTGGGTTGTTAAGTGAGAGACCTCTCTACCTTGTTGGAGACATCGCATTGTTGGGTCTTTTTGGTTACTGAAGTTCAGCTCCTACGCTAACTAGGGTGGTGGTGGTGGTTTAGTTACTAAATCACGTCTGACTCTTTGGGACCTCTTTATGACCCTTGCCAGGCTCCTCTGTCCATGGGATTTCCCAGACAAGAATACTGGAGTGGTTGCCATTTCCTACTCCAGGGGACCTTCCCGACCCAGGGATCGAACCTGCATCTCCTGCATTGCAGGTGGATTCTTTACCGACTGAGCCACCAAGGAAGCCCCCCAACTAGATATTTCACCGAACCTAACATGCTATCACGGAGAAGGCAATGGCACCCCACTCCAGTACTCTTGCCTGGAAAATCCCATGGACGGAGGAGCCTGGTAGGCTGCAGTCCATGGGGTCGCTTAGAGTCGGACACGACTGAGCGACTTCACTTTCACTCTTCACTTTCATGTACTGGAGAAGGAAATGGCAACCCACTCCAGTGTTCTTGCCTGGAGAATCCCAGGGACGGGGGAACCTGATGGGCTGCTGTCTATGGGGTCGCACAGAGTCGGACACGACTGAAGCGACTTAGCAGCAGCAGTAGCAACATGCTGTCAACTAGAAGATGTATCGCTATTTTTACAACCACGAAGGGGAAAAAAAAGCACTGCCCATGAAATCATGATAAGCGATGATTGTAAAACATGTCTTGATTTCAAAGACATTAAAACTGCAAAAACGCACATGCTAAAATCATGAAATACAGTAATCCTCTCCCGGTATCTCAGGTGTCTTTTTCCAAATCACTTGACTGAATCCCAGAAAGGAGAGCCAATTTCACTTATTTTACAGAGAAGGAGACTGAAGTTCTGAGAGGCAAGGTGACCCATTTTAGGTCACCGAGCACCCCAGGTGATCTGGCTCAGAAGTCCTCCCACGGCCCTCCCAGCCCAGCCCTGCTCACCTGTGTAGACTCTCCCCTCGATGGGTGCGGTTCTGGGCACGACAGTCGTGGCCAAGTTCAGGCAGGAAGCCATAGTCACGCAGCAGGGCCTGGGCACCTCTGGCCACAACGGCCACACCAGCTGCCACACGCCGGGCCAGGTCATCCCGCCAGCCTGCCGAGCGCACTGCAAACAGCCCAGCAGGCAGTGGGGCGCCTCCTGGCAGAAGAGGCGGCTCCCCAGGGGCGCCTGAGCCCCCGCCTCCAGCCAGCTGGGGCCCCACCATAAACCAGACGTAGCCAGGCCCAGTGAGGCCAGCCTCCTCAGCTGCCCGGAACACGGGCTCGGCCTCCTCACGGGCACAGAAGAGCAGGCGGATCTGGGCGCTGACACTGCGGAGCTGGGCGCCCAGCACAGCCTCGCCAGCCCCAGGGTCCAGTGTCAACGCCCCACGGTGCTCCCAGCCCACCAGGCTGCCATCAGTGAGCACCTCAATGTAGGACAGGAAGGCCCGGTGGCCGGGGGCACGCGTGGTCACGGCTACAAAGGACGTCCAGTCGTATTCCTCCAGCACCTCGAAGATGACCTGAAGCTGCTGCTCTGTGGATGAGCCCAGCTGCAGAAAGGTGGAACCTTTCTCCTGCAGGGGAGAAGGAGGATGTCAGTCCTCCCCCATGTGGAGATCTCAGTTCCCAGCTGCTGACCTTCACCAGCCAGCTAGGGGCTCACAGCTCCCAGGGATCCAGAGGGGACCTCATCTCCCAACAATGGATAAGGGCATCACAGCTCTCAACATCTAGCTGTTTGCCAAACCCATCTCCTTTCCTTGCTTGGGGCACAGAGCTAGACGTGGGTTAGGTTTAGCCTCTGGACTGAGTTCTAGGCTCATCCATGAAAACCTCTCCGCCTATGCACCTTACTCTTCCCTGTCCGAGGGCAGATGCAGAGGCCCCTGAGGAGAAATCTAGGGGATTACAAAGCCACAGCACGGAGGAAACTGAGTCCCTGAGTCAGAGCTTGGAGGAGAGCAAACTCCAATCAGGAACACCTGTTTGGATTTTATATGAGTGAGGAACAACTTTCTATTGAGTTAAGCCACTAAGTGGGGGTTTATCTGTTACAGCAGCTAACATAACCCTAGTGAACACAGGCAGCAACCCAGGAAAGAACTACAGTTCCCAGCATCCACTGAGAGGGACTACATCTCCCAACAGGCCATGAGGGTGCTCAAGGTAGTCTCTCCCAAATGGGAGAAGCTTTGCTGAGTAGGCTTGCCCTTCTCTGCTTTTTTTCCTACCTTCCTGTCCCCTCCTTCTCTGTTTCCTTTGCTAGACTCTCTTCCTCCATCAGAATTCTAAACATAGGAGTGCCCTCATCTCCTCTTTCCTTCTCTGTCCTCTCTTCCTGGTGATCTCATCCAAACCCATGGGTTTAAATAGTCTCCTGTGGTCTCCAGTATGGTAGCTGCTAGCCACCCATGACTATTCAAATTAAATCAAAGTTAAATAAAATTTAGTTCTTTGGTTATACTAACCACACGTCAAGTGCTCAACAGCTCACATGGCTAGTGGCTATCATATTTGACAGAGTAGATGAAGACCACTTTCATCATTTCGGCAGAAAATCCTGTTGGACAGCCCTTGGGCCCACATCCAGGCCATCTCCAAGTCTTCTCAGTTCTCTGTTCAAAACATGACCCCAGCTGTTCATTCTTCACTATGGCCCCATCATGACCCTCATTGCTTCCCCTTTCTTGCCTAGACGACAACAGCTTCCTAACCCATCTCTGCTTCCTTTCTCGAAACTTTCATTCTCCAGACAGCAGCCAGAGTGATCTTTTCAAAATATTAGTTGGATCGCCTCCCTTCTTGGTTGAAAACCTTCCAAAAATTCTAGTCAGAGTCAAAACCAAAGTCCTCACTGTGGTCCATAAGGCCTCACATGACCTGGTCCCTGTGGCCTCTTTGACCTCATGTCCCACCAGCCCCACCTCTTTGCTCTTCCTCAAACACCTCAGGTTCCTTCTAGACTCAAGGGCTTTGCCCTTCACTGTCACCTTTCTCAGGGACACCCCCCAGCTCCTTCCCCTCCTCCGCCCTCAGGTCCAGCTCAGTTTTACCTCCTCAGGGAAGCCTCCCCTGACCACTATCCACGGCCTTGGTCATTACCTCTCCTCCAGGACAGATTTCACTATCTGTTATTTGTTTTGTCTGTCTCCTCATTAGAAATGCAAGCTTCGTAAGAGCAGAGACCGTGTCTTTTTTTTTTAACCTTCCCTAACTGTATTCCCCAGAACCTGAGACAGCCCTGGCACAGAATCAGTCCTCAATAAATCTTCCAGTAATGCAATGAGACGAGCAAGTGGACTTTCTCCCTAGGCATATGCCTGTGGTTAAATGTGCGCGGGTTACGGCACTTGTCCTGAGGGTATTAGGTTTCCCAGAATGGTATGAGACCCTGTGAGGCCCTCATGCTTGGCAGCTGAATGTGTACTCAGGGGACCACGTTCCCAGCATTCAATGGGGACACAGATAGAGCTATGAGGACCACTCTAAGACACTAAAAGGACTACATTTCCCAGAAGGCAATGGGTATGCACTGACGGGGCCACAGTGCCCAGCAGACAATGAAATGGAGGGGCACACACTTCTCAGCCGCCATGGAGGCAGGAGGGACCACATCTCTCCGTATCCCAAGGAGGCGTCAGCCAGGAAGTAGTAAGTTCACCTCGCAGGTGATCTGCCTACAGATCTCTGGACAACCCCATGCCAAAGAGAAGAAGAAAGTTGGACAGAGGTCTTTCCCAGAGTGCTCGAGACAGAAGAAAACTACGAGTCCCGGCATGCAACAGAGATCTAGTCACAAAGCCGCTGGGCCCTCACAGCAGGGAATTGGTGGAGACTTAAGCTCCACCCACTCAGGTGGCCCCAGCCTCAGGCGATACCCACTTCTCTATTACACTAGCTCCACCCCTGAATAGGCCCCGCCTCTTCTCAGAGGCCTCCTCTAAACTGACCTGGTTCTTCTCAGTCCGCACACCAGGCTTGTTCAAATCCTGCCCTTCCCTACCAGAAGTCCACTTCAGCTGACCCCTCCTGTGCCCTCGGGAGGCTGGCCTCTCTCCATGCCACAGCCAGTTAGCTCCAGCCTCTGCCCCTGCCTTCCCTGCAGGCTCCTGGCTTTGACCTCTCAATGGCTGAGGCCTTCATCTTTCCAGGCCCACTCTCTGGATTCTCGCTTTCCACGCCTTCCAGTTGGGTACCTCCCCTGCCCAAATCCCTCCCCCAGACCGTCTTCCTCTCTAGACTCTGCCCCTTTAATACCGAACTGAGGGCCTGTCCTCCCTGGCCTCCCCCATCACCAGCTAGCCTCGCCCCTTCCTTGACTCACCTCTTCCTTGACTGGCCTTCCCCCACTTTCTAGCTGCAAGGCTACCCCTCTCTCTCTCATTCACTAAGGATGCCTCCCTTTCTCATACTCATCCTTCCACCAGATGATTCAGTCCTTCTACATTGACCTCTAGACCTCATGCTCAGCTGGCCGGGCCCTTTCCTGTCCCTCAGTACTTAATAATCCTTTTTCCTGGTCACGGTCTCCGACTTTCTGGCTCCTGCCTACTCTCTAGCCTTCACCCCTTTTTGAGCCCCATTACTTTTCACTTGACACCCCGTCGCTGATCCCAGAGCCCACCCCTCACTCAGATCTTGCCATCGCAGGCATGCCCCCTCTGGCACCCACCCAGTCCTCGCCCCTCGCTGGCCGGCCTCGCCTCTTCCTCGGATCCCACCCCTTCACTATTCACCGCTCCCGCAGCCTCTCAACTCTTCCCATAGCCTGGTCCCCTCAGACCCTGTTTCTAGATGATTCCCCGGCATATTCTGTACCTCCTATAGATCACGTCCCTCCAAGTAAGCACCGCCCGTTACCTAGACCCGACCTTTACATCTGTCCTCACTGCATCCCCGAGGCTGACCCTCAGGACTTGGCCACGCCCCTTACCACCCCGCCCACCCACGGCCGGCCCAGGCCCCGCCCACGGGTCGCCCCCCGTCCCCCGAGCCCCGCCCACGGGTCGCGCGCACCTTGGGCGTGAGCACGAGCGCCGCGCCGCCGTGCACGGCCACGATGGGCAGCGAGGTCTGCGCCGACAGGAAGTCAAGGATGGGCGCGACGGCGGGCGCGCGCGAGTCGTCCTCGAAGACGACGCCGTGCACGCGCAGCCCCGACAGCAGGTCGCAGAGTTGCAGCACGAGGCTGCGTGGATCCGAGCCGTTGAGCACCAGCGCCACCGGCCGCACGTCCAGGCCCGGGCTGCGCACGGCCGCCGCTACGGCCGGGCCCAGGCGCGCCGCCTCGGTCGCGTACGCGGGCCCCGAGAACACGAGCGCCACGTTGAGCGGTCGCGCCCCGCCGGGGCCCCCGCCAGGCCCGCCGGCCCCGCCCGGCCCCGGCACCTCCTCCGGGAACGGGCTGGCACAGGCCAGCGCCAGCAGCAGCAACATCTTAGCGGGGCCCCGAGGGCCGCGGGGGCCACCGGCGCCGCGCATCGCCTGCGGGCCCTGCCGGGCGGCCTCTGAGCGCGAGGGCGCCCGGGGAGGGACACGGAGGAGGGAGGGGGGCGCAGAGATGGGGCGGCGGACACGCGAAGCAGAGAGAGGGACAGGAATGAGGGACAAGAGGTAGAACGACAGAGACAAGGCGAGATACACGGTGAAGGGGAGATGCGAGGAAGGAGAGATGCGGAGGTAGGAGAAAGGTTGGATGGAGTAATAGAGGGAGAGACACAGGGAAATACGGAGGCAAAGGGGGAGATACAGAAGCGAAGGGAGAAACAGGGAGAATGGGTAATGGGGCCACAAAAGATACAGAAGTGGGGAGAAGAGATAGACAGGGAGGACAATGAGACAGGCCAGATGGAAAAGAGACCCGCAGAGATCGGATCAGAACAAGAGCAGAGAGAGGGAGGCCCGGGAAGATAGGAAGAGATGAAAACACCCACAGAGAGATGGTCAGGGAGAGAGAGTTGATGGAGTGGAGGAAAGAGATGGAAGGAGAAACAGACAGGGACAGATAGGCTCAGAGTTACAGAGCGAGAGATAAGACAGTGACAGAAATAGGGAGGGAATGAGAGAGGCGGGAGAGATGCAGAGATAGACGAAGGAAGGTGGGAGAGAGGAGAGAAACCCGAAAGTTGGACCGAGAGAGGAAGATGGAAAGAAACCCCAGGAAGATGGAGACAGAGACCCCACAGCCACCACAAGACACGCACCCACAAGAGACGGAGAAACAGGCAGAATTAGAGATTGAAGAGGCAGGCAGAGCAGACAGAAAACACAGGAAGACAGAAATAGCGAGGCAAGGCAGAGATCAAGACCCCCACCAGGGAGGTGCCCAGCACAGACATGAAAGCAAGGCCGGGAAGGCGAGTGGCAGGAGGGATCAAAAATAAAAGGAAGAAAAAGTGAGGGGAACAAAAAAAAGAGAGAGAGAGGGAAAAGGGGTCAGGTGTGTGGGGGGAGAGAGAGAAAAAAAAGAAATTAGTGGGCCATCCTGCAGGGAGCAAATGCCTCTGTGACCATCCCCCTCCCCTGGAACACAAACCCCCCAACCCATCTTTGTCCCCTTACTCCTACCCCCGTCCCTCCACTCTCAGTAAGAGCTAGAGTCACAGTCCAGACTGGGCTCTGGGGTTAGGGGGAGCACAGCTGTGGAGAGCTGGGAAGGGTGGGGGTCCCTGGCTCCCAGCCCAGAGCAGTTTGGTAAATGAGAAGCAATACAGCGTCTCTTCCTATGTCCCCTGTTGAATACTAGCTGCCTGGGGTGGTCGGGCTGGGAGCCCAGACTCCTGGCTCCTGGGTCTTGAGGAAAGAGGCCCCTGGGGGCCTGGACTTCTGGTTCCCAGAGAGGGATTGGAGCCTGCAGAAGGGGCTTCTGGAAAGGGGTGAGGGTCCAGACAAGGAAGGGCTTGCTCTTAACTGTCAATCAGCCTCCTGTCCGGTTGCCATGGTAGCGCAGAGCCTCCATCCACCCTACAGCCAGCCTGGGGTAGGGGAAAGGCCGACACCCCTTTGTCTGCCTAGAGGCCTCCCTCCCCACCCCCCTACCCCCAGGCCTTCCCAGGGACCCTGGGGCACTGTCTCCCCAGGGGTGGGGGTGGGGGCTCCTAGCATGCCTCAATCCTGGCTCCCCCTCGCCCCTCCTCTCCTCTGCCCTTCCCCAAGCAGCTGGTTCAATCAGTGCTCAGAATAGCCCCCCTCTGCCCCAAAATAACCCACAGCTGTGGCCTGGCACTCCCCCCTCCCCAGGATAACACTGGCTCTCCCCTCCCTTCCTGGTGGCTGCTCACCCCTCAGCCTCTTCTCTGCCTCTTTCAGACTCACCCCTGCCTGGCCTCTGGCCTTGGGGATTCTGGGGTCCTGCTCCCTGGCTGAAGCCCAAGAAGGCAGCTCCTGCCCCACCCTTCTCAAGAGGCTGGATGCCCAGTTCTTTCCGGTGAGGAATTCGAGAGGACAGTCGCCCACCCCTCCAGAGATGGATAGAGAGGTGGCAGCCCCAGCTACTGGAGCAGTCTGGCATTCCAACCCCCAAACCTGCACCCTCAGGGATCACATTGTTCAGGCCTCCAGTCGCCACCTCCTCGTGAGTCTCAGTCCCCACTTCCATCCGCACAGGGCCAAAGAGTCCAGAACCTCATCTCCTGCCCTGTCAAGGGGCTCAGGACACTGCGCCCCCAGCCCCCTCTTCCCTCAGACACAGAAGTCCCATCCTCCCAATTTCTCCCATCAACTCCAGAATCCTGACTCTCAGATCCCTTCTTTCCCCCAGACCCACCGGGGACTGTGGGTGCTCAGCTCCATCCTTTCCCAGGACCCAGGAGTGCCGGCTCTCTCCTGCCCCCAGACTCAGGAATCCAGGGGCCCAGCCTCCTTTACACCTAGGACCCAGGAATCCAGGCCCATAACCCTCTCCTCCCTTAAGGACCCCTTGTGGTCTCAAACCCCATTCGTCCAGTATCCTGGGCAACCCCTGCCCCAGCTCCAGCCTCTCTGAGTCGCCCCACTCAGGTCCGGTGCACAGTACAGTCTGTCCCCCAGCTGAGGAGAAGGAGGAGGGTGCCAGAGATTCCTGGGGTGTCCCTGTCTCCATCACTCCCCCCGGATCCATCACAGAAGAGATGAGAGGCCACTTCGATCCACAGCCCGCGTTCCCCACCCCCCCACAGTTCGCGTCGTGCTGCGGACGGCTCCCGCCCCCCCCACTCCAACCCCATTCTTTCCCCACCCTAATCCTGGTGCTTGGAAGAGGCTAGAAGGGTATTCCAGAACCTTGAGGAAGGGATGGGAGCTTGGGGCGAGGGGTGCCAAGGCCTGGATACTCTCAAGGTCCTTGGCAGGGGTATTAATAGCCGACTGGCAGCTGAGGAGGGAGGGGAGATGGAGCTGGAGAGAGGGAAGCGGACCAGCCGAGGGGGGAGGCTGATGCGGGCGGTGGGCGGGGGTAGGGGGGTACGGCTCAGAGAGGGAAGGTGAGAGGGAGAGATGGGGGACAGAGAGACGGGGCGTCAGGTGTATGGGGCTGGGGAGAAGGATCAAAGTGTCAGCAATGGGGGGGTTAGGAGATCTGGGGTGCAGAGACCTGGGGAAAGGGCTCAGTGAGGGAGAAGGAGATAGAGGGCAAAGATTTCCCCCAGAGACCCCTGTCCACCATTCCAGCCCTCTCCCTCCAACTGAGGCCCCTTGCCAACTTTCCCTGTCCTAGATCTGGAGCAGGGCGGGCAGGGGGGTGGGGGAGCAGTCCACGTTCCCACCCCGTCCCCTGCAGCCCTACCCCAGCCTTACCTTTTCATGACCCTGTTCTGGGGGGTGTTGCGGGGGTGCCAGGAACAGAACCGGAGTCCAGCGACCCGAAGATTCGGCAGGGGGCTCAGGGAGCCGCGGGGTGTGCGTGGGGGGGGGCCAGGCCCTGGGGCGGCGGCGGCGGCGGCCGGGACCTCCTGCCCGGCCCTGGCTCCCTGGCTCCGGCTCTCTCTTCCTCAGTCCGTCCTGCCCTGTCTGTCCCCCAAGGTTGAGGCCACCCCGGCTAGGCGAGGACGCGGCTACACATGTTGCGCTGGAAGTTGGGCCCCGGACATTGCGGAGGCTGTCGGGGTGTCCTCTCGCCGCTCCGACCCCATGGGGATCCCCCCTCCGCCCACCCGGGGTGCCCCCCTCTGCCGCTTCAGCCCCGGCTCCTCCCCCCCGTCCATGTGTCCGGTCCCGCCTCTCCCTGTCTCATTCGCAAACCCCCACTCTGTGCCCTCAGTGCCCCCCCCCCAAGTCTGTGTCTGTCTGTCTGTCTGTCTGGGTCACCTCTGAAGCCGGTGGCTGGTGTGTGTGTTTGCGTAAGGGGCAGGCGGGAGACAGCCTGTCTGGGCGACTGCTTGCCCCTTCCTGCTTGGCCACCTCCCACCTCCAGGCACCCCCCCACGCCCCCACTCTCAAATACAGGCAGACACACACACATACACACACGCATACACGCACCACCTCACTTCCCTGGGATTCCCCTAAACACCCCCAGAGCTTGAGGAGGGAGACACACACACACACACACACACACTGGAGGGTCTGATGGGCCAGGCTGCCGCTGCCGTCAGGGGCTGTTCAGACAGACAGGAGGACACGGGCAACCAGACGCCCGGCCGGCCGCAGGCAGGAGGCGCAGAGCCCAGGTACACACCATGCATCCGGGTTTGGGGGAGGCTCGGAGGGAGGAACCTGGGGGGCCTGTGACACCCAGGCAGGTGGCTTGGGGTCGAGACAGACAGACAGACCCCTCCCTCCCGCCTGCCTGCAGCCACCGCAGCCCTTACAGACACACACCCCCCTCCAGCCCAGCCCCAGACACCCGCACACACAGATCCTCACCGGGCAGATGGCAGACGCACGAGAGACCCCTGGGGGCCAGGCGGACCCACCCGGGCTGACACCCCTGAGCCGGGCACCGGTGGCCAGGGAGGCTGCAGGCGGGCGGAGGGCGGTGGCGGCGGCCAGGGCTTGGAGGAGCCGGAGCGGGAGGGACTCGCACACTCGCTCTGTTCTCACACACACACACACACACACACACACACACACACACACTCACTCGGGATGCGATTAACATTCAGTCCTCGTCTGCCCCTGCCGGGAGACCCACAGCCCCCCCTCTTGGGCTCCCTCGGGACCCCTCCTCCTATCATGGCTGGGGGAGGGGGCCGGCCCCCTCCCCAGCTCCCAGCCTCTGCCATCCCCCTGGGACCAGAGAGTGAGGGGCTGCAAATAAATCCGGGGAGAGGGGAAGGGGTGGGCGAGGGGGGGAGGGTCGGGGACTCAGGATCCGGACCTGCGCTCCAGGGCCCAGGGGCTGCCCGCCATCCGCTCCCTCCCCACTCTGAGGTTTGTGAAGCAGGAGGTCATCCCCAGACTTGAGTCTGTCAGGCTAGGACCCATCTTTTGGCTTCGATTGCCCTGGGAGGCCAGGCCTGCAAGGACTCCCTCATGAAGCCAGGAATCCAGGCCCCCAGGCCCCTCCTCTCTCAGCCCACCTCCTTCCTCAGTTTCAGGAGTCCAAGGCCCTGTCTCCCTTCTCCTCCTGGGACCCAGAGCCTCCTCCTCTAGGCCTGAGTCCCTTTTAGACCCTCAGACAACTGACTCCTTAGCACAAACCACCCTCGGGGCCCACGCGTCCAAGACTCATGGGTGTCACCCTCAAGCACCCTATCCATCCTGCGATCTGAGGAAACTGACACCGCTGTACCCCTTCTGTTATTGACAGACCCTGACATCTATCACCCATGGTTATTCAGACATCCAGGAAGAAAGCACCATGTCCCCCCTCCTAGACGCAGCCTGTTTCCCCTCAAGAGCAGTTGCCCAGCTCCTGCCCCTCCTGATAGAGAGGGAGGCTAGGCCCCCTGCGTCTATAAAGGGGTGGGGTGGAGTGTGGCACAGGACACCTGGGCTCCCGAGGAGAGTGTGTCTGTATGCCTGAGGGGGCAGTTCCAGGATGGGTGGGTGGGGGTGGCCAGAGCCAGGGCTTCCAGCTACCAACTCCAGGGTCACGGAGAGCAGGAGTGAAGGGCTCATATTTCTGAAAAAGAAGAGACTGGGCGCCTGAATTTGTGGGTCCCAGAGGGAGGAAGGGATTGTGCATCTCGATTTCTGGGTCTAAGATACTTGGGACACAAAATCCTCGGATGGGACCCTAAGTCCCAAAGAAGCGGGGACTGAGCTCTTCTTGGGTCAGGGAGAGGAAGGGCTGGCGGCTGGACTCCTGAGCCCAAGGGAGGAGGACACTGAGGTCCTGGACTCCTGAGTCTGATAGAGGAGGGGCTGGAGGCGGCTTTCTCTTCTCTCGAATGGATTGGAGCTGGAGGTCCCTGAAAAGCCAGTCTCTGGGTCTTTGTGTAGGATCCTGAAAGCTCAGAGACCTGTCTCCCGAATCGCTGTCAAGAGCAGAATCTATGCGGCTGGGCTGCCGCCTTTACAGAGGCGCAGACTGCCTTGGGAAACAGGCCCCGGATTTGGGAGTTGCGGGTCTCAGCGACCCCGCAAGTTCCTAGGAGGCGGCCTTGGTGGGGAACATTCGGCGCCCGGCTCTGCAAGTGCGGAGAAGCGGGGGTAGGGGGCGCCAGAGAGCCGGGACTCCGCCCTCGGGGGCGGAGCTTTCCGCCGGACTCCTCCCCTCCCCCTCCTCCCTCTTCCTAGCTCCGGCTCGGCCACCAGCTCCGGCCTCGGCGCCCCCTCCCAGAGCCCCCTCCCCGGAGCGGAGCCCACCCGAGGGCACCTCTCCCGCCCCCCCGACAGCCCAGCCGCCCGGACAGAACAGCAGCCCCGGGGGGCAGCCCCCCTCCAGCCTCCCTCCAGCCCAGCCCTGCCAGATCCCCCCAACCATGAATCTCTTCCGATTCTTGGGAGACCTCTCCCACCTCCTAGCCATCATCTTGCTACTGCTCAAAATCTGGAAGTCCCGCTCGTGTGCCGGTGAGACACCCACGGGGGCCGGAGGAAGGGGGAGAGTGCGGGGGACACCCCAGGACTCGGGGAGAGGGTTTGGAGGCACAGGGGGACGGGTCCCCTTTCCCGTCCCTGCTTGCTGGGGGTCCCCCTTCCAGGTCCGGGGTCACCAGAGGGTCAGCTCCTTTCCGCAAACCGGGGATGCATCCAGTTTGGTGGGGGTGGCTCCAGGCACCGAGTTCAGCCTCCCCCCGGCCCCCGTCAGGGTGGCCTCAGAGTTGCTGGGGCTGGGAACAGGGAGCTGTGGCAGGCAGGGAGGTGGCTGGAAGTTGGTGACGTGGACTGTAGCGGCCAGGAAGGGAGCAGGAGGCAGGTGACCTGTTCTGGAGGCCAGAGGTCAAGGGGGGTCCTCCTGAGGCCCCACCTTGGATCCGGCCTGCAGGAGGACCCTGAGGGTGTTGGGGGTGGCCGTGAGGCCTAGCCCGGGACACAGCCTCGGGCTGGAGTAGCTTTGGGGCCGGGCTGCCCCCTGGCTGTGGGCCGTGGGAAAGAGCCCTGCTCCAGCCGCCGGCTGGGGAGGCCTCCGGGGACAGCTGCCCTCCAGAGCCGCCTCCAGGCTTGTTCCAGGCCTTGGCCCCTGGTGTATTGACCCTGCCTCTCTGCACCACAGGGATTTCAGGCAAGAGCCAGGTCCTGTTTGCGGTGGTGTTCACTGCCCGCTACCTGGACCTCTTCACCAACTACATCTCACTCTACAACACGTGCATGAAGGTAAAGGCCTTCTGAGGGGGAGCCACCAGGAGGGTCGGGGGAGGAGGGAACGTGGGTCCCAGGCTTTAGGGAGGAGGGGGCTGGGGGTCCAGACTGCTGAATCTGAGGGGGGTGGTGACAGTGACTGGGACTCCTGGGTCTGAGGGGCTGGGGGCTGGACCCCTGGGTCTGAGGCGGGAGGGGCTGGGGGTCTGGACTCCTTAGTCTAAGGAGGCTGGGGGCTGGGGCCCTGTGCCTGGAGCTGACGCTTCCTCCTCATCCTCACCCGACAGGTGGTCTATATCGCCTGCTCTTTCACCACAGTCTGGATGATTTACAGCAAGTTCAAAGCCACTTACGATGGGAACCACGACACGTTCCGAGTGGAGTTCCTCGTCATTCCCACGGCCATCCTGGCGTTCCTGGTCAACCATGACTTTACCCCTCTGGAGGTAGCCCACCTGCAGGGTCCTGGTAGTGGTGTAGTGGGGTGGGCTGCAGGAGAACGGCTGTGGACAGTGGGCCCAGTCAGAGGCTTCCTCTGCAGCGTTTGCTCAGACTTGCTCCTTTAGGAAATAACGTCCAAAACAGGGGCCCTGGAGTCGGATGACAGCAGTGTCGTGGCACCAGCACTCACCAAGTAGCGGACGCTGCTCTGAGCGTGTCACACGTGTCATTGCATTACTTTTCACAGCAGCCCCATTTTATCGATAGGAAACTGAGGCTCGGGGAGTCAGAATGACTCTTCCAAAATCATCGGCCTAATGAATAGTTCAGGAGTTGGGAACGGGGGCTCTAGGGGGCTAGGCTACTTGGATTTGAATCTGTTACTTTCTATTAGCATGACCTTGGAACTTGGCTTTTTTTGCCTCAGTCTCCCTATCTGTAAAGTCAAGATTAGGTCACTGTGAGGATTTCCTGACACTAGCCAGCATCGCTTACACAGGAACTTTAGAACCAGAGAGCCAGGATTTGAAGCCCAGGGCTTCCCTGGTGGTTCAGATGGTAAAGAAGCTGCCTGCATTTCGGGACACCAGGGTTTGATCCCTGGGTAGGGAAGATCCCCTGGAAGAGGAAATGGCAACCCACTCCAGTGTTCTTGCCTGGGAAATCCCATGGACAGAGGAGCCAGGTGGGCTCCAATCCATGGGGTCACAAATGCTTGCACATGACTGAGTGACTAACACTTTAGAAGCTGTGGGGCTTTGGGCAAGTCATGTAATTTCTCTATGTCTGAGTTTTCTCATCTGTAAAATGGGGATAGTTCCTACTTCATAGGTTCTAACTCGGGACTGATATTGATAAAGCACAGTGTCTGGCAGTAGGTAGGAAGTGTTGTCCATGACTGTTGCAGTGCTTTGGCCCAAGTGTGTACTTCTACTCCTAAAGGCTAGCTGTCGTGGTTTTTATTGCCTGGTATTTTGGTAGGAGCTATACAGTTTCCTGGGAGTAATTTTGAGAGGGACTGTGGTCAGTCTGCCATCTCCTGCCTCCAGGGGCCTGGCAGGAATCAAATTCAGAGCACTCTTTCCTCCCCCAGTACCACTCACTCCTGCTTGCACGAAGCTGGCCCTGGAACTTCCCTGGCGGTCCAGTGGTTAAGACTGGTGGTTAAGACTGCACTTCCAAGGCAGGGGGCGCGGATTTGATCCTTGGTTGGAAAACTAAGACTCCCGCAAGCCGCTCCTGCTGTGCTGATGTTTTCAACAGAAACTATAATTCAGGAGTTTTCCTGAGATGTCTCACTTGACAGTTTTGGCTACAGATTCCAAATCTATTTCTAAAAGCATCCTGCAGTCTTGACAAATCTGATTGAGGGGTAACTTTGGCCCAAGTGCCCCAGAAATGTCAGAAGGAGGAAACCCAAAGCTTAGTTGCAGGGTCTGGACTTGGCAAACTTCTGATCACCATCATCTTGCACGGAGCACTCACTGAGCTGGACCCATTTTACAGGCAGGGAAACTGAGGCTGGAGGAAGGCAGTGGGGCTTGCTCTAGGTAGAAGAGGCTGGACCAGGATCTAGGCTTCTTGACTCCAGGTTGGGTGGTTTGGTTGGGTGGTTCCCTCATTCAGAAGGAGGTCACTTGTGCAAAGTATTGGCACCAAATCTATGTCTGGCTCTGCACAAATCCGTCATCATCCCATCTGATCCCTTCGCCACCTGAGGAAGCAGACCTCGTCATCCCTCTTTCTTTTAGGACTAAGGTGAGGCTCCCAGCTGGCAGTAGTGGTAAATAACCTGTTTGCCAATGCAGAGGATGCAGCTTCGATCCCTGGGTTGGGAAGATCCCTGGAGGATGGTATGGCAACCCATTCCAGTATTCTTGCCTGGAGAATCCCATGGACAGCGGAGCCTGGCCAGCTACAGTCCATAGGGTCACACAGTCGGACACGATTGAAGCAACTTAGCGTGCAAGGTGAGGCTCAGAGGTGAGACCTCACAGAATTTGAACCGAGGTTCACCTGCTTTCAAAACCCATACTTTGTTAGTCTCTTAGTCGTGTCCAACTCTTTGCAGTCCCATGGACTATACCTGCCAGACTTCTCTGTCCATGGGATTCTTCAGGCAAGAATACTGGAGTGGGTTGCTATTCCCTTCTCCAAGGGATCTTCCTGACCCAGGGATCAAACCCTGGTCTCCTGCATTACAGGAAGATTCTTTATCGTCAGAGCCACCAGGGAAGTTCTAAAACCCCATGCTACCTCCAATTAAAAAAAAAAAATACCCTTGCTAGCATTGGGTGCATGCTGAAAAACTTTTTTAATCATAGAAGGAAAGGATCCCTTAAAAATTCAGATGTCATGAATAAATCAAGTAAAAATACAACAGACCTTTTCTCTCTTTTTCTTGTCATGATTCTATTCCCCAAGGAATAGAATATAATTGGGTATATATCCATTTAATGGGTATGTTTCCTGAGAGCCTCAAGTAACCTGATTTACTGAGAACCTTGGTGGTGGATTCTGAGTGATTATGGGAACAAGCCCTGAAGTCTAGCTGCCAGTATAGGAGTCTGTTTCTACCCACATCTCAGTTGTGCGGCCTTGGACAAGTTACTGATCCCATGGGCCTCAGTCTTTTCGTTTGTATAAGGGGGATAACAATAGGTCTTAGCTCATAGGGTTAAGGCATAAGCCAGTTAGTAGCTGTAAGGTGCATAGAGCAGTGTCTTGAATGTAGTAAATGCTATATAAATGTCACTTCTTAGAAATACATCCTGATGGTCACCACTTTGCTCCCACAAACCAAAACCACCCAGGAGGAATCACACCTGCCAGCTGGTGTTGTTGTCTGAGTGGAGGTTTCAGTGAACTGACATCTCACAAGTCACCCCAGGTGGGGCTTTCAGGGAACTGGGGACTGAAAAGGGGCCAGCAGCTGTCTTCCCTCTCTTGGTCTCCCTCCTACGATGTCCTGTCCTGCTTGCAAATGATGATGGTCAGTGCTCCCTGAATGGTGGCCCATGACAAGCACTTGGGAACCTTGCTCCCATTCTCTTGTGCATTCATCCAGGCATGGAGTAGGTTCCAGGCACTATGCCAGGGGCTGGGCCCATAGAGTGCCCAAGGGGTAGGCTCCTGGGCCTCACGGAGCTCACAGTCCGGTCAGAGCTGCCAAGAGGAAGACAAGACAGGGGATGTGACAGTCCTGGGGGGAGGATGGTCAGGGAGGACCTCGCTGATGAGCTGAGGTTGGAAAGAGGTAGAAGAGGCAGGATGTGATTGTCTAGGGGGAGAGCTGCAGGAACAGCAAGTGCAAAGGTCCTGGGGCAGGAAGGAGGCTGGTATGTTGGAGAAGCAGACAAGGCCTGGGTAGTCCGTCGTAGCCTGGAGGGACTAGGAGATGAAGCTGGATCAAGGAGAGCCTTGAAGGTTAGGAACTTAGAGCCAAGGTTAGGAACTTGGGTTTTATTCTGGATGTGATAAGAAGTGGCTACTGGAGAGTTTTGACCCAGAGAGTGACACGGTCTGATTTATGTGTCTCAAGCTTGCACATTGAACGTTGCCCCTACCAGGGCAGGAAAATCACCCCCGCTTTAGAGAGAAGGAGGTGGGGGCTCTAAGAATCTGGGTCTCTTGCCCAAGGTCTCGTAGAAGGGAAGTCTCAGAGCCAAGATCCCAACCTGGTCCTCCCTTGGGAGAGGCGTAATTGCCAAGTGCTCCGAATACCAGCTCTGAACTCTTCGTTCGAATCCTAGCTCTGCCACTTTCTAGCAGTGTGATCCTGGGCATATCTCTTACTGTCCCTGAGCCTCAGTTGCCTCATCTGTAGAAGGGAATGCTGGGGATTTCCTGGTGGTCCAGTGGTGAGGACTCAGCACTTTCACTGTCAAGGCCCAGGTTCAGGCTCCGGTCGGGGGAACTAAGGTCCAGCAAGCCATGTGACTCGGCGGAATAATAAAGGGGGGGAGAATGCTAATAATTTTACCTCTCTCGTGGGTTGTTGTGGGAATCGACAGAATACGTGTGGGGTGGGCAGAGTGGTCGGTGGCACACAGTGAGTGCCCGGCAGGCATCGTTACCCGCTCTGCCGCGTCACTGCGCCTCCAACCAACACACCCCGTGTCCTCCCTCTTCTCTTCCGCCCTGTTCCCTCCCGCCCTCTGCTGCCAACTCCCCGGCACCCCCTGGTAGATCCTCTGGACCTTCTCCATCTACCTGGAGTCGGTGGCCATCCTGCCGCAGCTGTTCATGGTGAGCAAGACGGGCGAGGCGGAGACCATCACGAGCCACTACCTGTTTGCGCTGGGCGTCTACCGCACACTCTATCTCTTCAACTGGATCTGGCGCTACCACTTCGAGGGCTTCTTTGACCTCATCGCCATCGTGGCAGGCCTGGTCCAGACGGTCCTCTACTGCGACTTCTTCTACCTCTACATCACCAAAGGTAGCTGGCAGGGAGGCGGTGGGGAAGTGAGCCTACACCTACTCCAGCTCCCGCCCTCCCTCGCCTGGGGCCCTGGCTCCATCTCCTCTGCCCTGTATCCCTTGAAGGAATACAGAACAAAGAGAGGGTCAGTGGTGGCCTCTGACTTTTCTTCTCTTGGGATTTGTCCTAAGCCCTTTCTCCCGCCCTGAGCTTCCGGAGCCACTGTCTCTCAGTCTCACACCTATTAACAGATCTGAAATCAGCAGCCCCAGCAGCGCTCAGGGAAGGGCGGGCGTCTTCTCTGCTGATTGATCTCTGTCCTCACTCTCAGGGACTCAGGCCCACCAAGATTCATTCATTCATTCAGTCAGTCAGTCAGTCAGTCAGTCAACCAGCAAATTTAGGGAACACTTTCTACGTCCGTGGTCAGGGCTAGGCTCTGAGATACTACCACAGGGGAAGAGATGGATGAAGCCCTTCCCTCCTTTTTTTGTATTAGAGTGTGTGTGTGGAGGAGGGTGGGAGGAGGGTGTGGGACGAATGAACAGGAGAAATGACTGCAAACAGTGAGAAGGGGAGATGGAAAGGAGCCAGGGAGGTGGTGGTGGCGAGTGAGGGGGTCACCGTGCATGGGGGTGGCGGTGGGGGAGGTCTCTCCGAGATGATAATTAAAAGCTAGGTCCTGAGTCAGTTAGCAGGAAGGAAGAGGAGACTGGAGGGCAGAGGCCTGGAGGCAGCGCAGGATTCCCGGCAGGGAGGGCAGAAGGCGGGGGTGGTTTCGGCCACTGCCCATCAGAGATCCAAGACCTCTGGGCCCAGGAGTCCTTCCAGGATGGAAGAGGAGTAGCCAGTGTTAGGAGAAATGGGTCCATGGCTCAGTCCCTCAGCCTCAACCCTCAGTAATTCGGGTTGATCCCCCGCCGTGGCTAATCCAGACTCCGGAGGCTGCCCGTGCCAGCCCAGCGTCCAGCCCCTGGTGTGGGCATGGGAGGCTGTCTCCTTTTTGGGGGCCCCGTGGTCACGCCCTCCCCCGCTCCTCTCTTCACAGTCCTAAAGGGGAAGAAGCTGAGTTTGCCGGCGTAGCCCCAGTCCGTCTCCGTCTCCAGGACAGTGGCGGCGAGAGGCAGTGGAAGGCGAGGCGAGATGAAGAGCCTTCCGGTCCAGGGGTGACTTTTTTAAGAACCCACCTCTCCCGGCTCCCCAGCTCCACGCCTGCTGGGTTTCAGGGGGGCGGTGGAGGACCCAGGTGTTGGGGGAGCTCAGGACCTGGGCTGTTTGTAGTTTTTTGCCTTTTAGAGAAGAAAAAAAAAAATCTTTCCACTATTTAGTTTTTGATTCTGATGACTCCTTTCTTTTCTTACTCTCCGGCTCCGATTTTTATAAACTGTTTTAAAATGTCCTATGGGGCGAGGCAGGGTTGGAGATCTTTCCCCTCCCCTGAGCCCCTTGGTTTCCCTCTGGATCCCACCACCCCACCTCCAGCCCCACTGGTCGCCAAACACTAACTCTGCCGACACCCGCCTGACACCTGCCTGCCTGCCGGACCGTGGCCATGAACACACACCCCCATCCACCCCCTGCCCCCCAAACTTTTGCACTGGGGAGAGGGAGGAGGGGAGGAAGTTCTCCCCTGATTTTTCATAGTAGTTTTTTCCAGAATTTGGATTTTTTGGTCTTTTTTTTTTGACAATTTAGGGGGGCGTGGGAAAGGGGTTGGCCCAAGGGGTCACATTTTTGTACAGAACTGAAGGTTGATTCTTTGTTCTCTTGAAATAAACTGAGGAAAATGATGCCTCTCTTTTGCTACTCCTTGCCCTCTCTCTGGTGTTTGTGGGGGTACCCCTGACTCCGGGCTCTCTCTCTGCTTCTGCTTTATCCTGACCACTGTGGGCAGGAGACCCAGGCCTGGGAGGAGCAGGAAGATAAACTGGGCTCCCTGAGACTAGCTGCACCCTGACCAAAGGGGAAGAGGTTTTGGAGGAAGAAAAGATCTCGAAGATTCTTCTTGTCTTGGCACACCACTTCCCTGACAGTTAGTTCTCCCTAATCCCAGGGTGGCAGAGGACAGCCTTCCAGAGTCTGTGATTTGAAAGTCACCAAGGGACAGCCCCCCGCCCCCGTCCCTCCGTCATTTTACATTGTGTAGAACCGCTTTATGTTTTCCTTAAAAAAAAAAAAAAACGGAATTGGTTGCCAGCCTTTAAAAACCAGATTTTCCCATTAAAATCGAGATTTCTGGCTCCTCTTGAAAAAATATCCGTCAATCTGACAATGCCGGGTCCTCATTTCTGGGTGGCAGCAGATGGCTGGAATGAATGGCTGGGACGCGAACTCCGCCCCCTCCCCCCGACTCCTGCCGCCTCTCCCTCTAGTCCCCAGGACTTGGCTGAGAGGTTGAGACCATCTATTATTGGGCTGATGCTGTTGTTTTGTGGTTTTATTCTGTGAAGTTCAAAGGAAAGTGAATATTTGCTGTGTTTCCCTCCAGACTGGCTTCACATCTGGTCTGTTTCCTTCACTCATGTTACCTGCCTGGTCCTTGTCAGCCTTTGGAGTTTTGCCCTGGATTCTGCCAGATCCCCTACATGTCTGCTAAGACCTTCTTTAGCGGGCCCCAGTTCTCCCCTAGGCTGGCTCTGGAAGCTTCAGGAGGCAAGGAGCTGGCATTTCTGAGCATTTCATGAGCACCAGGCAGAGTGTGTTACATGGGTGAGCCCGCGGGGACCCTCAGAGCCCCCTCCCTTTGCTGTGGAGGAAACCAAGGCTCAGCGGTGGTGCGAGTGGCCGAAGTGGCGTAGGCACCCCAGTTTCCTGCCGCTGGATCCCGGGTGCTTAGCCGCTGCTGTGAAGCTTTGCAGATGTTTTCCCTTCCTTTCTTGTAAGCTCAGAAGCCTCACACGGAAGATGGAGGAGCAGGCCTGCTTCGGTTGATTCAGGGTCGGGAGCAGGCGTGTTTTTGACCACAGTCTGCAAACCATTGATCTAAATCCGGTCGAGGCTCTGGTTTGACAGCCAGCCCAGTGCGGGCCCAGAGACATTAAGTGGCCCGTCCAAGGTGATTCAGCCAGTGACAGGGTGAGGACTAGAGCTTGGGGGTTCCTTCTGTCTCCCACGTTGGAAGCCTGCCCTCTGCAGGGTTGTTTCTTCCTCCAAGTGCCCATAAGGACCACAGCCTGTTTATTTCTGCACCCCCAGCCCTGAGCACTGCCATGTGTGAAACAAAAAAACGGGGACCGTGGAGCTCATGTTGGTCTCCCCACAACTCACATCCCTTTGCCCAGTCTGTAAATGAGCCCTCTGCAGCCACCATGGCCCTTGTGTGGGTGTGTTTGGATGGCTGGCGTAACATTAAACTTCCTTTTTTTTTGTATTCCTTGCCAACCTATCCCACATAAAAATAAATGGATGTCCAGTTGTTCTAGAAATACCAGAAGGTTCTAGAGCTGCACTGTTCAATACGATGACCATTAGTGCTTGAAATGTGGTGGCCCCAAGTCAGGGTGTGGTGTCTATGTAAAATGCATGAAGGATTTAAAGAACTCAATGCCCGAGAATGTAAGCTATCTGGCTGGTGACTTTTTATACTGATGCTATGTTGAAATGATAATGTTTTGGATGTGTGTGTTAGTTCCTCAGTTGTGTCCAGCTCTTTGCAACCCCATGGACTGTAGCCTGCCAGGCTCTTCTGTCTACAGAATTCTCCAGGCAAGAATACTGGAGTGGGTTGCCATTTCCTTCTCCAGAGAATCTTCCCAACCCAGGGATCGAACCTGGGTCTCCTGCATTGCAGGCAGATTCTTTACCATCTGAGCCACCAGGTAAGCCCCCAATATTTTGGATACATGGGGTTAAATAAAATGTATATTCATGTCACTTGTCTCATTCAACTTTTCATCCTGTGGCCAGGGAACAAATTTAAATGCCCCATTTCCCTGACACCAAGGCTCAAAGTTTACTTCTATTGGACAGCACTGTTCTATTTTTATTTTTATTTTTGGCTGCCCTGCTGCTTGTGGGATCTTAGTTCCCTGACAAGGGATCGAACCTGTGCCCCCTGCAGTGGCAACACAGAGTCCTAACGGCTGGACAACCAGGGAGGTCCTGGACAGCACTGCTCTAGACGTCCTGGGCCGCCGTGCTGAATGCTGGGTGCTGAGTGAAGGCTGCCCCTTCCCGGCCCCACCACTCGCTTCATGGCTGCTTCACCCATTGGAGTCATCTGCTCAGAGTCTTGTGACCCGAGCACAAGACCCTGATCAGCTTCAGGGTTCTGGAAGAGGATTCCTTTCTCCCCAAACAAGCTTTCAAATATTTGAGGACAAGTATCTCCCCTGATGTCGGTCAGGGACTTGTCATCCTCTAGTCCTTAAACGACTCCTCACTCAGCATGGTTTTGAGCTGAGGAGGTGTCACTGGGGTGAGTTAAAGAAGGGTGGGCCCTCGCTGGGCAGCCAGGGGGGCCTGAGTGTTGGCCCTGGTTCTCCTGCCCTCTCCACCAGTGGAAGCATCTTGTCTGTGAACTTGAGCTTCCTCGGCTGGACAATGGGGCACCTCCTGCCTCCCTCCCATGGCCAGTGCGAGCGGTAAATGGCTTACTGTGCACAGGCATGGAAGAAGGGTTTCCTTTCCCTCCCATCACTGTCCGTAGCTGTCAAGATGGCACCCAAGGGACTTCCCTGGGGGGCCAATGGCTATGACTCCACGCTCCCGGCACCGGGAGCCCAGGTTTGATCCCAGGTCAGGGAACTAGATCTCACACACCAAAACTCAGAGCTCCCACGCCGCAACTAAAGATCCCACATGTCGCAACTAAGACCTGGCACAGACAAATAAATAAATAAAACTAAATATTTTTTAAAAAGTGACACTCAGATGGAGAGTCTGGGAGGTAGGATGGAAATGGGACCTGCCGCAGAGACACCCCCTCTCCCCAGGGAGACCCCTGGCCGCTCGAGGGACCGGAGAGGAACAGACGTGAAAGGACAGAGGGCTGTTTTCCAAAACCCTTCTGGAGGGAGGATTCTATCTTTATTGGTGTAAACAAGGCTCTCTAGTTGTCGGGCATCATGGCGAGGCGGGGGGCCTTTGGGGTGCTCAGATAGGGGGACAGGGAGGAGCTGGCGTAGCTCGGGCCGTGGGGGCCGGTGGTGGGCGTGTTGACCGGGCTGGCGGCAGACGGCGGGGAGAGGGAGGTCAGGACCACACCGCCCTCATCCAGGGAGCGCTTGTAGGGGACCGGGGCATCGTTTCGGAGCTCCTGGAAGGCCAGGTAGGCCTGGAATATCTGCGGGCAGAGGACGGTGAGCTGGAGGCTGGCTGGGGCGGGCTGAGGAGGGGGCCGCGGGGCCCAGCGCTCCCTGAAGCTGGGCTTCGTCTGCCGGGAAGAAGGTGGGGGGTCTTCTTCCCCATTTGCCCGAGACACAGAAGGGGCTTGCGGAGGCCCAGGTGAGCTTTGAGAGCGGGTAGGTTCTTGCCCTGTTAACCCACACCACCTGCCCTGCCCTGCTGGGGGAGTAGGGGTGGGACAGGGGGCCCTCCTCACCCAGATGAGGATGGAGAAGAAAGAGAAGGTGATGGCGGCCTTGGCGCTGTTGCTCCCGAGGAGGAAGTATTTGGGCGGTGAACGGTGCCACTGGTTGGCCAGGAAGCAGAATCCCACAGCCCAGATGCCTGCCCAGATGACTGGGGGGTCGAGGGAGAGAAGAGGGGCGGGGTGGGGGGGGACGGTGGGCTCAGGAAGGGCGGGGGCTGAGGTCTCCACTGTGGCCTCTCCCTCCCAGCCCTCTTTAAAAAAACTGCCTGGAGTGGGCTGCTCCATCTGTTGTGGGGGTCAGCAGCCACCTGTGACTTTCCATTTCAATCAATTAAAAATTTCAGTCCATTAAAAGACTTTAAAAAAAATTTCGGAAATAAATAAATTAAAAAAATAAAAAAAAAAAAAAAAAAATTTCGGGACTTCCGTAGTGGTCCAGTGGTTAAGACTTCGCCTGCCAATGCCAGGAACACAAGTTCAATCTTCGGTCCAGGAGGAACCCACATGCCTTGGAGCAACTAAGGTTGTGGACCACAGCTTCTGAAGCCCTCACGCCCTAGGGCCCGTGCTCCGCAACAAGAGAAGCCTCTTCGATGAGAAGCCTGTGCACCGCAACTAGAGAGTAGCCGCCGCTCGCCGCAACTAGAAAAAGCCTGAGTGCGTCAATGAAGACCCAGAGCAGCCAAAAATAAATAGATAAGGAAAAAATTAAAAAAAAATTTCCACCCCTTGATGGCACTGGCCAAACTTTGAGTGCTCAGTGGCCATGCATGGCCCGTGGCTCCAGCACTGGGAAGCCCAGGCACAGAACAGCTCCGCCCTCACAGAACCTTCTTTTGGATGTTACTGGACTCAGTGATCTTTAGGGGCCCACCTAGCCCTGAGTCTCTGAACTGAGCAGGTGTGGAAGAGGAGAGGAAGGAGCCTGAGGCCTGAGAAAAAGGAACAAGCAAGTGTTGGGCACTGTGCGCCCACTCTGTCTAAGGTGCTCAGCGTTGGTTAGGAGGCTGGGCTTGGCTTGGAAGCCTGGATCTGCCGCTCAGGGTCCGATTATACAACCTCCTTGAACCTCTATGAAATGGGAATCTGAACAGGCCATGCTTCCTCAGGTGGTTCTAAGGAAGAAAGGAGACGGGGTATGGGGTGCCCTTGATGCGGTGCTATGACACGTGGGGGCGTGCCCGGGAAGTGTCAGCATTACCACAGGTGTTCTTTCTTGCCTTTCATCCTCAGAAAAACCCTGGAGATGGTTTTTTGTTTTGGTTTTGGTTTTTGGCCATAACCACGTGGCACGTGGAACTTCCCTGACCGGGGACTGAGCCAGTGCCTTCTGCAGTGGAGGAGCAGTCTTAAACACTGGACCACCAGGCAGGGGGGGTTCCCATCCCAGCTTCTATGGAAGCTCAGAGAGGGGAGGAGACCTGCACATCGAGGCTGCGCCGGAGGTGAGATTTCAAACCCTGCCCTGCCTGGCGCTGCGCTCTGCATTCTGCCTCCTGCCACTGGTGGCTTTTCAAGAAAGGCTGTGAAGAAGGGAGGTGAATGCCAGGAGAAAGCTGGGCAGAAGAGAGGCTTCTAGAGTTACCCTCAGGGTCAGAAGAGGTAATCTGTGCACTAAGTCTGAGGGATGGGCAATGATTCCCTGAAATGGTGGGTGCAGAAGAGCTTCGAGGGACGAAGCTCTGGGTCACAGGCGGAGGATGCTCTGAGGTGGCGTCCTGGGGGCCCAGGGGAGCCTGGGGGTGGGGGCTGGGAGCTCAGGGCGGGCAGTGCTGGGGCTCACTCACTGGCCAGGATGAGGTCCAGGAGCTGGAAGGCTGTCTTGAAGCGGGTGCTGGAGAGGCGGACCTCGTGGGCGTCCAGGGCCAGGAAGGCCAGCGAGCTGAGGAAGGCCAGCAGGCCGGCCCCCACAGCAAAGCTGCAGGCCGCGCTGTTGCTGTTGAGGACGCAGTGCAGCTGCGAGTTATCGGTCTTGTTCTGATAGCCGTCAGTCAGCAGGGAGGAGAACACGATCAGGGAGAAGACCTGTGGGTGTGGGGAGGGGCGGGGGCGGTTTCCAGAGCCGGAATGTCCGTCTTCCCAAATCCGCTCCTCATCCCTCATCCCCATCACTGAGTCGGGGGAGGGGGGGCAGGGTCTGCCGTCCACTCCCCCAGTGGTTCCAAGCCCTCCCTCCCGGTAACGACCTCTGAGCCTCCATCCCGGCTCAGCTCGGCCTCATCCCGCCTGCTGGGGCCCTGCCCCAGCCTCGCGCCAGCCTCCCTGACTCCAAGTCTCCCCACTCAGCTCCCCAGGGAACCTTCCACACTCTGCCCATCCTGGCTCCCAGCACTGCCTGCCCCTCCGCAGCCCTTCACCTCTCCTCACCCCACAAACAGGTACCCGCCGCCAGACCCAACACGAAATGCTTATTAGCACATTACCCGGGACACAGGAAGAGTGAGCAATGAGTCTCTGCCATCCTGTTGATCCCATCTGCCTCCCAGCCCTTCCCTCTGCCTGCCACTGCTTCCTCCTCCCTCCCCGCTCAGCTAATTCCTCTCCATTTTCAAAAAGGAACTTGTGAAATATTCCAAAGACACAGAAAAGAACGGAGGAAATGTAACCAACAGTGAGAACCTGACAAACGTTCCCCTTTGGCTCCAAGATTCTTTAAAAAACAAAAGACTATTTTGGCAATGCCACACAGCTTACAGGATCTCAGTTCTCTGACCAGGCATCGAACCATGGCAGTGACAGCACCAAATTGTAACTACTGGTCACCATGGAAATCTCAAGGCTTTTTTTTTTTTTTTTTTTTAAAGCAAACACAGGAGTTTTCCTGGTGGTCCACTGATTAAGAATCCACCTGCCAACGTGGGGGACACGGGTTCAGTCCCACATGCCACAGAGCAACTAAGCCCATGCAGCGCAACCACTGAAGCCGGGTGCTGTAGAGCCCGTGCTCTGCAACAAGAAAACCCATTGCAATGAGAAGTCCACACGCCACAACTAGAGAGTAGCCCCTCGCTCGTCGCAACTAGAGAAAGCCTGCATGCAGCAATGAAGATCCAGTGCAGCTGAAAACAAATATGTAAATAAATCAAATCAAACTTAAAAAACTTTAAAAAGTAAAGCAAATACAGCCTTGAGACTTCCCTGGTCATCGAACTAGTGCCACCCAGTGTGGCCAAAAAACAAGCAAACGCAGTCTCACTGATATGCTAGCCCTGTCGCCTCTGTGGGCACCACAGACTGCACACCGGGGTAGCACCGTCTGCCTCTACTGCTGGTGTCTGCCGTGTCCATCGATGAAACCTCCAGTGTACTTCACCAGCCCGTGTCATCCTTACAGCCACCCTAGGATGTGGGTGCTGCCAACAGTCTCTCTTTTTTTTAGATAGTGGAGCTGAGGCACAAAGAAGGTGGCGAATGGCACAGAGCCCATCAGCTATGAGGGGCCGCGCCTGGACCTGAGCCCAAGCTGCCTGGCTCTTGAATCCGCTTTGCGCACGTACGTGCTGCGCATAGCCGATCGGTTGTGCCCGACTTTTTGCGAACTCATGGACTGTGGCCCACCAGGCTCCTCTGTTCGTGGGATTCTCCAGGCAAGAATTCTGGAGTGGGTTGCCATTTCCTTCTCCAGAGATCCAACCCAGAGATCGAACCCAGGTCTCCTGCACTGCAGGATTATTTACCATCTGAGCCACTAGGGAAACCCTAAATCTGCCCTAACTCCTGCTATTAATATATCTGCCTGGACCGGATGCCTGGAGGGCAGTGGCTCCTGTCACCGTGATTCAGGGACACTTTGAAGCTCTGGTGGCTTGTCCCTGACGGTCACAACACAGCCTGGCAGGGTGACACCAGGTATGGAAGGAACTGGTGTGTATGTGTTGGGAGGTGGGAGCTGGTCCAGGGAGTGCTTTCTGAATGCGGTGAGGCCGCTAAGAACAGGCAGGGTGAAGAAGACTACAGAGTGGGATGATCTCTGGGGGTCGGGAGGGAGCAGCGGCGGGGCAGGGTCGGCTCCAGGTGTGTGAAGGCCCCTCTGGGGCCATCCAGAGATGGACTCTGGTGAGACTGGAGGCCAGGAGGCCGGGAGGCTGGGGAGGAAGGTTGGGGCTGCAGTTGTGGAGGGAGTCAAGATTTGAGCAGAAACTGAACCCAGGGGGCTGGATTTAGGAGGAAGTAAGGCTTGATCTGAACTGCACCTTAACTAATAAGTTTTGGGGGAGGGATAAATTGGGAGACTGGGATTGACATGTACACACTGCTATATATAAAATAGATCACAAGTAAGGTGGCTCACAAGTAAGAGAGATGGTGAAGGACAGGGAAGCCTGGCGTGCTGCAGTCCATGGGGTCGCAAAGAGTCTGACACGACGTAGTGACTGAACAACAGGGTGGCTCAGTGGTAAAGAATCTGCCGGCCAAAGCAGGAGACCTGGGTTCTATTCCTGGGTTGGGAAGATCCCCTGGAAGAGGAAATGGCAACCCACTCTGGTATTCTTGCCTGGGAAATCCCATGGACAGAGGAGTCTGGCAGGCTACAGTCCATGGGGTCGCAAAGAATCAGATACAACTTAGCAACTAAACCACAAAACAAAGGACCTACTGTATAGTATGGGGAACGCTACTCAATACTCTAATGGCCTGTATGGGAAAAGAATCTAAAAAAAGGGTGGATATATAGGTATGTATAACCGAATCGCATTATATAGATTCAGTATACTGATTCCTGAAACAAACACAATATCAACTGTAATCAACCACACTCCAGTAAGAATTAAAAATAAAAAACTGAGGAGTTTTGCAGGCAGAGAGGAGGAAGGGCATTCCAGGCAGGCCGAACCATGTGTGCAAAAGCCAGCTGCTGCCGAGTGAAGCTCCTTCAGGGGTTGGAGAGAAATCTTAGCTGAGGGATCTAGTATGAAGTGAGGCTGGAAATGCGGGTGGGAGGACTTGAACACCAGACGGAGGGCACTGGACTTGGGAACCATGGAAGAAATTAAATTTCTCACTTAGGCTTAATTTTATGCATGGCAGGGCTCTCAGCAGAGGATGGCCAGGGTTAGATCTGGGGGTTCAAGGCAAACTCCAGGGTCATGATGGATGGGAAGGGGCTCCTGGGAATCCCGTGAGATTTAGGACACGACATCAGATTTGGTGATTGATTGGATGTGGTGGTGCCTGGGGATGGGAGGGAGGGAGGAGACAAGGGGAAGGAAGTTCATTAGAATTTGAACTCCTGGACAGGGTGCACGTGGGACCCTTCTGTCTGCACCCAGGACCCAGTGCCAGGCTGGACCTCCACACACGTGTTGGAAGAGTGAATGACTGGCCCTTCTTTTTGGCTTTTGCCCTGCCCTTTAGAGTAGGAGCGGAGAGGCAAGGATTGCCCCTAAACTCCTCAGCCTCTATCCATCTGCCTCTCTCCTTTGTCTTACTTGCCTTCTCTGAATAAGAACAAACAAAATAATAATAATGACTTTGTTGTTGTTGTTCAGTTGCTATGTCGTGTCCAACTCTGGCCCACCAGGCTCCTCTGTCCATGGGATTCCCCTGGCGAGAATATTGGAGTGGGCTGCCATTTCCTTCTCTAGAGAATCTTCCCGACCCAAGGGTTGAACCTGAGTCTCCTGCATTGGCAGCTGGGTTCTTTACCGCTGAGCCACCAGGGAAGCCCAATAATAATGACTAGTCCCTCCTTTTGTCTAGCACTTTAGCTCTAAGGGAGGGTATTCACATCCATTCCGTTTCAGGGCTGCAGTACTGAGTCTGCAGGAGGGGAGCGTCTTGCCCTGCTGGTCCGAGACAGAGCCAGGTCAAGGACAGGAAGGCTCATTGATCATTTTTGAGCCCAGATACATTTTACCTGCGCCACCTCCCTGCAGCCTCGCTCCAGTCCCGCATGCTCGAGGTTACAATAATTCATTGCTGTTTCACAGGTGATAAATAGAAGCCTTGATGGCGCAGTGGAAAGAGCCAGACGTGTCTGACCCCACCCGCTGGGTGGACCTGGGCCAATTACTCACTGCTTGGCACCTCAGTTTCCCTGTCTGTCCTGTGCCCCAAAGAGGTGGGGGCCTGGCCCTGAAGGTAATTCTCATGACTGGCCAGAGAGGAGACGTGTCCTCTCAAGGTTAGTCATGGAGAAATGGGATTGGAATCCAGCCCCCCTGCCTTCTGGGTCTGTGGGCTGTCTCTCTGCTGACCGGCCCCCCCACCAAATCCTTGGGCTGCTGTTGGACACCCAAGAAGGGGGCTTGGCTGGGCTGGAGGGATTCCAACCCTCTGAAGCCCGAGTGCGACCTCCTTCCACACCCTTCCTGGCCTGTCCCCAGGGAGGGAGCAAAGATTCATCAGTTAAGGCACCAGCTGGCGGGCGGCCGTGAGGACAGGAGCACCAGCTGCCCAGAGACTCCCTACTGAGGAGCCGGGCCGGGGGGGGAAGGAGGAGAGGGCGGCAGGCGGGAGGAGGGAGGTGGCAGGCAAAGTCCGTGACTGAAGAGTCTGGCAAGGTTGGCGGCCCTTCCCCCCAGCCCTTCTCCACACCAGTCCCCACCAGCTGGGCCTCCTTCTCCCTCACCTCCCTCCCTTCCTTCTGAAGCACTGGAAACCTGCGCATCCTTGGGACTTGCCCGCCAGCTGGGTGATGTCCTTGGGCAAGTCACTCAACCTCTGTGAGCCTTGGTTTCCCCTTGGGTCCAGCAGGCGTCACAGTGCCGTCATAGGGTCATGGTGAGGAGCGGAAATGCTGACACCACCGAGCGACTGGGAACTGGGGTGTGGAAGGCGTTTTCCCCGATTCCCTGGGGTGACGATGGAGATGAGTCCCCACCACCCTATGCCTCCCCCAGCCCATCTCTCTGCTTGATCACAAGTTGGTCCCAGTAATCATTGCTATTGAAGGAACGATGACTACTTGCCAGGCCCATGGTGACAGGCTGAGAGGCTTTGATTTCATTTGGACATACAGTCTTTCCTGATGAGCAGGAAGGACTAGACACTTGAGGGTCTGGAGGTTCAGAGAAATCAAGTTTCTGGTTCAAGGTCACACAGCCCTAGTATGACCAGGCAAGTTATCAAATAAAATGGGGCACTTTTGAGACTTAAAGGAGGTGCTGCTGATAATCACACCAGGACTGAGCCAGGCAAGCAGGGAAGGATGTTGCTCCATGTGGACATCATGTGGCCAAACTAGGATCCTCAGCCAGGCCTGATCGATCCTTCTGGAATAGGACCCTGGGTTCAATTCCAGATATTCCCCCTACTCCCCTGACCCAGATCAAGTGTCATCATCTCTCTGGGCCTCAGTTCCCAACTCTGCCAAAGGAGCACCATGGAGGCTACACAGTGTAAAGCCCAGAGTCACAGCTCTAGCTCCTCAAGCACTGAGGTCCAGAGAAGGGCAATGAGCAGGTCAAGGTCACACAGCAAAGTCAGGGGCTCAATGAGGATTTGCCCCCAGGTGTCTTGACTCTTCGGGAATGTGGTAATGATTAAACAAATGCAGGTAAAGTCCTTGCTTGGCAACGTGCCTGGCACACAGCGACCACCCACCCCTCTGGCATCCTAGGTCTGAGAGGTGGAAAATGAATGGGCTGTATTCTCATAGACCCCAGTTTGAGTCCCTGTGTCTTACTGTGTGACCTTAGCCAACACTGTCCATTGGAACTTTCTGCCATGATGGAAATGTTCTAGATCCTCACTGTCCAATATGAGAGCTGCCAGTCACATGTAGCTATTGGGCACCTGAAATGTGGCCACTGTGACTGGGGAATTAAAAAATTTTTTTTTTCTGGCTGCACCATGCAGATTGTGGGATGTTAGTTCCCAGACCAGGGAACAAACTCCGGCCTCCAGCACTGGAAGCATGGAGTCTTAACCACTGGATCGTCAGGGAAGTCCCTGAATATTTTAGTTTCATTAGTTTAGATTAGAATAGTCACATGTGGCTTATGGTTACCCCCTTGGACAGCACAGCCTTCAAAAAAATTATTTAACTTTCTCTGATCCTCAGTTTTCTTCTCTCAAAAATGGGGCTCCTGAGCACCCACTTTGCGGTGTTCTTTCTTCCCAGGAGAGTTGATAAATGCTCAGAATACTGCAGTGCCTAAAGTTAAGATTCTCAGTAAAGGGTGACTTCATTTACAAGTTCCTTTTGGCTTTGTTCCCCCAGCTGGCCCTTCCTTTCCTCCCACCACCCTGTGCCCTGGGTCTGAGAGCTGAGAACCCCTATTTCATGTCACCCACAGGGCAGCCGGCCCACAGGAGGGCCTCACCCCTGCAAAGATCCGTGTGATCGCCTTTGGCCTCTTGAGAAACTGCACGGCTTCACTGTCGGCCAGGTCCTGGAGGCTCTCCGGGATGTGCATGGCGGCTGCTCTGCTGCCCAGGCCCTGGGAGGCCAGAGCAGGGATACTGGGTTCTGCCGGCTGGGCGCTGCCGTCTGCAGGTTCCAGGCCCACCCTGGGGATTGGCTGCTGCAAGACAACAGGGATGGTGGGGGGGGGGTGGTTAGAATCCAAGGTGCAGGGTAAAGGGGCTGCCAGGGATCCCAGGAGGAGGGGGTATGGGATGGAAGAGTATTGGGGAGGGTACCAGGATGGGGTTCTGTGGGGTGAGGGGTCTGCCAAGGGTCCCAGGAGAAGGGGGCAGGGGATGACAGAGGGTTCTTGGGGTCCCAGGACAGGGTTATATGGGGTGAGGGGTCTGCAGGGTTCTTAGAAATTGGTGCACGGGGTGAAAAAGCTGTAAGGAAGCCCCACCTCCAGGTGGGGGCACAGGGTGAAAGGGTGGTTTGATGGTCCTGAGTTGGGGTGCAGGCTGAGGGGGCTTCAGAGAATTCCAAAGTGGGGTACAGGGTGAGGGGGCTGTTGAGGATCCTAGGAACTAGGAATGTAGGCTGAGGAGGATGTAGGGTGAGGGGGCTTCCAGAGTCCCAGAAGTGGAGGGGCAGGGTGGGGAGATCTTGGGCCAGGGAGGAGAGGGGAGAGGGTAGGATATTGGGGTGATGTCTCTGACACAGGAGCCAGAGTGCCCATTTTAAGAACTGTGTTAATGGGATTTTTGAGGGATGAGGGTGCTAGAATGGCGGTCAGAACACCTGGGAGGTCTGAAAACAGGATTCCTTTCAGATTTGGGGGCAACAGCACGCAGAGCAGAGACCCCAGGCACCTCAGGGTAGATTTTAGGCTGTCCTGGTGATGGGGTGATTGCCTTAGAATCAGGACCTTCCCTTAGAATTCAGCTCCATCTTCATAAAAGTGCTTCTCCTCAAGTTTGGACCTCAGATGTGTGGGGAACATGGTCTCCGAACTCAGCTGTCCCCTCATAATAAGGAGGCCAAGCCCCTGGCGCTAAGCTACCTTCAGAGAATCCGGGTTCTTCCTTTAAGGCGTGGAATGGGGGTGGTGAGGGTTCGGGGAGATGTTGCCTGATAAAGGGTCAGCCTTACTCTGGAGGCCGGGTTTAAGTCACCTGCAGGCCGGATCTTCCTTCTGCCCACCCTCCCCGCCTGGTCCCCGGCACCACCTCAGCCTTCTTTTTCTTCCTCTTTTTCCCGCCTTTTCGTTCCTCTATAGCTGATTGGCTGCGCTGAAGCCCCGCCCCAATTCCCCCGCCTATTCTAGAGTTGACACGAGCTGGGGCGTGGCTTCAGCGGACGTTAGGCGGCCCGCCGTTGGCGGGCTGCGCACGGGAATCCCTGCCCCAGTCCCAGTAGTCCCCGGAGTCTCGCGCCCGCCCTGCCTCTTCCCGTTTGAAGCTTGTGGACAAGGAAATACTTCTGTAACGCATGCGCCGAGTCCAAGCAAAGCGCGTGAAGCAAGCGAGGCAGACTGCGCATGCGTAGTCGCGACTGGGTGTTAGAAGAAAATGGACTCCGTTCTATGACCCCAGGTATTGCGCATGCGTCCTACGACGGCTTGAAGCCGAAACTCAGAGGCCCAGGGCGCCTGTTTGCACATGCGCAGGAGGCTCAATGACAGTCGAGCGTTGCCTAAAGGTGAGGGAAAGGGTGAAAGATTGCATGGCCGGGGGTGGGCGGCCCTGCAGACTCATGTAGCTTTCCGAGCATATCCGATACTCTTAAGATTCACCTGACGCCTAGACCCCGCAGAGGTTGTGTCACCACAGGGCTTCTGGGCCTGCAAAACGCTCCCCCCAAACTCCTGCCTGGGACTCAGGCCAACTGAATAGTGTGCGAGGGGATGGACAGGAGGGCCTACGAGGAGGGTGGATGGGCTTTACCCGCTGCCTGGGGTAGAAACGGCCCCTGGAAGTTGGGACGCGGAGGTGGAGGGGGCACCTTTCCCCCAGATGACTTTTGACCTCTTCCCATTTCCCTCGTTTAGGCTGCGGGGAAAGGGTCTAGCCATGCTGCATGTGACCCGAGGGGTCTGGGGATCCAGTGTCCGAGTATGGCCTCTGTTGCCCTCGTTTCTCGGTCACCCTCGGGCCCTGTCATCGCTGGAGGTCAAGATGGGGGAGTACCGCAAGATGTGGAACCCCACGGAGCCCCGCGACTGGGCCCAGCAGTACCGCGAACGGCACATCCCGTTCTCCAAAGAGCAGCTGCTCCGCCTCCTGATACAGGTACCGCCCGTCCCGGGTCCGAAAGCCTGGGGACTACGAATCCCGGCAGGCCTCGCGGCCGTACAGCCCTTCAAGCTATAGAAGAATGCCCCGGCGCCCCCTGGGAATTGTAGTTCCTTTACCCTTTATGTGACTTCCCTGGTGGCTCAGACGGTAAAGCGGCTGTCTACAATGCGGAAACCCAGGTTCGATCCCTGGGTCGGGAAGATCCCCCGGAGAAGGAAATGGCAATCCACTCCAGTACTGTTGCCTGGAAAATCCCATGGACAAAGGAGCCTGGTAGGCTACAGTCCATGGGGTTGCAAAGAGTCGGACACGACTGAGTGACTTCACTTCACTTGCCCTTTATAGGCCCAGGTGAGCGAGGAGTGAGTTGGAAAGCTGGGGACTGACTGCCGAGATGTAGATGAAGCAGGGATTCCAGACTCTAGCTCGTTCTGGGGGCTTGAACAAGCACTCACACGGGGGGTGGTTTTACCCTCTACAAAACGGGTATGATCTTCATCCTCATCATTACAGTGACTACTACCTAATAATAAGTATTGTACTAACGAAGCAATAATTATATTACACTGAGCTCTTGTATGGCACCGTGCTAAGCATTTTCCATGTATTATTGAATAATGAACAACCCAGTAAGAGGTACCACCATCATTCCCACTTTACAAAGGAGATAACTAAAGCAGGAGAAGGGCAGTGACTCACCCAAAGTCATGACTAGTGACTCAGATTTGAACCAAAGTGTACTGACTGTAGAGCAGGGTGGGGATTAGGGTGAGGCAAGTAGATACTTGCTCAACCCTAAGAGCTTAATTAAGTTCTTACCCCACTGTCACCATCATACTTGTGATTATTCTTTATCATCATTCCTTCATTTAATAATTATTACTTGATGGCATCACCAACTCAATGGACATGAGTTTGGGTAAACTCTGGGAGTTGGTGATGGACAGGAAGGCCTGGTGTGCTTTGGTTCATGGGGTCACAGAGTTGGACACAACTGAGCGACTGAACTGAACTGAAATGCCTCTGTATGGCCTAAGTTCCATATATGTATGTATGAAATGCCTCTGTATGGCCATAGTTCCATATATGGCTTTATCCATATACAGAAGTATATATACACACACATAAACACACATTTAGATAGATGGACACATGTAATCACATCAAATTGTCACTATCAGTTTTTTCAGAAAGAGGGTATGATCCTCTGTTGCCAGTAAGGAAACAGACTCAGAGAGGGGATGGCATTCACCCAGGGCACTGAGGTAGGAATGCTAAAACAGTGGGTAAATATGTGTACTCTGGACCAGGCCTGGTCTAGAGTCTCAGCTTCTCTTTTATGGACAGTGTGGCCCTCAGCAAGTGACTTTCCTAAACCTAGATGTCCCCTCTGAACAATGAGGATTATAATTCCATCAGTCTTCTTGTGTCCTCTGGAGGATGAGATCATGCCAGCAAACAGTTCCTGGCACACAAATAAGCATTGTGTGACTGCTGGCCAGTAAGTATCAGAGTGGTAACTTGAAACCCTAGCTCTTTAAGCCATCTGTTTTTCACTCTATAGGGCTACCTCAGTTTCTCTCAGTGAAACTGATCAGTCCTCTCCCCCTCCCCACCCCCCCAAAAAAACCCCACAAAATTTTAAAGAGCTCAGAGCTCTGATTGTCTGTCTGGGTTGCCCAGGAAAGAATTCCCCCCCATGAGGAAGGAGAGAGAGACCTAAAGAGATGTTTTGCTTCTCGAGGTAATAGGAGTTCCATTCCACTCCTGCGGAGAAGGCGGCCTTGGAGGAGTTCACAGCCCACGTGGACTTTTGTACCTTGTTCCACTACCATCATGTCCTGACCCAGCTGCAGGTGAGAACCGAGACCCTGTGGCCCTGTTGTCCTTGTTTGCTTATCTGTTCATCCAGCAAAAATTCTCTGAGTGCTTACTTGGAGTCCAGCCTTCTTCTAAGCATCAGGGATGCAGCGCTGAACATAACAGATGAAGCCACGCCCTTCTGGAGCTGATATTCCAGGTGGGAAGATGATAAATGAATAAATATGAGGGACTGGCCTGGTGGTCCAGTGGTTAAGACTCTGAGCTTCCAATGCAGGGGCTGCGGCTTCGATGTCTAGTCAAGGAACTAAGATCCCACATGACATGTTGTTGTTCAGTCACTTGGCTGTGTCTGACTCTTTGCCACCCCATGGACTGCAGCATGCCAGGCTTCCCTGTCCTTCACTGTTTTCCCGGTGCTCAAACATGCTCAAACGTGCTCAAACTCATGTCCATTGAGTTGGTGATGCCATCCAACCTTCTCATCCTCTGTCGCCCCCTTCTCCTCTTGCCCTCAATCTTTCCCAGCATTAGGGTCTTTCCCAGTGAGTCGGCTCTTCACCATGTAGTGTGGCCAAATTGAAAACAAAAAATGTAAAATGTGACACCCAGGAGTGGTAAGTGCCATTGAAGGTGGATAGAAAGTGATGAGAAAAGGGCCTGATTTAGACAGGGTGGTCAAGGAAGGCTTCTCTGAGGAGGTGACAGATAAGCTAATGCCTGAGTGAACTGAGGCAGTGAGCTCGATGGGTGTCTGGGGATGGACATTTTAGGTAGAAACGTCCTCTTTTTCAAGAAAAAACATTGAGAAAATGTTCTCTTTTTCAAGAGAAAAGCAATTGCAAAGGCCCTGAGGTGTGAGGGCCTGGAGTGTTGGGGGAATGGCAGTGGAACTACTGGCTGGAGGTAAAGAGGGCAGGAGGTGACAGCAGAGAGAGGGAGTGAGGGGAATTGTGCCTGGCCTCGTGGGTTGTGCTGGAGACGTGGCTTTTATGTAAGCGAGCTGGGAGCCGCCACAGGAGGATTCAGAGCAGAGGCGGGTCATGAACTGATTCCGGTGTTAATAGGATTCTTCTAGCTGCTCAGCAGGGAACAGACCATCAGAGGCAGGGAGATATATTAAAGAGTCTATTATGTTTGTCCAGGTAAGAGATAATGGCAGCTCAGACAAGAGTAATAGCAGTGGAAGTGGTGAAAAGTGGTCAGGCACTGGTAACGGTTGGAAGGCATCAGCATTTGGCTGAGTGGGCAGGGCCTTGAAGGAGAGAAAGAAGTCAGGGGGCCCTCCAGCAGTTCATGCCCACACCTCATGAAGGATACAGCTGCCACTTACTGAGATGTGGAAAGCAGAGCAGAGACAGGTCTGCAGGGAAGACTGAGAGCTCAGTTTAGATTTAGAAATTTGAGCTGCCTCTTGGACAGCTGGGTAGAGAGATGGACTCAATGCCCATAGTCTGGAAGTCAAGGAAGGAGACAGGGCTAAGAAACAGTCCTGGGAGGATCTAGACAGTACAACCTGCATGACCACCAGGGACATTAACTGATCCCTGGGAATGAGTGCTTCAACATTCTCTCCCAGGAGCCCTTCAAGGGCCAGGTCTTTGGAATGTGCAAGGTTTGGACAACTCAGGCCTGCTGAATTAACCCTTTACTGCCCCTGCCCCCCATAGCTCCCCTCCTTGCTTTGATGAGTAGCAGCTATGGCCCCTTTGCATCAGGATCATCAACTTCCTGCAGCACCAAGTAGCTGCCAGCAGCCCCATTGGCAGAAGAAGAAACCGAAGCTCCAAGAGGGCCCCGTTGAGCCCAAGATGAGGCAGGCCCCAAGAGTTGTGCTCCTGTCTGCTGGCCTCCAAGCTCTTCTCTGGGGCATCTCTGGGCTCTGAAGACAGGATTCTTTTTCTTTAAAAAGTTATTTTTAATTATTCAAATGTTTAACTATATTGAAACATAGAATATGCAGCAAAGACACACATTCTCACCGAGGCAGCATATTTTATTTTATTATTATTTATTTGTTTGTTTGGCTGCATTGGGTCTTAACTGGCACGTGAGATCTTTCGTTGAGGCACTCTAGTTTTGTCTCATGGGCTTAGTTGCTCTATGGCTTATGGGTTAGTTTCTGGACCAGGGATCAAACCCAATTGCAAGGCAGATTCTTAACCACTGAACCACCAGGAAAGTCCTGAGGCAGCAGATTTTAAACAGAGACCCTGAGAGGGTGGGTAGAAGTATCAGAGGTGAGTGAGACACACTGGATTACCATTTGCTGATGACCTAAGACCCTTGAGGAAGCAGTTTGGAGCAGGCAAAGAACAAGAAGAGCCCCAGTTCAGACACCAGCTTTGCCGTTCACTAGGAGTGAGGGCGACCTTGGCAGGTGCCCTCTCTCTGGGCCTCCTTTTCCTTGTGCATTCATTCATTGGATTCACTCAGTGCATGTTTACTGAGCACCTACTGTGTCCCAGAATGGTTCCAGGCCCCTGGCCTCAGTGGTGCACCTGTGTATCTGCCTCATGGTATCACATGCCAGGGAGAGAGACCAACCCTCCACAAGGTAAAGAAGTAAAGTATGTTAAGAAGTGCTAAGTACCACAGAGAGGGTGCCGGATAAAGTATAGGACGCCCACCTTATTCACTTCCTAATTCTGCCATCACAAATGAGCATCCACTGGATGGCTTAAAACAAGAGGTCTCTTCTTTGAGAGTTCAGGAGACTGGAAGTCCAAAATCAAAGTGCGGGCAGGGTTAGTTTCTTCTGGAGCCTCAGAGGAAGGGCCCCATCCTATGCTTTTCTCCAAGCTTCCAGCAATCTGTGGCTTGTGGACACATCACTTTAATCTCTGTCTTCATCTTCATATCACTTTCTTCTCTGTGTGTCCTTTTCTGTCTCTTATAAGGACACTCTCATTGGATTTAGGGCCCACCCTAATCCAGTATGGTCTCACTTTGATACCTTAATTATACCTGCAAAGACCCTTTTTCCAAATGAGGTCATATTCTGAGGTTCCCGGGGACAGGAATTTTTAGGGGACACTCTTCGACCCTCTAAACCCAGTTAAATTTGAATTTCAGATAAGCTATGAGAAATTTTTCTTTTTAAATTATAATTATGTCTGTGTAAATACAATCCTCAAATACTGCCCAGGACATACTTAAACTGAAAAGTTATTTATTGTTGATCTGGAAATCCAACTGAACTTGGTGTCCTGTATTTTATTTTTTGGCTAAATCTGGTAACCCTAATTAAGGAGAAAAAGAAAGGAGAGGTGTTTTTTGCAGTTTTAGGTGGGGTAGTCAGGGGCAGCCTCACTGAGGGGGTGACATTTGAGCCTGAAAGAGGCCAGAGTGAGCCATGTGGAGATCTGTGAGAATGGTAAGTGCAAAGGCCCAGTGGCTGGAGTGTGCATGATGTGTAGGAGGGGCTAGAGGTGAGTGAGTGAAGGGGCAAAGCTGGAGATGAACCAGACCGGGGCCCGCAGCCAGATCCTTCAGGGCCCTATGGGACACAGTGAAGACTTGGCTTTGACTCTGAGTGAGGTGAGAGCCAGGGAACGGCTCTGAGCGAACAGACGCGAGCTGACTTCTGTTACAATAGGCGCCCTCTAGTGGTTGCCGGGAACAGACTTGGGGTGAGGATGGGAGCCGGAAGACTGGTGCGGAAGCCATTACGCCTGCCCAGGAGATGAGAAGTGGTCGGATCCTGGATCTGTTTTGAATGGGTGCCATCAGGATTTGCTGATGGGTTGAAGAAACAGAGGAGTCCAGGATGACCAGAGGCTTTGGGTCTGAGCGCCTGGAAGAATGCACTTCTCTGGCATGGAGAAGATGGGGGTGAGGGAGAGCAGGTTTGGGGAGGAGTTTCAGGACCCGCTTTAGGATACAGCGGGCTTGAGAGTGGTCTTGAGAGGAGGGAGGCGAGGGCATTTGGAAGGGCCCTGGAGACGGCTGTCGGACTCATCCAGGCAGGAGAAGGCCATGGTGGTGTGGACTGGGCAGGGCTGGTGGGAAGGAGAGAGCCTGGCGGAGTGGCCCTCTGTTTTGGAGGTGGAATCATCGTGATTAATAAATCATGTGAGGAAAGGGAAAAGCAGGGTCACTCGCCACATCCAGGTTTCTGGCTCGAAGCCATGGGCGGATGCGAAGTTCCCAGAAGAGAATCTGGTTCGCAGTGGACGTTAGATGAATGCACTTCTCTCTCCTCCAGCTCTGAGATTCCCTCACTCTCAAAGTGCAGCTCAGCCCCGGGAAAGGCATTTCTCAAGGTCATTCCGTGAATTTGAGAACATGGCCCATGGGACCAGCTCTGTCAGCCTGGCTGGAAGGACTTGGACACCGGCCTTAGTTCTGGACCTCAGTGCTGTTCTGGGCCAGCAGAGGCTGGCCCTCGGAGTTAGTTCACATGAGGACTTGCTGGGCTCGATTCTCTACTACATCATCAGACACCTGGCTCCGTTGTTTCAGAGACCCTGGACTTTCCGTCTCCAAACCTTTGCCGCCATTCCTCCCACTTGGAGTGCCCCCTCCCTGGTTTCCTTCCACTAACAAAAGGTTCCCCTGACCTTGATGAGTTGTTCCTTAAGGCTGCCTCTCCTGAGAGACACACAGAGGGTGGAGTTTAGGGGCTGGTTTTATGGAGGGGTGCTTCCCTCTGGGGATGGTTGGATAGTCTGGGACACATTATATGTCACCCTGAAACTCCATCTCTCTGTAAACAAATAGGCAAGCCACTTGGAGGCTCGTTCTTTAAAAAAAAATTTTTTTTACGTATTTATTTATTTGGCTGTGCTGGGTCTTAGTTGCAGCATGCAAGATCTTCCATCTTTGTTGTAACACTCAGAGTCTTTAGTCGTGACATGCAAACTCTTAGTTGTGGCATGTGGGAATCTAGTTCCCCAACCAGGGATCAAACCTGGGCCGCCTGCATTGGGAGCACAGAGTCCTAACCACTAGACCGCCAGGGAAGTCCCTAGCTCTTTCTTTTCATTCATTCATTCAGTCAGTCAACAATTTTGGGCGGCATTGATGGGTGCATAAGATGAGATGGACAAGGCATTACCCAGTTCTATGGGGACACTGAAGGTCATAGAAAGAGTTTGGATTTTATTCCAAATGTTGTGAGAAGCTGCTGGAGGGATAGCGTGTGTTTATAATCTCAATAAGCTCCTCGTGACAGCCACGTGGGGACTGGTTTGGACATGGTGGGAGAGTGGAAACCCGATGCACCTGTTTAGGTGCGAGGCGATGGTGGCTGGGATGAGAAGGCAGCAGTGGGGATGGAAAGGAAGATAGAGTCCAGAACGATTCGGAGAGTCTGCTGAATTTGCTGAAGATCAGATATTGGGGTGATGATAAGAAAGGAATCAAAGATGCCTCCAGGGTTCCTGATCAGAGCATCTGAATGGATCACAGTGCCATTTCCTGAAAGGAGAAGACTGAGGCGGGGAGGAGGAAGAAATGGAGCGTTTTCCTCAGGTCGTGTTAGATCTGAGACGCCATTAGACATCCAGCTGGAGATGCCAAAGACATAATTGCCTGTGAGAATCTGATGCTCAGGGGAGAGGCCAGGGAAGGTTGGGAGGAACAGCTTTGGGAGGGGTCATCCAGGATGGTTATTTTGCTGGAAGATGGGGATGGGAGGATGTGATCCTGTGGACCTGACATTGGATTTGAGGCAACCATGACATCCCAAAGAAATGTCAGGTAGAGAGTTTATATTAGTTCCTATAAAGACTTAGCTGTTGTAACAAGCAGACCCCACAAGGCAATGGCTTAAAGGAGGTGGAGGATTCTTCCTCTTCCATTTAACAGCCTTGCGGTAAGTGGGCCACGGTGGTAAGATGAGCAGCTCTGTTCCTCATGAGATGATGCCAGGACCCAGGTTCCTTCCCTTTTGTTGCTCTGCCATCCCCTGAGGGCCCCATCTTCATCTCTGTGGGCTCAGAACTTGGTTGTAGGCAGGAGAGCGTTCTAAGCTGTTAAGAACAAGGAAAGAGTGGAAGGTGCAGGAGGGGCAAGAAGCATCTGTTACTTCTGCTCATATTCTGTGGATGAATTCTGGCCACACCTGGCCTCAAAGGAGGCTGGGAATGTAGTCCATCTGGGCAGCCCCACAGCCGCCTTCTTCTTTACTACTGTGGGGGAAGGGGAAGTACTACTCTACTATTACTAAACATCCCCACAAACTGAAAATGGATATTAGGTCTAGAACTGAGAGGAGAGGTCCAATTTGGAGATGTGAGTTGGATAGTTATCTACATGGAGATGGTGTTTAAGGCCATGGGGATGGTGAGGCAACTTATTGTGAGCTTGAGGGGAGAGACAGGAAGAGGGCCCCAAATCCAGCCTTGGGGTAACCCATTGTTTAAAATATGGGGCCAGGAACATCCTTACAATCCCTCACGCTCTGACCTAGTCCATTTTTCTTCTCTCTGACTCTCTCCTCAGGCTTTGTATGACCCCATCAACCCTGACAGGGAGACTCTTGACCAGCCTTCACTTACAGACCCTCAGCGTCTGTCCAATGAGAAGGAAGTGCTTCAGGCCCTGGAGCCCCTGCTGGCCCAGGCCAACTTCTCCCCACTCACGGAGGACACCCTGGCCTACGCTCTGGTGGTCCATCACCCTCAGGATGAGGTCCAGGTGCTTGTCTTCCAGCTAACAACCCAAACTCCCAGGAGACCTTGGGCAGGGGTGGAGCCTTTGGGAAGCAGAGGCTGCTGGGAGCTGTAGTCCTGAACTCTAGCCCATGTGGCACCTTTGGTGAAATAGAAAAAGGTGCCTCTTCTCAGGTAACTTCACTGCCACCTGTTGGAAAAGCATCATAAGATACAGGTCTTCTTAGGACTAGAGACTATCACCCTCTGCCTGCAGACTATTAAGAGAGCTGTCCTTTGGTGTGGGGATTGGCTCCAGTGCCTTTGAGGATATGGAAGTCCTCAGATGCTGAAGTCTCTTATATGGAATGGCATAGTATTTGCATATAACTTATGCATATCCTCCTGCATATTTTAAGTCATCTCTGATTATTTGTAATACCTAATACAATGTAAATGCTGTGTAAAAGAGTTGGTGATACACAGAAGATTCCAGTTTTGCTTTCTGGAATTAAAATTTTTTTCAGTCCTATAGTTGGTTGAATCAACAGATGTGAAACCTGCAGTTATGGAGGGCTGACTATAATAAATAATACAAAATACTCACCATTAAAATCAACAAAATACGGGAATTCCTTGGCGGTTCAGTGGTGAGGACTCAGCACTTTCACTGCTGGGACCTGGGTTCAATCCCTGGTCGGGAAACTAAGATCCTATAAGCCGCATGGCACAGCCAAAAGAAAAAGTCAACAAAATACTAATAATCAAAACACTAAATACTGTAGTATTATAATCAGAATACTAAAATGACCACATTTTGGTGATTTTTAAGATGTGCTTTTTTCTAAAGTCAGACTTTACCGTCTCTGAAATTGGATTGTGACTTAGAAGCAGTAGTGTGGCATGGTTTTAAAAGTGAAAGTGAAATGTCACTCAGTTGTGTCCGACTCTTTGCGAACCCATGGACTGTACAGTCCATGGAATTCTCCAGGCCACAATACTGGAGTGGGTACCCTTTTCCTTTTCCAGGGGATCTTCCCAACCCAGGGATTGAACCCAGGTCTCCCGCAGTACAGGTGGATTCTTTACCAGCCGAACCACCAGGGAAGCCTAAGAGTGCTGGAGTGGGTAGCCTATCCCTTCTCTAGCAGATCTTCCCAACCCAGAAATCGAACTGGGGTCTCCTGCATCGCAGGCAGATTCTTTACCAACTGAGCTATCAGGGAAGCCCCTGTTGCATAGTTTAATTGACAATATATTTTCCCTTTTAGTTGCTTCATAAAATGATTGAGTACCTTAAAATCAGTGGCATTATAGATGCTAGGAAATATGGTCATAAAGATGACTATGATGTGGACAGTGCCATCTTGGATGGTGTGTCCTTGTGCAGTGTACAACGTGAACAACCATACATGGCTGTCTGCCTGCACACTGGATGATGATGAGTCTGGGCAGTGGATGGGGAGGCAGAGGATCACTGAGGGTGAGGCATGTAATTCTAGTATCCTGCATTCACACCGTGGCTTACGCTCAGCTGCTTTGCTCCCTTCTCCCTCCCTTTTGCAGGTGACAATAAATTTGGACCAGTATATCTACATGCATTTCTGGGCCTTGGGCCAGCGAGTTGGGAAGATGCCCCGTAAGTCCAGCGTGGGCTCCAAGCGTTTCTTCTTCAAATCGCCCCCTGCAGAGAGGTGAGGCGGCCCCTGTTCCCCAGCTGCAGCAAGAGGGAGCAAGGTTAGAGTCGAGTGGGGACCGACAGGTCAGTGTCTGGATTTGGGTGTCTGGGACCTGGGTGGGAAGTCAAGAAAGGAGAAGGGGTCAATGAAATACTGCCTCTTCTTCCCAAGGAGAAATAAGAACTGCAATTCTTAGGGGAAGAGAAGGGCTAGGGACATTTCTCTCCATTTTCCAAATGAAGAAAACTGAGGCTCAGAGAGGGAAGGCCACATTCTGAAAAAGTGGTACCACCAGGTTTCTGAAGAACATTATGTTTTTAACACATAGTTAAATACAGATATTGTTAGGGGAGCCATATCGTTTCACAGTTGGCCAGAGGGCCTGTCAGTCACCCAGTCTGTCTGGAAATCAGACTATCAAATATGGTTACGAATTCAAAGACAAAAACCAAAGACAAAAAGCCTCTCATATCCCTTAAACCAGTAATTCCACTTCCAGGAATCTATTCCAAGGAGATATTTATACTTGCAGACTGTCTGTTTAATTATTTTAATTATCTGTCTCTCATGCTGGACTATAAGCCCCACAAAGGCAGTGACTGACTCATTTTGTTGTCTCTCCAGAACTAAATAGCACTCCTTGGCACCTAGCAGATACACTGAAATATATATAGAATTTGGGTTTGAACATTAACTAAAGAATTTTTATTCAGCTCTCATTTATCAAGTCTATAAAGTCAGAAGCAACCTATGTGTCCAATAATAGGGGATTGCATCATGTTAGTGATCCCCTCTAGCTGGACACTTAGCTTACATCTGACTTTCCTACCACCATTTTTAAGTAGCTTTTAAACTGATGGTGTGACTTCAGAGCCAGAGAGAATGTCCTAGGGTTGGAGGGGAACTCCCGGGGGCTGTTCTGACTGTCCTCGCCCCTCCATCTCTGGCCATCAGGAGATACTTTAAGCGGGTGATCCTAGCAGCCCGAACGAAGAATGGGCACTTAGTGCTGAAGAGCTTCAAGGATACGCCGTTGGAGGGCCTGGAGCAGCTGCTGCCCGAGCTGAAGGTGCGCACGTCCACCCTGCAGCGTGCCGTCCTCAACGTCACACTGGTCGTCTCAGGTGTAGTGTTCTTCGTCAACGTGGGCATGGTGGTGCTCTCTGACCTCAAGATGGCCACCTCCCTGTTGCTGCTGCTCTTCGCTGCTTTCATGGGCCTGCGGGCGGCCAAGGTACGTGACCCCCCCCCACCAAGCCTGCCCTTTGATGGTCAGCTAGAAGGTCAGGCCACCCTATCAGTTTGTTTCTCTTTTTTTGTGGATTATTCCTGCTTTGGGTTGGGCTTTCTTTCCCTTCCTTATTCACTCAACACAACCTTGGGAGGGTTTCTCGGTCTCCCTGAGCCTCAGTTTTCTCATCTGGAAAATGGGCTTAATAAATAGCTAGATCCTCCGAGGAGGGCTGTTGTGAGGAAGAGATGAGTGACTCTGTAATGAGCGCTGGGTGCAGGGCTGGCACACGGCTGGTGCGACACAAGCGTTCACAGCCACTCACTGGGCACTTGATGATGTCAAGGGTGTGTTTTGGAACAAGACTGCCTGGGTTTGAATCTAGTTCTACCATCTTCTAGCTGTGTGGCCTATTCTTTGAGCTTTGGGTGTGTGTGTGTGTGTGTCTGTGTGTGTGTGTGAGATCCATGGCATGTGGGATCTTCGTTCCCCAAGCAGGGATCAAACCCATGCTCCCGGCAGTGGAAGTGCGGAGTCTTAACCACTGGAGTGCCAGGGAAGTCCTAAGCTATGTAACCTCAAACAAGCTGCTTAAACCTCTGTGCATCTCAAAGGCAGAGATGACAGTGGGTTGTTGTGGTGATTAAATGCATTAATACGCTGAACATGGAAAACAGAGTCTGGCCCGTAGTCCAGAAGGTGTTTATGAGAGTTCACCATCACCTTGATTTTTATTATTACTGATTGGGCTCTTGTCCCCTCAGTCTGGGCTTCCCCACCGGCAAACTCTGGGACCAGGGCCTGTGTTTTTGAACAAGCGCCTTTCCTGATTCTGCTACATGTGAGTGCAGGGCTATCTCATCCAGTTGTGCAGGTTGTTCATCATCCAAGGATTCATGGCCGAAGGGACAGATAGGGGCTGGAATCCAACTTGTGGTTTGTTTGCTGAACCTCGAGCTCTGCCTTGAGGTGGCTGCCTTTTGCTGATTCTCCCCCGGGTTGGCACTGGTCCCAAGAGTGCGAACTGGCGCGAGTTGTCCATTGTACCTGATCATTCACTTGCTGGTTCATTGATTTTCAAGCTGTTTTCAGCCATCCCAATGGGCTCTGAGGAAGCCTGGTAATAAATCCCACAGTTAATAACCAGGCTGCGCTGGCTGAGCAGGGAGCACTTCCTGCTGAGGACCAGGGGTTGGGTGTCATTTGAGGGAAGCTCTGAAAGGTGGGGATTGAGCCTGCTGGAGAAGGAGCGTGGTGAGCACAGCCTGGGGAATCTCACAGGGATGGCGTGCAGGACAGAGAAGCAAGGCCCCAAAGGGGTGGCGAGGGCTTTGAATGCCAAGGCAGGGGCTCTGGACTTCGTCCTCAGGGCAGAGGGGAGCCACAGAAGGGCTGTAAGCAGAGAGGGAATGTGGCAAACACAGATGGGGGCAGAGGGGCAGGGGAAAGAGGGTGTTGAGCTGCTCTGGGGAGGACATGCGCATTTTCAGCTCAGAGAGGACCATTGTCCCACCTTGAAGAGGCCCTTGGGGATGGAGAACTCTTGAGTCTCTTGGGCTCTGACACCCAGGTTAAAGCCCAGTTCACCTGTTCATTTACTGATCCCTTTTAGACATTTTTCCATGCCCCAGGCTGAGCCTCCTTAAGTTCATTCTTTATTGATTTGGCTTGTTGGATCTCTGCTCTCCAACCCACGGACTGAACCTGGGCCATGGCACCAAAGGCGCCAAATCCTAATTTCTAGACTACCAGGGACTCCCTCCGTGCCTTAAATGCAGGCCTCCCTGGCCTCCGTCCAGCTGCCCACAGAGCATCCATCTTCCCCTGAAACCCCCTTCTCCCCAGCTCCGTATCTCGGGACAGCTGCTCTGATCAGACACCTGGGAGGCTGATTCTGCAGCAGGATACACGGGCCTCTTCCTACCCCTCCCCCTCCCCCAGAGAGCTCATCCACTTCCACGGTTTCCACAAGCCGCTCCCCCGAACCTCCTAGATCCAGGAGCTCTGCACTCAAGTCTGGAACAGCCAGGTGGAGGACAGTGTCTCTCCCGCCTGCTCCTCCTCCTGGTTCTCCATCTGTGGATGGCCCCGTTGTCCCCAGATCACTGTCTAGACCCCTGGAAATTACCCTGCCCCTGCCCCCCAGCCTGTCAGTCCTCAGCCCGTCCTTCCTGCCCCCCTGGCGCTCTGCTCCCAGGCTCTCTGTGCCCATTTCCTGTCCTCTGTCTCGGCTCCAGCTCAGATCCTCTTCCTAGCCTTCCCCCACCCAGTGATCCCCTCCAGCCCATCCCCGATGGCCACTGGGCTGCCCTGCTCCTCCCTTGCTCACACCTGGCATCAGAGATGGGGCTTCCTTGGCCTCATCTGACACAATTCTCAGTTTCAGCTCCACCAAAATATACTTGTAGCTTCTCCCACCACTACTTCTCTCCCCTTCTCTCCCTTTGCATATGCTGTTCCTTCTTCTGAAACATACTCTCCCTTGGAGGAGGGCACAGCGGCCTACTCCAGTATTCTTGCCTGGAGAATCCCCATAGACAAAGGAGCCTGGTGGGTACAGTCCATGGGGTCGCAAAGAGTTGGACACAACTGAAGCGACTTAACATGCACGCATGCATCCTTTTGCTAGGCTGACCAACCCCTCCTCACCCTCATCTCAGAGATTCCAGAAAGCCCTCCCAGACTTCCTGGGCTGAAGGGGCTCCTGACATGTCCTGGTTCCCCGGGGAGGCCTGCGGGGCAGCCTGAGAAGGGTTGTTGAGCTGGCATCCCAGAGATGCCTCAGGGCTGGTCCTGCCCTGGGGAGAGAGGCATGGGGCCCATGGACAGAGAGCCACATGCCTGACTGAGGCAGCAGTGGGCCCTGTAGGGACCCAGGGATGCAGCTGCTTGTCTGTGGAAAGCGATGTCTATCCTGAACCTTGACGATAAGACAGTGAGTGTTTTTCAAGAAAAGACTGGGAGCCACTTGGCCTGTCCCAAGGCCCAGAAGCCCACGAGAGCAGGGTGCGCTCAGGACAACCATCAGGGTAGACTGGACTCATTCAATATGGGTTGCATTCATGGGAGAGGAGCAAGATATTAAGTGGGAGAAATCCCTGGGGCCAGGCCACAGAGTTTGGAGTCTCTGAGGGCATTAGGAAGCTATGTGAGAGTGTGAGCAGGGGAGGGGCAGGCTCAACTCTGGGGCTTTGCAGAGAGAAGGGAGTAGGGGAGACAGACCTGGGAGGAGGCTGGGTGATGCATTAGGTAGGTTGGACGGGAGGGGACAGGGCAGAGAGAGTCAAGGCAGGAGGATGGGGCCAGAGAGTGACAGGCTGGCGAGGAGGGGGCAGGATGGTGCCAGGGGTCTGATCTGTGATGGCGTAGATGGTGGGGCACCCCAGATACGGACCCCAGGGGAGGAGGAAGGAGGGACTGAGGAGTTGGGAAAGGAGAGACACCGCTCAGCGTGGGCCTTGGCAAGTGTTGGAGGGACATTTAGCTTGCCAGTGGTGAGCCCTCTCCAGGGAGAGGTCTGGCCTCACGTGTCTGCCTCGGAATGGCATGACCTGCTTACTTAACCTGAAAGAATTCCACTCCATAAGCCTGGCAGAAACAGGCACACAACCCAATGTATTTTTCATAACAGTTGTGAATGCATCCAATTCCTGCATCTTGCCTCCAACCAAAGAAATTGGCGATTCGTTCCAATGCAGGGACATAAACTGACTGTGCTGGCCTTGTAAGAAGAGAGTGCAGTTCACACAGAGCGTGTCATTGGGACCGTGCGGGCCATTTCAGCGATTTTCTAGGGCTGTGTTCATTTCAGAGGCATTTCACCGTAGGTATCCACGTAGGGTGGGCAACACTCTTTGGGCAGAAGATACTTCAGTAACTAATCTTTAAGTACTTGTGACCGGCCAGCTTCTGTGCCATGTTTTATTAACTTCTGGTGCCCCTTCTGTCATTTGCCTTGGCTCACAGAGAGGGCTACCCGAAGACTTAGGTCTTGGCCACAGCCTCACAGCTGGAGGGGCAGAGATAGATCTGGCATCCAGGCCTGCAGGCCGCAGGACCCAGCAGCCTCGAACTCACTTGATGGATGAAAGGACGAATTTGGGTGGATGAATCTGAGTTTGAGTCCCAAGAGGGCACTGGTGGGCTCTCATCTCCCTCTTCAGGGACAACAGGAATGAGGAAAGGGGTCCAGGCAGGAGGGATGGAGGGTGGGGAAGGGGTAGCCAGTAGACAGCTGGGCCCCAGACCTGCCTCTCCCTCCCTTCTTTCCGGAAAGTGGCTCATCAAGTATTTGTTGTCCATTAACACTTCTCTTCCAGCTTCCCTGGTGGCTCAGCAGTAAAGAATCCACCTGCCAATGCAGGGGACCTGGGTTCAATCCCTGGGTTGGGAAGATCCCCTGGAGAAGGAAATGGCAACCCACTCCAATATTCTTGCCTGGGAAATCCCACGGACAGAGGAGCCTGGCAAGGGGTCACAAAGAGTCGGACAGGACTTAGCAACTAAACAGCAACACTTCTCTTTACAATATTTAAGACCTTTCAAAAAAATTACTTCAAACAAATGCACAGATGGAATAGTATGATAAGCTCCTCTGTTGTCAGCACCCAGGGTCAACAATTAGTAAAATCAGGTTTCACCTAAAGACACTCCCTCCCCCGCCCACCACCATTGGATTATTTTGAAGCAAATTCTACACATCATCTGGAAATACTTCAGTGTATGTCTAGATGATAAGGACTTAAAAAAAAATTGTAATGAAAAGTGCCCAGGCTAAAACTCTCGTCTGTGAATCCTCGAACACATCCACTGTGACGTGGCTCAGATAAGCAAACCCGGGCAGCGGCCTCTGAGGCACTGGGGCGAGAGCGTGTGGTTTAAGCGTAAAAATAACCTGAGCTGGAGAGGGACGCGGAGGTCCCGGGAGCCCTTGGGAAGGGCCGTACCTGCCTGAATGACCCAGGGGTATGCGTATGGGTGGGGTTGTATATGGGTGCGTGTGTGATTGGGTGGTGTGTGTGTATGGGCGGGGCGTGGAGTCCCAGCAGGCCCCGCCCCTCCCGGATTTTGTCCTGCGTGCAGATGTTCGGACATCGGCGCAGCGCGCAGGCGCTGGAGCTGGCACACATGCTCTACTACCGCAGCACGTCCAACAACGCAGAGCTGCTCAGCGCCCTGGTCCTGCGCGCACAGGACGAGCACACCAAAGAGGCGCTGCTTGCACACAGCTTCCTGGCCCGGCGGCCCGGGGGCGCAAAGGGCCCGCCGGAAGGTAGGCCCGCAGGGGCCAGGAGGCCCCAGCCCTTTGCAGCCCCTCTCTTGCTAGGTCCCGCCCCGTCTCTTGTGGCCCTTTTCCCCATAGGCCCCGCCCCTTCCTAACTGCTGGGCGCAGATGTGGCCCCACCTGCAACAAACTCCACCCTGCCACTACGGAGTCGAAAGTCCCCTTAGTCCCAGATGGCCTTGCCGCAGTGAGACTCCACCCCCACGATGCCCGCCTCCCAAACCCGGCTTGCGCTGGTGAACCGGATTCAACAGTCGGGTCCCCTGACCCAGTTCCCGTCTCGGTGGGCCTGCTCCTGGGATGACTTCAACCTCAACCGCGATAGGAGTCTTGGATCAGACTCCTGTCGTGGTATTCTCCCAGCTCCCCGTCCGCTGCTTCCTATATGCCAACCCATATACTCCCTTACTAGAGAGCCCAGATGGCTCCTCCCTGAACAAGAGTCCCTGGCTGGTCCCCAGATGAGAGCCCCAACGTTGAGCCTCCTAGGTTCCTGTCCCACTCCTCTAGGCTTCTTCCAAACCCAGACCCCTCTTATTCCTTGTCCTGCACCCTCCCCGCTGCCCACTCTTAGTCCTTCGGGTTGGTCTGACCTCACAACACCTGCCTCTCCCCCAGCAGAGACCTCCCAGTGGCTCCAGTCGGAGGTGGAGAACTGGCTTCTAGCCCAGTCAGGCTGTGACGTGGCCTTCAACGGAAAGAGGGCCCTGGCCCACCTGCAAGCCCTGCCCCCCACCGTCGGGATGTACCCGCCCCCGGGCCTCCCCAAACTAGACCTGTTGGCTACTTTCTCTTCCCCCAAGTCCGCACCTAGCGAAGACAACTCCTTAGAGAAACCTCTCGGCCCAGCCCAACCCAGCCACCTGGTTGGGAACTAAGCGCCGCCTCCTCCTTGACAAGCTGTCAATCATGGCTAAGATGCTTCGCCACTCCCCAACTTCCAATTACTCGCTACCACTTCCGTTATGCTGTTTTCTTAAACAAAACCGCCCACTGAGGCAGCCCGCCGTTGCCAGGCGCCCCTCTTGCGATGAACAGCCAATCAAAGCTTTTTGGCTTTGCTTCTGGTCCATCTCTTACTCCCTCCTTCATCATAAACTTCTAAACATAGTTTGGCTGAGGAGGGAGGGCCAGCCAATCACAGCCGTGCAACGCTACACACCACCAGGCCCAGTTGTTAAACTGTGCCCTCCGGAGGCCATATATCACTGTCTGTTTAGCCCTTACCGGGCAAAATGCCCATCATGTTCACCGAGGCGGAGCTCCAGCCTGCAGCCAATGAGAACCTTTTAGTCCGCTCCTCTGGCAAACTGCCAGTGAGACAGCTGCCGGGCACTACCAACCTTGGGCAGCCAGTTGTCCCTGCAGAGAAGCAACCAATCAGAATTTCTGAAGGAGACCTGTTCTTTCTATCAATTGCCGCTACTTATAAGGCAGGCCATTTGGTCAACGGCCTATCAGCTTGTCCAGGCTGAAGGGGTCGGGAGCTTTGTGCCCGGCAGAAAGCTGTGGGCCAGGAGGAACCAGAAACCAAGGCTCACTTCCACTCAGGCCCCAACAACAAAACTCAGGTGCCTTCGCTGCCCAGGTCCCTCACCCTTTCTACAGAAACTACCTCTGCCTGGATCTTACCTCCACCCTGTGCAATATTTATTGGTCTATCAATTTCTCCCCTGTCCTTTCTCCCAAAGGAATAAATCATGTTTCATAAATCTGGATGAGTCAGAGAGCTGTAGGGGATGAAAAGAAGGAAGGTTTCAGAATCCTGGAAAGAAGACACTCTGGGTCTTGGGGGAATGCATTTGGGTGGGTCCCCAGCTTCCCTAGGGCTTCCTTTGTGACTCAGCTGGTAAAGAATCCGCCTGCAGTGCAGAAGACCTGGGTTCGATCCCTGGGTTGGGAAGATCCCCTGGAGAAGGGAAAGGCTACCCACTCCAGTATTCTAGCCTGGAGAATTTCATGGGCTGTACAATGGGTCAGACACGCCTGAGTGACTTTCACTTTTCCAGCTTCCCTGGTGACTCAGACCATAAAGAATCTGTCTGCAGTGCAGGAGACCTGGGTTTGATCCCTGTGTCGGGAAGATCTCCTGGAGAAAGGGAATGGCTACCCACTCCAGTATTCTTGCCTGGAGAATTCCATGGGCAGAGGAGCGTAGCGGGTTACAGTCCATGGGGTCACAGAGTCGTAACATATACGACTGAGCTACAAGCATGCACACACTGGCAAAGAAAGCTGTAGTTCTGGAGAGAGACTGGGGTTGTTGCTGAAATAGGATGCGTCACAGAGAGGATCTTAAGGAGGACCTGACTCCCTAAAACACTGGGTCTTCTGAACACCCGAGATAGAGCAGATTGTTCACTGCACAAAGACACATGGCCTAGGGGTAGGTTGGTCTAAAACCCGGCCTCTCCCCTTCTCACAAGTGTCCTGATGTGAGGTTGAGCCTGGAGAAAGGGGAGGGAGGAGGCATCTCATCTAGTTTGTACTAAGGTGTCACGTGGACTAGAGGCAACATTTGCAGAGGATGGGGGAAGAAGAGGGGCTGGGTTTCAAGAGGGAAATGGAAAACTATCTTCCCAGAGGAAGTGTGCGAGGGAGAAAAAAAAAAAAGACCACTGTTACCAATGAGGGTTCTTGGCCTTCTTAATCAACTGAAATTGATAAAGAGGCCAGACAAGGAGTTCAGGCAAGGCTTTATTGGGGCTCCTGCTATCGCGGGAAGGGAGGGAGAACAACTTCCCCTAAGGAGAGGCAAGCTGGTCCCTTCTATGGGGTGAGGGTATGGGTGTGTTCAGGGGAGGGGTGTAGGGGCGCTTAGGTGGTTTGCCCACCCCCTTGCTGTTGTATGTGTGTAGTGCCCTGCTTTTGTTCCTGGCTCTTCGTTCGGAAGTGGCAGTTGGGCTTTTTGGTCTGTTTGTATCTTATTGTCCAGAATTTGCCCCAAATGCGCATGCACGCAGTTATTTTTAGTTCCTCATAGTTTCTTTACATTTTGTAACTGGAGGAGACCGATTGGCCAGGTGCGGGCGTTACTGCACTGCAGTCAAGGGTCTCAGGTCTCAGTAACCTAGAACAAGACACACATCCTGCTTGGTTGAGAGAGAGAGACCCCTTGGCCAAGGAGGGACGGCTGGAAACCCAGACGCCTGGTTCTTACCTAGAAGTACTTGAATATCTAGGCTGGGAAGAATCCTGAGTCTTGCACCAGGAGGGCTGGGGTCCTCCGGTCTGTGGAAGGGGAAGGGCCGCTAGGACCGCGGGCTTCTGTGTCCCAGATTAGAAGGGGATGCGTTCAACGTTCTGAAGGCTGAACTGCTGGTGATGGGGGCCGTCCCAGTTCAGGAACGATCAGGCGTGAGCACCCAGGGTCCCGGGAAGAGGAAGGAAGGAGTCAAAGGCAGACTCGGCGGTTAAACAGTTTTATTTTCTGTTTAAAATAGAAAAGGAGGTGGGGTGGGGTTTTGGGGGTGAGATGGAGGGGCCGGGAGTCGGCTGGGGAACCAAGGGGAGGCGCCACCCTCACTCCCGCTTCCGTAAGTGGATGTAGATGATGCCGCTGGCAAGGGCGAGGGGGAAGGCCACCCAGGCCAGGGCGAAGCAGTAACCAAAGCTGCCACCCGACGGGCGGTCCGCCAGGATCTCTTTGGCATGAATGGCGTAGATCAGCGCCCCGGTAAACACCGCCACGCCTGAGGGGAGACGGGAACCACACGTCACCCTGGAGTCGCATAACGGGACTGCATTTCCCAACAACCCACGGGGCAAAGAAACCGCCTGAGGGCGAGTGCGCAGCATCACTGCCTACTGGGAGTTGTAGTTCACTCCTCTAGCGCCGCGCCTTGGAGGCTGCTGCAGACTGGACTTGGGCAATTTAGTTGATCTTTTTGGGCCTCCGTTACTCATCCATTACATGGGACGATAATACCTACTCATCCATCCATCCATTTAAGGAATATTCTTGAGTGACTTTACACAAGCCAAGCACACAGGTAGTAAATCAATAGAACAAGAGAGAACCTAGAAACGTAATGCTCCCCCAAATTGATAACTATGATTAACTTTGCTCTTTGCACCTGAAGTCATAAAAAATGAAAAGTACATAAAAGTCCCTGACGTGTCTGATACAAGGTCGGTCCACAAGAAATAGCAACTGGTTGACATTATAAGACCACTACTATTATGATTTAGAGTTCTCTCCTGGTGTTATTTGGAGAAAGCAATGGCACCCCACTCCAGTACTCTTGCCTGGAAAATCCCATGGATGGAGGAGCCTGGTAGGCTATAGTCCATGCGGTCGCTAAGAGTTGGACACGACTGAGCGACTTCACTTTCACACATTGGAGAAGGAAATGGCAACCCACTCCAGTGTTCTTGCCTGGAGAATCCCAGGGACGGGGGGAGCCTGGGCTACCGTCTATGGGGTCGCACAGAGTCAGACATGACTGAAGCGACTTAGCAGCAGCAGTAGTAGCCTGGTGTTATTAATTAGCTACCTATCCCTGCTAGCCTCCCTCTGTTCCTGGGATCTAGATTATCCATCCACAACCCCTTCCCCAGCCCTGGCTCCTTGAAGCTCTAAGTGCCAGTTGCCCCATGACTCAGAGACCCACACCACAAACCGCCACTGAGACACTGAAAACTACAAGTTCCTTAAGTCCCTGGGGCAGAGAGGTAGCCAAAGGCAGAACCTCAGGTGGTTTTTGTGTTGTTGAGAATTGTTTTCTTTCATTAGGTGTCCATTCTTCCCCCCGCCCTCCCTCCATCCTCACAGGCCTCCTCCCCTCCTTTCAGTTCCCTGGGGAACCGTGCTCACTGGTGCAAAGCTGGCAGAAGCCAGTGGCATAGAATAGCCCTCCTCGCCGCATGGTGTAGAGCTGGAACATGAACAGGATGAAGGACAGACAGCAGAGGATGAGGGAAAGCACCATGAGGACTTGTACTGCCTTCAGCCAGCCTGCAATAAGGAGATAGAGGTGGAAGTTACAGCAGGTCCAGAGTTCCAGCTCCACCTGCTTGCTCATCATTGCTCCCACCAACTGTTCTTTCATTTAGAGTCATCCAACCTCATATACTCAGTAGTTATCACTTATATCAACTTTGATCCCTGTAACTTTCCTAAATTCCCGTAGGAATTCTAGAAGCCATTTGCAGATTTTTTAGGATTTTCTATATAAACATGCTCACTGGGAACTGAGACAGTTTTACTTCTTCTTTCCCCATCTTTTATACCTTTTATTTCTTTTTCTTGCCTTATTGCATTGGCTACGTCCACTATGACATGGTATCAAATTGTAAGAGCAGAAATTCTTCCTTTGCTCTTACAGAAAAAGCATTTAATCTTCCACCTTCTTTGACTTAGAAATTTTAGCGGATGCAGCTCTGCCCCTTTAAAATTCAGATGCATCTGACCCCATTTATTTTGAACCTTGCAAGGATTCAGTCTCACCTCTTTAGAATCTCAATGTGGTCCACCCCACTGGAACTTGAATAGCATGGTCCCAGCCATCCATTCAGAACACCTGTCTTGCCTCTTTAGGACTTTGGGAACATGATCTTGTCTTCTCAGAATCTTGGAAGCTTTCCCCCCATTCCTTAAACCTATAGTGTGTGGCCTCCACTCCTAAATCATCGAGAGTGGGGTTTTTAACCTCAGCAGGAGACCTGGGCTCAATCCCTGGGTTGGGAAGATCCCCTGGAGAAGGGAAAGGCTACCCACTCCAGTATTATGGCCTGGAGAATTCCACGGACTATATAGTCCATGGGGTTGCAAAGAGTCAGACACGACTGAGCGGCTTTCACTTCACTCTAGAACAGGAGCATACTTCCCCCTACCATCCAGAAAGCTGGGTCATCATACGTCAGCCTCAGTCACTCAGCATGGGGACCCATAACCCACCCACTCAAACCTTGGGGGGTTCCCAATCCTTGGTCCCTGGAGGAGACTTGGGGTTATCCCTCCCTTCTGCAGACCCATCTCTAGTGCCCCTCAGGCCTCACCATTCTCGCTGACGTTACTGCAGGCCCACGTTTTGTTGTCACTGTTCCATGTGCAGTCATACCAGAGATTCAGGGACTCCTTGCCGGGGAGAGTCCACCAGGACTGGGATGGGTAGAGGAACAAGGGCAAAGTCACGAAGGTTAGGCAGGGTTGGGAAAAGGGCAAGGTGCCATGGGAAAGCATGGATTTAATAGGAAAGTGTGGGGTGGGGGCTCATCAGGGGAAAGGGTAGGGTGAAGGCAGAGCTCAAGAGGGAGTGCTAGGGCGAGGGGGCGGGGCCAGAGGGACAGGAGGCCCCTGTCCTCCAAGTTGGCTTACCTTGTCCAAAGTGGCCACAAAAAGCAGGATGAGAATGAGGATGTGGAGGGCAGAGACCACCAGCAGGAGGAGTGACATGGCTGTGTTGGAAGCCTGGGGCGGGACGTCAGGAGACGACGGTCACTTCAAGAGGTTCTTGGCACAGGGGCAGGTGAGGTGCCTGAATCCCGGTAAGGAAAGGGGCTGAGTCCAGACTCCCAAGTCTAATGGAAAGGGGGGCTAGGAGCCCCAAACTTCTGGTCTGAGGGAGGAGGAGGCTGGGAGCTAGATGCCTGGTTGTGAAGGAGGAGGGAGCTGGTGGCCGGGACTCATGAATTTCCCAGGGCCTGGAGGGGGCCAGTGATAGACTTGGGTCCAGGAATGAGTAGGACTAGCAATCTGGCTCCCATCTCTGCAGAGCCCTGTCCCTGGGGACATATGGGCAAGGATGTGAAAAATTCCTATTGCTGCCTGTTCAGATAGATCAGAAGCTGGGGGCTGCCCCCAGAGATGGACAATCTTGACTCACCCCACTCCTCTCTTGGGGTGGAGGGAGGAAAGGGGACCCGGTGAGTCATCCGGTCGGTGACTCATCTCACCCCCTCCCCGCCGCATGCCTCCAAGCACCAGGGAAACCCCAGCCCCTGTCTATGCCCACGAGGTCCCCACCCGACCCTGCCCTGCCGCCAGACTAGTGTCCACTGGACACCTTGTAGGGAAAATGGAGAAAATCCATGCTGAGGGTGGGAAAGGGCCTGAGAAGAAGGAGCCAGCCCTTGTGATCCTTCAGTGTCCAGAAAGGGCAGCAGGGGGGTGGGTGGCGGGTGGTGGCTGGATTGTCTCCAGACTTCGGTTGTTCTCACGAGAAGCCCTGACCTCAAGGTCTTCCTGGGGGAGTGGACAGCCATAGAGTAAAACCGCAGGAAGTTTTTGGGTGGGGGGGGCTCTGCTGGGAACCCTAAAATCTGTCGGGCCCCACCCCTTTCCAAGTCTCCACCCCAAGTGCCAAGAGTTCACTTCTTAAATTACAAGGATTTCCAAGCTTCACCCAATCTGGCAGGGGGGTGAGGGTGGGGGTCTCCTTTCCAAACTGCTGTACACCCAAGTAAAGAAAGAAATCGCAGGCTGAATAACGGATTGAAAACTTACCGAGAGCGGCAGAAGAAGTCAGATTTGAGTCCCGTCCCTTGATCGGGCCTCCGTGCCCCGCCCTTCTCTTCCCTCCTTCCACCCTCTCGAGGCCCCCGCCTCTCACCGCCTTTCTCCCTCCCTCCCTCTCTCTGGCTCTCTCTCTCTCTTTCTTCCCTCCAATTCCGGAACCCTCTCTTTCCCTCTCTCTCTTTTTCTCGCCTTCTGCCCCTTGTCTCTCTCTCCTGTCCTCACAGTCTGTACCTCGATCCTCCTCCCTCTCTCCTCATTCTCCTGGTTTCTCTTTCTCTGGCCCTCTCAATATATACTGACCCTTTTATACCCACCGCGCCCAGCTGAGGTCGGCAGCCAGAGGGAGGGACCAGGCACTCGCGTTCCTCCTTTTCTGGGCCCCCACCCACTGCCCCGACAGGCATCTTCTGGGGCTCCCCGTCCTGCGGTGGAGATGACACGTCCTTGGAGGAAAGGAAACAGAGCTGGGGCCCTTAGGTGGGGCAGGCATATCGGGTGGGAGGATCTGATTCTCAGGCCTCTGCTTTCCCTGATGGGGCTTAGGACTGGATCCTCAGGGGGATGGGTGTCTGGGCCTCTGCTTTCCCTGATGGGGCTTAGGACTGGATCCTCATGGGGATGGGTGTCTGGGCGGGGAGACGAGATTTCCTGCCAAGGGGAATGGGCTGAGGACTTGTGGGGTTGGCACCCTGGTGGGAATCGGGATGGGAAATGGGGAAGTGTGGAACTCCGGAAGGGGGCAGGAGGTGGAAGTTAAGAACTCAGGGCTACTGTTTCCTGCCTGGGGGACCTTGATCAATTATTCCAACTCTCTGAACCTCAGTTTCCTAGTCGAGAGGTGGGCACAGTACTACTTACCCTGCTGACCATATACTAATGGCAACGATAACAATTCTGATACTTCAAACAAACAAGGCGATACCACTACACTGACAGCCCTAACACACTTTTTTCTTTTCCTCATCAAACATTTATTGAACATCTATTATGAACCAGGAGTTACTAATGAAGAAAACAGACGCGAGCCCTGCTGTTCTTATGGAGTTTACCTTCTAGTTGAGCGAGAGAGAGAATGACGCATCAGTACAGAAGCTAGACTTCAGGTGGTGGTAGGGCTTTGAAGGAAATGAAATACAGTGACATTGCTAATGATGGGAGGCAACTTTAAAAGGGTGATCCGGCAAGGTTTCTCTGAGGAGAAACCTCTTTCTGAGATGAGACTTGAAGACAGGAGTTATTTGAATGCTGGAGGGAGAGGAAGGACACAGGATTGGAGAACAAGCTCAAGTTGTTTGGGGAGCAGACAGAAGAGCCAGTGTGGCCAGAATATAGGAACTAGAGGGAGTGGTAGGAAGGGAATTCAAAGAGAGCCCTTGAAGCCTAGGGGAGGAGTTTGGATTTTATTCTAAGGGTGGTGGGAAACCATTGGCGGTTTTAAACAGAAGTGCAGTACCAGGGACTTAATGTTATGAATAACTATTATTGTTATCATGATTATTTATTTTTAGATTATTGAATAAGTGTGGGGAGTGATTACCACTATGTACCTGGGTCTCTGGAGGGTTGGGTGCTTGGTGAAAAGCAAGGGACAGGGAGCCAGGTGTCTGGGGTTCTGATGTGGAATTAAGAGCTGGAGGACTGAAATCTTGGTCCCCACAAGGGGAAGGAACTGGATGATGGGATGGCTGGGTATCTGAGGGAGCCACAGGGAGAGGGAAGGAGAGTGGTTGGTTATCTGGGCTCCCTGAGGGGGTGAGGGAGGGGCAGTTCAGTGACTGGGTGGTACTCCTAACCCTAACCCGGAAGCTGTTATCACTATGACACAGGCTTTATTCATTATCTGTGATTTGGGGCAGGTTATTAATCTCTCTATGCCTCAGTGTCTTCATCGGTAAAATAGGAATAATAATAGTAAATACCTCAAGGAGCAGTGCTTAGAGGAGTGCCTGGCATAGAGAAAGCACTGTTGTACATGCACGTTATACGACACACTGGGACATGGGAGATGAAGTGTCTGGGATTTGGAGAAGGGACAAATGCTTGGGTCCATTGGGTCCCAAGGCTAAAAATTTGGGAGTACAAAATGAAGGTCGCTGGGGGTGGGTAAAGCAGTTACATCTTTGAGAAGGACAGAGACTAGGGGTCTGAACTCAGTTCTCCAAGTAATTTAGGAAGCCTGGGTCACTGGGTGGGGGGGGGGGCCCATGAGGGACTAGAGATCGTTATGTTCTTCAAGGAGGCAAAGGGGCTGGACCTGAGTCCTGGGAGGAGTCTGGGAACCAGGGGCTATAGAGATGGAATTTGAGCGGGGGAGGTGGAGAACAGGAAGCTAGGACTCTGAATCAAACTCCCAGAGTGGAATTAGCGCCAGGTTGGGGTACCCTGGAGATGTTCTGGGCAGGGGGTCCCCCATGCTAGGGCCGTACAGAAGGGGGAGAATTAGGGTACCCGAGGGCGGTGGTGGAATCTTCCCCTCCTGGGCCTCCAAAGCCACGAGCTGAGCGCCCGCGGGCCTCTTCCTCCCACAGGAAACCGCAGGCGTTGGGCACACCCAGCCTGCAAGGAGCGGCGCCCACAGACAGCAGGCTCTGCGAAGGCCCACGTGGGCAGCAGGCGGCAGTCAAAGGGGGGGGCGTGCCCGGGAGGGCGTGCCCGGAAAGCAGGGGCGGCACGGAGCGGCCTAGGCCCCGCCCACTTCCGCCTCGCAGAGCGCGGACAGCTCCGGCAGCTGAAGGTTTTGGCAGTCTCTCCCGAGGCCGTTGGCCGCGCATGCGTAGTGAGTGGCTTCGAGGACTTGAGCAGTGGTAAGCGCTCCTCTCCCTCACAACTCCCGGCATCGGCACCGCCTGCCTGCTGATGAAGCCTCAAAATAACGTGGTCTTAATCAGCTTAATACACGCATCTCTCGCGCCCCATCCTGAAGGACTTCGGCCCAGTTCCAAACCCTTCCAGACGTTCCCCTCCCAGCCCTGCCTCCACAAGCTCTTTCAGCTACTGCCTCTCCCTCCTGGAAACACACAGCCTACCCCTCACAACCCCGTGCTCCCCACACAGATCATCTCGGCGGTTAGCCTCAGCACCCCCTACAAGTCTTGGGAACCTGCGTCCTTCCAGCGCCCTCCCGCCGGGTCTCTCACGTGTTCTTCCAGCCACGCCCCTCGCCACCCCCCGAAGCCCCACCCCTCACAGGGCCCGCAGCCCCGCCCTTTACAGGTATTCTTGTCCCTCCCCTCTCAAAGCTCCGAAGTCCTGCTCTGGACCGTTATCTGTGTCTCTGCCTTCATCAGGTCCCGCAGCCCCAGCCCTCTCCAGTCCTTCCAGCTCTGCCTTTCCCTCGCTAGCCCCGAAGCGCCGCGCCTCAGGCTCACGCATTCCCCTCTCCTCAAAGGCCCTTTCAGCCCCGCCCATCCTAGTCCACAGCTCCGCCCCTCGCCCGGCCTACAGTCCCGCCCTTCACAAGGCTTACAGTTCGGCCCTCACAGGCCCTCCCAGCCCCGCCCCTCGCAGGACTCCCGAAGCCCCGCCCCTCACAGGACCTCCCCCGAAGCCTCGCCCTCTTAGTGCTCCCCTAACTCATCTGTTCTTAGCACCTGACCTCCCTGAAGGCTTCGTCGTGGCCTCCTCGGCCCCTCCTCCCCAGCCTCCCCTCCCACGGCTTTTTTCTGTGGCCTTGGTCCCTCCCCGGCTGCTGTCCTCAGACCTTCATTGGCCCCTTATCTCCCCAGTAACCAGACCACAACAGTGAGCTTGGAGTACCCAGGACAGGTCAGGCACTCCAGCAGGTAGGGACCGGGCCTCGCTCTCCTCAGCCGACCGGGGCGGAGGTTTCCCCTGCCTCTGTGATGCCTCCTCCCCAAACAGCCCCACCTCGGAGATACCGAGGGTCTAGAGGACCCCGTGCCAGAGTCAGAGCCGTAACGCAAGACAGAATGTGAGAGGTGGGAGGCTGGGAGGGGCTTGGCAAGAGATTTGACAGGTGCCCCGCTCTGACTCACTGGAGGAATTGAGACTCCAAAAGAGGCCAGTTCTGAGGTCACCCTCTTCCAGTGCCTAGTCGCTCGCTGTTCATCGCCCACCCTCCTCGCCCTCTCCTCGACGTCTGAAGGGGTCCTCTGTCGCCCCTACAGGAGCCTCACCCTCTTTGGCCAAGATGCCTTTTGGACTCTCGGCTGGGAGCACTCGCTCCGAGGATGGAAGTGAGGCCTTCCTGGAGGGAGTGGGTAATTCCTACTTTCTTTATTTCATTCATTCTTTTCCTCGGTTTCCCCATGTTTCAGGTCCTGTGCTGCGGGGGCCCTGGGGACCGGGAGGGTTTTCAGGAGCGCCCTCTAGTGGCTACGCACTTGCTCCAGAATGGAGGTGGAGCCGGACCTGGGGAGTGGGATCGCCAGGAAGACTTCCTGCAGAAGTTTGAGTGAGGCCCAGAACTTCTCCCAGGAATTACCAACAGGAGAAGGAAGGGAAGAGTGTTTCTGCAGAGAGAACAGGATGTGACTAAAGCAAAGTTTCTTTACCTCCACATCGTTGACCCTTGGGGTCAGGGATCAGATCATTCTTAGATATTAGGAGGAGGGTTCTGTGCGCTGGAGGATACGCAGTGCTCCCCTGGCTTCTACCCACTGCATGCCAGTAGTACCCTCCCGACCCTCCCCTACACTGTGGCAATCAAACATGTCTCCAGACACGGCCAAATGGCCTTAAGGGGACAGAACTGATCCTGGTTGAGAACCAGGCCGTGGGGAATGGGGAGCTACTGGATGGGACCAGAGAGGTGGGTAGGGTCGGGTTTGTGGGGCCTGGAACCCCAGGCTGTGGAGCTGCAGCTTTGGAGGTGCTGCAGCACAGGGAGGTCTGTGACTGCTCTAGGCATGGAAAGACCCTCTGGAGCTGTGAAGGGAGGCCCGGAGGTGGGGAGGAGGCTGGGATGATGGTCCAGGCAAGGGAGGGTGAGGCCTGAGCCAAGGGGATGGGCTGAGAGTGAGGAGGCGGGAGGGTGGGGCTGAGGAAGGGTGGTGGTGGGGTTGAACAGGAAGGATGTAACAAGAAAAGTGTGGCCCCCCCCCCCCCCCGCCACCTTCCCCGGGAACTTGGCACATGTCCCCAGCTTTCCGAAGTTCTAGGTCCTGTGCTTCTGGTCCCTGAGGACTGTGAGGCTTCCCTGGAGTGCCCTCTAGTGGGGAAACAGAGGCGTGCCCAAATCCTGGATAGAAGTAGGTTTGGGGCCGGGAAACGCGGAGGTCAGCTTAGGGTACAGGCAGTATGCAGGGATGAGGAAGCTTGAGAGAACTGAGAGGCAGCCCTAGAGTGGTGCGGGGAACTGGGTCTGCAGTTCAGCTGCAGTTGGTGAGCCCCTAAGGGAGCCAGAATTCCTAGGGTTTGGAGAGGGAGGGGCTGGATTCTTACGAATCCCTTGCCTGGTCCCGCGCCTCAGTGGACTGGGAGCTGAGCCGACTGCAGCGACAATGCAAAGTGATGGAAGACGAAAGGCGAGCCTACAGCAAAGAAGTCCATCAGCGCATCAACAAGCAGCTGTGAGCCTGGGTCCCTGGAGCTGGGGAGGGGGCTGTTAAGGAGGTGGGGGTTGCATTCCTGGGTCTGAGAGGGGAGGGCCGGCTCAGTCTGTCTGGACTTTAGTGATGCTGAGCTCTGCCCGTTTCTGGTTTCCCCTCCCCCTCCCTGCCTGGGTAGTGAGGAGATCCAGCGCCTGGAGGGGGTGCGAAACAAACTGCAGGTGCAGATCAGCATCGCCCAGAGCCAGGTCAGGCGGCTGCGGGACAGCGAGAGGCTGGAGAGCATGGGTCACCTGCTCAAGTGCCAGGTCCGGGTGCAGGCTGAGGTCAAGGAGCTGCAGGCGCAGAACCAAGCCCTGGACAGGGAGGTGGGTCCTGGGTCCAGACTCGGTGGGTCCTGCTCAGGGGCAAGTGTCATAACCTCTTTGAGCCTCACCTTCCTCATCTGAAAAGTGGGGTTATTGAAAGCATCGAAATGGGGTCATTTTGATGGGGTTATTGAAAGTTATTGAAAGCATCCTCTCAAGGGAGTTTGTGTTCAGGCTCCCATAGGAATTATGAGTCTTTACTGCTTAGCACAGCCCCATGCCTTCAAAAAAGCGGTTAAGAGGGAAAGAGTCACCTTCTGGAGTCAGTGCACCCTGCGTTATAATAGAATTCTGGTCCAGGCGCATCAGAGCTGTGTGACCGTGGGCGAGTCTTCTCTCCTGGCCTGAGTTTCTTCATCTGCAAAAAGAGAATGCAGCAGAGTCTAGACCGACTTTTCATCCTGTTGGCTTTAAGATCCTGTTATTTGACCCTGGAAACGTTGTGACTTTTCTAGGCTAGTGTTTTTTTCAGTTTTTAGGACCGGGACCCACTGTGACACAGTTCATTTACAAAGAGATGCATATGGATGTAAACACACACACAAACAAATATATCAGAAACAAAAGTTTCCCTAAATAGTACTCTTCTCCACATGGGATCCATTATATTTTCTTTCTTTTTTTCCATTCTATTTTCAATTCTACTCTTCATTTTAAAAAGTTTCTTGCCAAAAGACTTCCCTAGAGGTCCAACAGTTAAGACTTTGCCTTCCAATACTGGTTCAATCCCTGGTGGGGGAGCTGAGATCCTGCATGCCTTGGGCCCAAAAAACAAAACACAAAACAGAAACAATATTATAACAAATTCAATAAAGATTTTTAATATGGTCCACATCAAAAAAAAATGTTGCTTGCTGAGACTAAAAGATTTCTTGCACATTACTGGATCACAAATAGGAGACTGAAAGTTAATTATCTTGGTGGACTGTATCAGTTTGCTATTGCTGCTGTAACAAATTACTGCTCACTTGACTTAAAGTGACTTAAAGAGAACTAAAGAGCCTCTTGATGAAAGTGAAAGAGGAGAGTGAAAAAGCTGGCTTAAAGCTCAACATTCAGAAAACTAAGATCATGGCATCCGGTCCCATCACTTCATGGCAAATAGATGGGGAAACAGTGGAAACAGTGGCTGACTTTATTTTGGGGGGCTCCAAAATCACTGCAGATGGTGATTGCAGCCATGAAATTAAAAGACACTTACTCCTTGGAAGGAAAGTTATGACCAACCTAGACAGCATATTAAAAAGCAGAGACATTACTCTGTCAACAAAGGTCCATCTAGTCAAGGCTATGGTTTTTCCAGTGGTCATGTATGGGTGTGAGAGTTGGACTATAAAGAAAGCTGAGTGCCGAAGAATTGATGCTTTTGAACTGTGGTGTTGGAGAAGACTCTTGAGAGTCCCTTGGACTGCAAGGAGATCCAACCAATCCATCCTAAAGGAGATCAGTCCTGGGTGTTCATTGGAAGGACTGATGTTGAAGCTGAAACTCCAATCCTCTGGCCACCTGATGCGAAGAGCTGACTTATTTGAAAAGACCCTGATGCTGGGAAAGATTGGAGGCAGGAGGAGAAGGGGACGACAGAGGATGAGATGGTTGGATGGCATCACCGACTCAATGGACATGGGTTTGGGTGGACTCCGGGAGTTGGTGATGGACAGGGAGGCTTGGCGTGCTGCAGTTCATGGGGTCGCAAAGAGTCGGACATAACTGAGCGACTGAACTGAACTGACTTAAAGTAATACCAATGAATTATCCTGCAGTGCTGGAGGACAGAAATCCAAAATGAGTTTCACTGGGCTAAAATCAAGGTGTGAGCACGCTGCGTTCCTTTAAGAGCCTTCAGGGGAGACTCCATTTCCTGCTTTTTTCCTGCTTCTAGAAGCTGCCTGCATTCCTTGGGTTATGGCTCCTTTCTTTTAAAAATTTTTATTCTGAAAGTGATTTATTTTATTTTGATAGTGCTGGGTCTTCATTGCTGCTCTCAGGCCTTCTCTGGTTGCAGCAGTCAGGACTACTCTCTAGTTACAGTGTATGGGCTTTCCCTTGCCATGGCTTCTCTTGCTGTGAAGCATGTCTAGGGTGTGTGGGCTTCAGTAATTGTGGGCACAGGATTAGCTGCCCAGTGGCATGTGGGATCTTAGTTCTCCAACCAGAGGTCGAACCTGTGTTCCCCTGCATTGGCAGGCAGATTCCTAACCCCTGGACCACCAGGGAAATCCCTATGGCTCCTTTGTGTATCTTCTTAGCCAGCAATGACCGGTCGATCTTTCTCAAGCTGCATCACTCCGATGCCTTTGTCATCTCTCCTTCTCTGACTGTCCTGCTTCCCTCTTTCATTTGTAACAACGTTTGTTATGATGTTGAGCTCATCCAGACAATTCCGGAGATTATCCTTGAGTCGTCTCAACATCCTTGGCTTTATCACATCTGTAAAGTCCTTTATGCCTCTTCAAGTTACATAGTCACAAGTTCTAGGAATTTTGATGTGGACATCTGGGCAGGAGTGTGTGTGTGTGTGTGGGGGGGCTTGTGTGACTTGTCGCATGAATTCAGCAGCACCCAAGAACAGCTTCTAAATGTTTACTCCCATTTTCTGAACCTCTCACACCAGAAACTGATGACAGACAGTCCTTGGACTGTACCAGTTCATAGCAACAATCTATGTATATATATATATATGATAAAATTCAGCATCCATTCATGTTAAACTATTAGCAATCCAGGAATAAAAGGGAATTCCCCAAATTTAATGAAGGGCAACTATAAATATCTACAGCAAACATTATATTTGATAGCAAAACATTTAAAAAAATTCTCCTTGAGATCAGTAACAATATAAGGGTGTTAGCTAGCACCACTTCTGTTTGACATTGTACTGGAATTCCTATCCAGCCCAGTATGGGAAAGAAAAGAAAGATAAGCCAATTTAAAAATTGGAAGAAATGAAATTGTCAGTATTTGTTGGTGATCTATTTGTGTACATTGAAGATCCAAAAGAATCTAACATATTTAACAAGGTATTTTAACATTGTGGCTGGAAACAAAGGTTAATGATATTTCCCTGTATTAACAGTAACTATTAGAAAATTAAAGAAAAAAAAAGACACATTTATAATAGCCAAAGGAAGTACCTGGGAAGAAATCTAGCAAAAGTATGCAAGACCCCTATAGAATAAATTGTAAAAGTGTATTGAGGAATATTAAAGAATGCTGGGGAAGATTTCGCTGATGCTGGGAAAGATTGAAGGCAAAAGGACAAGGGGGCAGCAGAGGATGAGATGGTTAGCTGGCATCACCAACTCAATGGACATGAATTTGAGCCAACTCCGGGACATAGTGAAGGACAGGGGAGCCTGGTGCAGTCTATGGGGTCACAATATGTTGGACACAACTTAGTGACTGAACAACAACGAAAGAAGAATTTAATATTTGAATCATCTTTTTTTTTTTGGCTGCTCTGCATGGCATGCAGGATTCCCTACCAGGGAGTGAACCTACACCCCCTGCAGTGGGAGAGCAGTCTTAACCACTGGACCGCCAGGGAAATCCCCAAGAAGAATTTAATAAATGTAGAAGTATACCATGTTCATGGATTGGAAGAATTAATGTTGTAAAATGTCAGATCTCCAAACTGATTTATAAAATTAGTGTAATTCCAATCAAAACACTAAAGTTTTTTATTTTTAATGGATGAAACTGACAAACAGATTCTAAGATTTATAGAGAAGTGAACAAGATGACTAAGATTTACTTAAAAGAACAGTGTGGGAATTCCCTGGTAATCCAGTGGCTAGGACTCCATGCTTCCACTGCAGGGGACACAGGTTCAATGCCTGGTCAGGGAACCAAGATCCTGCATCTCAGGCAGAGAGGCCAAAAAGGAAAAATTAAAAAAAGAAAAAGAAAAGGCCATAGGGCTTTCTTGGTGGTTCAGTGGTAAAGAATCCACCTGCCAATGCAGGAGACATGGGTTTGATTCCTGGTCTGGGAAGATCCCACATGCCCTGGGGCAGCTAAGCCTTTGTGCCACAGCTACTGAAGCCCACGGACCTAAAGCTTGTGCTCTGCAACAAGCGAAGCACTCAAGGAGAAGCCCTCACACCGCAAACAGAGAGTAGCCTCAATTCTCTGCAACTTGAGAAAGCCTGCAGGCAGGAACAAAGACCCAGCACAGCCCAAAAAAAGAGAGAGAAAAGTCATAAGGAGAAACCATTACACACTCACCAGATTTTCAAAAGTGAGTGTCCAAATACACCAAGGGCTGGGGAGAGAAGCAACAGTGGGACCTCTTAAAGAACTGCTGGTTCATAAGACCCCACCAACTGGAGGGGGTCTAAATTGTCACGTGTATTCTGAAAAGTTTTTTCCCTCATTATCTATTAAATTTGAAGAGAAACATACCCTGTGATCTGGCGTTGCATCCACTCCACACGGATGGTCACCGGAAGCAGTCTTGGGCTCCACCTGACCGTGACACTCATAGGATCCAGTAGGCTGTCACTTGGCACCAGGTTCACTTAACTCTGCAGAAGGACAGAGGGCAGAAAACAGCAGCATCTTTGCACGACAGCATCTTCCTTGAGCATTCAGGGGCTACTTCTCAGCATCTTCAGCTGGACGATACCATATGGGTGGGTGTTGCCCACCCTGGCATGGGGATGTTTTTTTATATTCAACAGGAGCCACCACTTGTAACCGATTATCAGAGCAGCTTGTAAGACCCCACCAGGAACATATTACATTATAAGAAACACCCCACAAGGAAACCAGTTTTCTATTCATTCATGATCACATAAGCCTCCGGGGTCTACAAGTCCACTCACAGTCCTTCCAATCTGATACAGTTCACAATCAGGGGCCACGCTTATAGTAAACATTGTTGCCTGGGAACCACAGCTGGCATTCTGTATTTACCTTAAACCCAGTATGTTTCCACGGAAATGGTGTTAGAAGGAATTAAACCAAAGTCATCCCCCAGTAGAAACCGGTTTAGATTTGCCAGTAACCCATCCTCCCACCCAACAATGCCACTTCTGTGTGTATACCCTGGAACCAGGATTCATGAAAAAGTGTTGATAGATGCATTATTCATATCATCTAGCTCCAGATTATCCCAAATGTCCATTAACATTTGAATGAATAAATAAATTGTGGTATATTTTTATAATGACATAATATATGTGTGTGTGCTCAGTCACACGGTCGTTTCTGACTCTTTGCAACGCCGTGGACTGTAGCTCACCTGGCTCCTTTGTCCATGGGATTTCCCAGGCAAGAATACTGGAGTGAGTTGCCATTTCCTTCTCCAGGGGATCTTCCCCACCCAGGGAGCGAACTCTGCACTAAGTACAGAGTTGTAACCACTGGACCACCAGGAAGGTCCCTACTACATCATTTCATATAAGAGACTTGAACATCCTTGGATTTTGGTCTTTGAGGGGAGTCCTGGAACTAATCTCCTATGAATACTGAAGAAGACTAATTTTTCTGCAGAACTGGGAAACTAGTATAATAGTCAATTTCAAGCTACCAGCGATTGAACTCATGTACTTCCTGAAAATGTAACCATGAGCTCTCAAGCACTGTCTGAGGAGCCCCATTATCGCACTGCTAACAAATCTATTATAGCAGCTTGGCTGAACAACCCAGTAAGGGTTTGCATCCTAACAACCTAGAAACCACTTGAAAAAAAAATATGTATATACATAAGTTGAAGAAAATCGTTTTTAGTTCTTAAAAACCACAATTACCTGTGGGATGCTTCTGCCTTTGGGGTGCTGTGCAACTTTTCAGATCTTGGTTAGATTGGACTCACCACTCATTCCATACTGATTTCTGTGCAGCACTTGCTTTCTTTTTTTTTTAAATTGAAATTTTACTGAGATAATGATAGATTCACAAGCAGAGAAGTCCTTGTATGCTTTGCCCAGTTTCTCTCAATGGCACCATTTTGGAGTTTTGGTTCTTCTTTTTTTTTTTTTTAATCGCAGCAACTGCTGAAAACTGTTTCAGAAAGATGTGTCGTCCAGAGGGATGTAGCGTCACATCCTGTTGAACCTGGGAACGACCTTGAGCTCCAAGTTCATGTGGTGTCTGACCAACGTCCATGTGTCTCCCTCAAAGTTTAAAATATCCCTATGGTTGCCCCTTTGAGTTTGCTGCAATGCTCTGGGGGGTGCCTTGGTGCATACATTCATTTCCTAGGGTGGCTTACATGACAGAAATTCATTGTTACGCAGTCCTGGAGGCCAGGAGTCCATGATCAGGCTGTGAGCAGGACTGGTTCCTTGGGAAGCCTTGAGAGTCTGTGCTGTCTCTTGCCTCTGTTCTGCTGCTCTACTGGAAATCTTTGGTATTCCTTTGTGTGTAGAAGCATCACTCTGATCTTTGCCTTCATCTATTTTTTTCTTCTCTTAAAAAAAAAGATTTTCTACAATTTTAAAGGTTATCCTCGAAGAGATGTTTCTGCAGGGGCAAGCATTTGCAGCAAAGGGCCCCAGGCCCTGGTCTATCTCACTGTCAGACTCTTCTCCACTCTGTTCACTGTGAGTGGTGTCTCATCCACCCAGATCACATGTTTCTCCCAAAATACCAGAGAGGATTCAGGCTGGCTCAGCTTGGGGCACACATTCATCCCTAAATGGATTATCTTGGGGCTTCCTGGGTGGCTCAGTGGTCAAGAATCCGCCTGCCAATTCAGGAGACATGGGTTCGATCCCCCATCTGGGAAGATCCCGCATGCTGCAGAGCAACTAAACCTGTGTGTCACGACTACCAAGCCTGCACTCTAGAGCCCATGAGCTGCAACTACCAAAGCCTGTGAACCCTAGAGCCTGTGCTCTGCAACCAGAGAGGCCACCGCGAGGGGAAGCCTGCTCCCCGCAACTAGACAAAAGCCTGCGTGGCAGTGAAGACTCAGCACAGCCAAAAATAAATAAATAAAATTTTAAAATTATTTAAAGAAAAGAATTGTCTAGACCTGGGTCATGTGGCCAGCAGGGTGGCTCCTTATGGTTGGAAGCCAGACCCACGTGGAAGGTTGGGTACTGATCTCAGAAGCAGGTCCAGCTGATGGCCAGGTACACAAGAACTGCTCCCGTCAACCGCCCTCAGTCACTCACCCTCCCGCTCACCTCATCCCCTCCCTCCCTCAATCTCTCCCACATCTCCTCAACCAATGGGTACCACCCTCTTTCCCCAGATCCAGGAATGGGAGAGCCGGAACTCTGCCCACAGCAAGAATGCCAGGTCTCCAGGATGCGTCCAGGATCACAAAGTCAAGAGCCAGCGAAGGATCAAGAGTCTCGAAAACCAGTTGGACAAGGTGAGGGTTCGCCCCTTGGCTGTCCCAGGCCCGAGCTCTGGGGTTTACGGGAAGACCTGAGCATGGGAGTCAAGTTTTGGAAATGGTGGACGAGGTCAGGAGACACGATCCCGGAGGGATAGACGGTTCGCCTGGGAAGGAGGCTGATGCTTGGGTCCTTGGCGATGCTCTCGGGGTCCCCAAATTGGGAACGGACCCCTAGTCTGGCAAGTGCCCTCTCCTCTGCTGAAAGTGGAGAATGGAGGCAGGCCAGGTGTCAGACAGGCTCTCAGCACCCTCTCCCACACCAGGTCATCTGTCGCTTTGACATCCAGCTGGCTCAGAATGCGACCTTGAGGGAGGAGCTAGATCTCCTGCGGATCGAGAGGAACCGCTATCTGAATGTGGAACGCAAGCTCCAGAAGGTCAGTGGCCCTGAAGCCCAGGAGCCCTTGGCCCAGCCCGCGAGGAGGGGAGGATGCAAGAGTCACCCTATCTTCTCCAACCCTCCCGCCTCAAGTGGAGAACCATCCAGAACCATAGATTTACTTGAGTCTGGAGGGAATGGAGACCTGAAAATGTTCCAACAAAGACAACTGCCTCCGATGGAAGCAGAGATGTCACTTTGAGTGTCGTCATGGGGTGGGAGGCAACAAAGGCTCCGGCCAGAACATTTACATTCCACACGTTTCTCAATAAGCTTTGAGGTTCTTTGAAGAACCCTCCCTCCCTCCCTCCCTCCCTCCCTTCCTTTTTTTCTCTTCCCCTCTCTCTAAGTTTTACTTTGAAATAATTGCAAATCTGCAGAAAAAGGTGCAGAAATAGTACAAAGAACTATCAATCCTTCACCAAGATTGGTAATTTGCCATTTTGCTCTCTCTCTCTCTGTCTCTTTCTGGGTAATTGTTTTTTACTGAAAATAACATTGTCACGATTTGAGAGCTCGATGTAGACATTACAGAACGTCATTAAGAACGTCAGTGCTTATTTCCTAAGCATGAGACCATTTTCTTACATAAACAAAGTGCCCTTGCCCAAGTCAGGAGCTTGAACATCGTTACAGTTCTCAATAGTCCATATTCAAAGCTCATGATTATTCCAACAGCATCCCGTGATAGTTAATTTAATTATCCTGCTGCAGGCTCTTGGCCAAGATCCCACAGTGCGTTTGGTTGTCCTGGCTCCCTTCATCTAGAACAGTCTCTTGACACTTCTTTGTCTCCGTGACTTTCAGCCCAGCTGTGCTGGGGGACATCCCTCAATGTGGGCTTATCTGATCTTTCTCCATGATTAGATTCAAGTTGTGCATTTTAGGTGAAATATCACTGAGGTGGTATTGTGTCATTTGTGGGCGTTACACCAGGAGCACATAATGTCAGTTTGTCCTGTAACTAGTGATGTTGACCTTGATTGCTTGGTCAGCCGGGTTTCTCCAATAGAGAGTTTCCCTCTTTATAATGAATGGGTCTCGGGAGATTCTTTGAAACCGTAAATATCCTGTTTCCCAACACATTTCCACTCTAGCCTCTAATAATGATGATTTTTGCCTGAATAATTACTTCTGTGCATGCATGCATTGTGTCTTAACTCTTTGCAACCTCGTGGACTGTAGCCCGCCAGGCTCGTCAGTCCATGGGATTCTCCAGGCAAGAATACTGGGTGGCCATTTCCTTCTCCAAGGGAATCTTCCTGACCCAGGGATCAAACCAGTCTCCTGCATTGGCAGGTGAAATCTTTACCACTGAGCCGCCTGAGAAGTCCAATTATTACTGTAATGGCTGCCAAAGAGTGATTTTTCTCTCTATCATTTCTTTTTCATTTAGAAAATGGCATTTTGCTTAAGGAAGAACTTCTTAAGTATATTTGTGGATTGTCAGTAAGCATTCATGTATTCTTACTTTATCTATGAGTTATAATCCATAGTGCTCATTACTTATTATGATGCTCAAATTTTCCCAGACTTCTCTGGTGGGAGTGCCCTCAAGCTGGCTTTTTTGACAAGCCCATCGTTCCCCACCCCCAGGATTTCCTTATTTTCTGGCACAAGAAGATAGTCCAGACTTTCTTGTACTTGTTCTGCCTTAACTCTCAAGTTAGTGTTTCTCTAAAGAGTCCTGGTTCTTCCCAGTGGGAAGTAGGTGCTAAGAAACCAAAATATAGGCTCTAGGAGCCCTCGCTGCTACTGGGGTGTCACTGACTTGAGGCCCTTTCTCTGGAGAGAGCTAGGAAACACACACACATTTTAAAATCATGAGTTTGCGTTGGTGTCTCTCATTCTGACCCCAGCATCACTGCCTTATTCCTGAACACTCCCCATTTTATCTTTGTTTTCCCCCACAGTGGGAACTCTAGCTGCCAATAGCATTGATATATATACTCATGTTCAACCCTATGAAATACCCAAGAGAAGTTTGGAATTGTTACAACTGCACTAACAACCCTTGAACCTGAGAGTTAACAATTCATTTGCTGATTGTTTTATCCTCTGAGGGCATGGGTATCTACCTATCCATCCATCCATCCATCCATCTACACCTTATTCAGAAGTTACTAGGATTATTTCCTATTTTTCCTTGGTCTTCTTTGTGGTTCTGTTCTTTGAAATATAGTCAGGTTCATTTGCTTCTCTTTGTATTTGGTTTTAGTTCTGTCCCCTATTCTTGTTGACTGAATTTTCTTTGTGAACACATCATTGACGGGTTCCCAAATCAAAACTATCCCCGAGACTTCCCTGGTCCAGTGGCTAAGACTCTGCCTTCACAATGCGGGTGCCAGTGTTCCATCCCTGGTCAGGGAACTAGATCCCACATGACTGAAGATCCCAAGTTCTGCAACTAAGACCTGGCATAGCCAAATGAATGAATAAAATTTAAAAACTATTCCAAAGGTTTCTCACAGAGACATCATTTCCTCGTCATTTCATCTACTCCATTCCCACTCAGCCCCCGTAGTTTCTGGTTCTCTAGCCTGGGTTTCTTGTTGCAAAAGGGTGTGTGTGTGTGTGTGTGTGTGTGTGTGCATATACATATATAGGGGCTTCCCAGGTGGCGCTAGTGGTAAAGAATCTGCCTGCCAATGCAGGAGGTGCAAGAGATGTGGGTTCAATCCCTGCTTCCGGAAGATCCCCTGGAATAGGAAATGGCAACCCTCTCCAGTATTCTTGCCTGGGAAATCCCATGGACAGAGGAACCTGGTGGGCTACAGTCCATGGGGTTGCAAAGAGTTGGATACGACTGAGGATGCACACAACATAGATGTATATGTGTTTATACACATTAGTACATACATGTACACTATACGTGTAAAAATATATACATGTAATTTCTTCCTTTCTCCTGAAGGAACTCTGCACAGACACTTCCACAGAACTAGGAAACAGATTAGTGTGGTCACAATTTTGAAACTGACACACTTTTTTGACCCTACCTCAAAGTTAGGTCAGCACTCTTAGGAATATCCTGAGTTGGGTGTTTCACCGCATTCCTGGTCATCAGTCTGGCTTTCCTCTCCCTTGGCACACCTCCTTGAAAACCCTTTCATGCGTTGCCGCTAACTAGGAAGGATCACATTTCTAAGGCACAGGAAAACCACTTCTTACTGGGGAGATACAGGCTCAAAGGAAAGCCCTCCAGAGGCGAGGGCATCAGAAGTGGCCTTGGTCTTGTTCTCTTGGCAGGAGATCCAGCTCCTGAAGGACGCGGTCAGGAACCTCATGGTCTCCTCCACTTCTGCCTACACTGTCAGGTAGGGCCCCGGGAGGCGTCCACACGTTTTCTTAAGAAAGTGGTGGGAAGGTTCCCACCTCATGAAACAGATTGTCAGAAGCCCATCCCCCAGTTTTTCATAAGATGCCCCTCTCTTGCCCCTCCTCCACCAATTTTCCAGCTCCTTGGGCAAGGTCCTTCTTCTTGGGTGTATGAATTAACCTTTTGGCCCCTGTCTTTTCATGGCGCATAGCACATAGGGATGTAGAGAAACTTAAGGGTAGTTCTCAGTGACCCAGTGGTTAGGATTCCAGGCTTTCATTGCCAAGGCACGGGGTTCAGTTCCTGGTTGGCGAACTGAGATCCCACAAGCCCCGTGGTGCTACCAATAAACAAACAAATAAATAATATATAAACAGATTTAAGTAAGCTCAGGACGCAGTGGGCCAGGAACGTAGGAAGCGTTGGTTCAGTTCAGTTCAGTCTCTCAGTCGTGTCTGACTCTTTGCAACGCCATGAACTGCAGCATACCAGGCCTCCCTGTCCATCATCAACCCCTGGAGTCTACCCAAACTCACGTCCATTGAGTTGGTGATGCCATCCAACCATCTCATCCTCTGTTGCCCCATCTCCTCCTGCCCTCAGTCTTTCCAAGCATCAGGGTCTTTTCAAATAAGTCAACTCTTTGCATCGGGTGGCCAAAGTATTAGAGTTTCAGCTTCAACATCAGTCCTTCCAATGAACACCCAGGACTGATCTCCTTTAGGATGGACTGGTCGGATCTCCTTGCAGTCCAAGGGACACTCAAGAGTCTTCTCCAACACCACAGTTCAAAAGCATCAATTCTTCGGTACTCAGCTTTCTTTATACTCCAACTCTCACGTCCATACATGACTACTGGAAAAACCATAGCCTTGACTAGACCGACCTTTGTTGGCAAAGTAATGTCTCTGCTTTTTAATATGCTGTCTAGGTTGGTCATAACTTTTCTTCCAAGGGGTAAGCATCTTTTAATTTCATGGCTGCAATCACCATCTGCAGTGACTTTGGAGCCTCAAAAAATAAAGTCTGACCCTGTTTCCACTGTTTCCCTATCTATTTCCCATGAAGTGATGGGACTGGATGCCATGATCTTCATTTTCTGAATGTTGAGCTTTAAGCCAACTTTTTCATTCTCCTCTTTCGCTTTCATCAAGAGGCTCTTTAGTTCTTCTTAACTTTCTGCCATAAGGGTGATGCCATCTGCATATCTGAGGTTATTGATATTTCTCCCGGCAATCTTGATTCCAGCTTGTGTTTCTTCCAGTCCAGTGTTTCTCATGATGTACTCTGCATATAAGTTAAATAAGCAGAGTGACAATACACAGCCTTGACGTACTCCTTTTCCTATTTGGAACCAGTCTGTTGTTCCATGTCCAGTTCTAACTGTTGCTTCCTGACCTGCATACAGATTTCTCAAGAGGCAGGTCAGGTGGTCTCGTATTCCCATCTCTTTCAGAATTTTCCAGTTTCTTGTGATCCACACAGTCAAAGGCTTTGGCATGGTCAATAAAGCAGAAATAGATGTTTTTCTGGAACTCTCTTGCTTTTTCAATGATCCAGCAGATTTTGGCAATTTGATCTCTGGTTCCTCTGCCTTTTCTAAAACCAGCTTGAACATCTGGAAGTTCATGATTCACATATTGCTGAGGCCTGGCTTGGAGAATTTTGAGCATTACTTTACTAGCGTGTGAGATGAGTGCAATTGTGCGGTCGTTTGAGGTCAATTGTTTGGCATTGCCTTTCTTTGGGATTAGAATGAAAACTTTCACAGCATCGTCTTTCAGGATTTGAAATAGCTCAACTGGAATTCCATCACCTCCACTAGCTTTGTTTGTAGTGATGCTTCCTCAGGCCCACTTGACTTCACATTCCAAGATGTCTGGCTCTAGGTGAGTGATCACACCATCGTGATTATCTTGGTCCTGAAGATCTTTTTTGTACAGTTCTTCTGTGTATTCTTGCCACCTCTTCTTAATATCTTCTGCTTCTGTTAGGTCCATACCATTTCTGTCCTTTATCGAGCCCATCTTTGCATGAAATGTTCCCTTGGTATCTCTAATTTTCTTGAAGAGATCTCTAGTCTTTCCCATTCTGTTGTTTTCCTCTATTTCTTTGCATTGATCACTAAGGAAGGCTTTCTTATCTCTCCTTGCTATTCTTTGGAACTCTGCATTCAGATGGGTATATCTTTCCTTTCCTCCTTTGCTTTTTGCTTCTCTTCTTTTCACAGCTATTTGTAAGGCCTCCTCAGACAGCCATTTTGCCTTTTTGCATTTCTTTTTCTTGGGGATGGTCTTGATTCCTGTCTCCTGTACAATGTCACGAACCTCCGTCCATAGTTCATCAGGCACTCTATTTATCAGTGCCTTAAATCTAGTCCCTTAAATCTATTTCCCACTTCCACTGTATAATCATAAGGGATTTGATTTAGGTCATATCTGAATGGTCTAGTGGTTTTCCCCACTTTCTTCAATTTAAGTCTGAATTTGGCAATAAGGAGTTCATGATCTGAGCCACAGTCAGCTCCTGGTCTTATTTTTGCTGACTGTGTAGAGCTTCTCCATCTTTGGCTGCAAAGAATATAATCAATCTGATTTTCATGTTGACCATCTGGTGATGTCCATGTGTAGAGTCTTCTCTTGTGTTGTTGGAAGAGGGTGTTTGGTATGATATTTATCAATATTGGTTGAAAGAGACAGAGATTCTCTCGAGACACCTTCAGGTAAAGGGTCATGTTGTATGGAACCCTGAAGCCCCGGCTGCTCAGCTGATGAGCATCTCTCCCTGCCTCTGGGCTCTCAGGGGCTCCACCCTCTCTCTCTCCTATCCCATCTCTACTCCTTTCTAAGTTTCAGCGCTGTTCTCTTACTCCAAGAGGTTTCTTAGCTTCTATTCAGTATCTTGTTTCTACCCCACGACTTCTGCTTATCATGGTTCATGATTCCATGAGACATTGGCTCTAGCCCAAATCTACCTTAAGGTTTCTATAATCTTTCTTTCTTTGTTCCTTCTCTTTTTGCTTTCTTTCTTTCCTTCTTCCTTCCTTGCTTTGAGTTAAGGTGCACATACAGTTCACCGTTTAAAGTGCACCTTTCAGAGGCATTTAGTACATTCGTAATGCTGTGCACCAGAATTTCTGTTTCCAATACCCCAAAAGGAGATCTGTGCCCAGTAGGCAGTCATTCTCTAGTCTTCTCTTCTCCAGCCCCCTGGCAACCAGTCTCCTTGTCATCTGGACGATTTACCCATACATCTACCTGTCCCTAAGTGTATCTTTATGTTTCATGTAAATGGAATGATATGACGTATCCTCCTGTGTCTGGCTCGTTCCACTCAGTGTAATGCTTTCGAAGGTTCACCTACGTTGTAGCATCTCTCAGAACTTCCTACATTTTTATGGCTGATTATTTTTGTTTGTTGTTTAAATTGTACTTCTTTAAAACACTCATTTATTTTTACTTTTTGGTCACATTGCATGGCATGTGGGATCTCAGTTTGCTGACTGTGGATCAAACCTGCGTCCTCTGTAGTGGACACATGGAATCTTGACCGCTGAACCGTCAGGGAAGTCCTTTTATGGTTGACGCTGTCATTTGTTACCTGTGGTCTGCCATGACCTCTTCAGAGCCTCAACTCATGGCTTCTGTTCACGCATAGCTCTGGCTTCTTCCTAACTTGGCCTTCATAACATGACTTCTTGTGGCTTCTCTCTATACATCCTTTTAGCTTTGGCTTCCTGCTGTCCCCTTCTTACCATCTCCCAGTGTAAATTCCGAGGAGAGAATCTGACTGGCCCGCCTCGTCTTTCCTGCCAAGCCCCACTGGTCATGGGGTCTGTTGGTGACAGGTCTGTAGGCCTGTAGGCCTGTCTTTGCATCAGAAGCATCTGGCCCCTGCCAACACTTGTCCAGTTGACTGCAGTGGGCAGCCCAGCTGGGTGCAAGGACAGGGTGGTTTCAGCTAGAAGGCAAGGGACAGGTGTCAGGATCAACACTTCTTGTTGGACCAGCGCTTCCTGGCTGGGTGACCTGGGCAGGCCACTTCCCCTCCCTGAATGTCCGTTTCCTCTATTGTGACATGGCAATAATAATGGGATCTACCTCATGGACCCCTGTGGGCGGCTTTAGTACATATCCTGCAGGGCCTGGCTCTTGGGAAGTTGGGTTCCCTCTTCCTGGCCCTTCAGTGGGCCTGGGGCTCAAGACACAGAAAGAACTGTGAGTCCTGATCCCCGAGGGTCTCCTAGAGGGGTCTCTGCGGGCTGGGCCTGGTGGGTGCCAGGAGAGGGGTCCCACCAAGGAGGACTCAGCAGAATTTGAGTAGAGCCAGAAGCCTGTGCCCTGAGTCGAGGCAACCAAGGTTGGCAAAGGCATGGAGAGGGGAACTAGACTGGTTCATGGGACCTGAGAAGACTGAGCTGCTGGTTTCCCCACCTAATGACCCTCTCACCTTTGATCCTGTGACCTGTGACGTAGGCTTGGGGCACTCTGAGTTCACAGTTGGCTGCACTACTGTTAAAAGCTTCACCTTCAGCCAAGCAGGCCGGGGGAGTTTCAGTCAGCAGGTGTCCCCAGCATCCTAACAGGGTGAGCACTCAAGTGCTGGGGATGGCACGTGCCTATCCCACGTGAGGCCCTGCAGGCTCCAAGCTTCTTATCTTTCCAACCACACTACCCACCCCCACCCCAAACTCCAGCACAGTTACCTTATCACCTGGGTCCACCTTTTGGAGTCTGAGTATCATCTCTAACTGTGCCATCATCGCCTCTTGCCTCCTGTTCCACAGCCACATAATAACGGCCAGGCTTCCCGGATGCCCCAGGCAGGCACTGCAGCGGTGCCCCCTCTGTGGGCAAGACCATCAGTCACTTACACAGCCCACCCACCTCCTCCTCCTCCACCCCCTACCGCCTCGTAACCCCATCCTGACCCACCACTAGGAACCTCGACAGTTCTCTGCCTTCTGTGACAACCTGATTCTGCCCCATCCCTGGGACCCCAGGCTGACCCCACGCATCCTGTGACCCCAGGCTGGCTCTGTCCATCTCTGTGATTCCAGGCTGACCTCCCCCATCCCTGGGACCCCAGGCTGATAGCAACCCTGCCCCATTCACCCTCCAAACCCAGGCTGACCCCGCCCCTCCCTGGGCCCCAGGCTGACCCCAAATCCAACCTCCTGTCTCCCTGCTGCTGCTGCTAAGTCGCTTCAGTCGTGTCCGACTCTTAGCGACCCCATGGACTGCAGCCCACCAGGCTCCTCAGTCCATGGGATTTTCCAGGCAAGAGTACTGGAGTGGGGTGCCATTGCCTTCTCCGCCTGTCTCCCTAACCCCGGTCTAACCACCCCACATCCCTCCCAGGGAAGAGGCGAAGACCAAGTTAGGCATGCTGCGGGAGAGAGCTGAGAAGGAGGTGGCCCAGAACGAGACGGAGGTGCAGATCTTGCAGCGGCAGATCGCACACTTGGAGCAGCTGCACCACTTCCTCAAGCTCAAGAACGGCGACCGGCAGCCGGATTCCGCCACCGTGGAGAAGCGCGAGCGGCGGGGTGAGGCCGGAGGCCGCCAGCTCAGCCCCCAGCAGGCGGGGCAGCGGGAGGGGCGGGGCCTCCAGGGGTGGGGTGGGGCGGGGCGGGGCGGGGCGGAGCGGGGCGGGGTCTTCGGGGCCGCCCCCTCCCCACCGGCCTCGCGGCCCAGGCCACACCAGGTGCTGGGGACTGCCCAGACGGTGACCTCACGGTCCCCTCGCCCCCCAGCCCGGGAAATGGCCGAAGGCCTCCGGAAGACCTCCCAGGAGAAGCTGGTGCTGCGCTACGAGGACGCCCTGAATAAACTGTCCCAGCTGACCGGGGAGAGCGATCCGGACTTGCTGGTGGAAAAGTATCTGGAGCGTGAGTACCTGGGGGTGGAGAGGGGAAGGCTCGCGGCCCCGGCCCCTGGGATCCCGTGCAGACTGTGCTCTGTCTCGGTCACCGAGGGCCACCGCTTCGGGCCTGGGGGGCCTTTCACCCGCGCTGGAGGGCCCAGGGATCAGGCTCCGCTCCACCGGACTCTTACCGTCCGCCCTGCCTCCGCCACGCTCCTCCTCCCCGTCTTCCCCACTCTCCCTCCTTCCCCCATCTCGGGCCTTCTGACCCCTTCCTCCTGTGTTTGTCTCTGCCTGCGCGTCTCTTGTCTCTCCGGACCCGGCCTTTCCCCACTGGCCCCCAGTGGAGGAGCGGAACTTCGCGGAGTTCAACTTCATCAATGAGCAGAACTCGGAGCTGGAGCACTTGCAGGAGGAGATCAAGGAGGTGGGTGAGACCCGCCCCCTCCCCATCCCCTACTCTGGCCGCCTTGTGGTCCCTCCGGAGCCGGGCCCAGCGTCGCGCCCCTACCCCCGCAGATGCAGGAGGCCTTGGTGAGCGGGCGCCGCAGCGAGGAGGACCGGCGAACGCAGCAGGAGCAGCAGCGGGCCGAGTTGCAGCAGCGCGTGGAAGATGTGCACTCGGAGGCCGACGACCTGGAGGCCCGCTACCACAGTTTTCGCGAGCAGCTGGAGAAGCTCAAGACCAGTGAGCCTCCGCCCCGGCTCCTTCCGGGAGGCTGTGATGAGCAGGCGGGGAGCCCTGCGGGGGCTGGCCACGGACAGACATTCCGAGGACCGCTTGGTGCATTCCCTTGTCTGTCCCATATCCATCCATCCATTCTTCATCCATCCCTCCGTCCATCCTGCGGCAGCATCCCTTCCTCCTTCCAGTGCAGAGGGACAAGAGTCAGGCTGCCCTGGGTCTGAATCCCAGCTCCCCCATCTGTGAACTTTAGTGTGTGGTATCCTCTGTCAGGGCTCCCCTGTAAGTGCCTGCTTCGTGGGGTTGGCATGAGATTGGTGGGATGACAGGTGGAGAGAGACAGGGAGAGATGGCAGTGGTGATGGGGAGCAAGCTGGAAGTCGGCCTCGTGCTGCACAGCAGGAGCTCAAGTCTTGCTAGACCCTGTTTGCCACAGCACCAAGCCCTGTGCTAGCTGATGAGGACTAGGCAGGTTGTGGGGCGGGATAAAAGACTGGCTTCGGATACTCATAACCCAGGGGCTGGGATGGAGGATACCCCTGGGGACTGCAGGAACAAGAGGATGCCTTTAAGTCAGCATGGAGTGCAGAATTTTTTTTGGGGGGGGCAGTGCTCAGTGAAAAGTGGGGCCCCTTCTTGAAAAACCAGCAAGAATTTCAAGTGCCAGCAGCAGAACCCATGATACTGGCTCTGTCAGGTCACAGGGGAGGTCTCCTGGAGCAGTGATGCTTGAGGCGGATTTCAAAGGATGAGTAAGCAAAGGCCTGGAGCGGGGGAACGCTCCCAGCAGGTAGGGTCCAGGCTTGGAGATGGGTTCAAGGAAGGCAGGTTCTTTGCGCAGAGAGGGGAATGGAAGGGGGCGTGGGTGGGAGCTGAAGAGCCTCAGATCCTAAATGGATGCCAGGCTGAGGTTTTACTCCTGGGGTTGTGGTGCTCAGGCGTCTCACTGCGGTGGCTTCTCTTGTTGCGGAGCACAAGCGTAGGGCATGTGGCCTCAGTAGTGGCAGCTCCCTGGCTGGAGAGCATAGGCTCAATAATTGTGGCCCCGCGTCTTTGTTGTTCCATGGCATGTGGGATCTTGCTGGATCATGGATAGAACCCCTGTCCCCTGCATTGGCAGGCAGACTCTTTTTACCACTGCGTCACCAGGGAAGCCCCTCCCTCACTTTTTGTCCTCTGTCATCTGGAACCCGGGGGCCAGGCACCCCGAGATGCCCACCAGCCCTCCTCCCCTGGCAGTCTGAACTTGGACAAGGCCCTTTCCATCTTTAAGCCGTGTTTGGTGTCTCCCCAGCTGGGGCAGCAGGGCCTTGAGGAGGAAGAGAGGGCTGGCACCCCCTGGGCACTGGGTCCATGACCACCTGTCCCCTCTGACCCCAGACATCCAGCACCTCTTCACCAGGGCCCAGTGTGACAGCACCCTCATCAATGACCTCCTCGGGGTCAAGACCCACATGAGAGACCGGGACATCAGCCTTTTCCTGAGCCTCATTGAGAAGCGACTGGTGCAGCTCCTGACGGTGCAGGCCTTCCTGGAAACTCAGGTTGTGGTGCAGAGGGTATGGGGGCAGGTGTTGCGGGGGCCAGGGCCTTGAAGACAGACCTGAACAGACAGCTGGCTTCTCCACCCTCCAGAACTACACCTCCACCAGCATGTTCAACGCTGCCCTCATGGTGCTGGGCCAGAGCTCTGAGGATTTTCCTAAGAAGGTGGCCCCACCTCAGCCGCCAGACAACTTGTGAGCCAGAGGGCCAGAGGGAGCAGCTGGGGAGGACTAGCCCTGGGGATGGAGGCGAGATGTGGGAAGGGGCTGTTCTTGGGGGGATCCCCTGGACTAGGGGGGGAGGCTTCCCCGGTGGCTCAGATAGTAAAGAATCTGCCTGCAATGCAGGAGACTCAGGTTCGATCCTTGGGTTGGGAAGATCCCCTGGAGAAGGGAATGGCAACCCACTCCAGTATTCTTGCCTGGAAAATCCCGTGGAGAGAGGAGCTTGGCAGGCTACAGTTCAGGGGGTCGTAAAGGGTCCATGATGACTGAGCGACTGACATTATTATCACTTCCTTGGACAAAGGGTGGGGGGTGGTAGAAGATGAAGCGGGTGCTTTGGGGGAGCCAGGACGAGTAGGGTCTCTGGGGACTGTATGGGTGATGGGGCCCTGGGTGGACCAGACAGGGAAAAGATGCTCTGACCCCGGCGTGTGGCTGAAGGTCTTGGGACCTTGCAATGAGGAGCCATCGAACTTTCGAGGGTAGGGACTTAGAGTCCCTTCCTGCCTTTTCCCCCACTTCAGGGAGGACCCCCCAGGTTTTGAGGCCAAAGACGACTATCCTCTGAGCAAAGAGGAGCTGCTGAGCTTTGTGGTGAAGGCGGTGAGGATGGGCGACGGCAGGGGGCAGGGCGGGACGTGGCGGGGACAGGGTGGGGGCGCCGGCGGGGCGGGCGCGGCCTCCCCCGGGGGCCCTAACTCACTTCCCCGGCAGCTGGAGGCCCGTGAGCAGCCGAAGGAGCAGCACCTAAAGGAGCTGGTCGAGGGCATCAAGGTGGAGAGCACCCCGAGCATGACCTCCAGCGCCCAGAAGGTCAGCTCCAGCTCGCGCCTGGTGACCCAGCGGCCCAGTCAAGTCCCCGGGTCCATCATGAGCCACAAGACCAGCGGCATCCTGATGTCCAGCGGAGGCCGTGCCACCAGCTCCAACGTGGGCCACGTGACCTTCGGGGACTCCAGTGCAGGTCACGTGACCTTCGGCTCCACCAGCGCCACCACTGGGGGACTGATGTCCAGTAGAGGCTCCACCGCGGGCCACGTGACCTTCCGATCCCCCAACTCTAGCAGCTACCTGGGGTCCACTGGATACTTGGGGTCCAGCAGAGACCATGACAGCTTTGAGGCGAGCAAAGGCCCTGGGTCAGAATCGAGTGGAGGCCTCGGGTCCAGCCCCGGCCCTGCCTCCAGCACCGGCCAGGCGTCCACCACCAGCAAGGACTCCCGGAGCAACTACTAGGGCACCCAGCCCCCACCCCGCCCCTGGCTCCTCGCAGGGCCTTCTCTGGGTCTCTGCCTCTCGATTCCCTTCCCTGCGTTTCTGTATCTCTTCCTATCAGCTCCTCCCTCATCAGCCTCCTGGTCTCCCTCTGTTTCTGGCCCACCCTTCCCTTTCAGTTGCTGGATTTCCTGTTTCTGGGTTTCCCATTCAGTGTGTCCCAGTCTCGTCCCATGTCTGTGTTCTCATCTCTGCTCTGACCTCTCTGATGACCCCTTCCCCTCCTGTTTCCGCTTCCCCATTTCTAACTCCCTCTCCTCACCTCCATCTCCCAGGCCCTCCTTGCATCTCATGTCCCTGCCTCTGTAGTTCCTTGTTCCCCTCAAGAGTCCTCAGTACTGACTAGTGGGGGAAGAATGGGGGCAAAGATGTCAGGGTTGGCGTGAGCTGTGACCACAGGAAATAAAGGCCAGAGTCTGACTTTTACACCAGCCTGATTATGAGTGTATTTGTGTGTGAGAGAAAGCTTGAGACATGGCTGTCTCTTCTACCTCCGGCCCAAGGGGAAGTGTTTGAGCCTGTTCCTATTCCCTACTGTTCATTCGTTCACTTTTTTTTTTTTTGAGACGTCCACATTTCAGGCTCTACTGAGAACTGGGAATTGTATCAGTCGGTCAGGATAGGCTGGGTTATGTTGCAGTAACAAGCAACCCCAGAATCTCTGAGGGGTACCTTTAAAAATTTCAAGGTTCTATTTTGGAATTCTCCATGTCTCAAGAGAGAGGGCTGACAGCAGCATGTCAACCTTGCTTCCTCAAAATTGCAGAAGGAAGAAAAAATCCAAATTGCCTCTCAGGTCTTTAATTAGTGCTAATCAAAACATAATCAAGAATATAATTAGTGACAACAGGAAGAAAGTCTGAAAGAAAAATAAGGGACCCAGCACACATTTGTTCTCATGAATGCAATTCAACACACAGCCTTTATAACAATGCTTTAAGAACACAGGACTTCCCTGGTGGTGTAGTGGATAAGAATCCGCCTGCCAGTGCAGGGGACACGGGTTTGATCCCTGGCCTGAGACGATTCCACATGCTTGCCAGGGAATTAAGCTCGTTCGCCACAACTGCTGGAGCCTGAGCACGCTAGAGCCTACGCTCCGAAACAAGGGAAGCCGCTGTAATGAGAAGCTGTGCGCCACATCGAAGAGTAGACCCCGCTCGTGGCAACTAGAGAAAGTCTGTGCAAAGCAACAAAGACTCCAGCGCAGCAAATAAAGAAATAAGTAAAATTTAAAAAAACACAAAAACATTAAGCAAATATTTTAAAATTTAAAACAACCATCTGAAATCACTTCCTGTGGCGGTGACTCACGCTTTTGTGAGTCGGAGCTGCCGGCAGGGGTCGCCACCTTCCACTCTCAGCCATTCTGGAAGTTCAGTCCTAGGACTGTTTTGTTATTTTAGCTCAAACGTGGGCTCACTAGTTTTGTTCGTAAAATAATTAACCCATTGGAGAGTTGGAATTTAATTTCCCATCATGCATATGAGAAGAGAGAAAAGGTCTATCTGTGATCTGATGAGAAAGCTCACCCGTGTTTCTTCAGTTTACAGGGAGGATGTTAATAGCGGGGCAGCACGTGTTCAAGACAATCCATCAGGCCGAAAGCCTTCTAGTCACTGAAACTGACCACAGTTGCTAGTTTGGGGCATCCTAGAAAACACTTTTGTTGAAGTCACTTCTGGGTGATATTCATAAGAAACAGGAGATGTTGAATTATTAATTTTCACAGTCTACTGCACAGGACAGAGTTAATGTTTTTGGTAAAAAAAATTCCTTCACACATTATCAAACCAGATCCTTTGAATTAATGTTATAATGGGAAATCCCATCTCTTCCATCTCTTTTTTCCATTGATTTGACAAATATTTGCTGAGTATTAACTATGTGCCAGGGGTTTCCCAGGTGGCTTGGTGGTAAAGAATCTGCTTGCAAGGCAAGAGACGCGCATTTGATCCCTGGGTCGGGAAGATCCCCTGGAGGAAAAAATGGCAACTCACTCCAGTACTCTTACTTGGAAAGTTCCATGGACAGAGGAGCCTGGTGGGCTACCGAGTCCATGGGGTCAGTCACAGAGCAGACACAGCAAGCGAGCACGCATGCACGACTCTGCCACACATGGTGCTAGGCTCTGGGGATGTAACAGTGAATAAGAAATTTAAAAACTGGCATTTCAGGGACGTCCCTGCTGGTCTAGTGGTTAGGACTCTACTCCCAATGTAGGGGGCCCACTCTTGCCTCCTCTTGCTGGGGCATGGGGGACGCTGGGGGTAGACCCCACACTCCGAAACTAAGTTCGCATGCCGCAACTAAAGATCCCATGTGTCACAGGTAAGACCCGGCTGTAGCCAAATAAATTTCTAAAAAAAAAAACACCACCACAAAACTTGCGATCAGCTCCCTTTCAGATAATTTCTTCGTCCAAAGCAAACGTTCTCGGTCTCCTGGCTTTTGTCTTAGTAGGACTCCGCCGCCAGGTGGCGCCCGTACCCCGCCGTGACTGGGTTCTGCTCTGTTCAGACTCAGCCCAAGCCACTGGGGTTTCTTTGAAGTACCGCTCGCCGCAGGCTTCCCTGGTGGCTCAGAGGATAAAGCGTCCGCCTGCAATTCAGGAGACCACGGTTCGATCCCTGGGTTGGGAAGATCCCCTAGAGAAGGAAATGGCAACCTACTCCAGTATTCTTGCCTGGAGAATCCCAATGGACAGAGGAGCCTGAGCAGGCTACAGTCCACGAGGTCGCAAAGAATCGGACACGACTGAGTGACTTCACTTCACTGGTGGTCCAATGGTTAAGAATCCCTGCTCCTACTGCAGGGGGCACAGGTCTGATACCCGGTCAGGGAATTAAGATCCCGAATGCTGCACAGTGTAGTCAAAAAATAAAGTTATATAAATACATAGCAATAGCAGTAACAGAAACCCTGAACTTGACGATGAAAACACTGGTAGCTTTGAAACTCAAAAGACATCACTTAACATTAACCATTTTCTTAACTTCTGTGCTTTAGTTTTCTCATTCATAAAAAAAAAAGTTAAAGTGTTTATGAGAGGAGTGGTGGAACATAATAAACAGGATGAGACCCTGATGTTGGGAGATTGAAGGCAGGAGGAGACGACAGAGGATGAGATGGCTGGATGGCATCACCGACTCAATGGACATGAGTTTGGGTGAACTCTGGGAGTTGGTGATGGACAGGGAGGCCTGGCGTGCTGCGGTTCATGGGGTCACAAAGAGTTGGACAGGACTGAGCGACTGAACTGAACTATATGCAAATACTAGCTCATGGTAAGAAGCACATAAACTTTCACCCTTATTGTATGAAGAAACAAAATAATCACTGTCGTAGAAGATGGTTAAACATAGACTAGAAAGAAAACTCACCTGTAATAAAGAAACTGTCGTAGAAGATGGTTAAACATAGACTAGAAAGAAAACTCACTTGTAATAAAGAAAATGTCTAATTTCTTATGTATCTAATAACGTTTCCATATACATTAAACAAGAATTGACAAAACTGCCAAGACTTTGAGAATCTATGTTTAGAGTAACATTATTTTAATTTTTGAAACTAATTTTTTTTATTTTTGGCTGTGCTGGGTCTTTGTTGCTGTGAGGGCGTTTCCCTACTTGCAGCACACGGGCTCCTCACCGAAGTGGCTTCTCTTGTTGTGCAGCATGGGCCCCAGGGTACTGGGGCTTTAGTAGTTGTGCCCCCCAGGATCTAGAGCACAGGCTCAGTAGCTGGGGTGCACGGGCTCAGTTGTTCCATGGCCTGTGGGATCACCCAGATTCAGGAATTGAACTTGTATCTCCTGCATTTGCAGGCTGATTCTTAACCACTGAATCACCAGGGAAGCCCCAGGTATTTTATTATGAACTTGCTCAGTGAGTAAAAATGTTAGTAAGAGTCTAAAACACTCTTAAGCAGCTTGACCATTCAAATACTGACGAGCCCACCCAACACCAAAGAAATGTACAGCCATCTTGAATCACATGAGGAATTACAAAAAATTGGTCACATATTAACTTTATCATTCTAACTCAGAGTTATAAAACCTTCCCCAGGACTGCCCAGCAGTCCAGTGGTTAAGACTCTGTGCTTCCACTGCAGGGGGCCTGGAGGGTTTTTTAGCTGCAGCATGTGGGATCTGAGGTCCCCAACCAGGCCAGGGATGGAACGCATGCCCCCTGAATTGGAAGTGCAGAGAGCCTTCCAGCTGAATCGTCGGGGATGTTCTGGGTCAGGAGTTCAATCCCTGATTGGGGAACTAAGATCCTGCAACAGGTGTGGCACAGCCAAAAACAAAATAAAAATAATAGCTTCTACTTAAAAAACAAACAAACAAATAACAAAACTCCCTTGAAATGCTTCTTAACCAAATTAGGGCTTTGCTTTATGGAATAAATCTAGACATGCAGTCTACTGCAGTCATGAACATCCCCAAATATGCCATTCAAATACAAAAGTGAGAAGTTGTGTATTTATATTTGAGGGTCATGTTACTGGGACCATGATCTTCATTTCAATGATCCTCAAGTTGCATGAGCTAACTCAGGGAATATCATCCCATTTCCAGACCTCAACAAAGGAAAGAGAGAACAGGGGACCTGGTTAAGAGAGAGTGAAGAACATTCTCTCCTTTCCAACAGCCCTCCAGGAATCCAAACCACCTCCCTCCTTACTGGCAATAAGCTCCATTCACCATCAGATATGAGAAAATCTGAGAAAGGCATTTCTTTTTCTTTTTTTTTTGCTGCATGGCATGTGGTATCTTAGTTCCCTGACCAGGAGTCAAACCCTTGCAGCGGAAGTGCAGTCTTAACCACAGGACTACCAGGAAAATCCTGAGAAATGCATTTAAGAACATTCTACAGGGACTTGCCTGGTGGTCCCATGGTTAAGACTCATGCTTCCACTGAAGGGGGCGTGGGTTCGACTCCTGGTCAGGGAATTAAAACCTAACAGACGATGTTAAAAGAAATCCAACTGTGCTAACTCTGGGAAAAAAATCTATGTCCCTTTAGTAAAGAAGATGAGAAGAATGTGGTCAGGCAATGACAGAACTGGTCCCATCACAAGATCAAAATGAAAGTCAAGACAAGTATCTCCTATCAGTACCATAAAGATCACATACTCTGACCATAATGCAGTCAAATCAATGGACAGAAATGTAATCACGGAGCACAGTAAACTTGAGTCTAAATTCAATGTAGCTCAAACAGGGATTTACACGGGTGCAGTGATGCATCAGTGAAATGTTATGAAGCTCCTACAACTCAAAACTCACGTGGCAGAGCTGAAAGGGTCCATAGAGGGGTAGTCAGCATTCTTGTGGGATTTTATTAGAAATGGTGGCAAATACCGAATTTTGGTTCCAATGGAAGGAGGAGACATGGATAATGCTAGCAATCGGAACATCTACCGTTTCTCTTCTACTATTAGGGGCCTCCCCGGTGGCTCAGTGGTAAAGAATCTGCCTGCAATGCAGGAGACGCAGGTTCGATCCCTGGGTTGGGAAGATCTCCTCAAGAAGGAAATGGCAACCTATTCCAGTAGTCTGGCCTGAATAATTCCATGGACAGAGGAGCCTGGAGGGCTACAGTCCACGGGGTTGCAAAGAGTCAGACACGACTGAGCTTAAGACTCATTTGTGCCCTGCAAGTGAAGACAGGGAAATAAAGGCTTTCTCAAATCTATTACTGATGAGAGGGTCTCTCTCTAGGGTTTGGTCTCATGTGTAAAGTGAGGAATGAGTAAGGTTTTCCCTACATTTCTTAATCCCATGATGCCTCTGCAGTGTGAGTTTTATTTTTTTAGCCCTGCGACATGGCATGTGGGATATTAGCTTCCCCACCAGGGATCAAACCTCTGCAGTGGAAGGGTGGTGTCTTACCCACTGGACTGCCAGGTTAAGTCCTGCAGTGTGTTTTTACAGAACTGTACCTCTGAGACAACAGAGGGCTTTCCCATATTCCCTTTAAAAAATTAAAAGTGTGAAATCTTACATTTCCAAAAGATCTGAGAGTTCAGATGTTTCCATCTTTGTTCATTCACTGAGCTCCCTTCCACCATGTTGTCCTTCTGCACTCAGTACTTTTGAGAAAATAAATGAAGGCTTCTCCCCATTCCTTTCATCTGCAGACCCTCTTCAGATGGGCTTTAAGACTTGAATAGTTAGTGTAGCTTTTCCCACATTCCTGACATTTATAGGGTTTCTCTCCAGTGTGAATCCTAATATGTCCCTTAAAATTTGAGGACCTATTGAAGGTTTTCCCACATTCCTGACATTTATAGGGTTTCTCTCCAGTGTGAATCCTAATATGTCCCTTAAAATTTGAGGACCTGGTGAAACGTTTCCCACATTCCGGACATTCAAAGGTCTTCAGGTGGTGATTTCTCAAATGTTTATTAAGGTGTAAGACATATCTGAAGGTTTCTCCACAATTCTCACATGCGTAGGGCTTCTCTCCCGTGTGAATTTTCATGTGTTTCTTAAGGGATGACTGATACACGAAGCCCTTCCCACAGTCCCTGCACTTATAGCTTTTCCCTCCCACTGAAGTTCTCCTGTGCGAATCGGAACTCGGAACAGGGACAAATGTCTTCCCATTTTGATTATTCTCATTATTTGTCTCTGCCTCATAGGGTTGTGTCTGCCCGGCAGGGAGAGAGTTATTTAGGAAGGTGTTTTCACACTGATGAGAATGACGAGGTTTCTCTTTCATGGGCATCCCTCGTGGCCTAAGGGAGATGTCTCCCTCTAAGGCTTTCCCACGTGGACTGTATTCAGGGATGCTCACGCCCATGTACATTTCAGCCTGCAAATGAAGCAGGTCATTCTGATGATCCATCTGTGCCTTTGATTTCAGCTCTGTCTGAGTTCTTACATGTGGAATCCATGGAATTTCCTGCCACTTGACTCGGTTATCTTCGTTGCTCGTATAGATTTTTTGATTACTGTGTAAGAGGAGAATTTGTTTCCAAATGTCTGAGTTACGTCTTGGGTTATGTTTCCTGGTGGAATCTCCCTGTGATGGCACAATCTTCTGGCCAGGGTTAGAGATGTCCCTCATCTCGGGATATTCCCAGAATCCAGCGGGAGAGGCATCTTTCTTGCAGGTGGCTGCGACTTGCTTCTGTGTTCGCATCCAGTCTTCTCTGAGATCGGAGAGTCGGGAACCGCTGCTCGCCAGACGTGCTCTGTTGACTCCCTGAAATGTCCTTTTAGCAAGCCTGTTCTGCTGAGGGGTCGAGTCTTTGGTTTGATGTCGAGTCACCCAATCTGAAATGAAGCGGTGCAAAAGTCAGGTCTTTGTGGAAAGGAAAGGTGGGCTGGAGAAACCAGGCGAATGCCCGTGGATCTCTTTTCAAATGTTCCCTCTGTAAGGAAAATGGGAGAAGGGAGAGAGCAAGAGGAGGCAAGCAGAGAGGCAGAGAGAGATATTGGAATTTGGGATGTATGAGGAGTTTGACTATGGTTAAGATCAGAGGTTCAGTACACACAGCAAGATGCTAAGAAACGGTTCTGTGGTCCAGTGGCCAAGACTTGGCGCTCCCAATGCAGGGGGCCCGGGTTTGATTCCTGGTGAGGGAACTAGATCCCACATGCTACAACTAAAGATCTTGCCTGCTGCAACTAAGACCTGGTGCAGCCAGATATGTAAATGGGATTCTGTGAGATTGAAGATACAATCATGAATGCCAAGCGTGAGAGAACTGTGAGGACCTATACCAAGATCACAGGTGTGAGGCTTTGTACCAAGGCCACAGACGCAGAGCCCAGCACAAAGGTTACCTCTGGAACTGACTGAGTCCCATAGCAACCACTGTCATGAACCCCACTCCCATCCTTCCTGGCCAGCTCCCTGACCCCATATTAAGTAAAAATGCCTACTTGGGTACTTACTCTATAGTACCCTAACCAATCACCTAATGCCACCCTTCCAGCAGGAATTTTCTTTGTCTTGAGGCTATAAAAATTGGCTGCTGCTGCTGCTACTGCTAAGTCGCTTCAGTCCTGTCCGACTCTGTGTGACCCCAGAGATGGCAGCCCACCAGGCTCGCCCATCCCTGGGATTCTCCAGGCAAGAACACTGAAGTCGGTTGCCACTTCCTTCTCCAATGCGTGAAAGTGAAGTCGCTCAGTCGTGTCCAACTCTTAGCGACCCCATGGACTGCAGCCTTCCAGGCTCCTCCGTCCATGGGATCTACCAAGCAAGAGTACTGGAGTGGGGTGCCATTGCCTTCTCCGATAAAAATTGGCTACTAACTCACAAAAAGCATCAACACTGTCTGGTCTGCCAGGAGGTCACCCACTGTGCTCACAGCACCCTCACTGTCTCTGTTCTTATAAACTCATTCCTTTCTGAAATACTCCGCGTCTGGAAATTCTTTTCCAATCCAACCTCCGACTGCCAGGACAAACTGGACAGAGTCTGTTATGGGTTGACTTTGTGATACCCCCCATCACAACGGTGGCACTAGCGGTAAAGAACCCCTTTGCCAATGCAGGAGACTTAAGAGATGAGGGTTCAGTCCCTGGGCTGGGGAAAATGCTCCGGAAAAAGAAATGGCAACCCACTCCAGTATTCTTGCCTGGGAAATCCCATGGACAGAGGAGCCTGGCGGGCTACAGTCCATGGGGTCGCAAAAAATTGGACACGACTTAGGGACTAAACAACAACCACCACAAATCCATGTTGAAACCCCAATCCCACAACAGGATGCTATTTACAGGTGGGAACCTCGTGAGGTAATTAGGTTTAGACGAGTTCACGAGGGTGGGATGGGACCCAAAGATGGGGTTACTGTTCTCAAAAGAGGAGGAGGAGACACCAGGGCTCTCTCCCTCTTTGCCATGTGAGAAGGCGGCCATCTGCAAGCCAGGAAGAGGGCCCTCCCAGGAACTGAATCTGCCTCCATCTTGATCTTGGACTTCTCAGCCTCCAGAATGTGAGAAATAAACAAGTGTTGTCTGGGCTACCCGGTGTATGGTATTTTGTTTTTATCAGCCTGGACTAAGGCAGAGGGGGGACAGGTCTTCCTCTAGGCGGGTAGAAACGAACATCGGAGAAGATGGATGAAACCCACGACACTCTCTATATACCCGAAGAAGCTCATACACTCATGAGCCTCAGCTTTCTTCTTAGATGAAATGAATTAAAAAAAAAAAAAAAAAGATGAAATTTACACAGCATAAAATTAGCCAAAGTGTACAGCTCGGCATTTGGCACGGTGTTTGTTTACAACCATCACCTACATCTAGTTTCAAAACTTTCCCCCTGCCCACCGCCCCCGGCCCAAGGAAGCCTCATACTTATTAAGAAATCACTCCTGGGACTTCCCTGGTGGTCCAGCGGTTAAGAATCCATCTTGCAATGCAGGAGACACAGGTTCGATCCCTGGTGTGCCCTTAGATCCCTAGGAACTAAGATCTTACATGCTGGGGAGCAACTAAGCCAGGGCGCCATGACTACCGAAGCCCACACGACACAGAGTCGGCACTCTGCAACCAAAGAACGAAAGATCTGGCATGATGCAATGAAGTTCCTGCGTGCTGCAACTAAGACCTCTCGCAGGAAAATAAATAAATATTTTTTTTTTAAAAAAAGGAAAGCAAAGGATAGACTTCCAGGGTCACGGGGGAAACTATGTCTGCCACCTGGGGGCAGTGGTTGAGTCTCTGGAGCACAGGAGGAGCCTGTCGGTCAGCAAGTGCAGGAAGGGGCCTCCTTACCCACATAGGCCAGGTGACCGCAGGTCTCCAGGGTCACATCTCTGTAGAGCTGCCTCTGTGCAGTGTCCAGCAGGGCCCACTCCTCCTGGGTGAAGTTCACAGCCACGTCTTCCAATGTCAGCGAGTCCTGAACAACACACCCATTTTGGCTCAGTGGGGTATGGACTGTCATCGTGGTGAATCCTGTCCCCTCCCCGTTGTTATTCAGTCACCCAGTCGTGTCTGACCCTTTGCCACCCCATGGACTGCAGCATGCCAGCCTTCCCTGTCCATCACCATCTCCTGGAGTTTGCCCAGCTTCATGTCCATTGCACCGGTGATGCCATGCAGCCATCTCAACCTTTGATCCCCCCTTCTCCGTCTGCCCTCAATCTTTCCCAGCATCAGGAACTTTTCCAATGAGTCGGCTGTTCATATCAGGACTCCTTAGGGAGTTCAGTTCAGTTCAGTTGCTCAATAGGGTCTGACTCTCTGTGACCTCATGGACTGTAGCACGCCAGGCCTCCCTGTCCATCACCAACTCCCAGAGTTTAGTCAAACTCATGTCCATTGAGTCGGTGATTCCATCCAACCATCTCAGCCTCTGTCGTCCCCTTCTCCTCCCGCCTTCAATCTTTCCCAGAATTAGGGTCTTTTCAAATGAGTCAATTCTTCACATTACATGGCCAAAGTACTGGAGTTTCAGCTTTAGCATCAGTCCCTGCCCTAAGGTATATTAAAACCCAATCCCTCCCCCACCCCACCCCCAGACTTGTGAAACTGACCAGATTTGGAAAGAGGGAAGATGGAAACAAGTTAAGGTGAGGTCACAAAAGAGTAGGGAGCATGCTAATCCACCGACTGGTTGTCTTCACAAGAAGGAGGAATCTGGACAGACAGAAATCTGGACAGACGCACAAGGGGAAGACACACGTCATCCGGCCATGGGAGATGTACAGACTGGAGTGATGTGTCTACAGGCCAAGTAGAGACCATCGCAAGCTGTCTATAGATTTGGGTGGTGGTGGTGGTTTAGTTGCTCAGTCGTGTCTGACTCTTTTGTGACCCCACTGTAGCCCACAAGGCTCCTCTGTCCATGGGATTTCCCAGGCAAGAATACTGGAGTAGTTTGCAATTTCCTCCTTCAGGGGATCTTCTCGACACAGGGATCGAACCCATGTCTCCTGCATTGGCAGGTGGGTTCTTGGCCACTGAGCCACATGGGAAGCCCATCTATAAATTTGCCCCCCTCTAATCTGAAGGCACATTAGGCCCAATTTACCAAAATTTTATAAGCAGACATCCCTTGATCTGGCATTTGCATTCATGAGATTATACTCCAAAAATACCCTGGTGAAACCCCCAAATGGTATATGCACATAATTAGTTAAATGGAAGGTTATATATAACAGTAAAAGAATGGAATATTACTTAGCCATAAAAAAGAATGAAAAGTTGCCATTTGCAACATGGATGGACCTGGAGGGTATTATGCTAAGTGAAATTAGTCGGTCAGAGAAAAACATATACCATTTATCACTTATATGTAAAATCTAAAAACAAAAATCAGGGCTTCCCTGGTAGCTGAACTACGGACGGAGGTTTGTAACACTGTATAGGAGGCTGGGATCAAAAGCATCCCCAAGAAAAAGAAATGCAAAAAGGCAAAATGGTTGTCTGAGGAGGCCTTACAAATAGCTGAGCAAAGAAGAGAAGCAAAAGGCAAAGGAGAAAAGGAAAGATCTATCAATCTGAATGCAGAGTTCCAGAGAACAGCAAGGAGAGATAAGAAAGCCTCCCTCAGCGATCAATGCAAAGAAATAGAGGAAAACAATAGAATGGGAAAGACTAGAGGTCTCTTCAAGAAAATTAGAGATACCAAGGGAACATTTCATGCAACGATGGGCTCAATAAAGGACAGAAATGGTATGGACCTAACAGAGATATTAAGAAGAGGTGGCAAGAATACACAGAAGAACTATACAAAAAATATCTTAATGACCCAGATAATCATGATGGTGTGATCACTCACCTAGAGCCAGACATCCTGGAATGTGAAGTCAAGTGGGCCTGAAGAAGCATCACTATAAACAAAGCTAGTGGAGGTGATGGAATTCCAGCTGAGCTATTTCAAATCCTAAAAGATGATTCTGTGAAAGTGCTGCACTCAATATGTCAGCAAATTTGGATAACTCAGCAGTGGTCACAGGACTGGAAAAGGTCAGTTTTCATTCCAATCCCAAAGAAAGGCAATGCCAAAGAATGTTTAAACTACCACACCATTGTACTCCTCTCACACGCTAGCAAAGTAATGCTGAAAATTCTCCAAGCAAGGCTTCAACAGTACAGTGAACCGAGTACTTCTAGATGTTCAAGCTGGATTTAGAAAAGGCAGAGAAACCAGAGATCAAATTTCCAACATCCCTTGGATCATCAAAAAAGCAAGAGAATTCGAGAAAAACATCTACTTCTGAATCACTGACTACATCAAAGCCTCTGGCTGTGTGGATCACAACAAACTGGAAAATTCTTCAAGGGATGGGACTACCAAACCATCTGACCTGTCTCCTGAGAAATCTGTATACAGGTCAAGAAACAACAGTTAGAACCACACATGGAACAAGAACAATGGATTGGTTCCAAATTAGGAAAGGAGTACGTCAAAGCTGTACATTTTCACCCTGGTTATTTAACTTATATGCAGAGTACATCATTAGAAATGCTGGACTGGATGAAGCACAAGCTGGAATCAAGATTGCTGGGAGAAATGTCAATAACCTTAGATATGCAGATGACACCACACTTATGGCAGAAAGCAAAGAACTAAAGAGCCTCTTGATGAAAGTGAAAGAGCAGAGTGAAAAAGCTGGCTTAAAGCTCAACATTCAGAAAACGAAGATCATGGCATCTGGTCCCATCACTTCATGGCAAATAGATGGGCAAACAGTGGAAACAGTGACAGACTTTTATTTTTTGGGCTCCCAAATCACTGCAGATGGTGATTGCAGCCATGAAATTAAAAGACACTTGCTCCTTGGAAGAAAAGTTATGACCAACCTAGACAGCATATTAAAAAGCAGAGATGTTACTTTGCCAACAAAGTTCCGTCTAGTGAAGGCTATGGTTTTTTCCAGTAGTCATGTATTGATGTGAGAGTTGGACTATAAAGAAAGCTGAGCGCCGAAGAACTGATGCTTTTGAACTGCGGTGTTGGAGAAGACTCGAGAGTCCCTTGGACTGCAAGGAGATCCAACCAGTCCATCCTAAAGGAAATCAGTCCTGAATATTCAGTGGAAGGACTGTTGCTGAGGATGAAACTCCAATACTTTGGCTACTTGATGGGAAGAACTGAGTCATTTGAAAAGACCCTGATGCAGGGAAAGATTGAAGGAGGGAGAAGGGGAAGACAGAGGATGAGATGGTTGGATGGCATCACTAACTCAATGGACATGAGTTTGAGTAAACTCCGGGGATCGGTGATGGACACGGAGGCCTTGCGTGCTGCAGTCCATGGGGTCACACAGAGTCGGACAGGACTGAGCGACTGAACTGAACTGAAAGATGGTCACAGAACCCACGAAAAAAGAATGTGCCAATCGGACCCAGCTCAAACCCTGAAGCCCCGTCTCCAGGAGCAGTGAACCCAATGCGCATCTTCTCAGTCTGACTGTCCCTAGAATTTTGCGGCTTACCCTCAGCACAACAGACAACCCACCCCCACCCCCACCGACACATTTGTGGAGTCAAATAACACGGAGCGGGCAAACGCAGTCGGCGCCACGGGACCGACAGAGGCGTCCTGAAAGGTTGCAGCCCAGGGATGGGAGATCCCTTCTCTCTGGGGCAACGTGAAGGGCGCACTTAGGGGTCCTCGTGGCTTTCCTTTCCTCCCGAGCTGGAAAGAATCCGGCCTTTTGCAAGCAGCTGCTCCCAACTCCTCGGAAGGCCACCCGGCCCCACCCTGGGCGTGGATCCTTGTCCCAACCTGGAGAATTACCATTTCCCCCGGCAATCGGCTCCTAGACGGGTCTAGACTGCTGGTGGCAAGCGCTCATTCCAGTCCCAGAGGTTTGCAGGGTGGCAGGCGGGAAGAATGGAACTGTGAATAAAAAAGAATGCTGACATTAATAAATAAAAATAACGAGACGCCCCTCCCCCCACAGAAAGGATTAAGACCAAGTTCTTACCCTGCCCGGGCATTTCGTACTTGCTTCCTGATCCCCACGCCTCACCGTGGACGGTGTAGCGCGGCAGGAGGTGGAGGCAAGCCGGGAAGGAATCCCCAGACCTGCACCCACGTCGGCTCCGGGGGAATCCTCCCAGGAACTGACCCCACCCTCAGCAGATTTGCATTTCCGGCAGAACCTTCCCGCCAGACCACGGAGGCAGCCGGACCTGCTGCGGTCCATCCGGTCTCCCTGCCTCGGGCTCTCCCTGTCCCCGCCCCCTCCCCACCTACCCAATCCCCTGGCTCTCTAGAAAGTTCCCGGGCTCGGAAGCCAGCGGCGCCGCCCTGGGCCCCCCGGAGAGGACGAACACTTCCTTAGGAAAGGGAGGGTTTTAAAATCTGTGCCTGATGGAGGGACTTCCTTGGCAATCCAGTGGCTAGGACTCCCCGCTTCCACTGCAGGCATCGCGAGTTGATCCCTGGTCGGGGAGCTGAGATATCACACCACCAAGTGGCCAAAATAAATAAAAATTTCAGAAAGGATCAAACAAATCTGAGCTGTAAAAGGGCCAAACCAAATGGAGGGCCCTCAGTTTCCCTCTTGAGCCCCGTTTCCTCCCCCGCCCCTTCCATCTTTTTAGGACCTACTTGCCTGTTGGATGATGGTTTGTGATGACTGGAAATCCACTTGCTTATGACAAAGGGGAATTTTTTTTTGTTGTTTAGTTTTGTTTTGGCCACACCCCAAGGCTTGCAGGATGTTAGTGTTTTGCCCAGAGTCCGAGTCCCCAAAACTGAGATGTTAAGACATCCACAGCAATGCAAAAGCATAAAGGGGTTTATTGCTAGCTAGAGCCAGGGCTCCTGTCACATCCGACGCAGTGGAGTAGAACAAGGGCCCCGAGCCCAGATTTTCAGCGGTATTTATAAGTTTAGAACAAAGACAGGGAGTTGGCAAGGGTTGATTGGCTGCAGGGGTTTCCTGGTATTTACTGTGTTAGGACCAAACTGAAGCCAGGTCAGGCACAAAGGGGCAGGCTAGGCCTGAAAAAAAAGCTGAGGCTCTGGGAACTCCTGCAGGCAGTGTAGCTCGACCAATCAAAAAAAAAAATCTCCGTAGCCCCCGCCCGCGCCAGACCCGAGCCAATCCCGATAGAGATGCGAGGTTTAAAAGTCCCGCGCGTGTACTGTTTAACCAATCAGCTATGCTGTTACAGAAACAAAGAACCGTCTGTATAAAAGTATATGTGATTCAGAGCTCAGGGCCTCTGTCGATTCCACTGTGCTGGATGAAACCTGGGCCCTGGTTCGAGCTGGTAATAAACCCCTTTATGCTTTTGCGTTGCTGTGGACGTCTTATTCCCTCAGTTTTGGGGACTCGGACTCTGGGCATAACATTTGGGGGCTCATCCGGGATCCCTTTAACTGGGAAGAATAACACTCTCCCGGCAGAAGGGGTTTCCTCACTAGGAAGAGAGATCTCTGAACACCGGTGTTAATTCTGGTTAAGTCCAGCGTAAGGCCGAGGTCCGGCTTGTGCTGGGGAGGCAGCTGGCTCTGTGGACGTCCTGCCGGGCGCAAAATCTATCATTATTGGTGAAAAAGCCGAGACTGACATCCTGACCACTCGGGGTACTCAGGGGCCAGCTTGCCTGCCAATGGACCAGACCCAGCAGCCGCAACTGGGACCCTTTTGTCCCTGGTCTCCTCCTGACGCGACCAACTGGCCAGAGTGCCCCGACTGGTAAGAAACAAGAGACTTTATTGATCTCTCTCTCCTTCCCTCTCTCTTTCCTCTCCTTAAACCTTCCTATCCTTCCCTGTTTTTCTAGTCCCCTGGTCCTGGACACAGAAATCTGGTCGAAGGGCCCTCAGCCTGAGCTGAGGATTAGAGACTGATCACCTCCTCTTGGCAGAGAACTCGAATTCTGGTTCTGATTTCTGGTAGGGCCGAGTTCCAGTCCTCCCTCCTCTGGAAGCCCAGGGAAAAGTCCCGTAACACCTGGGTATCTGTAGGTGGCAGGAGACGTCTGTAAGGCCACCCCTTTTGCCCCCTCTCCCGCCTCCTCCCCCTTCTTCTTTCAACCTGGCTTCCTTTCCTCACTTAAAATCTTTGATGTTACGGAAAGGCTTGGTGGGTTACAGTCCGCAGGTCGCAAACAGTATGATACGAGTGAGCGACTTCACTTTCACTTTGATAAGGACTGCCGGGTTTATATGTGTGTGTTTTAACTCTGTGATCTGTGTAGTGATTTTTGATGGCCATTTTGCTTTGTCTGGCCACCATGTGGTTTAGACCTGCTGCCATTTGTTAGAACTTGATTTTCTTTCCCTGTGCCTTGAGACCAGGGCTCTTAAAAACACTTATCTAGACCATCTCTAACTCCTGACACTGAGAGAAAAAAAAAAAGCTTCTTTAATCCCAGAGCCCTTTAAGATGATAAAGGACCCTGTGCAGGTTAATTGTGTGTCTTTAAAATTCTGTAATTGTAAAATGCCATTAAGTGATCATTTAAACTGGGCTGAGGCTGGTGAGGGTGTGGAGCAATGGCCCCTAAAGACTGAGAGCTGAAGGCAAGGAGCCGCCTCCCTTCCCTGTTCTGCCCAGCCCAGGGGACCTGCCCCCATTCCTGTGGCCCAGGGACCCAGCTTCCAGTCGGCAATGTCAGAAGTGACTTGTGGCTCTGCCTTGGTTGTGAGATGAGTACATTCCAAAGGAACAGCCATGGGGAGGGGGCAGGCTCAGCGATCCCTTGGAGGCTCAGAGCAGCTGGCCTGAGCTCCAGCTCACCTCCAACGGAAGCTCGCGCGCCCCTCAGAAACGACGCTGGCCAATGTCACCGCAGAGCTGAGGCGGTGTTGTCAGGGCTAATGTAAAATCTCTTCCCGTGGCGGCGATCCTCCGGCTCTGCAGTGCCAGCTCGGACAGACTGAGGTCTCTGTGGCTTTGGTGACCCTGCTTAAGCATTCCCACCGTGTCCCAGCTCTGCTCTCTGCCTGCCTCCCACGTCAGCCCCCCTCCCTCGCCTGCTTGGGGAGGAGGGCAGTGCCCCAAGGCCAGGGGCTTTTGCTCGGGAGAGTTGTCAGGCTTCCTGGGCTCGTCAGGCTTTGAGCTCTACCGGGGTCCAGCTGACCTGGGATACCAGGTGTTGCCCAGAGATACACCTCATCCCATGCCTCAGGAAGGGCTAGGGAGCAATTTTATTATTGTATTAACTTTACTCAGTTAACTCATTTGAAAAACTAACCAGTTTTTACTTTCTGTCTAAAATGATATATGTGTAAAAGAGTGACCTGTAACACTCCCAAAGTGCTTTGTTTTCTCTGATAAATATATTAAAAAAAAAAAAGACTTAAAGCTAGATCTTGCACTGTGCCTGTCTAAATATGTCTTGGTATGTCTCTGTCTCTGGGTAATATTTTTAAAGTTAATTTATATATAAGATCTATTTATTTGGCTTAAAAAAATAAGCGCTTACAAATCAAGTAATTCTAAATTAAACAATAAATTCCAGGTTTATGTGAACTGGGAAATATTCAGTGTTAAATACCTGATATTAATGTTTGTTTGTTGACCTATTTAATATAGACATGTCTTAGAGTACTTAACGTTAAAAAAAATATTTTCATTGTACCTAGGTTTAATATGTTAAATATTATATCTGTTACAAGTTTGTCAACAAGAAAATTACCTCGTTAAAAAAAATGTGTAAATGAGATATGAGCTTTTAGATAAACTCTATTAAGAATAATTATGCTTTAGAAATGTCTGTCTGAAATAGTCTGTCCAATTTGGGGTAACTTAAATTGGGTTGTGCTAAACTAAGTGATAGAAGTTCACTGACTAGCTAGCTCACTTCCAAATAGAGTAAAATTTTAAAACATTTATTACTGAACATTAGTTTCCTCTTACAAAAAAGCTAAAAAATTTGAGACTGTTAATGACTAAAAATAAGCTGGCGCAAAAACTTTAATTTGGCTTTTCTCTCTGTTAAAAGGACACACTTTCTTCAGATGTTGAACTGCATTTAACAATAGATTTAAGTTCATTTGCCTCTTAAATGGTCTGTTCTGTATTTGCCTCTGAAATCCCATATTGTTACTTTGGCTGAGTGAATAGCTATTGTTTCACAGTGACCTATAGTCCCATCTGACTGAGTGCTCAAAACCTTTCTGATATTTGTTGACAAAACTAACTAAATCATCTATGAAGCACTTTTGGCTTCTAGCTAACTTTGGGGTGCTTCGGAGGGCCCCTGAAGCATCCCAAAGAGAGATATTAAACTGTGTTTATTTGGTTGGTTAAATTACATAAAAAAAGATTATCAAATGAGTAATAAATCTGCTCATATTATAATGTAGGGTAAAATTACTAATACAGATATCCTAAAAATTATATGGAGTTTTTAACATTCTGATATGTCCTGGTATTTTAATGGAAAACCTGATGACTTCACAAAAGTTAGCAAAAGGACTAAATAAACCAGCGAATATGCTTATAACTTTTATGGTTTCTATCTGAAAAATTATGGAGTTGAATCTTATGTTTTCAGGGAGTAGGGAAAATCTTCCTCTCAAACTAATTATGACAATGCTTTGGTAAAATTAAACGTTATAAACAAAACAATTATATTTTCTATCTGACTCCTCCAAAAATTGGAAGTTCTTAGGTTCCCAGTAAGTTTTATCAAATGAGTTAGGAAGGTTATCTCACGGATACAAAAAATCTCAAGAAATTTTTGAGACCTTATCAAGGGAAGAATTCACCTAGATTTGTTAGGCAAAATCTGTGATAAGACTTTGGTGTGAGTTTCTCAGCCCTGTTTTATTTTAAAAGTTCAGTCTGAGACTCTATAAATGTTTCAGCAAAATTGAAAAAAAGCCTATAATCAATTATGGTTATAAAAATCATTAGACCAAAATCAGTAAAAACAGACCTATTTTGCAAACAAACTTGCCTTAATTTGGTTATATTTAATAAAAATAAGGGTAACTTTAAAGAAAAAAAAAGATATTTCAAAATGTTAAATACCAGTTTGTTAATGGAGGTCTGCATCTAATAAGACTCATCTCTTAGATAGTTCTTTGCTGTTATGTAATGTTAATGTAAAATTTAATTAAATTCTTGAAGAACACCCTAAGTTTGTTTCTGAAGCTTATCTCAGTAATCTATCTTTGGATGAAGATCAGATGCCTCATGACCTGCAACCAGGACTGGAAAAAGACGTAATTTAAGGGACTGTCTCCAACATGGATAGAAGGACTTTTTTTATCAGGAGAAACTACACTACACCAGGATGAGAAGACGATGACATCAGAGGTAGACAGCTTCCCCGAGATGCTGGACCTGATTCTTATGATCATTTATGTTTTCTTGACTTCTTAGACCTTTGCATATAAGTCAAATGCTTTTCTATCATAGGCCTGATCCTATGCTAGTTTTAAAAATCAATCCAATTGTTGGGTTTGTGGCCAATTACCTGTGTCTAGTTCTGGGTTACTTTGGTAAATTTCTCTACTACCAGACTAACTGGTTGGCCCTGAGAAAATTTACTTAAAAAATTAGTCATATTCAGGTCACTGTGATATTACTAGATAGGATCCCCTCACCAGGCCAATTAATAATGCCTGCTCTGACTCTGGCTATAAATTTGAGTTTTTTTCTATTACCCAAGCTCAATCAGAACAAGACAAGTTTCTGCAAAGGAGGGGAAAACCTCCCACAATTATGGGATGGATTTATAAAGATAATACCAGGCTACAGTAATTTAGGTTTAAAGTCTCCACTATGTTAAAAAAAAAAAAATTAAATCATACTAAAGATAATCAGTCTAGTAACACTAAAAAACTAGGCTATGGGCCTTATAGATGGTGCCAACATGTAATTTCCCTGGAAGATAAAGATTCTACAGGGCAGACTAAGTCAGATGACCTAAAGATATACTGGGCTACATCTAATGGGAGTTCTTAACATAAGTCTTACTTGTGACTTTACTAATACTGCTGGCTATGTTATTTGTATTTCCCCTGTTTTACAAAATTGCTGTTTCTTACCCTGTCAAATGTGTGTGTGAGGCCTCTAATAGAATAATATATAGTCCCATATGAGATCAATGATGGTAACAGTGTAACTCTAGATATGGCAAGAAGCAACAAGAGGGAATATTTTCCTGGACCAAAAAGCTAGTAAGACAGGTGGTCCAGAGAATTTTAGATACTGTTTTATGGCCTAGTCCAGTAACAGCACATTGAGTGGCCTGTCAACAGAATCTTTGCCAAACCTGAGAATGGACATTCTCAGCACCATGAGATAAAATGGTCATGAAGTGCTCCCCCACATAATCATGGTCAAGTTGATGAGCAAAAAGGGGCTCTGCCAACTGAAGACTGGCACTCGCCATCTGCATCTACAAAGATTAAATCATGCCCGCTGCAACTGCTGACTTTCAACGCCCCTGAAAGGAGTTCAGGGTAAAAATCAGGAATGAGGCACTCTGTGCTCTGGAAAAAAACTGGCAGAACAGGCCTTCAGATAGTTAGATCTTTTCAGGAAAAGATTTTATGAGTCCCAATTCTTGCATCTTCCCGTACCTAGAGAAACACTGATGTCATTAATGGTAAAATCTGCTTTGGCTATTGAGGAAAAGTTTACAATTAAAAGTTAAAATAGAGTAGCTATGGTTCAGATATCCTGGGAAATAACTAGGTGATGCTATGGGTGTACTTTCAGATTAGACTTTGTATTGCTAAACACTTGAGTTTTCTGGGTCATGTTAGGCTTGGATGCCACCATTTTCATAACAGTGTCTTTGAGCCCCCACCCAGGTGGAAGATGGCAACTTCAGACTGAACACAGGATTCCTGGAGCATAGCTCTGTTGCCTCACCACCAACCAATCAAAAGGGGTCACAAACCCTGCAACCCTCACCCCAAATGTTGCCTTCTGTTCCCGGGGACCAGAGATGACCATCCTGTTAGGTCTCTTGTTTGGCCCTTGTCTATTCCATCTCTGAGAGGGGCCAACTAAATTGCTGTTACTACAAGGGTAGAAGCTGGTTTCAGATGTGGAAAACCCCAACTTAGATCAGGTAGAGAGAGACTTCTGCTCTGCTAGGCAGGCCACACCCACGCACAGCAGGAAGAAGTTACAGAAGAAAGAGACCTCCACCCCAATTCCCAAAAAGTATCTTGAGTATAAAGTCTCTCAGGGGGCCTATGTGCTGTGTTAGGAGAAAAACGTTGTTTTTATGTAAATCACTCAGGGGTAATCAGGAAGTCCCTGGCCAAGATTAAAAAAAAAAAAAGGGCTAAATTAAAAAAAAAAAGTCTTGAAATTAATTTGAATCCTGGTTCCAACAGTCCCTGTGGTTAACAACGCTAATTTCTACCCTGGTGGGCCCTCTAATAGTGCTACTATTAATACTTAATTTTGGTCCATGCATAATAACTAAGCTTGTTGCCTTTGTAAAAGACCGCATCAATACCGTCCAACTGATGGTACTGAGGCAATAGTATCAGGCCCTGCCCCAAAATAAAGAGGAAGATTCCTCTGTGTAGCTGAAGACGGGGGAATGTTAGGACCAAACTGAAGCCAGGACAGGCACAAAGGGGCAGGCTAGGCCTGAAAAAAAAGCTGAGGCTCTGGGAACTCCCGCAGGCAGTGTAGCTTGACCAATCAAAAAAAAAAAAAATCCCGTAGCCCCCGCCCGCGCCAGACCCGAGCCAATCCAGATAGAGATGCGAGGTTTAAAAGTCCCGCGCACGTACGGTTTAACCAATCAGCTATGCTGTTACAGAAACAAAGAACCGTCTGTATAAAAGTATATGTGATTCAGAGCTCAGGGCCTTTGTCGGATTCCACCGTGCTGAATGAAACCTGGGCCCTGGCTCGAGCTGGTAATAAACCCCTTTATGCTTTTGCATTGCTGTGGACATCTTATTCTCTGTTTTTGGGACTCGGACTCTGGGCATAACTGATTGGCCACTTATCATCCCTCTGATTGGCCAGAGTTATCATCCCCCAAAGCCTGACTCAGGGATTATTTTTGGCCTAGTGCACTTCTCTGAGCCTGTCATGGCTCTGGTGAGGTTGTAACATTCCCCATCTTTAGATCATATAGAGGAATCTTCCTCTTTGTTCTGGGGTACAGTTTGATATTGTTGTCTAAGCACAAATAGTTGAACTGTATTAATACGCTCTTTTATAAACGTAATGAGCCTGTTGAGGATGCATGGGCCAAAGGTGAGTATTAGTAAAAGCACCATAAGAGGCCCCACCAGGGTAGAAATTAATGTTGTCAGCCACGGAGATTGTTGAAACCAAGATTCAAACCATTCCTGCTGGGCTTCTCGCTCTCTCTTTCGCTGGGCTAGTCCTTCTCTCACTTTTGCCATAGATTCTCTTATTATCCCGGTGTGGTGTGCGTAGAAACAACATTCTTCTCCCAGGGCCACGCAGAGCCCCCCTTGCTGCAGAAAAATTAGATCTAGCCCTCTTCGGTTTTGCAAGACCATCTCGGACAGGGAGGTCAGCGATTTTTCTAGGGGACTAATTGACTGTTCTAGGTGGGTAATGTCTTCATCTATGGCCGCCCGCAATGGAGTAAATCCCTGGCCTTGGAGGGACAGGCTGCTATCCCAGTCCCTGCCCCATCGATCCCAAGGCTGAACCTGGTCGCTATGGTGATGGCTGCAATAGGTTTTCTCTTGGTTCTGCCTTGTATCATTTGACCGGGTGTTTGTTTTTGGGCCCAGTAGTCGTACATTATCTCTTCAGGGTGGTACAGGATTTTTGGCACAACTGCCACCAAGATGCAGAACTCTTCTTTAGGATTGAATACTGAGATGTGTAAACAACTGCTTGCGATGGAATGAAACACCAACACTGCAGAGTGGTTTTAATCTTTATGTTTTAACACTTGCTTTTTATAGCTGCTTTATTTTATATCCCTTGCACAACAACCTACAGGGCAAGTTGCCAAGCACTATGATTCAGAGACTATAGAGTGCGCAGGCGCAGGGCGAGATAACCTTTACCTTGACTTATTTACTGCAGCTAAGACTTTGTTTTGGGGAACATCCTTATCAACTTAGAATCCGTTTTGTCCCTGGGTCTGTTCCTTTTGAGGAATCAGAGAAACATCCTTGTGTGCAAGAAATGTTCTTTTCCCACGGGAACAAACAGAGGATTCTTAGCTGAACATCTCGTTTGCAAGAATGTTCAGCCCTGGTTGAGAGTCTCGTTTGCAAGCACTTCTCAACCTTCTTTATACCTTGTTCCCTACAAACAAGGGGTTAGACCAGTACATAAGCAGACCCACCATCCCCCCATCTCTGGGATAATCCATTTAATCTCAGGTAGCTCTGTGGGTTCGGCTGTGTAGGCACATAAGGGGGAATTTTTGGGTGGAACTCTGCCCACACAGAGTCCCTTTCCCCAAACTTTTTTCATTGTGAGGCCCATTTTCCGTTCTCTCCAGCGACATTGCGGAGGATCTATACTATAAGTCAGGCCGTAAGAGGCGTTAAGACCCACTGCTTCATAGTAAGGGGGGTATAGATCTAGTTGCTTCCGGGTTAGTTTGATTTAAGGTTATATAGGCTGCCTTAACTAATTTCCATAACGGGTCTGGCCACCAGGTGTTCGGAGGATGTATTTCTGTGGTTAAGTTGAGCACCTCTCGTGTTAGTCCGTCTTGAAGTTTCCAGGTGATTTTGGCCAGCTGGTGCGGGTTGTCATGGGTGGCTCCAGGGTCGAGGAGGATGGTCACCAATAGGACAGTCAGGATGATTTGTCTGGATCCTGTGGCGGATGAGCTTTATCTTGAAGGGGTTTGAAGGGTGCGGCGTTACCTCCGATTCCTTTTGGGCCCTCTCTTGCTCTTCTGGAGTAGCTTGGCGTACGTGGTGGCAGTGCACCCAAGATCCGATACCGTCGACCTTTAAAGCAGTGGGGGTGGTAAGAAGAACAACATAAGGACCTTTCCATCTAGGTTCTAATGTCTTGGGTTGGTGTCGCTTGACCCAGACCCAATCTCCGGGACCAATATTATGTAAGGGGATGGTCCCCTTGTTCTGACCCTCGTGGATTTCCCTGATCAATTTCCAGACATGCTTATGCCACCTTGCCTAATGCCATCAGGGCTTCCTGGAACTGTCCTAAAGTAGGGGGTGGTTGTTTTCTTCCCTCAAAGATAGGGCATATGGGAGGGGGCCTCCCATACATAATTTCAAAAGGGGTTAAGTTCAGCTTGTAGGGGGTATTATGTCATGGAAGAGAGTAAAGGGAAGGAGAGTCACCCAGTCCCTGCCAGTCTCTATTGCCAATTTTGCCAAAGTTTCTTTTAAAGTCCGATTCATCCTCTCAACCTGTCCTGAGCTCTGGGGATTGTATTCACAATGCAGCTTCCATTTGGTCCCCAGAGCTAAGGCCAGTCCCTGTACAATCTGACTCACAAAGGCAGGCCCGTTATCAGAGCCAATAGTCACCGGCAGCCCAAACCTAGGTACTATTTCTTCTAGGATTCTTTTAGCTACTATCATTGCTGTTTCTCCCTTAGTAGGGAATGCTTCCACCCACCCAGAAAAAGTATCCACCAAAACTAACAGATAACGGTACCCATACTTGGCCTGGTCTTACCGCTGTAAAATCTATCTCCCAGAGTTGCCCTGGCTTTCTCCCCGGTACCTCATTCCTGTATGCTGTCCTTTTCCCGGCTTCATCATCAGGCATGCTTTGCAGGCCTGGACTATGTCCCGTACTGTCGCCTGTTGTCGGGGAAACCGCAAATGTGCTGTCTGTAAGAGAGTTAGAGTCTTTTTTTCTCCTAGATGGGTGGTCAGATGTAGGTGCGTACAGAGGTGTTGACCCAACTTGGTTGGAAGTATCAAGCTGTCATCCTGGTCCCGATACCATCCGTCTTCGCCCTCCTGAGGGCTGGCATTTTCTTGAATCCAATTGAGATCAGAAGAGGAATACTTGGGGGTTGGGGGCAAAGTTCCCATACCTGGGGGTGGCAGCCCCACAGTTAGTATAGGGGCTGTGCAGTCCCTGTCAGCCGCCTCACGAGCCGCCATATCAGTGGCTCGGTTGCCACGAGCCTTGATGTCTCTTCCCTTTTGATGTCCAGGGACATGTACTATTGACAGTGCTCGAGGCTGTTGGACGGCTGCTAAGAGTCTGCGGATCTCAGGCAGATTTTTAACCCCCGCTCTTTATATATTGGGCCCTGGATGTGTACGGTGCTGAATGCATACCGACTGTCGGTATAAATAGTGACTCTTTTTCCGTTTGCCTTCTCCAGAGCCTGTATTAAGGCTATTAGTTCCGCTTTTTGGGCGGAGGTACCCGGGGGAAGGGCTTCAGCCCATATTATCTTCCCAGAGTCATCAACTATTGCGGCTCCAGCCTTTCTCTGTCCATCTTTCATAAAACTGCTTCCATCTGTAAACCATATCAGTTCACCGTTATTTAAAGGCACATCTGTTAGGTCTTTTCGTATTGCCGTCGTCTCAGCCAATATCTCACCACAATCGTGGAGGGGGCTGTCTTCTTCCGGGTTGGGTAAGAGAGTAGCTGGGTTCAGGAAGCAGGGCGTCTGGAAGTGTATCCAGGGGGTGTCCAGCAGCAAAGCCTGATAATGGGTCAAATGGGCGTTAGAGATCCATTTACCCGGTGGCTGCTTCAGAATCCCTTCGATGGCATGGGGAGTATAGACCAGGAGTCACTGTCTATAAGTCAGCTTGTCAGCAACATGGACCAGGAGGGCAGTAGCGGCAATGATTCGGAGGCACGGTGGCCACCCCGCAGCCACCGGGTCCAGTCATTTGGATAGGTAGGCCACTGGTCGCCTCCAAGGCCCCCACTGCTACGTCAAGACTCCTTTTCCCACTCCCCGTTTTTCATCTACGAACAATTGGAAGGGCTTGGACGGGTCAGGGAGAGCAAGGGCTGGGGCTTCCAGCAGAGCCTGTCTGAGTTCTTGAAAAGCCCGTTTCATTGGTTCAGTCCAAGTCCAGTTTTTATTTTTTCTACTTCCTTCATATAGTGGCCGGGCCTTTTCAGCAAATCCCAAGATCCATAGCTGGCAATACCCAATAGTCCCAAGAAATTCTCTCACTTGTTGAGGAGTTGCTGGCTCAGGGATCTGCAATATGGCCTCTTTCATGGCTTGCGTCAGCCATCTCCATCCTTGTTTTATTTTATACCCTAGGTATATGACTTCCTGCTTAGCAATTTGGGCCTTCTTTGCACTAGCCCGGTACCCCAAGGTCCCCAAAGTTTGAAGGAGGTTGCCTGTTGCTTCTAGGCATGCCTCCTCAGTGGTTGCAGCTAGCATAAGATCATCAACATACTGCAACAGAACAATGTTGGGATGATCAACCTGGTACTCATGGAGGTCTTCACCCAGAGCCTCATTGAATAGCGCTGGTGAATTCTTAAAGCCTTGCAGAAGTCGAGTCCAAGTTAGCTGTCCTGAAATCTGGCTGCCTTCTTCTATCCATTTGATGCAAAGATCTCTTGGCTCAAGGGGGCCAAGGGTAAACTGAAAAAGGCATCTTTCAAGTCCAGGACAGTATACCAGACGTAGTCTGGCGGGAGGCTACTCAAAAGGGTGTACGGGTTAGGGACGGTTGGATGTATATCACTCACCCATTTGTTGACTTCACGAAGATCCTGCACAGGCCTAAAGTCCGTTCCCCCTGGCTTTCTCACAGGTAACAAGGGAGTATTCCATGGAGATCGGCACCTTTTAAGAATTTTTGCCTCCAGAAGCCGTTGTATATGTGGTGCGATTCCTTGCCGGGCTTCTAGGCTCAAAGAGTATTGTTTTACCCAGATATGGGTGGCGTCCGATTTCAGTTCGACAATGATGGGAGGCCTCTGCTTGGCTAGTCTTACCCCCGCAGTTTCTGCCCAGGCTAGAGGGTATTTTTGGACCCAAGGTTGTACATTGGGGTCAATGGCCATGAGCGGCTTTGGCTGATACAGTCTGTATTCGTCCCTCAATGCCAGAGACAAGACTTGTATGGGATGTCCGGTCCCATCTAGAACTGATATCTCTCCGTGGTCAAAGTGAATTTGGGCATTGACTTTAGATAGTAAGTCTCTTCCCAACAAGGGTGCTGGGCATTCTGGTATCACAAGAAAAGAGTGGGTCACCTGCTGGGCCCCCAAGTTCACGACGTTTAGTAGTCCATCCATATCATTTAGTCCCAGTGGCCCCTTGTACCCAGCTGGTCTTTTTAGACATCGGTCCGTCTTTCCAGTTAAGGACCGAGTATTGAGCTCCCGTGTCCACCATGAAGCCAACCGGTTTCCCCTCCACATGTATAGTTATCCAGGACTCGGGGAGGGGTGCCGGGCCCTTTCCCCCCTAATCGCTATCCTCTCCTGCATATAGGATGTGGGCCCCCGTGGAGGATGCGGAGGACACCTCCTGCTTGGTGGGTCTTTCCCTTAGGTTTTTCTTGGGGCACTTACTTTTCCAATGTCCTATCTCCTTGCAAAACGCACACTGGTCCTTTTTAAGTCCTTACCTTGCTGGCTTCCCTTCACCCTTCGAATGGACTTCCCTTGTTCTCCGAGAATTAGCTCCCTGTTCTACCCCTGCAAAGAATATCTGGGCTAATTCTTTCTGATTCCTACGGTTTTCTTCAGCCCTGAATTCTCTTTCCTCTCACCTACCGCGTTCCTCCCTTTCCTCTGGAGTCTCTCTATGATTAAAAACCCTCTCTGCTGCCCTCACCAGGTCTTGCAGGGATTGCTCTCCCAACCTCTCTATTTTTTGTAGTTTCCTCCTGATATCTGGGGCTGCCTGATTCATGAATGCTAGCATGATTGCTGCGTGTGACTCATCGGCTTGTGGGTCCATGGGGGTGTACTGCCTAAAAGCTTCCATTAATCTCTCAAGGAAAGCTGCCGGGCTCTCGTTTGGCTCTTGTCTAACCAGATTTACTTTAGCCAAATTTATTGGCCTCCTCCGCTCGGAGGCTGACCATGAGAGTCTGGCGGTACACTCGGAGACGCTTCTTACCTTCAGTGCGCTCGAAGTCCCGGCAGGGCCGCGTCAGGGGAAATCCCTCATCAATCAGGCTAGGCTGCGTAGTGGGTCTCCCATCTACCCCCGACACATTCTTTCTTGCTTCTGACAAGATCCGTTCGCATTCCTCTGTAGTAAAGAGCACTTGTAACAACTGTTGACAGTCATCCCAGGTGGGGTTATGAGTGAAAAGGATAGATTCTAAAAGGTCAATGAGGCCCTGAGGTTTTTCAGAGAATGAAGGGGTCTGAGTTTTCCAGTTGTAAAGATCACTGGTGGAAAAGGGCCAGTACTGGTATGTCTGTTCTCCGTCTGCTCGGGCAGGCCCCGCCCGAACTGGAAATGCCTGGACTGTGGAGGAGGGAGCTTCCAGGTTGTTTTCTTCCGCCATATTGGTGATGCCCCTGGCTCTTCCCCGAGTCCCTTGGGCGGGGCCTCCTTCCCGGGCTGGGGCCGAAGGCTTGGTGTCCCTTTGTATCCCTTCAGAAGAGACCTGAGGAACCTATGGGGGCAAAAGTGGATCTGCATAGGGGGGCGGGGAGAGTTCGGTCTCCAGGTCGAGTAAATTGGGGTATAGTGAGGATTCCTGGAATACCGGTTCCACCCGGTTGTTGCGCTCTTTGTCCTCTTTCTCTTTGGATGCTCCCACGACTAGTACCTGCGGACCTAATGAAGCCAAGGACGGGGAAGAGGGAAGGGAAGTGAGGGGCTGAAAAACAAAAGGTTTTAGCCAGGCCGGGGAGTTTTCCATCAGATCCTGCCAGACCAGAATGTATGGAGTTTGGTCTGGGTGCCCCGAAGGGTAGGGGGCGAGCACCCTCTCTCTGACCACTCAAATAGCAGGCAGGCTGAAGGTGCCCTCTTGTGGCCAGCCGACATCAAAAGGCAAGAACAAAAAGTTACTAACTTGCTTTTCTTCACCAGCAATGATAGATTCTGTGCTCTAGACTTAAAATCAGAGAAGTGGTTAGTCATATAAGAGATAAAGGAGTAGAAGTTGTTTGTCCCATGATCACAGAAAAGTACACTGGGAGCCAAAAGAGCACAAAGAGCAAAGATGGTGCCAGCACTCCCGCAAACACAACAAATAGACAAACAGACAACAAACGCAAAGTGGTCACCAACAACACAATGCTGGGTCTTCTTGAATTTCCACTCAGTCTTACCTGCAGGATGTTCACAGAGCCAGCCGCCCCCCCCAGCTCGATGCTGGGCCTTGGCCTTATGCTGGACCTAATCCAGTAACCAGAGCCAGCCGCCTCCCCGGCACGATACCGGGCCTCAGCCTTACACTGGACTTAACCAGAACTAACACCGGTGCTCAGATATCTCTCCTCCTAGTGAGGAAACCCTTTCTACTGGGAGAATGTTATTCTTCCCAGTTAAAGGGATCCCGGGCGAGCCCCAAATGTTTTGCCCAGAGTTCGAATCCCCAAAACTGAGAGAATAAGACATCCACAACAATGCAAAAGCATAAAGGGGTTTATTGCTAGCTCGAGCCAGGGCTCCTGTCACATCCAACTCAGTGGAGTAGAACAAGAGCCCCGAGCCCACATTTTCAGCAGTATTTATAAGTTTAGAACAAAGACAGGGAGTTGGCAAAGGTTGATTGGCTGCAGGGGTTTCCTGGTATTTACTGATTGGCCACTTATCATCCCTCTGATTGGCCAGAGTTATCATCTCTCTGACTGGCCAAAGTTATCATCCCCGGAAGCCTGACTCAGGGATTATTTTTGGCCTAGTGCACCTCTCTGAGACTGTCATGGTTCTGGTGAGGTTGTAACAGTTAGTTCCCTGACCAGGATTGAATCCATGTCCCCTACATTGGAAGCTTGAAGTCCTAACTACTAAACGATCAGGGAAACCCCAAGATGAAATTGTCTTTACAAGTGATGGAAGAAATGTTGACATCATTGTAAGGTCGGACCCCGAGGGCCATGATGGGCCGCCCCTCCTCTCCCTCCTGCTGCTGAGAAGGTCCCTAACGGAAGGATCCTCCCAGATCCCGGGGACCAATGACAGCACACTTCGCTGGTTGCCATGACGATCCGCCCCTCCTCTCCCCCGCCAATGGAAGTCCCTAATGGAGAGAGGCTCCCCGGATCCCAGGGACCAATGACAGCACACTTCACCACTAAAGCCACCCTGCCCCAGCCGCATAGAAAGACCTATCAGCCCGCGACGCTGTGAACCGGCAACCTATCCAAACCCCTATCCACTAAACCCTGCCATCCCTCGCAGCGTGCATATATAAACAAACTTCTAACGCAGCCCGGGCACACGGACTTCCTCGACCTGCCCCGTTCGGGTCTGGGAACCCCGCCCGGGAGCGCTTCACCATTAAAGCCTGTTAGACATTCTTTTGGTGTACCTGGTCATCTTTTACCTAACAATCATGAGGTATTATTGTTAGAGCCAAACGCCCTGGGAAGCAAAACTCACTCAGAAGGACAGCGTGGATAGTGGAGTGCAGTTTATTACACCGGCGGGTCCCAGGCAGAGTTTCCTCCTTAGCCAAGGACCCCCGACCAATCTTTGTGACAACCTTTTATACCTGAAGTGTACATGCCCAAGCCCACATCCCCAAATTTCTCAAGTCTGCTCTGGAAAATGTTAGGAAGAGATATAAACAGGTTCCAGTCATGATTCATATTCTAAAGGTCATCTAGGCATGCGGTGTAGCTCACATCAATGGACATTATTAGAACTACAGCTCAAAAAAAAAGAACTACAGAAAGTGATTGATTATATAGTGGATTATTGCATACTTTTTGGCTCTGGAGAGTCTAGGTAAGAGGTCAGCCTGGTCTGGTGTTTATCCGTTGGGGAGGCTTGGTTACCAGATATGTAGTCCAAAGTTTGCCGAGTGCAAGATGGAGTTTCCTTCCCTTTAAAATAGAGTCAGTTTAGTCAGGGCAACCCTCTCCTTTCTTCCTTCATTCCCCTCTCTTGATGCTCCCAGCTTCCAGTGTGAGCATCATTCATAAGGATGTACTGTACCTTGGGTCTTCTAGCATATATTTGGGTGAATGAATTCAATCTCAGCGAAACAAAGTTGACAATACGTTGGAAAATGCAAGGTCCACATAACAAAACCAACTGAGCCACTGTAACAATGGCCAATATAGTTTTCCACCAATCGCCCTTTATCCACGACAAAACAGAAGTCCAAAAAGGAATATTATCACTAGATATAGCTTTTACCTGTTTTTTCATGTCCGCTAGAGCAGCTGATACATTGCCAGATAAATCAGGAATATATACACAACACTCAACTTTAACTGTAGCACAGGTCCCTCCTTGAGCAGCCGTTAAGTATTTCTAAAGCCGTCTGATTTTGAATTACTGCCTTCCTCCTTTGTATCTGTTCTTCATTTAAAGCTTGGATCGCCTTTGCATTGTCCAGGAGGGCCTGTTTCATGCAGTTAGTTAGAGCTTCTATTTTAATCATAATATCTGTTGTTCCTATAGATGGTATGAACAAGGCAGCTATGTAATCATACCATTGAAACATGGACCTTGCCCGCCGCACATGTAAATAAGGCACATCTTCTGGGGCTTGTTGTAAGGATGGCTTAATACTTCCATGAGCAAAGGCAAATCCTAAAGTGCAGCTGCCAACCCAACAGACTGGAAGCCAAGGGCACAAATTCCACACTGCCACTGGGTACCGTTCGGGGCCACCCATCGGATCCCAGGGTTGTTCTTCCAGTCTGAGCCTGGCCAGCGATAGGTGACCTCTAATATTTGTTCACATTGCTCAGAGGAAAAGTATCCCACATATTTTAATTCTTTGGGATCTACAGGATGGTCACCAAATACAATCTTCTGTCCCCTTTGCTCCCAACAGATAGGGGCAGGGACAATAGGCTGGCTTTGTTCTGGAGTCCTTCAAAAATATTTGTCTCATATCTGGTCAAATTGTTCAAAGTACCTGATGGACTGGCCCTTTTTACTGGCCCTAGAGTTCTCATCCTTTTTTATTTTTTAAGTAATAAAGCTTGCATTTACTACAAATGTCACCCTATGACCTTGATCAGTCTGATTAGAGTCCAGTTTACACCAAGAAAGAAGCGACAGGTTCTGAGTAACCAAAGAAAGAAATGTTTCTCATTGGTGTCTCAAAAAGGAACAGAGGGGGCTAAAATCTCCCTTACAGAGAGAGAGGAGACACCTACCAAGGAAGTCCATCCATCACTGACAAAGGCATGGCTCCACAAACTCAGCAGTTAGAGGTGTTATCAAAGCCTGCATAGGAATGTGCCCACGAGATGAAAACGTTGTCTTGTGCTGAAACTGGCGAGTCTCAGGATGATGCCGGGAAGCCCATGTAGCAGAAGTTGATTGCAGAGCTTTATTTCTGTTTCCTCTTTTTTAAGATGATCTTGGTTTCACAGGGATCAGCAGCGTTCCTTTGTGTAGTCCACTCGGTGTCCTCGGACTCTGCATAGTATGTCTTCTTCACCCTTATGTGATGCCTCCCGGGAGGGACACCTGCCACTTTAACTGCCCTAGGCGTAGTTAGAGCAACAGTGTATGGGTCTTTCCACCATGGGGCCAAGGAGTCACGGTTCCAGTCCTTGACCCACACCTGATCCTGGGGCACAAACTCATGAATCTGTTTCTCAAGGGGGAATGGCACCCTTTCTTGGACACACTTAGTTCCCTGGCTTATTACCTTACCTAATTGTTCCATTTGCTGCAAAATCCCATCTCCTCTTACTTGTGGCAAATTTGCCAACACCTGTCTTACTATGGGAGGGCGTCTCTCATAGACAATTTCATAAGGAGAATAACCGTGCTAATGCAGGTTCACTCTTAATTTGAGCAAGGCCACTGGAAGTAAGTCTATCCATGAACAGTCAGTCTCTATGATACATTTTGAAAGTGTTTCTTTAAGGGTTCAGTTAGTTCTGGCCACCATTCCGGAACTCTGGGGCCAATATGGGGTATGTAATTTGCATTTGACATTTAGAGCTTTACATACTTGTTGAATTAAATCGACTACGAAAGCAGGGCCGTTGTCTGATCCTATACTGGTTGGGAACCCGAATCTGGGGATTATTTCTCGAATCAGACAGCGAGCCACTTCATTTGCTTTTTCAGCTCGGGTGGGGAAGGCCTCCACCCATCCTGAGAAGGTACATACCGTGACCAGTAAATAACGATAGTGTCTGCAGGGTTTCGTGTTAGTAAAGTCCACTTCTGGATCAAAGGGCAGAGTGCTCTTTAACTGTATTCCTGGAGTTTTCTGTTTATGTCCGGGGGCAGCATTGACCTGTGAGCAAGCAGAACAGTTCTGGGATTCCATTTTACACAGGGAAGAAAGCCGTGGTATTAAGAAATATTTCCGAATTAACTTTTCCGTTTTGTCACATCCCAAGTGGGTAGTCTGCTATACCGGAGACACTGATGAAGGGGCCAGTGCCTTCGGAACTAGCAACCTGCCATCCGGCAGTTCCCACCAACCCCTTTCATTCTTGGTGGCCCTTTCTGTTTCAGACAGCTGGTCTTGGGCCAGGGTATACTGTGGGAGAGTTGTTAAGCATAAAAGTCTTACCAATCTCGCCCCCAGTGCCTCCAAATTCCTCTGCCGCTCGTTTTGCACCTCTATCTGCCAACCAGTTTCCCCAGCTGTGGGCCATCCTCTTTTTGGTGACCCCGGCAATGTATCACTGGTATTTGTTCAGGTTCCCATACAGCATCTAGTAGGGTCAAGATTTCTCCCTTGTTTTGAATGTCTTTTCCGCTAGCTGTCAAGGGCCGTCTCTCCGTGTATAGGACCCCTTGCACAAGCAGAGTAGCTGTGGCATACCTGGAGTCAGTGTAAATGATTGTCTTACCTTTCGACAACTGGAGGGCCTGAATTAGAGCCCGTAATTCGGCCCGTTGAGCAGACCAGTGGGATGGCTGAGAGCCAGCCTCGGCTATGGTCTTCTCTGTGACTACTGCGCACCCCGACAGCCGCTGTCCTTGTTTCACCAGCCTGATGCCATCGGCGTCCGGGGCCCAGTCTGGGTCCGGGACTGGCTGGTCTCTCAGGTCAGGTCTGGAAGCATAAACTTCCAGGATTGCTTCATGATTATGTGAAGGTCCACCTTTCCCTACAGGAAGGAGTGTAGCCAGATTTAAGGCCTGATAGAGCTTAATAGTAACATGGGGGTTCTTTCATAAAAGTCCCTGGTGTTGGGTAATCCAGGATGTTGATAACCATTTGTGGGGACCCCCCCTCGTAGTGAAGGAGGAAACAGAACGGGCTTTCTCTTGAAAGGAGGACTCCATCTTGGGCAGGACTGTGGACTTTGAGCTGTATGCCCAGTATCTATGGAAACGACATACCAACTGGAAAACCTGGCCCCCAGAAGGAAGAGCCCCAGGGCTCTCCATGCCTATAAGTATACCCTAATTATCTATGTAACCAGATAGAATCAAACATTCTATTATACTTATTGGGGGTATGACCACAAGCCTATTGATAACTGCCCACTGTTAACTACCTAGGCTTAAGGCATATGATCACGGGTTAACTTTGCTTGTATCTTTCTTTTTCTTTTGTTCAGACTAGTTTCAGGGAACCTTATACACTTAGGGTATATAAGATTTTCACAAAAACTGGTGTGGTCCTTGGCTAAGAGGAGACTCTGCCTTGGGCCTGCTGGTGTAATAAACTGCACTCTGCTATCTGCATTGTCCTTCTGAGTGAGTTTGTTTCCCGGAACGCGTGGCTACACCAGTGAGAGAGCGTTGACCTCATGGGGGACTTTTACAGTTAAGTTTTGGCCCAAAGTCAGCTTGGTCGCTTCTTGGACCAGTAAGGCAACTGCGGCAATAGCCCGTAAGCACCCAGGCCACCCGGTAGCAACGCTGTCCAGCCGTTTTGAGAGATAGGCCACCGGTCTGTCTCATGTCCCCACAGTCTGGATTAATACCCCCATAGCCACGTTGTCCTTTTCAGTTACATAAACAGTAAATGGCTCAGAAAGTTCTGGCAGACCCTGCACGGGTGCCGATGTAATAGCCAATTTTAACTTTTCAAAGGTGTGTTATTGCCTCTCTGTACAATTTAGTGAATCCCCTTCCGGCCCTGCTAGGAGTTCATATAAGGGCTGGGCCATCTGAGAGTATCCTGGGATCCAAATTCTACAGAACCCAGTGGCTTCCAAAAATTCTTGGACCTGTCGTAGGGTTTTTGGTTGTGGGATTCTCAAGACTACGTCTTTCCTAGACTGGTCCAACAGTCTTGTGCCCCTTCTCAGGACAACCCCAAAATATCTTACCTCCTCCTTGTAGATCTATGCCCTTTTCCTCGAGACTTGGTAGCCTGCTTCCATTGAGAGGGTAACAGGCAGGAAGGCCAGGGGTCTCCAAATGGAGGAAATAGCCAGCAAGTGTCAAGATATTTTTATCTCACTTAAGCGGCAGGAGGAAACAAACTAGCGATATTTTTTCCTTCTCTATACAAATTTTAAAAGAGATTTCTCTTAAAATTCTGTGTTGCCATGACACCTGGTTTCACCTGAAGTTAACCAATGCCTTTTTCTTATGGAAGTGTTTATCTTAAGTTATGCTAATATACTATACATTGACCCCAAACTCTGTCTTCAAGTCAGTTCCACCTTTTGGCCCCAGAACCTACTTGATAAACCAGTGTGTTATACCCCGATATTGTTCCTCTAATCTATGTAAATAAAACTATTTGTATGGTGATCTGCCTTTCTTCAAGATTCAAGTTAATCATTTCATGGCCCAAGATAAACCATTTGGTGCCAAGATTATCCCAAAATACATCTTATGGGTGAGGGGCCTGGTGCCATTCTGAGTTTTGAGACATTCCTTTCTTTCATTGGACTTCCCTGGTGGCTCAGAAGGTAAAGCGTCTGTCTACGATGCGGGAGACCTGGGTTCGATCCCTGGGTCGGGAAGATCCCCTGGAGAAGGAAATGGCAATCCACTCCAGTACTATTGCCTGGAAAATCCCATGGACAGAGGAACTTGGTAGGCTACAGTCCATGGGCTTGCAAAGAGTCGGACACGACTGAGCGACTTCACTTTCACTTTCTTTCGTTAACAGGCTGCTTGTGACTATATAATATCCAGCTGAAGACTAGCAGGGGGTACTCTTTCTGCCCCCTTCTGATGCCTATGTCAGAAGCTTTCTCTATCTCCTTTATACTTTAATAAGACTTTATTACACAAAAGCTCTGAGCGATCAAGCCTCATCTCTGGCCCCGGATTAAATTCTTCTCCTCCGGGGGCCAAGAATCCCGGCGTCGTGATTCAACAACAACTTTTCACCATCATCATCTCTAGCAAAGCCTTAGTTCCTTCCCAGCAGTCCTCTTTATTCTCAGCAGCCAACAGCAAGTCGTTCCCATACTATAGCAGCCAGCATCTAAACCGTTCTGGCTGGAATGAGTTCAGAAGCCAAGGCTTCCCGATAATGGTCAGGGAATTCTTAAATCCTTGTTGGGAGGTGAGTCCAAGTAAGCTGTGGTTTAGTGCCCCCTGCTGGATCTTCCCATTCAAAAGCAAAAATGGGTTGAGATACCAGAGCAATAGTCATATATTTTTCCAGTAGTCATGTATGGATGTGACAGTTGGACTATAAAGAAAGCTGAGCACAGAAAAATTGATGCTTTTGAACTGTGGTGTTGGAGAAGACTCTTGAGAGTCCCTTGGACTGCAAGGAGATCCAACCAGTCCATCCTAAAGGAGATCGGTCCTGGGTGTTCATTGGAAGGACTGATGTTGAAGCTGAAACTCCAATCTTTTGGCCACCTGATGCGAAGAGCTGACTCATTGGAAAAGACTCTGATGCTGGGAAAGATTGGGGGCAGGAGGAGAAGGGGATGACAAAGGGTGAGATGGTTGGATGGCACCACTGACTCAATGGACATGAGTTTGAGTGAACTCTGGGAGTTGGTGATGGACAGGGAGGCCTGGCGTGCTGCGGTTCATAGAGTCACAAAGAGTCGGACACGACTGAGCGACTGGACTGAACTGAACCGGAGCAATGTGGATACAAAAAAAAAAATGCGTCCTTCAGATCTAGGCAAGTATAGATCTTAGCACTCGGTGGGAGGAGGCTGGCAAGGTGTAGGGGTTAGGAACTGTGGAGTGGAGTTACGGCTGCTTGGTTGACCAGTCTGAGGTCCTGCACAGCCCCCTTCCTTCTTAACTGGCTGGATTGGTGTGTTCCAGGCTGACTGCCATTCAATCAGGATGCCCGCCTGCCATAGCTTATGTATATGGCACAAGATGCCAACTCGGGCCTTCAATAGTAGTGGGTACTGATGTTTTCTGACTGGTATGGCACTGGGTTTGAGTTCTATTATCACTGGAGCTTGATGTTTGGTGAGTCCAGGGGTGGGGGGGAGGTTATCTTCCGCCCAAACCTCAGGGGGGAATTGTTGGATCAGCTCACTCGCTCTCGCTCTCTCTCTCGATCGTCTAACCTATCCGGCTTCCCTTCTGGAGGGTCATGCCACCTCCATTCATCTTGAGGGGTTACCGAGAGGGAGAGTAAATAGGTGGTTGAGCCCTAGGTGGGTCTTTCTTGGGGGGAAAAGCTCACTTTTCCCCCCAATTTAGACAAGTCTCTTCCCAACAGGCATTCAGGAATATACAGGAATTCATGAGTCACTTGACGGCCCCCTATCTGGCATTTCCGGGGTAGATGGAATGGTCTAATTAGCTTTTCCCCAGTTATTCCTCCTATAGCCGTGGCCTTCTCTGAGACAGGATTGCCACCGGTTTGGCCACTGCTGACATTTCTGCTCCAGTACCCACCATAAAGTCAATAATTTGGTCCCCCACTTTTAGTTATACCATGGGCTATGGGGGACCTTTTGTCTTTGAGCCCTGGTACCCCTTTCCAGTCTCTAGTCCGGCCAGCCCTATAACAGCTGATGCCAGTTCTCCCCACCCCTCCCCCGCTATTCTGGGGGCATTCATTTTTCCAGTGGCCAAAGCCCCATCATCGGGTGCATTGATTTGGTTGCAGGGTGGTCCTGGGCTTCCTTGTAGGAGGCTTGCTGGGAGAAACTGACCCCAATTTAGAGGGGGTGGAGGTTTGGGGGAAGGCCCAGGGAGGGGCCTTCCCTCGATCCTCCAATCTGTTGTCTTGTTACCTTCCTTCCGTTTTTTTCTCGGCCTCCTTTTTCTGCCTCCACGTCTCTGTTTCTGAACACCTTACCAGCAATCTCAATTATTCGTGAGCTGGTCATGGCTAATACTCCGTCTCCCTTTTGGAGCTTGCGTCTGACATCAGGGTAGGCTTGAGGTACAGAGGCTGTATTTATCACAGTTTGAGACCCAGCTGCCTCCGGATCTATTGGTGTATAAAGTCTATAGGTCTCACAATATTTTGTAAAGCTCAGTAGGTGTTTCAGTCTCCTTTTGGACTACTTTGGTAGGTTTTGCCATATTCATAGGCTTGCAGGGGCCCCCCTCTTGAGACCTTGTGAAATAGACGCCCAATATCTCTCAAGGTGGGCCCTTCCTTCCTCTGTGTTATAGTCCCAATCGGGCCTTCCATCAGTGGGCAATTCTGCCCACTGATGTGAGTTCACGGTACCCTCGGGGGCCATTTCTCCTAGCCATTTTCTAGCCTCAGTATGGACCCTGTGTCTTTCTTCAGTGCTGAAGAGGGAGACTAGCAGCTGGATTATGTCATCCCACCTAGGACGGTAGGTTCGAAAAATAATCTCCATCAGCCTGATCATGCCCTGTGGCTCCTCCAAGTATGGTGGAGGGTGTTTTTGCCAATTTAGTATGTCCATAGAGGAAAATGGTTGGTAATCGTAGGCTACGAGAGGCCTGAACTGGGGGCTGTTGTAGCTCTCTGAGGGACATCGGTAGTGGGGTCCTTTCCCCGGCTCCTTGGCGGAGCGCAGCCTCTGTCTAATTCCTGTGTCTCCTTTCCCCTTTCTGTCAGTACTCACCGGGAGAGGCGGGTACAACTTAGGAGGTTCGGCCGGGGCTGAATCCTGTGGACTTGCACCAGAGGCTCCTACCGCTGGGATCGGAGCCTGCTGAGGTGGCGTCTCTATGACCTCCGGCGGGGGGCAGGTAGGGGAGCAGCGGCTGCTGGATCGGGCGTTCAGATGGCCCCCGGTCCCAGGGGAACATTAGGTGGCAGGCATGTCATCCAGCATGGGGGGAAAGGCGGCAGATCGTCCCTGTCCGAATCCTGTAGAATTTCCTTTTTGTCATCAGTCAATTATTGTGCTTTGAATATTTTCCCCTTCCATTTCTGAATATAGAATCTTGCCCAAGGGGGAGGATCTTGAGCTAGCCGTAACCATGAATCAATATAGGGATATTGATCCGGGTGTCTTGGCTCTCCTGGGACCACTACATAGACTGCTTTTACTATATGTAAATCCATGGGGCCCTCTGGTGGCCATCCAGCTCCCATAGAGCGCCACTCAACCTCGCAGAGTACACGGAGCTGGTTAGGCGTCATCTTCACCCCATAACCTCCTCCAAATCACTTCTTAAAATTCTTAATCATGCACTCCACTACAGTTGCCTCAGATTCACTTCCTCCCATTTTGCTTACCTCCTGGGATCTTCTTCTCTCTTCCTTTTTCGTTCTATCTCCACTCAATGAAACATTTAAATTGCCATTCTGCCTCCTTCTTAATTGGGGTGAGAAGAGCCTTACCTGCCAGATCCCAGAGGGAGAAGGGGTATCGGCGTGTCTTCACCTGCTGGCCGGCCTGGCCGAACCAGAACACCATGTGGTCCAAGACTGTTTCTCCTTTGATTTTGAAAGTCGGTTCTGCATTGGTGGGTTTGATCGGGTGCGGATGAAAGCATAGATGGATTAAGTATCCCACATCCCAGGCCATCTCTGGAAAGGCCAATTCGTATTCACTTGTGTATCTCCATCCTTCTAGCCTGACAACCCTGAAGGGATCAAGAATTCCACAGCAGATGGGACACCTCCTCGGGGAGGGCAGGATACGAGCACACAAAGACCAAGTTTCTTCCCCCAAAGCCCTCTCTCAGTCGCCTGGTAATAATTTACCCCAAGACGGCGCAGACACCACCTCCTCTGTGACATTCACCGTCATTGTGTGTGTCCCCTATTCCCTCCCAGGGGGTTGATCAGGGAGGTGGGAACCTCCTTCCCTGAGCGCTCAACTCCCCTGCTGCCGTCCACTATCCACTAATGTGAAAAATCCGGGCATCGAGAAATGGAATCTTTCCAGAAGGACGAGGCGCCTATCCCCCTCTAGAAGATCCGAGTCGCGAAGACTCGGAGTAGCCCCAAACGGGACTTGCCTCCTCACAGTGAGAAGCTTCCCGGCCAAGGCACCAAATGTTATAGCCAAACATCCCTGGAAGCAAAACTCACTCAGAACGACAGTGTGGATAGTGGAGTGCAGTTTATTACACGAGAGGGCCCCAGAGTTTCCTCCTTAGCCAAGGACCCCGACTGATCTTTGTGACGACGGCCTTTTATACCCGAAGTGTACATGCCCAAGCCCACATCCCCAGATTTCTCAAGTCTGCTCTGGAAAACGTTAGAAAGAGATACAAAGAGGTTACAGTCATGATTCATATTCTAAAGGTTATCTAGTCATGCAGTGTAGCTCACGTCAATGGACATTATTAGAACTACAAAGTGATTGATTACATAGAGGATTATTGCGTTCTTTTTGACTCTGGGGAGCCTGGTCTGGTGCTTATCCGTTGGGGAGGCTTGCTAGGCGTTGGTATGTTATCTCCATGGTTACCAGATATGTAGTCCAAAGTTCGCGGAGAGTGCAAGATGGAGTTTCCTTCCCTTTAAAACAATCAGTTTAGTCAGGGCAACCCGCTCCTTTCCTCCTTCAGTATGGGGGAGTCATTTTGGCTTATTGATAGGGTCTCTGTGGGGTCTCTGGTTGAAATGGCTCAAGATGTTGACCTCGCAAACAAAGAATAAAATCACAGTGACCCTTGACTGATCAAATTGCCCAAACAGACATTCTGTTTTCCTGCTGGCGCCTTCCTGCTCCAGGCTACGAGACCGCCTGATTCCAGACCTCCAGCTATGTGACCACAGGACTCAGCTACAGGCTAAAAATTAACCATCCCTTCAAAGAATTTTTCATTGGAGGGGTATAAGAAGGACCGCGTCAGAAAGGGAGGACACAGGTTCTCCTTAAGGGCCAGTCACCCTCTCGTTTCCCTCTAATAAATGTCCCTTTTCTTGCCTGACTGCCCGGCTTGCTCTCTTTTTCTCTGCACTTGCCTTACATTTGGGTGTCAAGCCGGGAGGGAAGATTCACCTCAACTGGGTGGGCTCCTCTCACAAGCCCACCTGCGGTGATCCCCTCCCTTGGACCTTGCCGAGAAACTGAGATGAGCCCTGGAACGGGACTCTCCACGTGCCTTGCTGGACTGACGTCCACACACCCACACCGGCCCACGTTTCATCCATCGGTTACAAGGATGAGTGAAATCTCATCCTCTAGAAGGGAGGATCTCCACGGCCCTCGGCCTCTCCGCCTTGTGCCATCTGTCTTTGAAATAGGGGATGCCCATTTTCAAGCTGACTATTATATTACTCTTTGAGAAAGTCCAGAGAACAGGGAACGCCTTTTCTCTCGGAGCTTTCTCGCTTTCCCGCGCCCTTGTCTACCCTTCCTGTTCGGCTGCAATGGGAAATTCTGTCGCAGTCCTCAAAATCTACTCCTCTAGGATTGCTTCTCCGAAACCTAAAAGCCTTGGGCTCCAAGGGGAGATAAGACCAAAAAGACTTACTTACTCTTCTAGCACTGTCTGGCCGCAATGCAGACTTGATAACAGGTCCCAGTGGCCGGAAAACGGAACTCTCGATTATAATACTCTACTGGACTTCCATAACTTCTGCCGCCTTTGTCCAGGCTTTCTCCGCTCTTTGCTCTCGACCCTCCCGCTGGGAATCCTGTTCTGCTTATCAAATACACTTAGCCCACTCTGGGCCACATCCTCCTAATACAAGGTCTCTCGATCCCTGTTCAGACTTTACTTCTTCCTTTGACCCTTCTGCTCACAGCCGGCTCCCTAGCGCTCCCAATCCCCTTGCAGCCTCCAGACCCAGTTTCACAACCTCCAACCTGACGCCCCCTCCTCCTTCCCTCCTTCTCCAGCGCAGGCCACCGCCGCGGCTCCCAGCCACCCTCCCCAGTCTGTGCGAGGCGAGCTCTGAGACCTCAGCCCCACCCTCTACCCCCAGGGTCCCAAGGCTCTACCCCGACCTCCCTAGATCCTCCCCCTACCTGGTCCCGAACAACTTTGAAACAGGAAACTTCGCAGCAGGACCCCGCTCCTTCCCCGGCTCCACTCCTCCCTTTACGGGAAGCAGCTGGAGCAGAAGGCGTTGTTCGGGTTCGCCTCCCATTCTCCCTCGCCCATCGTTCAAATCGAAAAGCTGCTTTGTTCCTTCTCTTCAGACCCGGATGATTATTTTAAAAGAATTCAAGTATCCTACCCAGTCTTACAACTTAACCTGGCATGGTATTTACATCATCCTTTCCTCCACTCTTCTCCCAGAAGAGAAGGAACGAGGATGGGCAGCCTCTCTGGGGCATGCCGATGAGACACACAGGACAGATGACACTAAGCCCTTAGGGGCCGTGGCTGTCTCCTGAGATGATCCCCTTTGGGATCATCAGGAAGGGCGACCCGGCCGAGCCGCCTGTAATCATATGGTTGCTTGTCTCATTGCGGGCCTTCAAAAGGCAGGGCATAAAGCCGTCCACTTTGATAAGCCCCAGCTGATAACTCAAGGACTTAGACGAAAACTGGGGAACAATTTCTAGCTAGGTTAACAGAAGCCCTACAAAAATATACAAGATTAGACTCCGCTTCAACAGAGGACACCATTGTCCTTAACACCTATTTTATCTCCCAGTTGTCCCCAGACATCCAAAAGAAACTAAACAAAGCAGAAGCCATTCAGACCCCTCAATGAGACCTTTTAAATTTAGCCTTTAAGATTTTCAATGACCAGGAAAAACAGGCAAAGCTAGAGAGGACACAATAAGATCAGGCCAAATACCACCTTTTAGCAACTGCCCTACCTGGTCCAAACCTCCATCAACCAACAAAGACAGGAAGCCACCTGGGCCTTGCTTCAAACTTGGCAAAAAAAGAAGGCCGCTGGGCCCACTCGTGCCTAAAGCCGAGGCCCCTTCCAGGTCTGTGTCCCAGCTGTGGTATAAAGGGATATTGGAAGGTCGAATGCCCAAATCCCCCTCCAGGGATCCGGACATCCCCTCCTGGTCCCGAGCCTCCTCCTCCTGCAGCCACTGAAGACTGAAGCTGCCCAGGGCTCCAGGCCCTGACCCTCATCACCTCTAAGGAGTCCAGAGTAACTCTCACAGTGGTAGGTAAGCTGATCTCTTTTCTCATCGACTCAGGGGCCACTTACTCTGCTATGCCTGCCGACTCTGGAAAAACCAAGATGTCCTAGGTTTCTGTTATGGGAGTTGATGGTTTAATATCTATGCCATGAATAACCAGGCTTCTACCTTACACACTTCAAGATACCCCATTTTCCCATTCTTTTCTCATACTCCCCAAATGCCCCACGCCTATTCTTGGGAAAGACCTTCTGTCAAAATTCAAAGCCTCTATTACTATCCAAGCCTGGTTATTGCTCCGTAACACCCACCACCTCTGACATTTGTCTACAACAGGCTCCTTTCTGTTTGTTTCCAGACAAAACTCTATAAACAACTCTTATCCCCCAACTAGGAACTATACCATCGCACCTCTGCAATCACACTTCATATCTCTCCTTCCCTTCAGGCCGATCTGTCTATCATGTCTCAGGAACTGTAGGACGTTCTCTTACTTTCTCAGGGAGGCTCCCTTCTGCCTATGGTGTAAATACTCCTCTTGTAGGGGCTCCACTGGCCGAGTTCACTGCCTGTCTCAGAGACTCCTAACGAGTTCCCAGAAAGACTCCTATTTGCTATCAATTTCAGCTGTTGTCTTCTTACTCCTGGAATATTTTTCTTATGTGGAACCAGCACCTGTTAATGTCTTCCCACTAACTGACAGGAACATGCACCCTGGTGTATCTGCCCCAGATATTTCTATTGCTCCTAACAATCAGACGCTCCCTATCCCACTAACTCATAACTGACCCAGACGGGCAATTCAATTCATTCCTCTATTAATCAGTTTAGGAATAGCCGCTGGGATTGGGACAGGGACCGCAGAACTTACAACCTCTTTAAATTACCACCAAAACCTTTCTAAAGACCTCACTGAGAGCCTAGAAGAAATAGCTACTAGCCTTATCACTACCCCAAACCAGTTAGATCCCCTGGCATACAGGGTCCTCCAAACAGAAGAGGGTTAGACCTCCTCACAGCAGAAACCGGAGGCCTATGTCTATTTTTGGAGGAAGCCTGCTGCTTCTACACCAACAAATTGGATATTGCAAAGGAAGCAGCAAGAACTGTGACAAACAGGGCTTCGAGAACACGTCCACGTCTCAGTAATTCATGGGAAAACTGATGGAGGAATTGGAATTGGATGCCCTGGATCCCACCTTTTCTAGGCCTTCTCATTCTGCTTACCTTATTCTAACTTTTGGCCCATTTTTAATACGTCTTTTGCAAAATTTCTTCAGGACCTCTTACAAGCCTTCACCAACCAAGCTATCCATGAGCTACTTCTATCTTGCTCAAATTACCAAAAACTTCAACCGCACACAAATCCTCTCGACCCGCATTCCAGGTTTTTCTCATCTCCTCCTGCCCCCCACAAAGCCGCTGTCCTGAAGGAAGCAGTTACGGAAGACTGACCTTCAGCCCTTATGCTAAATCAAAAAGGCTGGAATGATAAGGCCTCCATGGGAACTCATGGTAGAAATGGCTCATGATGCTGACCTCGCAAACAAAGAATAAAATCACAGTGACCCTTGAGACTGACCAAATTGCCCAAAGGACATTCTGTTTTCCTGCTGGCGCCTACCTGCTCGAGGCTTTGGAACCACCGGATTGCAGACCTATGGCTATGTGACCGCAGGACTCAGCTACAGGCTAAAAATTAACCATCCCTTCAGAGAATTTTTCATTTGCAGGGTGTAAGAAAGACCCCATCAGAAAGGGAGGACGCTGGTTCTCCTCAAGGGCCAGTCACCCTCTCTTTTCCCTCTAGTAAATTTCACTTTTCTTTGCCTAACTGCCCAGCTTGCTCTCTTTTTCTGCACACTCGCCTCGCACTTAGAGGTAATTTATTTTGAGTTGGACACTAATCCTGTTTATGGTCTATTAGACCTATTAGCTCATCCTGTTTGTGGCCTATTAGACATACAGTGTTTATCTGCTTTAATCATTCAAGAAAAGGGTGAATCGGCCATAAGTAATGGAGAAGGGCATGGCAACCCACTACAGGATTGCTGGGAGAATGCCATGAACAGAGGAGCCTGTCAGGGCACCTTCCACAGGACTGCAGAGTCGGGACATGACTGAAGCAACTTAGCATGCATGCATGACCATAAGTATACAACGTCCTTTTTAAAGATAAAGATGCGTGAATATTCAATCTGAGCCTGTTTTTCACTGCCCATGACCCCAAAGTGAGAAAGCAGCTTTTTACACAGAGATTTTCATGCCATAAATCTGCAGGCATTTGGAGGCCCCACGCATTTTGCTGTAATTGCAGCAGAACAAAAATAATTTACACTTTGTATGTAATGTATGGACAGAATTTTAATATGAGAAAGGCTCTTGCCTGCAGGAGCATGTGGCCATTTATCCATACAAACCTGACAGTGAGTTTGGTTTTAAAGGAAAGGAATTAAAACTCTTGTTAGTCCTTGATCAAAGGGTGATGTAAGCCAGTGAGTATAAGTACCAAAGTCTTGTTCTTGGTTGGGACTGTTCTGGGTACATCCTACATGATTTGAGAGTCCCTTGGACTGCAAGGAGATCCAACCAGTCCATCCTAAAGGAAATCAACTGTGAATACTCATTGGAAGGACTGATGCTGAAGCTGAAACTCCAATACTTTGGCCAATACTGCTGCAAAAAGCTGACTCATTGAAAAAGATGCTGATGCTGGGAAAGACTGAAGACAGGATGAGAAGAGGGAGACAGAGGAAGGGATGGTTGAATGACATCACTGACTCAATGGACGTGAGTTTGAGCAAGCTCTGGGAGATGGTGAAGGACAGGGAAGCCTGGCGTGCTGCAGTCCATGGGGTCATAAAGAGTCGTACACGACTTAGCAACTAAACAACAACAACATTGGGCCAAGAAGAATCAGGAAATCAAGCATGATCCTTCACTTCATCATGTGTACGAAGACGGATTGTAGGTTACTGGTTTAGAGTTGAAACTCACTCTATCGCCACTTACTGTCACGAGCTCAGTCATAAGTCTCGTGCTTTGATTTCTGCCATATAAGCAAGTCAAGATAAAACTCCGAATTCTATACCCAGCACCACACGCACACACGCACACGCTTGCACGCACGCACGCGTACCCATGGCAGACAGGACCACATATTTAAGCAGTTACCCCTCCAATCGCCAACATTTTCTCTTCCATCTCTTCATTTTCTCTTCTCTTCTTCTGCATCTTGGGCAGCACAGGTCATGCCTAATTCAGGAGTCGAAAGTTGAACATTCTTCCCGATGTAAGTTTTTCCTCACTTTTCTTCAGCATCTGTGAATTTGTTGTTGGTTGGCAGGAAGCCTAACTACCTGACTTGTGTGTTGATGTGGCATATTATGACTGCCTTGTACGTACCTGCTTATAAGTCATCTTACAAATAAACAAATAACTCAATTAAAAAATGGGCAGAAAGCCTCAATAGACATCTTTCCAAAGAAGACATACACACAGCCAACAGGAATAGGAAGAGGTGCCCAACATCACTAACCATCAGGAAAATGCCAATCAAAGCCACGATGAACTATCATTTCACATCTCTGAGGATAGCTATTATCAAAAGGTCAAGTGATAAGAGGGATGGGTGAGGAGGTGGAGGAACAGGGACCTTTGCACACAGTCTGTGGGTTGGCAGCTGTTTAAGACTTTGACTGAAATGACCTCACCAGAAACCACTGACTTGAACTTGAAAGTAACATTTTAGAAATGGGTCCTGTTTTGTTATTGAATCCTTAAGTGAACCATGCATACTAATTAACAAAGGAGATGTTAAGAACAGTGATATTTTCAGTTCTCCTCCTCAACTTTCAGTGTTTGGAAAATCAACATAAAGAATGTAGCTAGCCATTCCTGTGTCCTTTCTTTAGTTTGGTCAAGTGATCTGTTTCCTTTTAAATGATTTGGTCTTCAGTCATCTGCCTTAATTGCTACAAGTGTGTGTCCATTGAAGCATAACTTTTGGTAGTATGTAACACAAATCAAGTTACCTTGACATCATGTTACCTCATCCAAGCCTGTCCTACACACTGTACAAGTCAATAAATCGAGAGGTGAGATGTTAGGGCAAGAAACAGCGACTTTATTCAAAAATCCAGCAGACCAAGAAGATGGTAGACTAGTGTTTCAAAAAAACAATTTCTCTGAGTTAGAATTCAGGTTTCTTTTATACTAGAAGTGAAGGGGTTGAAATCCTGGGTCTTGGGTGTGTTAATTTCTTCCCTCCTGCAGCCTGTTTTCACGGGCTTTGTCAGGAGGTTTCCTGTGAGCTAAAGTTCACAAGGTTCAAAAGGTGTTTTAGCTTAAAGTTCATTCCATGGGAGGCAGGTTCGCAGAACTGGACTATTGTATATCCTGTTTAGTTGCCAAGTGGTGTCCAACTCTTTGTGACCCCATGGACTGTAGCCCCCAGGCTCCTGTGTCCATGGGATTTCCCAGGCAAGAATACTGGAGTGGGTTGTCATTTCCTTCTCCAGGGGGTTCTTCCTGACCTGAGGAGTTCATAATTAAATAATAATAGCAGCGAAAATCTGACCAGCGCTCTTAAAGACACACATTTTCATGGTACCAAAGAAACATCAATTATTTCTAAGACGGGAAAGAGTGTTTCTCAAAGTAGTGGGGACAAAATTGTTTTAAAAAATGAACAAAAGGTAACTTTGTTGAAATAATAAAGAAAGAAAATCTTCATTGTTCTGGATGTGAAAAGGGGTGCCATTCAACATAAGAGGTCACATATTACTGGGCAACTGATCCCATTAAGATGTTTCTTATTTTAAGTGCAAGTGGCTCTAAGTTACAGAGAAATACGTCTAATGTTTATGTTTTGGAAATGATCTTCTAGGGTCATTTTGTCAATTTTCAATTGATGTATAGTTGATTTACAATGTCGTGTTAATTTCTGTTGTACAGCAAAATGATTCCATTACACATGTATATTTTCTTTTAAAAATATTCTCCATTTTGGTTTATCATAGGATATTGAATTTAGTTCTCATGCTATCCAGGACTTTTTTGCTATCCATTTTATATATAAAAGCTTACATCTGCTTACTTCATTTTATATTATGGTTTGCAATCAAAGCCTAGAATCTGGAAAAAACTCTGGATCAACAGAAAAATGTCCATGAGACTCTGAACAAGAGCTGTGAGGTTGGGGGTGGAGGGCTCTGATGTGATGGTGGATGACGCACGTGAGATGCATAAATCAGAAATAAGCTTCTAAAAGAAAAAAGAAGAACAAAGAGAAGAATAAAAAGTAAACTGTACCTCAGAAAACTCTAGTCATCCTGGGGTCAAGCAGAAGCCATGAGATAATCAGCTGTAAGCTTGACAAAGCAATGACAAATGATAAGTTTAAGACTTTGAAATACTGAAATGGCCTCACCAGAAACCATTGACTTTTCCACCCTGGGCCATGAACTCATACTTCCACAGTTATATCACTTACATCCATTCACTGATGATATTTTTGAGTTGGGCTTCCAATACCTTGTTCCCACCTTGGGCATCTTTGCAAGAAAGAAATGATTGTCAATATTTTTGCTGCTAAATCCCATCTGGTGACATTGGCACACGATTTTGTGAGTCATTTTTCCTGCCCATGGCACCTCATATTATTACACAGAAGCAATCACAATGTCTATGTATGACTGGATCTTCAATAGCCTCCAGAAAACCAAGACTCTGCCTGTTGGCTATTTATTCAACATCCATTTTCTCCTTTTGCCTTACTGTTTGAATTCTGAGATTTTGGAGGCAATCCATTGTTTTTAGCAACATGCCAGGCTGAGAAAACTGACTTTTCCCAGACTTCCTCATGGTGGATGGTAGTGTAATTAGATCATGGCAAATGGCAGATACTATATTAACAAATGCTATTATATTCTTTCACAGGAAGTGCTGACTTGGCTGGCATACGCTTTCAAGCCTTGGCTTTTCTTTCTCAGTAACTGAAATGTAGACACTTTAGTTAGAACTCTATCATTGAATATGGAGATAACAAGGGCACCCCCACTGAATCTCCTGGTTCCAAGACAGCATAACATTCTGTGTGCCCAGTGGTAATGGCTAGTTAAGTAAGTAAGTAAGTGTTAGCCACTCAGTCATGCCCAACTCTTTGCGACCCCATGGACTGCAGCCCAGCAGGTTCCTCTGTCCATGAGATTTTCCAGGTGAGGATACTGGAGTGGGTTGCCATTTCCTTCTCCAGGGGATCTTCCCGACCCAGGGATCGAACCCGGGTCTCCTACACTGCAGGCAGATTCTTCACTGACTGAACTACAAGGGAAGCCCATCTCACATTTTAATAAATTATAAAAAACAAACGAAAGTACCTCGGTCCCAGGACACAGTAAGAGACCTATTGTGTGTTTTGGCCCATAGAAATTGTGGCACTCTGGGCCACAGAAAGAAGTCAAAGAGCCCAAAATCTATCAACTTGAGAATGAATGAAAAATGATGCTATAGTAATAAATTGGAATATGGAGCAACAGGGAAAATGCATTAACTTCAGCTACCAATCTAAACTTCTATAATTCCACAAATGTATCTTTGAGGTTAAAAAAGAATCCAAGTTCAATAACAATGTGTGTGTTAGTCAATCAATTGTGTCTGACTCTTTGTGACCCTATGGACTGTAGCCTGCCAGGCTCCTCTGTCCATGAAATTCTCTAGGCAAGTGGGTTGCCATTTCGTCCTCCAGGGGATCTTCCCTACCTAGGGATCAAACCCTGGTCTTCTGCATTGCAGGCAGATTCTTTACTGTCTAAGCTGCCAGAATAAGACCACCAACAGGAAGTGAAACCAAATAGTATTTTCACAAAACACATGCAGGTTTTAAATTTGTAAGGAAAAGCAAAGGGATGATAAACAAAACATAAAATGATGAAACCTAGAGCTGAGGGTCTACAGTATGGAACGGTGACTATAGTTGATGATTTTGTATTGTGTACTTGAATCTGCTGAAAGAGTAGATCTTGTGTTCTCACCGAAAATAAAGGGAAAAAAAGAAAGAAGCTATGTGAGGTGATCAATGTGTTAATTAACTTGATTGTGGGAATCATGTCACAATGTATATGATTATCAAACCATCACACTGTACACTTTAAATATATTACAATTTTATTTTTCAATTATACCTCAATAAAGCTGGCGGGGGGGGGGACCCACAATGGTTAACCCTGGGGGGAAGAGAAGACTATGATGATTTATAGAAGCATACTCAAATGTTCAGAGTTATTGCTAGTTTTCTATTTGTTAAGCTGTGTTGTCTGTGTGTATGCATTCTTTTCCCGTTTTTATATTTTACATACAAAAAAAGGGAAAAGATTCCGATGCTGGGAAAGATTGAAGGCAGGAGGAGAAGGGTATGACAGAGGATGAGATGCTTGGATGACATCACCATCTCATGGTGATGGACATGAGTTTGAGCAAACTCCAGGAGATGATGAAGGACAGGGAAGCCTGGCCCTGCTGCAGTCCATGGGGTTGCAAAGAGTCCAACACGACTCAGCGACTGAACAACAACAATATCTTACATACTATGAATGAAATATTGAGCAGTAAAACTTTTTATTTAAGATGTAAATAAGAAAAACATTTAAACCTTATTCTGTGGCTTTAAAATGAGCACTAGAGAGACCTCCTTGGCAGTCCTATGGTTAAGAATCTGCCCTTCTGCAGGGGGTGTGGGTTCAATCCTTGATCAGGAACTAAGATGCTGCACACCCTGAGAGGTGGCCAAGGAAACAGGAAAGAAAAAGAGAGAGTCCACAGCACACTCTGTATGTTATAATCTTGAGCGATGCCTGTGTTAGTTGGATTATGATAAAACTCACTGCGCTGCATTATGCTCGCACTTTATAGAATGTAAAGGAGCTGAAACACGCACAATGGACTCAGGAAGAAAAGTGAACGCGTCCTCTGAGCTCTGGAGGTCACCTTTTATCAGGTCCTAGGGGAATTTCCGCCAGCGGAGTGGAAACTAACTTTGATCACTTGTCTAGATTCTGAAGTTTACTTTTTTTGTTTACTTAATGATGTAGATCAACCTGGGAAAATACGTCCCCAGGTCGTGCCTTTGCCCCCCTGTCAGTAAACCTAATAAGTTTACCAGGAGAATCATTTTGCATGTGGGGGAGCAATTTGCTGCCCCTCTGGGCGCATCAGGATGACCCCAACAAGCGAGGTGCTGGAGACAGCAGGTGACAAGGGGGCCCTCTGGGAGGAGACGCTCTGCCATCTGGTCCCTGATATACAGTCTTTGCAGGTCAGATCTGGCCTTTCCAAAGTGCTTCCACCTTCTTGGGGAATCTGACTGCTTTCCTTAAGGATCTAAGACACAGCCTCAAGAAAGAGACCGCGGTATGCAGACCTTTCCAGTATTCCCATCCCCCATCGGAAGCTTCCTTACTTTTTGTTTCAGATTTAATTTCCTGTTAATTTTCTGTTTGACAGAAATTATACTTCACCTTTTTCCTTACATTATTGTCCCTCTTTCTCTTTTCTTCCATATATGCTGTTTTCACTTTCCTTTATTCTTTTGTTTTTTGGTATCTCATCGCTTTCCACTCTTATTTCATTGTCTCAGTTATGCTTCATTTAAAAACTGTATCCGATTTCTTCATTGTATTTTGACTTTGCAGCTTATTATTCACAATGATTTAAAAACTCCATACATTCCATGTATTGGCTATACCTCACTTTACTTATGTTTTCATTCTTTTTATTCTCTACACTTTATTTGCTTTTCATATACACTTGATATAATTTGATTCAGGGTCACTTTACTTCTTTTTTTGTTTTTTGTAATTAAAAATTTTAATTGAAGTGTAGTTGATTTACCATGCTTCAGCTATATGGAAGAATGACTCAGCTATACACATATATATATATTCACATATATATATTTATTCTTTATCAGGTTCTTTTCCATTACTACTTATTACAAGATATTGAATGAAGTTCCCTGTACTATGAAGTAGAACCTTGTTGTTTAGCTATTTAATATATAGTACACATTTTATTTCTTTTTAAATCACCTGTTAATCTCACTTTTTTACATGGCATCGTTCTATTGTCATAGATAATATACTTAATTTGAAATTATCATACCTTGTTTTCAAAATGCTTTATTCACAGACTAATTATAACATTGTTTTTTTAAGAGGTTTTACATGTTATTATTGTATTCCTAGATTGAACAAATTTTTATATTTAAATGGTATCATTTTTTCAAATGTATTTTAAATTTCTTTTTACATTGGCATATAGAAATCCAAATGATCTTTACCCTCCCTTCCTTTCAGTAACCTTGACAATCACTCTTTAAGGGTCTAATAAATAGGCCAATGATTTTATTGTTTTCCTAAAGTTTATATAATCTGTCAAAGATTAGATAGTGTCACTTTCTTTCCTATTATTATACATTTTACTTTCTTTAGTATAAAGTCCAGGAAAGAGTCATAAAATCACCATGAAATATAGAAATGGTGATAGAAGATAATTTTACTTATAGCCAATCTCAGTGGAAAAACTTTCAATATTAAACACTTACTATGACACTGTAGACATTGTAGCTATTATCATCAAGGTAAAAATATACCTTTTTCTTTCTATGTAATTATATATCTTTATCATAACTGTAGGTTGAATTTTATTACATGATCTGATGCATATATTAAAGTCATCCTACATGTCTTGTGCCTTTAGTAGTATGGATAATCATGCAGTTAAGGTTTCTAATGTAAAACTTAATTTCCATGTTTGAGATAATTATTTGGTCAAATGCTGGATTCTTTTTACACATGGTGGACACAATTTTCCAGTTATTTTGTGTAGATTTGTATTTCCTTCGGTTCTTGAAATAGTTCTATAATTGTGCTTTTCACATTATCTTTGTTCAATGTTGCTACCAAGTTTATGCCAACCTCATAATGTGATTAATGGAATGTTCTCCCTTCTGTCCTTAGCAGTGGTTCACCAATACGATTTGTATCTGATGTGTTTGGCGTGCTTCAACACTGAGATGTTTGAGAATTCATCTGGAACAATTTTTGCTACTGTTCAATTTTGTAATGAGGAGGATTGCATATTTATCCTTTTCTATTATTCCAGTATCTTTGTTTGGTAAGTTAGGTCTTCTAGAAAGTTGCCCACAAATTTCTTAAATTTCCAAACATATTGGCATAATCACGGTATTGTGTTATTTTCTAAAATTGACAACTTCTCCAGCACTCTCTTTAAAAAAATTTAATCTTGACATCATTTGTCCTTTCCCTAAGGGAAATGTTACAGTCCCCCTTAGGTTTGTTGATTTTATGACTCTTCTGAAAGATCTAACTTTTCTATATGTTTTTACTTTCCATATGAAGTTTGAGATCAATTAATTTCTGCTTTTGCTTGTGTTGATTCCATTTATTTCTTTGTAGGATTAATTTGCTATTTCTTTGCTAGTGTCATTCTTTCTTCCTTCCTTCCCACATTTGAAATAGTCATTTGAATCCTACTCTCTTTACAAACCTAATTCTGTACTCTCAGACTTTTAAGAAACCCTGGAATTTAATCCCTGGAAATGACACATCTTGGCCTGAAACATGGAAGAGTTGAAACTACCAACTCCCTCTCCTTATACTGAACCATCAGATACCATATTCTTTAAGAGGGTCTATTATTTATAATTTCAAAATATAATTTATTTTGCTTTCTTTGAAACCTGGCTAATCGAAGGAAAACGTATAAAACAATATGAAGATAATGTTTTCAAGTGAAGCAATCTTGGGGGTTTTCTTCATATCTCTGATTTGTATTGGGCTCCTGGGGAACTTGGTGCTCTTCACCCTATATATAGACACTTTCTTAACTCAGTCTTGCCTGAAAAAGCCCATTGATGTGATATTCATACACCTGACCTTGGTCAATGTTTTGACTATCTTATTCAAGTTGATACCAGATGTCATGCCATCCTTTGGAGAAAGATACTTTCTGGACGATGTTGGTTGTAAGACAACTTTGTACATATATAGAGTTACCCGGGGTCTTTCCATCTGTACTACCGCTTTCCTGAGTGTGTTCCAAGCTATCACCATCAATCCTGTTAATTCTAAGTGGGCATGGCTTAGATCTAAACTCTCTATGTGCATTTACCCCTCTTTCCTTTTCTTCTGGGTCATCAACTTGCTCATCTATATCCACATCATTGAAACTGTAAGGGCAAGGAACAATTTCACAACTGCTGGTCTTGGGTATTATGCAGTATACTGTCAAGCCAAACAGTTGGAACACCACTATTCAATGGCATTTTTAAATGTCATGGTGATTCGAGATCTCCTCTTTGTGGTCCTCATGATGTGGTCCAGCATCTACATGGTGACCCTTCTCTACAAACACCGCCAGAGAGCCCAGCATCTTCACAGCCTCAGCCTCTCTCCCCAGTCATCTCCTGAAATCAAAGCCACCCACACTATTCTTTTGCTGGTAGGTTGCTTTGTTTTCTTTTATTGCTTAAACAACTTTATTGCCTTCTACTTGCTTTATTTACCCAAGAAAAAACCGGAAATGGAAAGAATTACTGGGATAATTTCTTCCTGCTACCCATCCCTGTGCCCTTTTGTGCTGATGAAAAATAAAATGTCTCAACTGACTTCCTTCCTTTCACGGGTGACAATTACCTTTTCTCAAAGAACATTTAGTAGATAATCTGATGCTTATATCTTTCCACAACAGAGCATTTTCCAGCATGGACTGTTGAGCACTTAATTTGGGGTTAGTATAATTCCCATTGAGGTGGAAACTTAGAAATATCCTTACATTTGAAGTCTTCCAATGAAGAAGAGTACATAAATGTGAAATTAATTTCATAGTGATTCCTTAATTAAATTATACTAATCATGTAGAAATTAAAAGTATTATAAATATGTCATTGAGACTAACTTTATCTGCTTAGTTTTGCTGTTTTCTGAAATGTGGCTGCTTAGAAATTTAAAATTACATGGTGATCGAGTTAATTTCTGTTCAAAATTGCTCTGGGAAAAGTCATTTATGTATTCAATAAACATATAATTGCATGGTTTACTTTTTCCCAGCACTATTTTAGAGATTGGGCATATGTTGATAAGTAACATAGGCCATATATAGAATATTTATAGTATAGAAAAAGTATAAAGGTGTATGACAGAGCTTTAAAAAGACAGCAGGTTAGGAGATCTGAGAAGGATAGGAATTTTACTCCTTTGCGTAGTTAAATGCCAGTGTTTGCTTTTCAACGTCTGCATATGTTTATACAGAATAATAACTCCACTTATGTTATTGTGTATGTATCATACTTCAATCCAATCTCTTATGAGAATTTTAATGAAATGTGTTCCTTCATTTTCAATAACTTTTCTTTAGGAAACAAGACCCTTTGTGGACTACTACACTGTATTTGCTTTAAATAGGTGTAATTTGGGGAACTATTTCCTCAGCATCTGTTTATCATTTTCATATTCTGCAATTTTGAGATCTTTTATTTAATTCATTGTTCCATTTAAGTGCCCTGAGATATGTAAGTGAAACGGTAACTTAAAATTTTGCATAATGACTTTTCACCATGGCTGATGGATTCTACATCCTCCAGACATCGGATTTTTCAGCTGAACCCTTTTCATTCAGTTGGTCACTTATATTCTATTTCCAGCTTCCCATTGTGCAGACAAGATATTAAACTCCATGTTGATGGGTGCTTTTCCTCTGAAGGGATTTCGTTTTCTCCATGAGCTTTAAAATTTGTGCTTCATCCTTAGATAAAGTCTCATAGGGTTTAAATTCTCTATGTAGTTTAAAATAGGTGTGTTTTTCATTGCTGCTTCTGATAGCCAGGAAATTAGCTGAGAGTAACTGAGAAGCGGCCTAATAGCCGCCTAATTCCACCAAGCAATTTACCAGCCCTGCCCCTAATATTGGAGAAGGAAATGGCAACCCACTCCAGTATTCTTGCCTGGAGAATCCCAGGGACAAAGGAGCCTGCCGTCTATGGGATCGCACAGAGTCAGACACAACTGAAGCGACTTAGCAGCAGCGCAGCAGTCCCTAATATGTTCCCATCAGTTCTCAAAAAAGTCAGGGGCCAGTAAAAAAAAAAAAACCCACCTGGCGACTGGTGGACCTTCCCTACTCTAGCACATACGCATACTTCACACCATCCTGTACTAAAGCAACCTTGGTGGCCATTGGACTCACTGACTACTCATAAATATTCCATGAATACTGAATACATACATCTAATTGTAACAGACTGAATTATGGGAAGGACATGCATGGTAGAGCGTCTTGGTATATAACCTGCAATTGCCAATGAAGGCTGTCAATCAGCGACACACTCCCCAACCCCAGATTGTGCAAATAATCCTGCCTTAAAACCTCTGTAATCCAGCCCTCCAGGGCCATTTGCCTCCCTTTGCATGGCCTACCTCTCTCTTGAGGTGTTCTCGCTTTCTTTCTTTGTGTGGGCTCAGTCGCTCCATCCTGTCTGACTCTTTGCCACCTGTTCTTTCTTTCCTTATAGTTAGTAAACTTTCTTGCTAAGGGTAAGACTTTAGATTCTTCCTTGCATCCTTACCAAGAACTGGGGCCCACAGGAGGGAGGGTCTCCAGACCCTCCTTCCACTAACACTTCTACCCAAGATGTGGTTTGGACATGCATGTCAGATGAACTTCAAGTTAGGAAGTTGTCTTCCATTTTTAAATGATGGTTTCTTCTCCACCAGCTGTGTTATATCTCTAGCACAAGTGTTATTCCTCCCTAATAGGTCTCTGCACCCTTTCTGTGACTTGTCCCCATTATAGTTCTTACCTCTTTGGTCGTCATAATGTGATCTTTTTTTCTTTGGCCTTTATCTACCAAATTCAGCTAAGCATCTGGCATCTTCTTCTTCATGGATCTACTAATTTTTTCCTTAGTTTTTGTAGTGAAACTAACATGCCAACGATTATGCCCTGCTATGAATTTTCAAAATAGATACAGCTGATGTAACCAGCACCCAGATCAAGAAACAGAACACTGATGCTCCCAGAAACCTTGGCATGCCCCTTCCCGGTCATTATCCGCTAAGGGTAGCTACTAACTATCTGGAACTAATAACACCATCTACTGTAACATTTTTAGGTTAAATTCTCCTCATTTATTCTATAAAGTTTTTTTTTTTAAGTTGTATCTGAGTCTTTTCAAATATTACCTTAGATGGACTTCCATTCGTTGTCTTGGTTCCATGATGTGCATCAGCAAATCTCACCCCACATGCAACCCCAGAACTTTGGTTCCCATTATATTGTGTCTGGTTCTGCTTACCTGGAAATAACACCTAAGGTCAATAAATTCTAAATTTAACTGAAGGTTTCAAAGTATTCTGTACTATCAAAACAAATGTTGTTTTTTTACTTTCCTGGTGGTCCACTGGATAGGAATCTGCCTGTCTGCCAATGCAGGAGTCACAGGTTTGATCCCTGGTTCCGCAAGAATCCACAGGCCTCAGGACAACTAAGCCTGTGCGCCACAACTATTGAACCTGAGCTCTAGAGCTGGAGAGCTGCAACTACTGAGCCCACGTGTCCTAGAGTGCACTCCCCACAGCAAGAGAAGCAACTGCAATGAGAAGCCCTCATTGCACAACCAAGAGAAAGTCCCCACACAGCAACAAAGACCTAGCACAGCCAAAAATAAATAAATATTAGAAACATATTGCTGTCTTCCTAAAAAAGCAAACAAAAACCCAAATGGTTTCTTGGCAAAGGGCAGTATTTTTACTTATTAATCCCCAACACCGCCATTGAAAAATATTTAACTTGGCTTTACTTTTGTTGCAAAATATGATAAATCCTCCAAAAGTAAAATTCCAATCATCAGAACTGAAAATTTTACTGAACAGTCTCTTGAGACTGGTTTACTTTCAATCCATGACACGAAACTTTCTCAACAATGGCTAAGTTAAATTGTATGCATCAGGCAACAGGCAGGTTTGCCATAAAAGCAGCAAAGTTGCGTACAACTAAAATAATTTTTTGTTTATATTTTCTTGGCTCATTTAAATTATATCTACTAAGTGAGTAAAGTCAAACAAAGACAAATAGCATATGATATCACTTATATGTGGAATCTAAAAAAAGTGATGCAAATGAACTCATTTACAAAAGAGAAACAGACTCACAGACATAGAAAGCAAACTTCCGTTACCCAAGGGGAAAGGTAGGGGGAGGGATAAATCAGGGTGTTGAAATTAGCATACATACACCACTCTACATAAAATGGAAATCAACAAGGACCTATTGTATAGAACATTAACTCTACTATACATACTACATGTATATATATATATATATATAACTGAATCACTTTGCTGTTAACACCTTAAACGTAGCAGTGTAAATCAGCTATCTCCAAAGCAAAACACAAATTAAATAAAAAATCATATCACACCTTACAGCTGGAAGGAATTAATTATGTATGCTTTTAAAATACAGATAATATAAACAATACAGAAAACTTTGGTGGAATATACATATTTGTCTCAATACACTATCTAAATAAATCTATTTTCTTAAAATGAGACTATTAACTCAAACAAAACTATTTTAAATCAGCAACACAAAAAAATAGTATTAAACATATTTTTCTAATAGACAAATAACACAAGTGAAATAAACATTTTGGCATTTAGTGTTTTCATTTGGTGGGGCATAAGATGTTGCATAGAGAAAACTTTAAATCTGTTGTAAGCAGTTCACTATTATCCAGCAATTATTCACTTCTGATTTCTTATTAGTGGTGCCCTGAAAGTAAATATTTTCATGGATGGACTTCTATATTTTACCTGTTGGTGCAGACTTTTTTTTTTTTTGGTGTAGACTACTCATGACATGACAAACAGACTAGGAGGCATTTGTTTCTCCAGCAAATATGGATTAATTTGGGACCATGCAACCATGGTGAGTCATAAGTTCTCGAATGGCAGGGAAAGTAGAGTACTTTCTAGAGAGGAAAAAGAAGTCGGTGTGGGGAGCGGGGGTGGGCTACAGTCAACAAAGACTGCTGCTTTCATTGGCTGAGTCTTTACCTTTTTTTCCTCATTGGGCTCTGCTATCTTTTTAGGGTGTGAGAGAGCCCGCTTCAGGTCCCCCGACTCTATTTAGTTGAGGTTGCTGTTTATTCTTCGTAATATTTCCCATTTTGACCAAGATCTTTCTTGGCTCTTGATGGATGGATGGATGAGAGGTAGAAACTTCTAGCTATAAAATAAATATATATCCTAGGGATGTCATGTACAGCCTGGCAACTCTTATCAATAAGATTATACTGTACATTCGAACATTGCTGTGCTGTGCTTAGTTGCTCAGTTGTGTCCAACTCCTTGCAACACTGTGAACTGCAGCGCACTGGGCTCCTTTGTCTATGGAATTTTCCAGGCAAGAATACTGGAGTGGGCTGCCATGCATTCCTTCTCCAGGGGATCTTTGTGACCTAGGGATCGAACCCACATCTCCTGCATTGCAGGTGGATTCTTCACCTGTTGACCCATCAGGGAAGCCCACTGGCAGATATCTAGAAACCAAATAATTTAAAAGGAAATATAAATAGATCATTTGACCAAACTAAAGAACACAGAGATGGTTAGCTACCTTCTTTATGTTGATTTTCCAAATACTAAATGTTGAGGAGAACTGAAAATATCATTTTTCTTAACATCTCATTTGTTAATTGGTATACATGGTTCACTTTAGAATCCAGCAACAAAATTGGACCCATTTCTAGATTGTTACTTTCAGATTCACAGCTGCCAATCCACAGACTGTGTGCAAAGGTCTCCGTTCCTCCCCGCCCCGCAACAATCCTTCTTATCTCTGACCATCTGATAATGGCTATCCTCAGAGGTGTGAGCTGATAGCTCATTGTGGTTTTGATTGGCATTTTCTGTTGGCATGTGCATGTCTTCTTTGGAAAGATGTCTATTGAGGCCCTCTGCCCATTTTTAAATTGGTTTATTTGTTTATTTGTAAGAAGCCTTTGACTGTGTGGATCACAATAAACTGTGGAAAATTCTGAAAGAGATAGGAATACCAGACCACCTGACCTGCCTCTTGAGAAACCTATATGCAGGTCAGGAAGCAACAGTTAGAACTGGACATGGAACAACAGACTGGTTCCAAATAGGAAAAGGAGTATGTCAAGGCTGTATATTGTCACCTTGCTTATTTAACGTCTATGCAGAGTACATCATGAGAAACGCTGGGCTGGAAGAAGCCCAAGCTGGAATCAAGATTGCTGGGAGAAATATCAATAACCTCAGATATGCAGATGACACTACCCTTATGGCAGAAAGTGAAGAGGAACTCAAAAGCCTCTTGATGAAAGTGAAAGAGGAGAGTGAAAAAGTTGGCTTAAAGCTCAACATTCAGAAAACGAAGATCATGGCATCTGGTCCCATCACTTCGTGGGAAATAGATGGGGGAACAGTGGAAACAGTGTCAGACTTTATTTTTTTGGGCTCCAAAATCACTGCAGATGGTGACTGCAGCCATGAAATTAAAAGACGCTTACTCCTTGGAAGGAAATTTATGACCAACCTAGATAGTATATTAAAAAGCAGAGACATTACTTTGCCAATAAAGGTCCATCTAGTCAAGGCTCTGGTTTTTCCAGTGGTCATGTATGGATGTGAGAGTTGGACTGTGAAGAAAGCTGAGCACCGAAGAATTGATGCTTTTGAACTGTGGTGTTGGAGAAGACTCTTGAGAGTCCCTTGGACTGCAAGAGATCCAACCAGTCTATCCTAAAGGAGACCAGTCCTGGGTGTTCTTTGGAAGGACTGATGCTAAAGCTGAAACTCCAATACTTTGGCCACCTCATGCAAAGAGTTGACTCATTGGAAAAGACAGATGCCGGGAGGTATTGGGGGCAGGAGGAGAAGGGGATGACAGAGGATGGCTGGATGGCATCACCAACTCGATGGACATGAGTTTGAGTGAACTCTGGGAGTTGGTGATGGACAGGGAGGCCTGGCATGCTGCAGTTCATGGGGTCTCAGACAGTCAGACACGACTGAGTGACTGAACTGACTGACTGCCTGACTGAAGATGACTGATAAGCAGGTACATACAAGCCAGTCATAATATGCCACATCAACACACAATTCTTATAAAAACAAGTCAGGGAGTCAGGTTTTCTACCAGTTAACAACAAATTCACAGATGCTGAAGAAAAGTGAGGAATAATTTACATCAGGATGGATGTTCTACTTTTGACTCTTGCATTAGGCATGATCTGTGCTGCCCAAGATGAAGGAGACCTGGAAAGGAATATGTGGGCACTTGGAGAGGTAACTGTTTAAATATATGTGGTACTGTCTGCTGTGGACATGCAGGTGTATGTGTGTGTAGTGTTGGGTATAAAATTCAGAGTTTTATCTTGACTTGCCTTTATGGCAAAAATCAAAGCACTAGATTTTTGATTGAGCTCATCATGGCTTCCCTAGTAGCTCAGTTGGTAAGACCCAGGTTTGATTCCTGGGTCAGGAAGATCCCCTGGAGAAGAGATAGGCTACCCACTCCAGTATTCTTGGGCTTTCCTGGTGGCTCGGCTGGTAAAGAATCTGCCTGCAATGTGGGAGACCTGGCTTTGATCCCTGGGTTGGGAAGATCCTCTGGAGAAGGGAAAGGCTACCCACTCCAGTATTCTGGCCTGGAGAATTCCATGGAGTATATAGTCCATTGGGTCACAAAGAGTCAGACACGACTGAGCAACTTTCACTTTCACTTTCATCACAGTAAGTGGTGATGTTAAGCCACTAACCCACAATCTTTTATCCTATAGCAGCATCCCTGGTGGCTTAGTGGTAAAGAATCTGCCTGCCAATGCAGGAGACATAGGTTTAATCCCTGGGTCAGAAAGATTCCATGGAGAAGGAAATGACAACCCACTCCAGTATTCTTGCTTGGAAAATCCCATAGACAAAGGAGCCTAGTGGGTTGCGGTTTGTAGTGTTGCAAACAGTTGGACACAACTGAGCATGCGTGCACGCAAATTCCATTCTACATGTAAGTGTAGAATCTTCCTTAATTTCATGATCCCTGTATTTTTAGCTTTGCTCCTGAGCAATGCAATGAAACAAAGTCTTTTCTTATTCTATGATTGGGGTTGGGGAGTTTCCTGCAAAGAAGTGTGCACAGAGCAAAGGGTTTCCTAATATGAGTTAATATAAATGTTCATTTTAGTGGGCTGGAAACTGGAGTACCGTTTACTTGGCTGCCAACAATAAAAACATGATAAGTGAAAATGGACTACTTAAGAATGTACTTCCATTTTATTATTGTGTCATCCAATGGTGATCTCAGAATCACCTTTTATCGAAGGTGGGTAGTTCATTGCAGGGAGCAAAATGCAAAATAGTTTAAAGAGGCAAGAAGAGATAGAAACACACAGCTATGAAGGTCTGGAAACAAAGGAGATAACATTTGGGTTGAGATTTTTATTTTTCAGACAGAGAATCAGTGCTATGTGAAGGACAAATGTGCAAAGATGCCAAAATGGGAAATCACATAGTCTGTTTTTGTCAACATTGAGTGCTTCCTTATGACTGGCCAGAGAGTATGGAGACAGAAATTGAAGCATGAGTTATGCTGTGAGAGGCACATAGGATATTATAAGAATAACCATGGAGAGCTTCATTCGTGTGAAGGAAACTCCTGTGGGTTTGAACAGAGGATTGAGAAAACATGGAAATCAAAAGAGAAACCCAGAAGGAGAACAAGGAAAGGCTATTGTTCAGAGCTGGCTCTAGCAAGGGAGTTAGCCACCGTCACCTGCATTTAGCAGAGACTCAAAGGCAGGCAGAGTGGGAGAGCTCCCTAAAAGAAAAATAAGGAAGGCTTCAGGTAAGCCATGATGGGAGGCTGTTGGCCTGGGGCACTAAAATGGGTCAGCAGGTGAACTAGAAGGGGAGGGGGTGAATATCTGGCTTTCTCCAGTTGGCACTGAAGTGGGAAGTCAGGGCAAATATGATCAAATTATTAATCAAAACCTGGCAGTTTGGGGCCAATTATTCCAGAGTTTATTGTTGGCTTCCTGCACTAGTTACTAAAGATGATGGTAGAGACGTGTAGAGCCTGGAGCATATCAGGAGGAACATGAAGAGGAGACTTCAAATCACCATGACTCTCAAAAGTTCCATTGAATTGTGTGGTGTGGCTTGCATAGTTTGACAGCGTATCTGAGATTGCCAAGAACCAACTATTGCGAAATTGCGTCTGGCTTCTACAGTTTTAATGATATGGATATAGATGAGCATGTTGATGACCCAGAAGAAAAGGAAAGAGGGGTAAACACACATAGAGAGTTTTGATTTAAGCTACGCCTAATTAGAATGAATAGGACTCATGGTGATGGCTTGGTAGGCACTCAGGAGAATGGTGGTACAGACGAAAAGACCCCGGGTAACTCTGTATGTATACAAAGTTGCTTTACAACCTATATCGTCCAGAAAATATCTATCTCCAAAGGATGACATGAAATGTGGTATCAAGTTAAACATGATATTCAAAATGTTGACCAAGGTCAAGTGTGTGAATATCAAATCTATTGGATTTTTTCATGTGATAATGAGTTAAGAAGGCGAACATGAAAAGCAATGAATTTCCCATGAACCCGACACAAATTTGAAACATATGGAAAAACCCTAAAATTTCATCACTTGTAAACATATCTTATTGATTTTAGATATATTAATTAGGTTTACCTGGTTTGTAATGAAACAAAATAGAGTATATTGGGAAATTATAATGGAGCTTGTTAAACAAATTAATGATTGACAGTTCAGTAGGAGGAGAGAGTGCGAAATATTCCACTCTTCTGTATTTCAGGCCCCGATATGGAACTTTCAGAGACTGGATTCTTGAGAATTCTTGAGAATCTTAGAGTAGAGAATTAGATTTTCTGAAGAAGGTGGAATTCAAATACTAACATCCTATTTCTAGTATATTGGGACTTCCCTGGTGGTGCAGTGGTTAAGATTCCATGCTGCCAATGCAGGGGGCATGGGTTCAATCCCTGGTCAGAGAAGATCCCACATACTGCATGGTACAGCCAAAAGGTTAAAATAATAATAAAGAAAAACTTATGTAGTATGTTACCTAGGACATGTTGGGCCTATATGAAATTTGCACGTTAGAGGGCATTTTTTCTTAAGTGTATTAGATCCCAGCTTGTTTATCCCTCCAAACGGCCACAAGCCAATGGCCTCCATGCACTTGGCTTCAGCTTCCTCAAGTTTGGCAGACTCCATAGACATTCCTTATGATTATACAGTGGAAGTGAGAAATAGATTTAAGGGACTAGATCTGATAGATAGAGTGCCTGATGAACTATGGAATGAGGTTCATGACATTGTACAGGAGACAGGGATCAAGACCATCCCCATGGAAAAGAAATGCAAAAAAGCAAAATGGCTGTCTGGGGAGGCCTTACAAATAACTGTGAAAAGAAGAGACGCGAAAAGCAAAGGAGAAAAGGAAAGATATAAGCATCTGAATGTAGAGTTCTAGAGAATACCAAGAAGAGATAAGAAAGCCTTCTTCAGTGATCAATGCAAAGAAATAGAGGAAAACAACAGAATGGGAAAGACTAGAGATCTCTTCAAGAAAATGAGAGATACCAAGGGAACATTTCATGCAAAGATGGGCTCGATAAAGGACAGAAATGGTATGGACCTAACAGAAGCAGAAGATATTAAGAAGAGGTGGCAAGAATACACAGAAGAACTGTACAAAAAAGATCTTCATGACCAAGATAATCACGATGGTGTGATCACTCACCTAGAGCCAGACATCCTGGAATGTGAAGTCAAGTGGGCCTTGGAAAGCATCACTACAAACAAAGCTAGTGGAGGTGATGGAATTCCAGTGGAGCTGTTTCAAATCCTGAAAGATGATGCTGTGAAAGTGCTTCACTCAATATGCCAGCAAATTTGGAAAACTCAGCAGTGGACACAGGACTGGAAAAGGTCAGTTTTCATTCCAATCCCAAGGAAAGGTAATGCCAAAGAATGCTCAAACTACCGCACAATTGCATTCATCTCACATGCTAGTAAAGTAATGCTCAAAATTCTCCAAGCCAGGCTTCAGCAATACGTGAACCGTGAACTTCCTGATGTTCAAGCTGGTTTTAGAAAAGGCAGAGGAACCAGAGATCAAATTGCCAACGTCTGCTGGATCATCGAAAAAGCAAGAGAGTTCCAGAAAAACATCTATTTCTGCTTTATTGACTATGCCAAAGCCTTTGACTGTGTGGATCACAATAAACTGTGGAAAATTCTTCAAGAGATGGAAATACCAGACCACCTGACCTGTCTCTTGAGAAATCTGTATGCAGGTCAGGAAGCAACAGTTAGAACTGGACATGGAACAACAGCCTGGTTCCAAATAGGAAAAGGAGTACGTCAAGGCTGTATATTGTCACCCTGCTTATTTAACTTCTATGCAGAGTACATCATGAGAAGCGCTGGACTGGAAGAAACACAAGCTGGAATCAAGATTGCTGGGAGAAATATCAATAACCTCAGATATGCAGATGACACTACCCTTATGGCAGAAAGTGAAGAGGAGCTAAAAAGCCTCTTGATGAAAGTGAAAGAAGAGAGTGAAAAAGCTGGCCTGAAGCTTAGCATTCAGAAAACAAAGATCATGGCATCCAGTCCCATCACTTCATGGGAAATAGATGGGGAAACAGTGGAAACAGTGTCAGACTTTATTTTTCTGGGCTCCAAAATCACTGCAGATGGTGACTGCAGCCATGAAATTAAAAGACGCTTACTCCTTGGAAGAAAAGTTATGACCAACCTAGATAGCATATTCAAAAGCAGAGACATTACTTTGCCGACTAAGGTCCGTCTAGTCAAGGCTCTGGCTTTTCCTGTGGTCATGTATGGATGTGAGAGTTGGACTGTGAAGAAGGCTGAGTGCCGAAGAATTGATGCTTTTGAACTGTGGTGTTGGAGAAGACTCTTGAGAGTCCCTTGGACTGCAAGGAGATCCAACCAGTCCATTCTGAAGGAGATCAGCCCTGGGATTTCTTTGGAAGGAATGATGCTAAAGCTGAAACTCCAGTACTTTGGCCACCTCATGCAAAGAGTTGACTCATTGGAAAAGACTCTGATGCTGGGAGGGGTTGGGAGCAGGAGGAGAAGGGGACGACCGAGGATGAGTTGGCTGGATGGCATCACGGACTCGATGGACGTGAGTCTGAGTGAACTCCGGGAGTTGGTGATGGACAGGGAGGCCTGGTGTGCTGCGATTCTTGGGGTCACAGAGTCGGACACGACTGAGCGACTGAACTGAACTGAACTGAACTGATAGACATCCCCTGGAGAAGGAAATGGCAACCCACTTCAGTATCCTTGCCTAGAGAATTCCATAGACAGAGGAGCTTGGCAGGCTACAGTCCATGGGGTCCCAAAGAGTTGGGACTGCTTCACAAACTGACCTGGTTGACCAGATGTCCCTAGCTTGCATTTTTAATATCTGGATCTATATGTATTAATATTCTAAATTTTCTGTAGAACACGGTATTCAACAGTTCTGGCACATAAAAAGAATTGTGTGTCCATATAGTACATGTGTTTGTGCTAACTCATTTCAGTTGTGTCTGACTCTGCAACTCCACGGACTGTAGCCCACTAGGCTCCTCTGTCCAATGGGCTTCTCCAGGCAAGAATCCTGGAAGGGGTTATCATGCCCTTCTCCAGGGGATCTTTGTGATCCAGGGACTGAACCTGCATCCCTTATGCCTCCTGCGCTGGCGAGTGGGCTCTTTCCCACTAGTGCCATCTGGGAAGCCCCATACAGTACATTCAGAAATGTGAAAATGTAAGCACAAGGCCAGATGGGCTTCCCTGGTGGCTCAGATGGCAAAGAATTTGCCTGCAATGCAGAAGACCCGGGTTCGATCCCCGGGACAGGAAGATTCCTTGGGGCAGGAAGATCCCCTGGAGAATGGAATGGCAACTCATTCCAGTATTCTTGCCTGGAGAATTCCCTGGACAGAGGAGCCTGACTGGCTATAGTCCATGGGGTTACAAAGAGTCAGACATGACTGAATGACTAACCCTTTTCACTTTTCAGTGAGATTGTTCCACTTTCTTCAAGGTAAGCACAAGTACTATCAAGATTTAAAACGTTAAATGGATAGCAACACAGAAGCTGCAAATACTAGAAAATAACATGCAAGTATGGTTAACTCTGTCAATAAATTCGGAAATTTGGGAGATATGGACAAATACCTAAGAGTTAACTTACCAAAAGAAAGATATTTGTGTCATAGAAGGTCATACATAGACAATATGCCTCATGATCAAATTGAAGAGTGGGTAAAAATCATTTCATAAGAAATTCTAAAGAATGCTTGATGGTGAAGTATGGCAAACACTTCAGAAACAAATAATATATACAAACAATTGCTGAGGATAGAAAAAGGGAGAACATTCCACTAATCACATTATGAGATTAGCATGACCTTGGTAGCAAAACTTATAATGAAAAGGACAATAATATGAGATTACTTCAGAAACCAAATGAAAAGCAATCAGTCAAAATGATTGTAAAAATTGAGTCCACAATATGCAAAAAGAATCAAGCACTTGGCCATAGAATTATCCTTAACTGGAAGCTGATTTTAACATTTGAAACTTCATCTGTATGATTGCTCTCAAGGAACAAAAATATATTGTCACTTCAGTGTATGCAAAAAAATCGTGTGACAAAATTCACTATGTACTTATGATAAAAATGTTCAGTTATGTAGCACTAGGAAGGAATGATCTTGTACCCAGACAAAAATATTTACAATGGCAGTTGTTCAGTTGCTAAGTCATGTCACCCTATTTGTGACCCCATGGACTGCAGCACACCAGGCTCCTCTGTCCTTCACTATCTCCTGGAGTTTGCTCAAATTCATGTCCATTGAGTTGGTGATGCTATCTAACAGTGGCAGAAGTATTATATTAAAGGCTGTATACTGAAAGCTTTTCCTTTGAGATCGGCTGTGAGTAAAAATATCTGCTTCATCACTTCTATTTTTCATGTTTTCAGATTCCCTGAACTCTTTTTTTTTTTTTTTGCCCAGCAGCATGGCTTTTGAGATCTTAGTTCTCTGACCAAGGATCAAACCCATGCCCTCAGCAATGGAAGCAGAGTCCTAAGCCCTGGACCACTAGGGAAGCGCCTCCCTGGGCTTTATAGTAAAGAAAGAAGCAAAAAATTAGAAAGAATTACTTACCACTATCTTTTATCATTAAAAGATTCCGTAAGTTTTAAGGAAACTGATAGAATCATTGGTTAAATGATTAGAATTTTTAAGAACAATTTTCAAGAGTCCTGAAGAAAAATCATTTGGATTTCTATACGCCAGCATGAAAAATTTTTAAATGCAATATAAAAAATAGCATCTTTTACAAACCATGAAAATTTGTTGAACCTAGGAATTAGTATATAATAAGAAATGTACTGGAGAAGGAAATGGTAACCCACTTCAGTATTCTTGCCTGGGAAATCCCATGGACAGAGGAGTCTGGCAGGCTATTCCCTATGAGTTAGCGACATGACTTAGTGACTAAACAACAAGAAATGTACAAAACCTCTAAGAAGAAATGATGTTATCAATTAAGGTAAATGTGACTCAAGTACTCTAAAAATAAAATTAGTATATTATAATTTGAAACAAACGATATTATAAAAATAGAGTGATGTGGGGAAAAACAAAAGCAAGTATAACAGAAGACTGTAAAAATGAGAAATTAAATGAACCTGAGAGGCAGGCTGCTGTTGCTAAGTCACTTCAGTCGTGTCCGACTCTGTGCGACCCCATAGACGGCAGCCCACCAGGCTCCCCCGTCCCTGGGATTCTCCAGGCAAGAACACTGGAGTGGGTTGCCATGATATGAAATGTAAATAAATATCAACTAAGGTGTCGAGTATAAAGGTGAAAAGTGAAAGTAAAGCATAAAATAAGGAGAAGTATTAGCCAATACATGGAATGGTTTGGAATTTTCAAATAGTTGTTAAAAATAGAAATGTCAAAACACAATGTAGGAAGTGTGACAGATATAGTTTTGTAAAATATATTGTGAATAATAAAATAATACAGGGCAGGAATAGGAAATACTAAAGAAAAGTAATGAAGAAATGAAAAATAATATCTATGGAGGAAAGGAGAAATAGTGACAATATCATGAGAAAGAAGATAAAATACAATCATATCAAACAGAAAATTGATGGAGGATTAAATTTGAAATTTAAGAGGAAGGAAGTCTCTGTAAGGAAGCTTAGGATGGGGAATGGGAATCTTGAAAAGATTTTCGTACCTCTCTCTTCTCAAAACTGAGTATCTCAGATCCTTTTTAAAAGCAGCTGGCCTCTGCCAAAAAAAAGAGGCTTCTTGGAAAGGCTGGGTCTGACCCACAAAGCCTCCCAGGGGGTCCCCTTGTCACCTGCTGTCTCCAGCACTGTGTTGGGGTCATCCTGATGTGCCCAGAAGGACAGCAAATTGCTCTCCCAGATGCAAAATGATTCTCATGGTAAACTTATTAGGATTATTGATGAGACAAAGTCATCATCTGAGGATGTAATTTTCCCCCCAGTTGAACTACATTAAAAAGTAAACTTTAGAAAATTAGAAATCAAAGTTAGTTGCCACTCTGCTGATAGAAACTCCCCCAGGATGTGATAAAACCTGGCCTCAGAGCAGCTCTTCACAGCAGAAGTTCAATTTTCCAGTTCCCCTGCTGTGCTTCCTCTTTTAGGGCTTTCTGCCCGCCAAGAGCTGCTAGCGCCTGGGAAGTGTAATTGACATATAACACTGTGTAAGTTTAGGTCTGTAAAGTCTGCAGTCCACGGGGTCGAGAAGAGTGGGACACAACAACAAAAGTTTAAGATCTACAGTGTGTTGTTTTAATGCAGGTGTTTGTTGCAAGATGATTACCATAATAAAGTTAGCTGACATCTCAATACCTCACAGAATTAGCATACTGTTAATAATGAGAACATTGGAGACCTACTCTCTTAGCAACTTTCACATATACAATACAGTACCATTAACTAAAGTAAGCTCCAATACTTTGGCCACCTGATGGGAAGAGCCGACTCGTTGGAAAAGACCCTGATGCTGGGAAAGACTGAGTCCAGAAGAAGGGGGCGTTAGAGATGAGCTGGTTGGATGGCATCATCAACTCAATGGACATGAGTCTGAGCAAACTCCAGCACACAGTGAAGGACAGGGAAGCCTGGTGTGCTACAGTCCCTGAGGTTGCAAAGAGAGGGACATGACTTAGCAACTGAACAACACCTACTATAGTAACCCTGCTGCCCTTTAAGATCCCCAGAATCTATTCATTTAAGAAATGGAAGCTCATACTCTTTAACTCAGATATCCCCATTTTCCCCACACCCCAGCCCCAACCAACCACCAATCTGATCTCTGCTTTTGTGAGTTTAGCATATTTAAATTCCACATGTAAGTGAGATCATACAGTATTTGTTTTTCTCTGCCTAGTTTGTTTCACATAGTATAATGCCCTCAAGATCCATCCACATTGTGGCAAGATTTTCTTCATTTTTTAAAATTTATTTTTTTATTGAAGTATAGTTGATTTACAATGTTGCATTAATTTCTGGTGTATAGCAAAGTGATTCAGTTATACACATACATACTTTCATTTTTATGTTGTTTTCCATAACGGTTTAACCCAGGATATTGAATACAGTTCCCTGTGCTCTACAATAGAACCTTGTTTACCCATGCTCTATGTAACAGTTTGCACCTACTAACCCCAACTGTCAGTTCACCCCTCCCCTTCTTCAGTTTTTAATAACTGATAATATTTCAATATAGAGACAGGGAAAAAAAATATATATATACCACATTTTATTTACACATTCATCCACCGATTAACACAGAGCTGGTTTTGATATCTTGTTCAGTTGCTAAGTCTTGTCCAACTCTTTTCGACCCAATGGACTGCAGCACACCAGGCTTCCCTGTCCTTCACTATCTCCCAGAGTTTGCTCAAACTCATGTCCATTAAGTCAGGGATGCCATCCAATCATCTCTTCCTCTATTGTTCCCTTCTCTTCCTGCCTTCAGTCTTTTCCAGCATCAGGGTTTTTTCCAGTGAATTGACCCTTTGCACCAGGTGGCCAAAATATCGGAGCTTCAGCTTCAGTATCAGTGCTTCCAAAAAATATTCAGGACTGATTTCCTTTAGGATTGACTGCTTTGATCTCCTTGCTTTTCTTTTCTTTTTCCCTCCTTGCTTTTCAAGAGTCTCTTGGGTATATGAATAATGCTACAAAAATGGGGTACATACATCTCTCAAAGATGGTAATTTCATCTCCCTCAAAATAAACCCCAAAGTGGGGTTAGTGTATTATGCAGTACGTGTTTACTCAGTCTGACTCTTTAAGACCTTATGGACTGTAGCCCTCCAGGCTCCTCTGCCCATGGAATTTCCCAGGCAAGGTTACTGGAGTGGGTTGCCATTTCCTACCCCAGGGAATCTTTCTGACCTAGGGATTGAGCCCACATCTCTCTCGTCTCCTGCATTGGCAGGTGGATTCTTTACTACTAGCGCTACCCTGGGAAGCCATCTGTCTTATACATAGTAGTGTGCATATGTTAATCCCATTCTCCTAATTTATCCACCCTCTCCCTCCCCTTTGGTAATCATAAGTTTTATTTCTATGTTAAAGTTCAATTTTAAAAGCTCATGGAGACAATGAAATTTCTTCAAAGGAAAAGAATCACTCATTTCATTTGCACCAGGGAAAGTTGGAAGTCAGGGGGAAAGTGAACTATTATGGGTTAAGCCCATAATCCTATGCCTGGGCAAAGCGGAATACATCAAACACTCTGAGCAAAGATTGCTCAGATTGCTCTATGTCACTTTCATCATAACCCTGAGGACTTAAAGCAAACAATGAATTGACCGAACAAAGGCTTCAAAACGACACAAGCTGAAGAGGAAGAAAAATGGTGCAGAACAAAGAAATGTGCAAATTCCATCTATTTAAAGCAAATGTTGCAGCAGAGTAGGTAGGAAAGTGTCAGGCTGTGTTTAATAAAGAATTATTGAAAATAGAGGGACACATTTCATTGACATTATCATCACATAGCGTATTGAAAATTGCAAATATATGAGCACAGCATTCGTGGGATTATTATCATGGATAGATTCACACAGACATTGAAAGTTACCTCCTACAGTTCGCTGTGCATAAGGGTGACAGCCCCAGCACTCCCGATTCACTTATGCTGCTCAAATTATTGCTTTCCTTTTAAGAAAGATTTATTTTAGTGAAATATTGTTTACCTACAATGTTGTGTTAGCTGCTTGAATAATTTATAGCTCTATCATGTGCATTTACATTTTTTAGAGAACATTGCATATAATCTCCCGGGTAATTATATTTTGCCTGTGTTAATCACCCATGCATGCCCCACTCTTTTGAGAGCTTAGAACATGTCTAATGCCTAAACATGCTATATCTGTTTGTTAAATAGATAAATGAATTTCCCTAGAGCAGTGCACATTAATAGAAATATAAGGTGGGTCCCAAATGTAATTTTAAATCTTTTAGTAGCCGCAGTTTTAAAAAAAGAGTAAAACAAAGCAGATTATTTAATGATATGACTATACTACATTTTGCTTAATCCAAATTATTATAATAGAAACAAGTAATCAATATGAAATAGGAAAATTATTAATGGGATGTTTATGTACTCTTCTTCCTTGTGAGATTCAAATCTGTGTGTATTTTTAATTTGCATTTCATCTCATTTTAGCCAACTAGCCCCATTTTAAGGGTTCAAGAGCCACGTGGCATTTTCTTCTTTATATAAATCATTCCAGAGACCCCTACGTTGCCTGTGGGCTTCGGGTCATCTCTTCAGTGTTCCTCGAGAAAAGGTCATTCTCATCTTTAAAATGGAAGAAATGCAGTTGGAAACAATTTTGTTATTTTTCATCAGCACAAAAGGGCAGATCATCGGATAGCAGGAAGAGATGATTCCATTCATTCTCTTCAGTCTCCAATTTTTCTCATGTCTATAAAACAGATAAAGGGTAATGAAGTTGTCTGAGAAATAAAAGAAGACAAAGCAACTGACTAGCAGAAGAACGATGTGGGTGGCCTGGATTTCACGAGCCGGCCCGGGGAGAGAGGGTGGGGCTGTGAATATGCGGGGCTCTCCGGCGGTGTTTGTAGAGAAGGGTCACCATGTAGAGACTGGAACACGCCATGAGGCTCACAAAGAGGAGATCTCGAATCAAGATGACACTCAAAAATGCCATTGAATAGTAGTGGTGTTCCAGCTGGTTAGTTTGGCAATATAGTGTGGAATACCCAGAACCAACAATTGTGAAGTTGAGATTGGCTACTACTGTTTTGATAATGTGGATATAGATGAGCATGTTGATGACCCAGAAGAAAAGGAAAGAGGGGTAAATACACGTAGAGAGTTTCGATTTAAGCCACGCCCACTTAGAATGAACAGGACTGATGGTGATGGCTTGGTAGGCACTCAGGAGAGCGGTGGTACAGATGGAAAGACCCCGGGTAACTCTGTGTGTGAACAAAGTTGCTTTACAACCAACATCGTCTAGAAAATGTCGTACTCCAAAGGATGACATGACATCTGGTATCAACTTGAGCACGATGGTCAGGACATTGACCAAAGTCAGGTGTATGAATATGACGTCAATGGGCTTTTTCAGGTGAGGCTGAGTTATGCAAGTGCACATTTTTAACTTGAAGAGGACCGAGTTCCCCATGAGCCCAATACAGATCTGAGACATGAAGAAGAATTCCAAAACTGCATCACTTGCAAGCATTATCTTAATCCTGTTTTATGGCTTTCATTAGGTCAGCCAGACTTCAAACAAAGCAAAATAGATTATATCCTGAAATTATAATTTATAGCGTCTGTTCAACTTTTCTGTATTTCAGACCCACATATGGCTCTTTCCCAACTGGATTACAAGGATTCTTGAGAATTTTTTGAGTACAGAATTCAGTTTTATGAAGAGGGTGTAATTCAAATATTAACATTAACTCTAGTATATTACCTATGGCATGTTGGGCAAATTAAAAAAAAGACAAATTTTAATTTGCATCTTTGAAGGCATTTTAAAGAACATTGATTTACTTGGCTGCACTGAATCTTAACTGTGGCACGTGGGATCTAGTTTCCTGACCAGGGATTGAACCCACTGCACTGGGAGCCCAGTAGAATACTACTCAGTCATGAAAAAGAATTGCAGCTAAGTGAAGTAAGTGAGGAAGACAAATACCACATGACATCACTTACCTGTGGAATCTAAAACAGGCAAAATCCAATCTATCTATGAAACATACACCAACTCAGAGACATAGAAAACAGCTTGTAGTTGCCAAGGGCTGGGGGAGAGGAATGGATTGGGGGTTTGAAATTAGCAGATGGAAACTGCTATATATGGATGGATAAACAACAAGGTTCTACTGGATAGCACAGGAAACTATATTCAATATTCCGGGCTAAACCATAATGGAAAAGAACGCAAAAAAGAATGTTTGAAAGATGATATGGGGAATGCAAATGAGAGACAATGGTAAGACAGAAAAGCTGTATACAGACTGGTTCCAATTTGGGAGAAATTGCTCATAGAAAGAGAAAAGTATAGTGAGCGTTTCTCTGCTAAAAAAGATTCCCTCCAGGAAATGGGATTCAAAAAATTATTTTTAACTCTCCAAGTTTTTTCTGTTTTTAATTGACCAAATATAATGAATGTGTTATCCACAGGGACTTCCCTGGTGGTCCAGTGGTTAAAGAACTTCACCTTCCAGTGCAGGAGGTGGGGGTTTGATCCCTGATCAGGGAGCTAAAAGTCCACATGCCTAACAGCCAAAAGAACCCAAAGTATAAAACAGAAGCAATGTCATAACAAATTCAATGAAGACTTTAAGAATGGTCCACACACAAAAACAAATCTTAAAAAAAGAAAACATGTGCATAAATCTATATAATATTTCTTGAAAAAAGAAAACATTTTTTCCTAAGAGTATTGAATTGCATGTTGTATCTGAACCCATACATTTCAACAGTCTGACATTTCTAGAGAATGTTACACTTCTAAAACCTAAAGAGAATCATATATATTTGAAGTTCGTGTTTAGAATTTTAACTACATTATATAATACTTCTAAGACAATTACCACTTAAAAATTCAACTCAGAGTCTTCCCTGGCATTCCAGTGGTTAACACTCTGTGCTTTCAATGTAGGGGGTGCAGGTCAATCCCTGGTCCCGGAACTAAGATCCTATATGCAGCGCTGCATGGCTTCCCACTCCCAACACGAATCATCTCATATAGAATTTTCCAAGTGGACAATTTGCCTCATGCTGCCTTTGTCCCATAGGTCAATTGCATTTTTCAGTGACATTTTCTGTTCTTAATAGTAAGCACTACAGAGGTTGCTGCTAAACATTTTACAAAATAAGGGTCTGTTCCCACAACATGGACGTTTTTTTTAGCCTGAAATAGCGGTCGTACTGTGGCTGATAAAAACCAAACTAATAAATAGTCCATATGTATTGCTGACTGCAAAATATCTCCAATCCATATCTTCTTGTAAACAATTTTATGTGCTTGTTACAAAACTAGAATTAGTCAGCTTACAGATAGAGTGTAAGAATGGTATGACCTCCATTAAGGCTGACGTTCAAATTCACAAGGTTATTACCTCATCCATGTTTCTTGGAATTTGGAGTTTCATGATTTCCGATTTCCTGGGCTTTGTAATAAAGTAAGAAAAAAATCAGAAAGAATTTTTTATCACTATCTTTAATCATGAACATAATCTATACATGTTAAAAAGGAAACTGATAGAATCATCAGCTTCATTTTTAGAATTTTTAAAACTGACATACAAGTTTACTGGAAGCAAAGTCAGTACAAAAATCATCTGAATTTCTGTACTGCAGTAGGATAATTGTTTTAAAATGAAATTTAAGGAATGATACATCTCAACAGCATAAAAATTTCCTGAACCCAGGAATAAATATATGTTTAATAGAAAATATGTAAAGCCTTTAAGATAAATGATGTTATCGAGCATTTTTAAATGAAAATGAGTCTACTGTAATTCCATTTGAGATAAAAACTTATATACATAAAAATAGAAAGATGCTGGGAAAAACAAAATTAAAGATAAGATTATAAAATAGTAATTAAATGAAACTGAGAGGCATTGCATTATATCAAATGTAAATAAATATCAGTTAGGGTGTAGACAATATAAGAGACCCAAAAAAGCATTACAAAAGAGGAGGTATTTGTTAAGTGAAATTGTTTGGAATTTTAAATAGCTTTTAAGAAACAAGTCGAAAGTACAATGTAGAAAATATGATAGAGTTTTAAAAGGAAAATGAATTGTAGACAGTGAAAGTAATCAACAGCTGTTCATTATTTAAGTAATTTAAGAAACATTATTTAAGAAATACTAAAAAAGGAAAAGAATAAAGTATAAAAAACAACATACCTCAAGGAAAAGAAATCGTGACAATATTGTGAGCAAGAAGATAAATATATTCATATCAAGCAAAAAATTAGCAGATTATATCTGAGCAAATAATGAAGTCTCTGTAAGGAAGCTTGGGATTGGGAGTGAAACTATTGAAAAGATTTTTAGGGACTTCCCTGGTAGTCCAGTGGTTAAGACTCTGCGCTGCCCATTGCAGAGGGCATGGGTTTGATTCCTGGCGGTGGAACTAGGCTTCCGCCTCCTCCTCAAGAAAATTAAAAAAGGATTTTATACCTCTTTCTGGCTCTCAAACCGGAGTGTCTCAGATCCTTACTGAAAGCAACTGGCTTCCGCAAGAAGGTGAGGCATCTTGGAAAGGCCGGGTCTGACCCGCAAAGACTGTATATCAGGGACCAGATGGTAGAGCGTCTCTTCCCAGCGGGTCCCCTTGTCACCTGCTGTCTCCAGCACCCGTTTGTTGAGGTCATCCTGATGCACCCGGAGGGGCAGCAAGTTGCTCTCCTCGATGCAGAATGATTCTCCTGGTAAGCTTATTACGTTTATTGACAAGAAGGCAAAGGCATGATCTGGGGACGTATTTTTCCCAGGTTGATCTACATCATTAAGTAAACGTCAGAATCTAGACAAGTGATCAAAGTTAGTTTCCACTCCCTGATGGAAATTCCCCCAGCACCTGATAAAAGCCTACCTCAGAGCAGCATCTCAGAGGATACGTTCACTTTTCCAACTCAGCCCCCCTCTTCTGAAGCTTGTTTTTTAAAACATCTTTGCTGACACAAAGCAATATGGAACATGGGCTTCCCCAGGAAGCTTTTCCCCAGTGGTAAAGAACCCGCCTGCCAAGGCAGGAGATATAAGAGACCCGGGTTCGATCCCTGGGTCGGGAAGAGCCCCTGGAGGAGGGCATGGCAACCCACTCCAGTATTCTTGCCTGGAGAACCCCATGGACATGACTGAGCTGACTTAGCACAGCAGTGCAAGATATAACATTGAATCAGTGTAAGGTGTGATGATTTGAAGCAGGTATATATTGCAAAGCGATTATCATAATAAAAGTTGGTTAACGTCTCCATACTTCACATAATTACCATCATTTTCTGTGTGATAAGAATATATTTAAGATCAGCTCGCTTAGCAACTTTCAAGTGAACGGTACAGTATTGTTAAGTATACTTTACTGTGCTGTCCCTTAGATTCCTCCAAACTGTTTATCTTAGAACTGGAGAGGCGTGGCCTTTGACTAAGATCTCTCCATTCCCCCCCACACCCCAGCCCCCGACAGCTGCCCTTCTGCTGTTTCTATGAGTTTGGGTGTTTTAGGTATCACTTGTAAGTGAGATCATACATTTGTCCTTCACTCTCTAACTCACACCGTTTAATGCTCTCAAGGTCCAGCCAAGGTCTTATAGGTTTCTTTTCAAAATTGTAATATTTATTTTTGGCCATGTTGCCTGTTGGATCTTAGTTCCCCAGTTAGGGATGGGGCCTGAGCCCCCTGCGGTGGAAGCTCGGAGTGTTAACCCCTGGTGGTGTTCAGTCAGTCGTGTCTGACTCTCTTCAACCCCATGGAGCGCAGCCTGCCAGGCTCCTCTGTCCATGGGATTCTTCAGGCAAGAATACTGGAGTGGGTTACCATTTCCTTCTCCAGGGGATCTTCCTGGCCCAGGGATCAAACCCGACTCTCCTGCACTGCAGGCAGACTCTTTACCTTCTGAGCCACCAAGGAAGCCCCCAGTATCTAAAGTAAACTGATGCAAAACTGGAATTTGGTTTTCTATCTGTTGAGAGGACAATTAAAAAAAAAAATTGATCTGCACTTGATCGTTGTTCAGTCCCTAAGTCCCATCTGACTTTTTTTGATTCCATGGACTGTCACCTGCCAGGCTCCCCTGTCCATGGGATTTCCCAGGCAAGAATACTGGAGTAGGTTGCCATTTCTTGCTCCAGGGGATCTTCCCTGACCCAGGGGTCGAACATGTCTCCTGCACTGGCAGTTGAATCCTGAGCCACCAGGATTTCTAAAAAAATTTTTCCTTACCTTTAAGTCATTTGCCTAAATAAATAAATAAAGATCTTGTGCCATGTCAAAATAATTAGTTATGTTCTATGGTAATGACCTTAGGGAGGCAGCTAAGAAAGAGACGAAAGATGGTTTTTTGATTTCTGTAAGGTAATAACTGTGTTTTGGTGCTGAAAAATAGGACGTGCTCAATAAATAATTGACTACACAGCAGATAGTATTTTAATTGTTTTTCTACGTCGATGGTGATTATTTGGGGTTATATTTCACTTAGTTTTTTAGGCTAATAAAATTAGTATTATATGAATGTGTGTCAGAGGTGTCCTTATAACCATGGGGGGAAAATCCTTAACATTTTTGTATAAATTATGTACATACAATTAATAAAGTTGATATATTAAGTTCTGTTTTGATAATATTTAAAATACATACTCTAAATGTAAATAGCCCTTTTAAGTCATTATAAAGTGTTATACATTGTAGTTATTTTCTATTTATAGTTTACTCAGGAGTAATTTCGGAGAAGGCAATGGCACCCCACTCTGGAGGAGCCTGGTAGGCTGCAGTCCATGGGGTCGCACAGAGTCGGACACAACTGAGCGACTTCACTTTCACTTTTCACTTTCATGCATTGGAGAAGGAAATGGCAACCCACTCCAGTGTTCTTGCCTGGAGAATCCCAGGGACAGTGGAGCCTGGTGGGCTGCCGTCTATGGGGTCGCACAGAGTCGGACACGACTGAAGCGACTTAGCAGTCGCAGCATGTTATCTTCATCATGTCTTTGGTCTCGATAGCATTAAAAGATCTAAGTTTTCTCTTAGCTTCTGTATTTGCCTACGAAATCTTTGTAATTTTGGTTAAATGGATAACTAAGCATTGTTTCCAACTGACCTATTTGACTAAGTGTTTTAAAACCCTTTAATATTTTTTACAAACTTTTAAAACATTAAGTTAAATTCTAAACAAGGTCTTTTTGACTTTGGACTAACTTTAAGGTATTCAGAGGCCCCTGAAATATCTCAAAGATTTGTTTTCTCTCCTTATTGAGAAAAAAGAGATTAAACTAACCAGGTATATTTGATATATTAAATTACATGGGAAGCATTGTCAAATAAGTAACAGTTTATTAACAATGTGTCTATAGAGGTATGTTATAAGTGTCCCAGAAATTGTAGGAAATTCCTAGAAGTCATATAGGTCCTGCCATGAAATTTCATCTGTCATCAAAATTAAGGCTCATACAAAAAGACTGAATTAGAATATCAAGAAAATACTCTGGGCTTCCCTGGTGGCACAGTGGATCAAAATCTGCTTGCCAATGAAGGAGACACGGGTTTGATCCCTGGTCTGGGAAGACCCCACATGCCATGGAGCAACTAAGCCCTTGAGCTACAAGTACTGAGGCCTGTGTGCCATAGAAACCCATGCTCTACAACAAAAGAAGTCTCTGCAATGAGAAGCCCAAGTATTGCAATTAAAGAGGAGCCCCTGTTTGCCACAACTAGAGAAAAGCCCTAGGAGCAACGAAGATTCAGCACAGTCAAAAGGAAATGAATAAAGTTTTTAAAAAGAAAATATCCTAAATGACTTTTATGAAAATATGTATACACAGTCACCCTTCTTAATTCGGGTGTCACATCCTTCAGACAACCTGATGATTATTCTTATAAAATGTTTTATCTATTTACATAAACTCAGCATCATAAACATGATTTCATCAAAATGAGATATACCCCCTGATATAGGCCAAAAGATCTATAGGTTATCAAATCCCTGGATGCTGAATATAAAAAAAATTCTGTAATACAACATCTTTTGTAAAGGACTTTCTCTATTTGATACTTATAAAGACTCAGAAAGGAATGTCTTCAAGAGTAGAAATTCATCACCTCGGGCAATATTATGCAAAGAACCATTTATATAAGACTTTATAAGATGAAATTAGTGGAGGAGCTATGAACTGCCTTAAACTTTTTGAATAGTGTGGAAACACAGGTTAAAATTTTGAATTGTCCCTTGACCCCAAAAGCCACCTTTAGAAATCAATTCTATAACATAAGAGCACCTATACGCAGAGAAAGAACATGGAAAGATATCCCCTGAACTGCTATATATAGTGGGGAGAAGTAAAACCAACTGAATTCCTGGGAATAGTGGAGAAGTTGAAACCAACGTGGGAGAATCCATATCCTGAAACGGTCTCTGACTCTTTCACTGAGTTCTGTCTGTATGTGCTGATGTGTTTCGTTAGGATGGGGTGACTTTGTCACACTGTTGGTAGAGCTGACCCTGTCATTTTGGGGTCCTCAGCTACTGGTCATCCTCCTTCTACTGAATCTTCACAATGTCATCTCATCTCCTGCCCCACGATACTGTCCAGAGATGCAGGGTCACCTGCATGCTGAATCTCCTCTTGCCCAGGCAGGCTACCATCTTGCTTAGGTCCTGTCTATGTGTTGGGACTTCAAGCCTGCAGTCACATTCCAAGGCAGCCAGACACATACATCTCCAGGTCTTGGCGTACCTGGTCCTGCTTCCAGGTAAATGTCTGATCGTTCAGATGATAAGAATTTTTGGGTTTCTTGGTGTGATTTTTTTGGTCTAGTATGGGAAGGGGCAATGCATATGTCTCCTTCGTCATTGCCAGCATCCTAGATGGCTGGATTCATGTCTAGCCCATATAGACACCCAAGGAATATTGTGATAAACAAATGAATGTTGCCACGCTCTCCATTATTCTTCAAAATCAAACTATTTTCTCTTGTGTAACTGTCTTTCATTTGAAAAAGAATTTTTTTTTTTACCTAGCCACTAGCATGCTAAAACCTTAACAGACATAATGTCCAGCAACAATATTTCAGTTAAAAAAAAAAAAAGTTTTAATAGGCAAAGCCTGGATAAAAGAGGGCAATTATGAATGACTGGGTTTTTAGATTGGTGAATATCAATAGGATGCAATTTAAAAAAAAAAAAAACAGGTGGGACTTGCCTGGCAGTCCAGTGGCTAAGACTGTGCGCCCAATGCCAGGGGCCCGGGTTTGAGCCCTGGTCAGGGACCATCATCCCACATGCACCAACTAAAGGTCCCAAGAGCCACAGCTGAGATCCAGTGTAGCCAAAATAAATAAAAATAAATATTTTTTTTTTAAAAGGAAAACCTGCCATTTGGAACAATTTGGGAAACTGAGGATTATTATGCTTTTCGAGATAAGTCAGACAGAGAAAGGCAAGCCACATGGCCTCATTTATATGTGGAATCTAAAAAAAGCCTAATTCAGGATAAATATCCAATGCTGTTGCTTATATGTGGTGTCAAAGAAAGTGGTACAAATGAACTTGTTTACAAAATAGAAACAGAATCACAGATGTGGGAGATTGGGATTGACATATACCCAATGCTGCATATAAAAGAGATAACTAATAAGGACCTACTTAAAGCACAGGGAACTCTACTCAATACTCCGTAATGGCCTATATGGGAAAAGAATCTAAAAAAGAGTATATTTATGTATATGTATAACTGAATCACCTTGCCGTACGCCTGAAACAAACACAACATAATTTCAATAAACATTTTAAAAATAACAAAGGATACCATAATTTAAAATTTTTTAATGAAAATTAAGAAAGCCTGACTCCTAGAAACAGACAGCAGAATGTGATTGTCAGGGCCTGGACAATGGGGGAAATTGAGAGATCTTGGTCAAAGGACACAAACTGCCATTTCTAAAACAAATAATTTCTGGGACTCTAGTCAATAGCCTGGTTACTATAGTTAACACTAATTAACAATACTGCACTGTATACTTGAGAGTTACCGGGAGCGTAGATCTTGAATGTTCTACACACACAGAGAGACACAGGCACACAGGTAATTATGTGAGATGACTGAGACATTCACTTTATTATGGTAGTCATTTTGCAATATCAGTTGACCAACAACACAAAGGTTAGGGGCTCTGATGCCCGCACAGTTGAAAATCCAGTGAGCCGTCTGTATTTGCGGTCTTGGATCAGTGAAGTCAGTCGACCGTGGATCGTATAGCACTACAGTACATACTTAGTGGGAAAAATGATCCACGTATAAGTGGATCCGCTCATTTGCAAACCCATGTAGTTCAGCGTATCAGATCACCACATCATACTCCTTAAACTTACACAGTGTTACATGTCAACTCTATCTCAACAAAGCTGCGGGGAAAGTTAACAATAAAAGCAGGAGGCATAATATATATGGAATTTAGAAAGACGGCAACGATGACCCTATATATGAGACAGCAAAAGAAACACAGGTGTAAAGAACAGACTTTTGGACTCTGTGGGAGAAGGCGAGGATGGGATGATTTGAGAGAATAGCATTGAAACATGTATATTATCATATGTGAAATAGATCGCCAGTCCAGGTTTGATGCATGAGGCAGGATGCTCAGGGCTGGTGCAGTGGGATGACCCAGAAGGATGGGATGGGGAGGGGGGTTCAGGATGGGGAACACATGTACACCCATGGCTGATTCATGTCAATGTATGGCAAAAAACACTACAATATTGTAAAGTAATTAGCCTCCAATTAAAATTAATTATTTTTTTAAAAAAGCAGGAGGCATAAAAGGCTAAAGAGGGAAAGTGAACTGTGATTTCTGAGGAGCTGCTCTGAGGTTAGAGTTTAACAAGTCCTGGGGGAATTTCCATCAGTGAAGTGAAAACTGACTTTGATCACGTCTCTCGATTCTGAAGTTCATGAGGTCGATCTACTGGGAAAATGTACATCCCCAGATGGGGCCTTTGCCTCCTCGTCAATAAACCTAGTAAGTTTACCATGAGAATCACTTTGCATCTGGGAGAGCAATTTGCTGCTCCTCTGGGTGCGTCAGGATGACCCCAGCAAACACAGTGCTGGAGACCGCAGGTGATAAGGGGATCCGCTGCGGGGAGAAGCCCTGCTCTCTGGCCTCCCGTATACACTCTCTGTGGGTCAGACCCAGCCTGTCCAAGATGCTTCCACCTCCTTGGGGAATCTGACTGCTTTCCTTCAGGATCTGAGACTCTCAGCCTCAAGAAAGAGACAGTGGTATGGAGACCTCTCCAGGATTCCCTTCCCCATCCAAAACTTCCTTATGGAGTCTGCCATTTTTTTCAGACTTAACCTTCAGTTAATTTCCTGTTCAATAGAAGTGTGTTTTATCTTCTTTCTCCTAATATTGCCCCCATTCTCTTTTCTATTGCGTTGCTTTCTGCATTCTTTCATTTCTTTTACTCATTACTATCACTTACAGCTCTCCAATACTGTTTCACTGTCCCTCTTTTTGTTTCCATTTAAAACCGTATCACATTTTCTTTATTGTATTTTGACTTTCAGTGTATTATTAGCAACTATTTGAAAATTCCACACGGTCCATGTATCAGCTAATATCACCCTTTCTTTATGTTTCCTTTTGTCTCTTCTTTATTCTCTGCATTTGGGTTGTGCTTCGTCACTCAGTTGTGTCCAACTCTGTGAGACCCCTTGGACTGTAGCCCGCCAGACTCCTCTGTCCCTGGAATTCTCCAGGCAGAAATACTGGAGTGGGTTGCCATTTCCTTCCTCCAGGAGATCTTCCCAAACCCAGGGATCGAACCCACATCTTCCATGTCTCCTGCATTTGCAGACAGGTTCTTTATTGAACCAGGGGGGAAGCCTTTTCTCTATATTTAGTTGTTATAAATTTACATGTGATAAAATTTGCCTCTTAGTTTCACTTCATTCCTTTCCCAGCCATCAGTATGCCTCACTTTTGTTTTTCTATGTTAAGATTTTATTTTTAATAGATAATACCTTTTTAATTGTATTTTTATGGATAATGCCATTTATCTCAAATTATTGTACATCATTTTCAATTAAAATGCTTTAATCACACATAGACAGATATATACCATTGTTTTCTCTTAGAGGTTTTACATATTTCTAATCATACATTAACTCCTAGATTTAACAGATTTTATGCTATATTAATAGCACTTTAAATTGCACTTAAAAACTATTTTTATGCTAGCACATAGAAATCCAAAAGAAATTTTTTTACTGACTTTGCTTTCAGTAATCCTGACAATTACTCTTAAATAGTCCAATAATTCAACCAATGATTCTATTGGTTTCCTTCTTTAAATTTACATACTGTCAATGACAAAAAGTCTTCCTTCTTCACTTTCTTTCTTTACAGTAAAGGCCATGAAATCTGAAAAAATGAGGAACAGGAGTGAGAGAAAATATTTTTACTTAGTGCCGATCTCAAATGTAAAGCTTTTCATATGTAACCTGAATTAGGAGTGTTGTCATTGTTGATACTTTTGTCGGGGTAAGAGTATTCCTTTCCATTGTTGATACCTAAATATTTCTATCATAAATATATGTTGAATATCCTAAATTTTATCATATGGTCTTCTGCATATATTAAAGCAATCATCTACTTTTGTTCTTTTAGCCTACTAGTTTGGGTAATCATTGGAGAAGGAAATGGCAACCCACTCCAGTGTTCTTGCCTGGAGAATCCCAGGGAGAGAGGAGCCTAGTGGGCTGCCATCTATGGGGTCGCACAGAGTCGGACACGACTGAAGCGACTTAGCAGCTGGGCAGTCATGCAGATGAAGTTTCAACAGTACAGCTTATCTTTTATGTTCAGATAAACCTTTGGTTAAGTGCTTGATGTTTTTATGCACTGTAAACATAATTTTACAGTTATTCTGTAACTTTTTAAAAATGTTTTTGCTTATGAAATAGAGTTGGCATTGTCTTTGTCATACTTTGTTATTTTTTTGCTTCCAAAGTTATGTTAAGCCCATAATATGATTGATGGAATATTCTGTTATTCTCCCTTTAGCAGTGGTTCATAGATATTATTTATATCTGCTGTGTTTGGCACACTTCAACATCGAAAGATGCTTTGATACAGCTTCTGGATGAATTTTTCCTATGATCAATGTTATCATGAGGAACTTTATATAATTATGTCTTTCTATTATGTCAATATATTTGGGGGGTTAAGTTAAAGTCTTCTGGAGTTTTGTCCCCCAATCTCCTAAATTTCCAAATTTATTGGCATAGATAATGGTGTCGTTGTTGTTCAGTTGCTAAGTCATGTTGGACTCTTTGAGACCTCCTGGACTGCAGCACGCCAGGCTTCCCTGTCCTTCAGCATCTCCCCGAGCTTGCTCAAACTCATGTCCATCGAGTCAGTGATGCCATCCAACCATCTCTTCCTCTGTCACCCTCTTCTCCTTTGGCTTTCAGTCTTTCTCAGGGTCTTTTCCAGTGAGTTGGCTCGATAATTGTAGTATCATGTTATTTTTCTAATATTTGTCAGCTTCTCTGTCCTAGCAGTAATTTTAAAATTCTAATATTATTTGTGAGTTCTCCCTTTTTTAGAAACCTAATTCTATATCAGAGATTCTCAAGAATTCCTGGAACTGAGGGTCTGGAAGTGACACATCTTGGCCTGAAATACAGAAGAGTTAAACATTCCTGTCCCTTACCTTGACACTGAACTGTCAATCCTTATACCCTTTCACAGCCTCCATTATGCATAACTTCACAATATAATTGATTTTATTTTAAACCTGGTTGACCCCATTATAGTGTATAAAACATCAGTCTCATAATGTTTCCACGTGAAGTGATTTGGGGACTTTTCTTCATATTTCAAATTAGTATTGGGTTCATGGGGAACTCACTGCTTTCCATGCTTTGTGTATATATCTTCTTAGATAAAAATCACCTGAAAAAACCCATAGATTTGATCTGTGTACATCTGACCTCGGTCAATGCTTTGACCATCTTGTTCAAGTTGATATCAGACATTCTGTGATTAAAACAAACATTTTCTGGATGATGTTGGTTGTAAGGCCACTTTGTACATATATAGAGTTTCCCGGGGTCTTTCCATCTGTACCACTGCTCTCCTGAGTGGGTACCAAGCCATCACCATCAGTCCTGTTCATTCGAGGTGGGCGTGGCTTGGATCTAAACTCTCTATCTGCATTTACTCCTCTTTCCTTTTCTTCTGGATCACCAACATGCTCACCTATAGCTACATCACTGAAACTCTAGAAGCCGATCACAATGTCACGATTGTTGGTTTGGAGTATTCGACACTATGCTGCCAAACGAACCACTTGAGACAGAATCATTCGGTTGCATTTGGAAGTGTCGTAATAATTCGAGATCTCCTCTTTGTGATCCTCATGATGTGGTCCAGTCTCTACACCGTGAATCTCCTCTACAAACACCACCAAAGGGCCCAGCACATTCACAGCCCCAGCCTCTCTCCTCAGTCATCTCCTGAAATCAAAGCCACCCACACTATTCTTTTGCTGGTAAGTTGCTTTGTTTTCTTCCATTGCTCAAACAACTTCATTGTCTTCCATTTGTTTCATAAACTTGAGAAAAATTCAAGACTGAAGAGAATTACTGGGATATTTTCATCCTGCTATCCAACCGTCTGCCCTTTTGTGCTGCTGAAAAACAGTAAGATTACTTCCAGACTCACTTCTTCCCTCTCCAAGCTGAGAATCATCTTTTCCTGAAAGATATTCAATAGATGGTCTCATATCCACAACTTCCTGTGACAACCAGAGTCTCTATAATTTACAGAAGGAAGAAAAAAAGTGCTGTGTGGCTCTTGAACTCTGAAATGGGCCTGAGTATGAATTGAGACAAGTTCTCCATTAAAAAATACATAGATTGGAAGTCTTATAATGAAAAAGAGCACATCAATATGAAATTAATAATTTCCACATGGACTACTTGTTTACAATATTTTGAGTTAAAATACGTTATACAATGTGATTAAAACTAACTTTATCTGCTTGGTTTTGCTCTATTGAAAATGTGGCTGCTACCTCGCTCAACCAACTCTGGGAATACAGTAAGTCGCCTACAGACAAAACCTGCAGGTTGTGACCTCTCAAAGATGTGGACGTTGTTTGCCATCATGTCCAACCACATAAGTTGGTTAACGTAGCTGGAGTACATTGTCCGCTCCATGCATCCTCTATAAGTGGTTGTGTTTTGCGTCCTTTACTGGACAGTACTACGTAGAGTTCTGTGGAACCGTACCTTTATTTCAAGCCAGATCTGCAAGAGGATGACTTCACTGAACTCTCTGGTGTGTAACGAGGAGCTTACTAATGAAACTGATGGAGACCTGATGGAATCAAAAGCCCGGAGAAAGGACGACGAGAGACAAGAGGAAGAAGAACTCACTGAAGAACCAAAGAGATTCACGATGCAGGACAGGGCAAGGGGATTTTCTTCATTCCAGGAGGCACTGTTCGTGTTTTGAAGCACAGGATCTGAACGGAGAATGGTACCGGGAGCTTGCGGCAGCCATTCAGAATGCAATCCAGTACTGCCGTGTCATCTATGAGGAGAGGAAAAAAAAAAAGAGTACGAACCAGACATCACCGGATCGTTTTTTCACGGGAGTAGATAAAAACCGAATCCGGCAAGGAACCAGAATCTGTGCCATCAGCGTCAGGAGTGGGTGAATTTGTGGCTTGCCCTCTGTCTCCTATCGCTGACGACCCTTCAGCTCTGCCATCCCCCACCACGTCTCTCTCCTCCGGTTAGTGATTCTTCTCTCCTGTTCACTCGGTGCCAGCCCCTGTATGCCAGCTGCTGTACTGCACTACTGTACTTTTCGAGGTTCTCTAAGATTAAAAATGTTTTCTTTATTTTTCCTGTCTGGTTTTTAATGTATTGTGTGAAAAGTATTATAGATCTCTTACGACACAGTACTATATAGACAATTGCATTGTCGACTTAAAAAAAAAATAGTCACCACCTAAAAGTTGAGAGTTATGTTTTATTCAGTGGGAATTCTTAGGACGTCAAGCCTGGGAGGCAGCATCTCAAATGACCCTGAGAGAACTGCTCTGAGGAGGCAAGGGGATGACCCAGGTCATATAGAGGTTTTGCAACAAAGGGCAGGTAGTCAGAACATCAAATGATTATTGTTAATCAAGGAAAACCAGATACTCCAAGTGAAGGAATTCAGCGCTTTTTTATGCGTGGGAAGACACAAGGTGACCACATAACCTCATTACCACACTGATGTTTTAGTTATAAGGAAACCCGAAACAGGCAAAGGGCCACCTAACAGGCTACCCCTGGGTGCAGCTGTGATTTGATCAAATATATTACCATGTACATTTCCACCACATAATAGCAGTGTGTTGGGTTTCAATGTGTGTACTTTTTGCCCTGGAATGAGATTTATAAACTTTCCTCTTGGCTTTGAAAGGAAAAAAAAAAAGGCTTTGTTAAAGGTCCTCTGCAAAGTCCTTCTCAAGAATATTATGTGGCTCGCATGGGCGTGTACAGCAGTTCTTCAAACATCACAGCCACTGCCCGGCATCCCTCATGCCTTCAGGCCTTAGACTTATACTGTCCAGGATGCCGGCAACTAGACACCGGTGGCTATTTAAATGGAAATTGATTTAAATTCAGTGAGCTTAAATAGTCACTTGTGTTTTGGCGAACTCTGAATAAGATCTGTACCTGAATTAACAGAATCTTATCAGAGTCAATTTCCTGGTTATTGGCAGTATGCTTAGGCTTCCCAGGTGGCTCAGTGGTAAAAACAAAAACCCCGCCTGCCAGTGCAGGAGATGCGGGTTCAGTCTCTGGGTCGGGAAGATCCCCTGGAGAAGAAAATGGAAACCCACTCAGTATTCCTGCCTGGGACACCCTATGGACAAACGAGCCTGGCGGGCTACAGTCCAGGAGGTCGCAAAGAATCAAACAGGACTGAGCATGCATGCAGGCACATGGTGCCAGGAAGGCTAAGAGGTATCCATGGCGGGGAGCTGGGTGAAGGGTACATGGGAAAGCTCTGTGCTAATTTTTGCAACTTCTCGTGAGTCTTAAAGAACTGCAAACTAAAAAGTTACACCCCTCCCCAAAAAATCACGTCCACAGGGGCACTAACCATGTTTCAAAGGCTCAAAGGAACCACAGGGGCCTGGTCGCTAAGATACTGGACGGCCTAGATGCGGAGTGTTTCTGGAGAGATGCTATTGGACTGCGCTGTCTGAAACTGGGCGTCCACTGGACTGGGTTCCCTCCCATTCCAGCTCTGGGGACATGGAGCCCTCGTTGGCCTCCTCGCGGCCCCACACCCCACCCTCACCCATCCGGATGCACACTCTGATGCTGCAGCAGGTTGCTGGGATGCGCGAAGCCCTTGCCACAGAGACCACACTTGTAGGGCGTGTCTCCCGTGTGCAGCCTCTCGTGGACTGCGCGGTAGTTCAGGTCCTTGAAGTGCTTGGGGCAGAAGCGACAGGCGTGGGGGCGCACGGGGCTGTGTACCCGGCGATGCTGTAGGAGCAGCGATGGCCTGGAGAAGGCTTTGCCGCAGGCGTCGCAGGGATAGGGCCGCTCGCCCGTGTGCGTGCGCCGGTGGATGGCCAGGTAGGACGATTGCTTGAAAGCCTTGCCGCACGTGGTGCACCTGTAGGGCCGCTCCCCCGAATGCACGCGGCGGTGAGATGCCAGCGCGTTGGACTGCTTGAAGGCCTTGGCGCACAGCGGGCACACGAAGGGCCGATCGCCCGTGTGCACACGCTCGTGCACCCGCAGGCTGTGACTGTGGGTGAAGCGCTTACCGCACACCCCGCAAGCATGCGGTTTGTCCACGCAGTGCTGCCGCCGGTGGAGAAGCAGGGCCTGCCCTGCTGCGAAGGCCTTGCCGCAGTCCTGGCAGGGGAAGGGCCGCAAGGGAGCGTGCAGCGGCTCGTGGCGGTGCAGCTCGTAGTGGGTCTTGAAGCGCTTCGGGCAGGACTGGCAGGGGAAGGGACGCTCGCCCGTGTGGATGCGGCGGTGCTCCTGGGGACAGGGACAGCAGAGGGAGTGAGGACATGCATCTCTGCACGACACTCCTCTCCGACAGGTTCACCCCTAGTCCTCGTAGGTCTCCGGGAAAGAGACTAGGTGAAAGTATATATTTGTTGTGGTTTAGTCGCTGAGTCACGCCCGACTCTTTTGCGACCCCATGTACTGTAACCCTCATGCTCCTCTGTCCATGGGATTTCCCAGGCAAGCATACTAGAGTGGGTTGCCATTCCCTTCTCCAGGGGCTCTTCCCAACCCAACTGAACTCGCACCTCCTGTTTGGCAGGTGAATTCTTTACCACTGAGCCATCAGGGAAGCCCATGAAGGTACACATACCAATTGTTTAAGCATTTTTAAAAACTACAAATCAAACTATCAAATAAAATAAGTTCTTCCTTCTCCTTAACAAATAGACCTTCACCATGATCTAGAAGCCTAGGTTCGAATTCACAATTTTTGGAATCCTCAGAATTGCACACTAGAACTTGGTGGCCCAGGTCAGCTGGCAGAGGCTTCCCAGGCCTCAGGGGATATTGCACCCACAAATGGACAGCCCTGCCCAGATGCCCAAGCCTCCCTGCCTCCCTTCCAGGCTAAAAGGTTATGCCTGCTAGAGGGGGCAAAGTGCACCCTGGGGATGGTGGATCTGGAGAAAGCCCTGGAAGCAGCCTTAGGGCTCCTTGGGCAAAGAATTTCAGGGTCCCTGGACTCAATGGACGTAAGTTTGAGCAAACTCCGGAAGATAGTGAAGGACGGGGAAGCCTGGCTTGCTGCAGTCCATGGAGTCGCAGAGTCAGACGCTACTGAGCAGCTGAAGTTTGAACATCTGGTTCAACGCCCTGCCCCGCCCCTTTCCCACAGACCCCGCCCCCCACAAGGCCCCACCCACATCTGGACACGCCCCGGTTCAGCCCTACCCCTTTTCTTCAGGCCCCGCCTCTTTTGGCCCCGCCCCGCGGGCCGCACCTGTAGGTTGCTGGCACGCTTGAAGCGTTTGCCGCAGGCGTCGCAGCCGTGCGGCCGCTCGTCGCTGTGCACCAGCCGGTGACTCTTGCAGTCCGAGTGGCGTTTGAAGGCGGCCGCGCACAGGCCACAGCGGAAGGGCCGCGCGGCCGTGTGCACCACCTCGTGGCTCAGCAGCTCCCACGCGCGCTTGAAGGCCTTCCCGCAGGCGGCGCAGCTGAATCGCCTGGGCCGCGCCAGCCCCTCCCAGCCCTCAGAGCCGGCTCGGAGCAAGCCTGGCCCCCTCTTCTCAGAGCGCTCCTCCGCGGAACCGTCGGGCACCAGGCGCGCGGTCGAGTACGCCCCGTGCTCGTCGATGAGCTGCACCAGGGTCCCCGCCTCCGCCTCGGCTCCTCCGGACGCCTGGGAGAAGTGGAGAGAGGGCACAGTCCTCGGGTCATCCGCCCCCCACCCTGCCCCCGATTCCACCGCTGCCTAGGCATGACCATGGCTGGAAACTGCAGCTGTCTCATCTGCAAAATGGGCAGATAACGGGACCTCCCTCCTGGAGCGGCGGTGATGCTGGTCAAATGGGTTATGATTGAAATCCTGTCACCTCACTCCATGCCTGCCCCTTCTGATGGCTTCATCTGAGGAAAAGGCAGCTTCTTTCCCCCAAGTGCTCGGGGCAAAAACCTGCCACCTCTTTCGCACACACCTTCATCTAATTCCTTATTAAGCCTGTTGGCGCCAATTTGAAAATACATCCAGAATCGGACCACATCTCACCACCTCCACAGACAGCCCCCTCTTATGAACCGAATCATCTTTTGCCCGTGCGGTGTGCTCAGTCGTGTTCGACTCTGTGGCCCTATGGACCGTGGCCCGCCAGGCTTCTCTGTCCATGGGATTCTCCTGGCAAGAATACTGGAGTGGGTTGCCGTGCCCTCCTCCAAGAGATCTTCCCGACCCAGGGATCGAACTCGCGTCTCTTATGTCTTCTGCACTCGCAGGCGGGTTCTTTACCGCTGGTGCCACCTGGGAAGCCCCATCGCTTGCCCGGGTTACTGCAATTGTTGGCTCTCTGGGTTCCCTGCCTCAGACCGCAATCCCCAGGTCTGTTCCCCACGCGGCCGCCAGAGGGCGCCTGTTAACACCTACGTGAGCTCACGTCGGTTCTCCGCTCAGTGCCCTCCCCGGCTCCGCTCTAATTCAAAGAGCCCGAGTCCTTACAAAGACCCAGGAGGCCCTGCACGACCCGCCTGCGTTCCCCCTTTGACCTCATCTCTCGCTGTCTCCCCTAGGCTCACTAGGCTCTGGCCACACCCAAAGCCTCCTCAAGGGAGTTGGTGCCTGGAACCCTCTTCCCCTCCCTCACCTTGATCGGGTCTTTTGTCAAATGTCACTTCTCCTGGAGACCTTTCCTTCTCATCAAGCCAGGAGGTGATAGACCTGGGGATCAAACTCACAGCTGCTTGAACCTCTATGCAGACCGAGGCCCAGCCCCTGGGGGGTGAGGGGTGGGGTCTCACCTCTTCTTCTGGGTCCTCAGCATCCTCAGGGTGTGTCCTCAGGTGAGATGGATCGAACCCCAGACAGTCCGGGGGTTCTCCGGGATCCACTTCTCCATCTCCCGGCTTCATGAGGTGGAGTCTGTCCCTGATCAGCTCTTGGGCTCTGGATGCTGAGGTGAGGGTGAGGCAGGGCTGCTACAGGTCAACTCCTAGTGGTGAGGAGGCAAAGGGGGCTGAGGAAGAAAGAAGGGAGGTGACAGGGAAGGTTTTCTCCAGGCCGCTGGTGTTGAAAGGGAGAACTCAGAGTTCTCATCTGCCCTATCTCTCTCCAAGACCCTCCTTGGAACAATGGCAGACATTCCCATGGCCTCCGCCACCAACTACACACTGTACTCTCTCCCTCGCCACAGCCCTGAAACCGGTGTCCTCGCCCAGCCTCCTCCCGGGCCTCCCTGCCTCCAGTCTCTCCTGTCCAGTCCATCTCGCACACGGCCCCAGGCAGGTTTTTCTACACTCAGAACTGATCTTGCCCCTCTCCGGCTCACAACCCGCCCATGGCTCCGCAGTACCGCGGGACGGCGTCAGGCCCCTCAGCCTGGCCGTCCAGGCCCCTCTGATATGTCCCCTGCATCCTCTCCAGCATCACTCTCGATATGTTTGCCCGCGGACCTTACATTCCAACAGGCAGACCCTCCTTCTGCAAGTAGGTCCTTGACTCTTCCGTCAATGGGGCGTTTGCACCTGTTGTTCACCTACATCTCAGAGCCTCTGTTCTCTGTTAGAATTCAACTCCTGCCTCAAAGCACAATTCAAACCTGTTACCTGCGCATCCATTCACCCTGACCCTCCCCATTCATACACGCAGAGGTCACTCCCAAACATTGCCCAAATTTCTCCAAACAATGGTCTCTCCCAACCATTCATCCCCCTCATTCGGACACACAATGAACTCGCCCACCCCAACTCCCACCTTCGCACCCAATAAACTCGCCCATCCAGAGGCCCCGCCTGCTTTTTTTGACAAAGGTCTTCCAGGCCCCGCCCCCTTGACACAGTCTCCTGAAGGCCTCCCCCGCTCCTCCTCCGTATGGACCCCCTTTCCCCCCTCCCCCCATTTTTTCTTGACCTCGGAGACGAGGGTCTCGTCTGCTGAATGGTCTCTGTCCACTATCCACCCCTCTGCTGGAAACTTGGTATGTCCTGGAGTGGTGAAAGAGAACGGGAATCGGGCGAGACCATTACCCGAGCGGGGCGGGCTGCGAGGTATAAAGGGAGTCCCTTCAACTAGGACTGAGTGGAGCTCTGGTTCCCCCAGTGCCTTTCAGATTCGACCTGTATCTTCCCAAACTTCGTCGCCTCACCTTTAGGTTCAGGTATATTGCGGATTCACAGGAGTCTGCATCTGCAATGGGAATGGAGGCAGCGGCCCATCCCCCACCCGAATGCGCATGCGTAGTGCATTTCTGGTACAGTGGCTGGTTTTTATCAGGAGGTTGACAAGGGGGTTTTCTCTCCCTCTGTAACTTAACTATATCTCCACTTAACGTCAAACCACTGCTTCAGTCTCTCAGAAAGAAGCGGGGAGGGCAGATATATAGTAATAAGCAATTACTGATGTGCTTGCTGCTGCTGCTAAGTCGCTTCAGTCGTGTCCGACTCTGTGCGACCCCATAGACGGCAGCTCACCAGGCTCCCCAGTCCCTGGGATTCTCCAGGCAAGAACACTGGAGTGGGTTGCCATTTCCTTCTCCAAATCTTCTTCTGATGTGCTTAACATCTGCTAAATATAAACACAGCATTCTCATTTTTCAAAACAGCCTTGGTGCGTTACTATTAGCCTCATTTTCCACATGAAGAAACTGAGGCTCACATGGAAGGAGCCTCAACAAATGCGTGACAGCCGTATTGGTGGCCTGCTGTGTATGACTCCATTCAGACATTCTTTGCTAAAATGAGAGCCACTGAAAATGCAGGGGTGGAAGTTGAACGGGGAACTACCCTCCTCTCTGCTGTGTGTCCTTAGGAAAGTCATGGAACCTCTCTGATTTACTTTCCCCAGCTGGAAAATCGTCACGATAGCCACCTCCTTGAGTGTTTGGGGTGATCTTGTAGGTAAACCACCTGGCACAATGTAGTAGAGGGCTAATTAAATACTGGCATGGGGACAGGCATAAGATTTTGATGAGGGAAGAAGGCCAACTGTGAAGAGAGTTCTGTACTATCTACACAGAGAAGAATTACTGCCACCCTTTACTACAAAGAACACAGGCCCACAGTCTCAAATGGCTTTCTTCAGCAGACTGTTTCAAACCATATTTTTGGAACCCTAGGGTTCTTCCCAGGTTCATGAGACCAAGCTTGCGGGTGGAGCAAGGGGGCAGGACCCTGTGTATACTAACTCCTGCTTTAACTTCAGTAATAATTTTGATGATGACAGGCAGTCTTCCAAACATATTGCATGTATTATTCCTTAGTTAGTCTTCAAACCTATCAGATGGATACTACTATTATTTCCATTTTACAGATGAGGAGACTGAGGCACTGGGCATTTGATAATCCTGCAAATAGCAATGAGTTCCACGAAACACCCCAAGTCCTCCTCTACCACCCCCCACATTTGTGTGTCTTTTTGTTTGTTTGCTTTATTCATACATTTTCTTTAAAAGTTTTTTACTTTTACTTTTTAATTGGAGCACACATTCTTTTTCTAATGTAACACTTATGTCCCAATTCCCCATCAGTTGAATTCCTGGTATCAGTTCCTCTTCTATGTCTCCCAACTCTACTATGACTCTAACACTCCTCATCTCCCCTGTAATACCACAGCTCTCAAATTCTGAATCGCCTCCATTCGTTTAGTCGACAAAATTTATGGAGTGTCCCCTCTGTGCCAGGCACTCTTCTGGGCACTGGAATTTTTCATGGTAAACAGCACAAGCCCTCCCCCTAGTGGGGAAGATGAGCAATTAAAAGATAAATGAACAATATACTTTTTTAAGATTCTGATAAAGTTTCTGCAAGAAATAATACAGGGAGATGGGATAGTTGCTGGTGGTGGGAAGAGGGTGATGGCTACTTTAAATAGGGCTGTCCAGGGCATCCTCTCCTGGGAGGCCTGAAAGGCAAAGAGTTGGGTGAGCAATCCAGGTAAAGGGACTGGAAGGGGCAAACAATGAATTAAGCTGGTTCTGTTTTTGCAAAAGGATGGAGCCAGCTGTAGGTGAGGCAGGATGGCAAGTGATAAGAGATATGTCCGGACAGTTAGGAGTCAGGAAACCCCAGTTGCCTTTAACATCCCAATTCACCCTGTATATCAGCGCCAGTCAACAGAACTTTCTTTGATAATGGAAATGTTCCACATCATCAGTATCCACAACAGTATTTGCAGTGGAGTGAGTGTGGCTGAAGAACTGAATTTTTAATCCATTTCTCTGTAAGTTAGCCACAGGCGGGTACCTGCTACGATACTGGACAACACAGCTGTACAGTGGGAGCCGCTCAGTCATGTCGAACTCTTGTGATCCCATGGACTGTCCCCTGCCGGGCTCCTCTGTCCATGGAGTTCTCCAGGCAAGAATACTGGGGTGGGTAGCCATTCTCTTCCCCAGGGGATCTTCCCGACTCGGGAAGGGGATCCAACCCGGGTCTCCTGCACTGCAGGCAGATTCTTCACCGTTTGAGCCACCAGTGAAGCCCATACAACTTCTGATTACACCTCAACATCAAACTCTTCCTGTAACTCCCCCCACAACCCCAAACATTCCAATGCTCCCTACAAGCCTCCACTCGTCTCTATAAGAATCCTGTAACAACCGCACAAACAACCTTATGCTCGTTCCTGTTCTTTTTACATATGAATTCGCTAAAACACTCCCACCCCCCTTTAGTATCTCATAACGCCCCCAATTTCACACCCGATTCCGCATCACACTCTCCGTTCCTCCGAGCATCTCAGTTAGTTCCTCGGGCTGTTATTCTATTTTCTCCCATGACAACCCTTAAATCCTTTCATCTCACCCCCATCCTCGTCTGCCCCAGGGTTGCCATGGCAACGCCCGTCTCTGATCTCTCTCTCTCTTCCCGCAGTCCCCCGCAGCAACCCTCCGCGCACCTAGCCAGGCTCATCACTATGGAAACCGGAGCAGTCTCTCCACCCACCTCACGGTGAGATGTTCTGAGACCCAGACCCTTTAGACACGAGAGAGCCAGATGAAACTAGGGGGCCCCACAATTCTTCTGCTCCCATCCGACCCAGCGCCCTGCTCCCGGCACCGCTCTAGTAAAACTCCAGGCTGCATATTCTACTGCGCAGGAGCCCACGCTTAGCGGTAGGTGGCTGGAGGCGCTCAGCTTGCCGGGAGTTGTAGTTTTCTGGCTGTTACAGCGGAGACACCGGTGGTCAATGGGTGAGCCGGCTAAAAACAGTTACTGAAGCTGCGAATCTTCTGGCAGGCTCAAGGTCACCATAGCAACAATGAGGCGGGAGGAAGCACTAGCCCTGCGAGCCAGGCTGCCATTTTTATTCTTTCATCTTTCTTGTTCGGTGCTCAGTTTGCGCTGGACACTGTTCTAAGCACTGGCGATAGAGTGGGAGACAAAATGGAGCTTATGCTTTGACGGGGAAAGATGGACTATTAATAACAAGGAGGAACACGTTGTCAGAGCAAATCGCTAGAGCAAACGGTGTGTTAACAGGCAATTGAGAGGCTTTGGGAGAAGACGGAATGCAGATTATGTGAGAACATCCGTACACACCCTAATTCATCTATTTCACAAAGCCCTGTGAGAGAGGTACCGTTGTCCCCAATCAGTAACAAACAGAGATTAAGCTACAGAAACAGAGATTAAGCAACAGAAGGGCACATGGCAAGGAGTGCAGCTGGGATGTGAACCAAGACCAGTGCTGACCTGGTAGAGATGTGTGGCGCACTTTCAGGCAGTGATAGTGCTTGTGAAAAATAGAGCAGAGAAAGGGGGTGGGATGGCTCTTTAAATGGACAATTTAGGGATGGCTTTTAGAAGAAGGTGACATTTGAGCAGAGGCCTGAAGGGATTGTGCTGGGCCTGTAGAGCGTGTAGAGGTGCAAGGATCACTGAACTTTAGAGTTTTCTCCTGCCTTCCCCAAGGGCAAACTGTTACACTCGATGTTCCCTCTGCAGAAAATGCACTTCCCCATTCTTACCCTGTCAAATGCATCCTTCAAGATCCAGTTCTCTGAAGAAACTTCTGCTCTGTCCCGTTTTGCTGGCCATAAACCTCTTCTTCCTCTGCATTCACATCCGATCCATTTGTCACAAGAAAGCTGCCAGGGGTAATTTTATTTCTGTACATCCAATCGAGCATGGGTGTGTGTATCATTCACTCAGTTGTGTCCGATTCTTTGCGACCCCATGGACTGTAGCCCGCCAGGCTCCTCTGTCCATGGAATTCTCCAGGCAAGAATACTGGAGTGGATTGCCATTCCCTTCTCCAAGGGGATCTTCCCAACCCAGGGGTCGAACCTGGATCTTCTGCATTGCAGGCAGATTCTTTACTGTCTGAACCACCAGGGGAGCCCCATCAAGCCATGCCCTTGTGTGAAAAAAAAAATTTTTAGTAAGATTTTACCCCATCTCTTTTAAAAAAATTAATTTATTTTGCTGCATCAGGTCTTAGTTGCTGCACAAGGGATCTTCCTTGGGTCACGTGGGATCTTTCACTGCAGGGCACTAACTCTTTAGTTGTGCTATCTGGGCTTTAGTAGTTGTGGAGTCTGGGCTTAGCTTCTCCTTAGCATGTGGGATCTTAGTTCCCCCAAACAGGGATGGAACCCACGTCCCTGCATTGCAAAGCAGATTCTTAATAACTGGACTGCCAGGGAGCATCCCCCCAACATGAAGAACTGAATGGCTTCCCACTGCTCCCAGAATAAAGACTCCTCTTCTCCTGTTCCTCCTGTATGTTTAAGGTCCTGATGTCACTATCCACATCTCTCCCTTTCTCATACCCTGACCCTCTTCTACTAGCCCTTTTTCAGTTTACAGTACAGCTGAGCTCTTGCCCTCCTAGGATTCTCCCTAACCCATGTCCAAGAATCTAAGTATAAGAAAGTTAAGTGGGGAGGTTTGGGACATTGATGTGCACTGGAGTGCGCTGGGGTTTGCCTGCTCAGAATTCCTCCTGCCTCCTTTCTTGAACACACCCTCCCTCTTTGGAACTTCCCTGGTGGTCCAGTGGCTAAGACTCCATGCTCCCAATGCAAGGGGCCTGGGTTCAATCCCTGGTCAGGGAACTAGATCCCACATGCTGCATGAAGACCCAGTACAGCCAAATAAATAATAAATATAAAAATGCCCCAAACTCCACACTCTTTGTGATCCTGTACATTCTGTCTGCCCCGTCATCCTATTACAGGAATAGGCATATGTCCAGGCTGACTGATCACAGCAGTGATTCTCCGAGCATGGTCTTTAAACCAGGTGCATCAGCATCATTAGACATGTAAATTCTCAGGCCCTACCTCAGACCTACTCAATCAGAAACTCAGGGTGATGTCTATGTCTTAACAGGATCTCTGGGTAATCAATTTCCTGAGGCTTGCTCAAGTCTGAGCAACACATGAACAAGAGACAATGAGAGACAAAACCATCAGTGCTGATCGTTGAATAGCTTTCGAGTGTCATGGCTGTTCAGTCAGTTCAGTCGCTCAGTCGTGTCCGACTCTCTGCGACTCCATGAATCGCAGCACGCCAGGCCTCCCTGTCCATCACCAACTCCCGGAGTTCACTCAGACTCACGTCCATCGAGTCCGTGATGCCATCCAGCCATCTCATCCTCGGTCGTCCCCTTCTCCTCCTGCCCCCAATCCCTCCCAGCATCAGGGTCTTTTCCAATGAGTCAACTCTTCGCATGAGGTGGCAAAGTACTGGAGGTTCAGCTTCAGCATCATTCCTTCCAAAGAAATCCCAGGGCTGATCTCCTTCAGAATGGCCTGGTTGGATCTCCTTGCAGTCCAAGGGACTCTCAAGAGTCTTCTCCAGCACCACAGTTCAAAAGCATCAGTTCTTCGGCGCTCAGCCTTCTTCCCAGTCCAACTCTCACATCCATACATGACCACAGGAAAAACCATAGCCTTGACTAGACGGAACTTAGTTGGCAAAGTAATGTCTCTGCTTTTGAATATGCTATCTAGGTTGGTCATAACTTTTCTTCCAAGGAGTAAGCATCTTTTAATTTCATGGCTGCAGTCACCATCTGCAGTGATTTTGAAGCCCCCCAAAATAAAGTCTGACACTGTTTCCACTGTTTCCCCATCTATTTCCCATGAAGTGATGGGACTGGATGCCATGATCTTCGTTTTCTGAATGTTGAGCTTTAAGCCAACTTTTTCACTCTCCTCTTTCACTTTCATCAAGAAGCTTTTGAGTTCCTCTTCACTTTCTGCCATAAGGGTAGTGTCATCTGCATATCTGAGGTTATTGAGATTTCTCCCAGCAATCTTGATTCCAGCTTGTGCTTCTTCCAGCCCAGCGTCTCTCATGATGTACTCTGCATATAAGTTAAATAAGCAGGGTGACAATATATAGCCTTGATGTACTCCTTTTTCTATTTGGAACCAGTCTGTTGTTCCATGTCCAGTTCTAACTGTTGCTTCCTGACCTGCATAAAGATTTCTCAAGAGGCAGGTCAGGTGGTCTGGTATTCCCATCTCTCTCAGAATTTTCCACAGTTTATTGTGATCCACACAAAGGCTTTGGCATGGTCAATAAAGCAGAAATAGATGTTTTTCTGGAACTCTCTTACTTTTTCCATGATCCAGCGGATGTTGGCAATTTGATCTCTGGTTCTTCTGCCTTTTCTAAAACCAGCTTGAACATCAGGAAGTTCACGGTTCACGTATTGCTGAAGCCTGGCTTGGAGAATTTTGAGCATTACTAGCATGTGAGATGAGTGCAATTGTGCGGTAGTTTGAGCATTCTTTGGCATTGCCTTTCTTTGGGATTGGAATGAAAGCTGACCTTTTCCAGTCCTGTGGCCACTGCTGAGTTTTCCAAATTTGCTGGCATATTGAGTGAAGCACTTTCACAGCATCATCTTTCAGGATTTGAAATAGCTCAACTGGAATGCCATCACCTCCACTAGCTTTGTTCATAGTGATGCTTTCTAAGGCCCACTTGACTTCACATTCCAGGATGTCTGGCTCTAGATGAGTGATGACACCATCGTGATTATCCAGGTCGTGAAGATATTTTTGTACAGTTCTTCTGTGTATTCTTGCCACCTCTTCTTAATATCTTCTGCTTCTGTTAGGTCCATACCATTTCTGTCCTTTATCGAGCCCATCAATGCATGAAATGTTCCCTTGGTATCTCTAATTTTCTTGAAGAGATCTCTAGTCTTTCCCATTCTGTTGTTTTCCTCTATTTCTTTGCATTGATCACTGAAGAAGGCTTTATCTCTTCTTGCTATTCTTTGGAACTCTGCATTCAGATGCTTATATCTTTCCTTTTCTCCTTTGCTTTTCGCTTCTCTTCTTTTCACAGCTATTTGTAAGGCCTCCCCATATGGCCATTTTACTGTTTTGCATTTCTTTTCCATGGGGATGGTCTTGATCCCTGTCTCGTGTACAATGTCATGAACCTCATTCCATAGTTCATCAGGCACTCTATCTATCAGATCTAGACCCTTAAATCTATTTCTCACTTCCACTGTATAATCATAAGGGATTTGATTTAGGTCATACCTGAATGGTCATGGTTGTTACACAGCATTAACGTAACCATAGGTAACTGATACTGATACACGTGGTACATCCAATCAGTTTCTTCTTTGAGACCTGATACAGGGATGCTGATGGAAAGGGATCAAAATCTGAGGATATGAGATTAGGGCTCCAAGTCACTATCTTTCTCAGCCAAAGGAGATAGCCTTCTTTCGAAAGAACCCATACACAAAAGGCAGAAGCACAGGGGAGAAAGCTGGCATTATTTGAGCTCCTGGATTCAGCTGCACTTGAAGCCTCTGATTTCCCAGTGATGTGAATGGCTGGACCACTTTTATATCAAGCTCCTTTGTTGCTACTCAAAGTGTGCTCCACAGTCCAGCAGCAACCACATCATTGGAGAACCTTATGCAATCTTGGGGGCTTCCCTGGTGGCTGAGTGGTAAAGATTCTGCCTGCCAGTGCAGGAGATGCCAGTTCCCTCCCTGGGCTGGGAAGATCCCCTGGAGAAGGAAATGGCAACCCACTCCAGTATTCTTGCCTGGGAAATCCAACAGACAGAGGAGGAGCCGGGCCATCTACAGTCCATGGGGTGTTGAAAGAGTCAGACACGACTTAGCGACTAAATGACAACAATGAGAAAATATTGGGCCCCATTTCAGACTGACTGGTGATTCATCCATTCATAAAGTTTGAGAAGTGCTGAGCTACTTCTGCCTGTCACCTGCAGGATAATTCTGCAGGAGAATCCCCCACATCACCTACAATAACAGAAACCAACTCCAACTGTCATTAAGTATTAACTTATCTTTATCCTACTTAGGAAGCTCCCCAGTAGGCAGACTCCAGATACAGGATTTTTTTTCTTTCTTTCCTTTTGGCCACACAGTTTACGGGATTTTAGATCGCTGACCAGGGATTGAACCCGGGCCCTTGGTAGTGAGAGTGCAGAGTCCTAACCACTGGACTACCAGGGAATTCCCAAGATTTTCTTCCTCTCTTAGCTCTGTCATCGTCAATGATATCCTTCATTCTTACATTTTATTAAGAGGCTTGTAAGCAGATCTAGGGAGAAGGCAATAGCAACCCACTCCAGTACTCTTGCCTGGAAAATCCCATGGACAGAGGAGCCTGGTAGGCTGCAGTCCATGGGGTCGCTAAGAGTTGGACACGACTGAGCAACTTCACTTTCACTTTTCACTTTCATGCATTGGAAAAGGAAATGGCAACCCACTCTAGTGTTCTTGCTTGGAGAATCACAGGGACAGGGGAGCCTCGTGGGCTGCCGTCTATGGGGTCGCACAGAGTCGGACACGACTGAAGCGACTTAGCAGCAGCAGTAGCAGCAGCAGCAGTAGCAGCATCAGCAGTAGCAGCAGCAGCAAGCAGCTCTAGGCCTAACTATCTCATTCTGGGGCTTCTCCTTAGGACTGAGAGAACTTTTAGAAGTCTCTTGCCCTAAGCAGACCCACTGGCCTGGATCAGGCCACACGCCCCATCTTAAACCAATCATTGGCATAGACTAGTCATTGGAGGAAAGCATCCACAGATGTTGGCAAGCTGTCCAGGCAAGGGAGGATGGGGCCTGAGCTGCCATGGAGATGGATTCATTTTGGGGCCCCACATTTCATCAAGCCCCTGTAGGGCCTGTTGATAGAAAAAAAATGGAGGAACACTGGACCTTTTCAACTGTCCTCTGGGTCTGGGCCTCCCACCCACCCCCAACAAGCCAAGAACTCAGCACAAAAACCAAAATAGTACTGTTTTATTCCAATCTTGAAGTGCCAGCGTCCAGACGGCTCCCCTCCCCCGCTGGAGAGCCCCCAGCCCAGCCCATCAGACCCCTAGGGCCCCCCTGTTATTCTGTCTCTTCCGGGAATGACCAACCAGTAGGCGAAGGCGATCCAAGACGCCTGGCCTCAGAGAAATCCCCAAATCAACCCCCTCCGTTTCTTTTCTCCCCTTCCTTTCTTTCGCGGGCTCCTTTCCCCTTCCCTCTGCTTCATCCTCATCTCCTCCTCCCCTCCCCTCCCCTCTCCAACCTCCTCCTGCTTGTCTCCATTTCTTCGTCATTTCTGCCTCTTCCCTTGTCCTCTCTCCTCCATGTCTCCTTTGTCCTGCCTCCCCTCCCCTCTCCTTCATCCCCCTTTGCTTTTCTCCCTCCTCCTGCCAGGCTCTCCCCACATCCTGGTGTCCTCCCCTCCCCCAGCTCTATCCCCTTCCTTCTCTTGTCTCGACCTGACCCTGTCTACACTCTCTCACCCCAACTTTCCTCTCTGAGGGAGAATCCCATGGCCACCACCATCCGCCACGGGACCTCAGAGACCACAGTCGGCTCCCCCTCGGATCCAGAGAGGCCAGCTGCCAAGATGGGGCCCCTGGGTACCCCGGGAGGTGGCCGGGGACAGAATGGGGTGGCCCTCTTGGCCTCAGCCCTGTTATCTTTGGGATCGAAGCGTGCCCTCCCGCCCCCACCGTGGAGGGTCACGGGCAGGGGCCGGCAGGCTCAGGGCTCGGGGGCCCTCCCCCAGCAATCCCTGAGCAGGTCCATGTGGAATAAGGCTGCCCCGGTGAGGAGGCGCGCGGCGAACACGTGGCGGCAGGGCAGGCGGCGCGCCGCGTGGATAGAGCAGGAGCAGCGTGTCAGCGCTCCATCCAGGAAGAAGTCCGAGGAGCCGTCCTGCAGGGCGAAGCCAGCCCCGGTCCAGTGGAAGCCGCGGGTCCCGTGCTGCCGGGCGAAGGCCAGCTCTTCGGCCACCAGCTCCGCCAGTTCTGGCCCGCAGGCTGCTCGGAACTTGGCCAGCGGCTCCCAGTCCACCTCCTCGTTCCCAGAGGGGCAGCATGGCCTCTTTGGTTCCCTTGGGCCTTCTCCTTCACTTCCTTCCTGCGAGCTCTCCCCGGGGGCCGGGTACCTCCTCCTTCTCGCTGCCCGCTCTGGGTCACCCTCCGACACGGCCCCCCCTGGGGCGCTGCACGGGACTCCATCCCCCAGCCCTAGGCAGCCCCCTCCTGGGTCCCCACACTCCCTGCCCTGCCCGCCTCTGCTCTTGGGGCTGCCAGCCTGGGCACCCCCTCCGTCTCCATTCTCCAGGCCTGCCCCCCTTGGGTCCCCCAGCTGGATCAGAACTACATCCTCCAGGCCCCTTCTTCTTTTGACACCCAACCTCGCTCCTCCTTCTCTAGTGTCTGGCCCCCTCTGCCTCCCATCTCCCCACGGGGGCCCCCTGAGGTCTCCATTCTCGGGGACCAGTTCCAGGGCCTTCTCCACAGGGACCCCCCTCCAGTTTCTGACCTCCAGCCCCCTCTCCTTCTCGGCTTCCAAATGCAGGCCCTTCCAATCCCTGGTTTTCAGGCCACTTACCTGCTCATCGTGCAACTTGGGCCCCCTCCAGGAGCTCCCATCATGACTCCTGGCCCTCTCACAATCAAACTGGGTCCCCCTCCCGTCTGCGGTCTCCAGCACCCTAATCCTTCGATCCTCCAGCTGCGCCAGCCTCCAGGTATACCCTTCCAGTCCTCTCAACCGCTGATCCTCCACCTGGGCCCCCCTCCAGATATAACCTTCCAGCCCCCAATCTTTCTCACCCTCCAACGGGCCCCCCCTCCAGTCTCGGATTTCGGGAGCTCTCAAGCGCTCCTTCTCCAACTGGGACCCTCTCCAGACACTTCCCTCTAGCCCTCTCACCTGGTTTTCCAACTGGACCCCTCTCCAGTCTCGGATTTGCAACCCTCTCCCCTTCTCACTTTCCACCTGAGCCCCTCCTCGGTCTCTGGTCTCCAGCCCTCGGGCCCACTCCTTCTCCACCTGGGCTTCTCTCCAAAAACTTCCCTCCTTCCGCGCCCCTCCCCAGTCTCCGGTTTCTAGGCCCTTCAACCTCTGGTTCTCCACCTGGGCTCCCCTCCCTGGCTCCCCCTCCAGCCAAGGGCCTGCGTCGTCGGAGACGTCGGGCGCCGCCTCCCCAGCTGCGTCGGCCCACTGCATGGCCACCAGATCGCGCAGGCACTGCGCCACGCTGCGCGAGGGGCTCAGGCGGCGCAGCAAACGCCGGCGGTGGCCGCGCACCAAGGCGCACGCGTCCAGGTCGCGGGCCGCTTCGAAGGCGCGGAAGCGCACCCACATGTCCCGGCGTGGCGCCCAGTTGCGCTCAAAGTAATCGACGAAGGCGGCCGGGCCGTGGGCCCGCAGCTCGGCCAGGGCCTCGGCGTAGGCGGCGGGGGACGACGCGCCCGCCAGGCGACACAGGCGGGGCCACAGGCCCGGGTCCTCACGGCCAGCGCCGCCCAGCTCCTGTGCCTTGCTGAAGAGCGTCTCCAGGCCCTGCGCCCTGCAGATCTGGACGCGCGCGCCGGGCAGGAGCTGGCGCACGGCGGGCAGCTGCGCCGCCACCTCAGGCCCGGCAGTAAGGCAGCGCACGCGGCCCTTGACATCGGGCGCGCTCTGCAGCAACGAGGCCAGCGCGAAGCGCAGCAGGCTCGGCGTGCCCGGGCGCGCCACGCAGCAGGCGGCCTGACGCGCGCGGCCCGCGCCGTCCACGCACAGCACCGCCAGCAGATCCAGCGCGCCCTGCAGCCCCGGCAGCCGGTCCACCAGAAGCATGCGTGGAAAGCGCCGCAGCAGCGCCCGGGTGCGTGATGTCAGGAAGAACACGGTCTCCACCACTGCCTGGTCCTCCACGAACACCAGCTTCACCTGCGGGCGGAGGCGGAGAGGCAGGGAGAGCTGTCAAGAGGCGCAGGGGTCGTCGCCCTGCCCACGATTCCCCCCTCGGCGGGAACTGGGACTCCATTCATTCATTCATTGTTGCTGTTCTTGTTCAGTGGCCAAGTCGTGTCCCATTCTTTGCCACCCCATGGACTGTAGCACTCCAGGCTTCCCTGTCCTTCACTACTTCCCGGAGTTTGCTCTAATTCATGTCCATTGAGTCTGAGACGCTATCCAACCACTCATTCATTAGTGCCTGCGTTTATCCCTTTGACCAGCAGGAGGCAGTGCAGGGGAATGGTTTAAAACCCAACTCCAGATTGTCTGGGGGCTTCCCAGGTGGAGCCGTGGTAAAGAATCCGCCTGCCAGTGCAGGAAATGCAAGAGATGGGGGTTCGATCCCTGGATGGGGAAGAGCCCCTGGAGTAGGAAATGGCAAACCACTCCAGTATTCTTGCCTGGAAAATTCCATGGTCAGAGGAGCCTGGCGGGCTACAGTCCATGGGGTCACACAGAACGGGGCACGATTGAGACACTGAGCTTGCAGGCCAGATTGCCTGGATTTGCAATGCTGGCATTATCATCTAAGAGCTGTGTGGGTTTTGCTAGACAGCATCTCTGAATGTCAGTTCCCCCTACTAGAAACTGGGTATTCATTCTTTCCTACACTCAAAGACAGGCTAGGGTAGTGGTTCTCAAAGTGTAAGTCCTGGACCAGCAGCATCAGCATTACCTATTGGTTACTTGACAGAAATGCATATTCCCAGGCCCTCTGCAGCCCTGCTGAGTCAGAAGTTCAGGGGGAGGGGCCCAGCAACCTGTCTTGGCAAGCTCTCCCGGGGTTTCCAAGGCTTTCCTGGTGGCTCAGTGGTATAAGAATATGCCTGTAATGCAGGACACATGGGTTTGATCCCTGGGTTGGGAAGATCCCCTGGAGGAGGGCATGGCAACCCACTCCAGTATTCTTGCCTGGAGAATCCCATGGACAGAAGAGCCTGGTGGGCTATATAGTTCATGGGGTCACAAAGAGTTGGACACGACTGAAGCGACTGAGCAGGCATGCACACATCTGGGGTTCCCATGCATGCTCAAGTCTGAGAGCCACTGGTCTAGAACTCAAGGGCATAAACTGTGGAGCCAGTTTGCCTGGCTCTGAGTCCCCACACCACCACTTTCTAACCTTGTGACTTAGGCTCTCTGTGCCTCAGCTTCCTCCTTAACCTCCTAGTTTCCCAATTCCCCCTTCTGGGAAATGAGTCATTCCTTCATGCATGGATAGTCAGGTTTAGCATAGCGTCTGGAGCCAGATAGCCTGAACTGAGACCCTGGAGCCCCCACTTCCTGGCTGTGTGTAGCTTCTGGCCACTTCCCTGGCCGCTATAATTTGCAAAATGATGATGATGAGAGTGTGATTGGGCAGATGAAATGAATGGAAGTCTTTAGAACATTGCAGGGCACAAACGGCTTTCCCTCGCGGCTCAGTGGTAAAGAATCCACCTGCCAATGCCGAAGATCCAGGTTCAGTCTCTGAGTCGGGAAGATCCACTGGAGAAGGAAATGGCAACTCACTCAGTATTCTTTCCCGGGAAATCCCATGCACAGAGGAGGCTGGCCAGTAGTCCATGGGGTCGCAAAGAGTCGGACATGACTGAGCATGCACGCATGCAGCACTGACAAATAATATCACTGTTATTCAACGATACTCACTCAATAACCAGTAAGTGCTCTTGAAGTGTTTCTTATTATCATAACTATCGTCCATGCTTAAAGACCAGGCGCTCACAAGGTCTTCTCTGAACACCCCATCTAAGCCAACATCCATCTCTCTCCAGCTGCTTCTGGCCATGGCACTTACCCCTGAAGCATGTTACATTTCTATTTGCTGTTTCGCTTATTGCCTGTTTGCCCTCCCTAGGATGTCAGTTTCACAAGGATACTGTTTCATTTCACTTTTGGAGCCCTTGGTGCTATGAATGGCACCTGGCCTGAGCCACAGCTCCACACACCCCTAGTGAGTGAGTGAATGAATGCATGAGTGTGTAGCGATTGCCACTATCTCTGGAGTGGAAGTTCAGAGAATGCTGGTTTTGAATCCTAGTTTCGAATCCACCATCCACTTTATAGCTCAGTCCCCAGCACTCAAGACTGACTCTTAGCGCCTCTGTTTCTTCACCCCCCAGATGCAGTTCATCCCTTAGGGACTTCCCTGAGTGCCCAGTGGCTAAGACTCCTCGCTCTCAATGCAGGGGGCACGGGTTCGATCCCTGGTCAGGGAGCTAGATCCCACGTGCTGCAGCTAAGAGTTCACATGCTGCAACTAAAGATTCTTCTGCATGCTGCAACTAAGACCTGGTGCAAGCAAATAAATGTATTTTTAAAAATTCGACCCATCCCCAAATTCCAGCAGCAACCTTCAAAATAAGTCCAGGATCTGACCCCATCTCCCCAACTTATTGCCACTGGTCAGAACCATCACCATCTCCCGCCTGGATTATCGTAGCCACTTCCACTGGGCCCCCTGTCTCTCCCATTCCCCCAAAGAGCTGCCAGGGGGCATTTTCAAGATCAGATCACCCCCTCCTCTGCTTGAAAACCTTTCCCAGAAATTCCGATCACACTTCAAGTCAGATCCAGAGTTCACCCCACAGCTATCTGGCTGGATGATCGGGCCCTTGGACCTCATCTCCTGTCCCTCTTGTCTGCCTTGGCCTCAGCCACTCTGGCCTCATTATTTTTGCATGAAAGTCGCTTAATGGGGTAGGGAGATTAGTGGCAATGAGCTTAGGTCCCTTCTACCAGGCAGGCAGCTAGGCTGTTTCAGCCAGGCCCTGCAGAGCTGACCCATAGCTGAAGAATCAGGGTTGGAATATAATTTAAGCATAGATCTCTCCACAAACTATTCTGCCATAATCTGACCTCATCCCTCAAAACGGGTTAAACAGCAATGCACAGTTCTCCACTTTCAAAGTAAAAGAAAAAAACAAAAACAAACACCAAAATAATAACAACAACAACAAAATTCTATTTAAAAAAAAGTCTGCTGCTGCTGCTGCTAAGTCACTTCAGTCATGCCCGACCCTGTGTGACCCCATAGACGGCAGCCCCCCAGGCTCCCCCGTCCCTGGGATTCTCCAGGCAAGAATACTAAAGTGGGCTGCCATGCCCTTCTCCAGGGGATCTTCCCAACCCAGGGATCCAACCCACATCTTTTATCTCTCCTACAATGGCAGGCAGGTCCTTTACCCCTAGCACCACCTGGGAAGCCCTTAAGAATATTGGGAGAACACAAATGTTCAGCCCACTGAAAGCCTCAAACTGAAAACAACTCAAAGATCCACTAACAAGTGAATGCCTAAACACACTGTGCTGTGTCCATATAGTAGCATGCTGCTGCTGGTGCTAGGTCACTTCAGTCGTGTCTGACTCTGTGCGACCCCATAGACGGCAGCCCACCAGGCTCCCCCGTCCCTGGGATTCTCCAGGCAAGAACACTGGAGTGGGTTGCCATTTCCTTCTCCAGTGCATGAAAGTGAAAAGTGAAAGGGAAGTCGCTCAGTCGTGTCTGACTCAGCGACCCCATGGACTGCAGGCCACAAGGCTCCTCCGTCCTAGCAGAGTCCAAAAAGAACACAGAAATTGCCTTCCCCACCCTAAAATTATACATTCAGCATCTTAAGGAGTAGAAGCATTTGATACATTTTATGGAAAAGCCTAGTTGGCTTACCACTGAATCAGTTACAGCACCACAATCACGTTTTTCAACCATCATTAATTTTTATACCTATGATTACCTTATGATTTAATTTATCTTAGCAGATGTTTCCATCTAGGACAGCTCTGTTCAATACAGCAGCAATTTACATTTAAATGAAGACTTAAAAAGATGTAAAAATTAACTTGCTCAGTCACACCGGTCATATTTCACTGCTTAACAGCCGCTCAAGGTTAATGTCTACTCTGTGGGTTGGGGCCGATGGGACATTTCCATCAACACAGAAAGTCTTATTCGATGGAGCTGGTGTAGAAACCAATGTAAAGATAAAAGTTGTCGGATGCTAACTAGACTTACTGAGGTGATCATTTCACAATATATGCAAATATCAAAACCATTATGGGGACTTCCCTGGTGGTCCAGGGGTTAAGAACCCACCTTGCAATGCAGGGGATGTGGGTTTGATCACTGATTGGGGAACTAAGATTCCACATGTTGTGGAGCAACTAAGCCCAGTGCTGCAACTTCTGAGCCCGACATGCTCTGGAGTCTGGGCGCCACAACTAGAGAGTCATTGTTCCCAACGGAAGATCTTGCATGCCACAGCTAAGACCAGACACAGCCAAGTAAGTCAATAAAAATAAGTAAATATTTTAAAAAAAACCCTTATGTTGTATACCTGAAACTAACAGAATGTTATATGTCAATTAAATCTCAAAAAAAGAAAAAAAAAAGGATAAATGACAAGGTCCTACTGTATAGCACGGGCTTCCTGGGGGGCTCAGATGGTAAAGAGTCCTCTTCAGTGCAGGAGACCTGGGTTAGAGCCCTGGGTTGGGAAGATCCCCTGGAGGAGGGCATGGCAACCGACTCCAGTATTCTTGTCTGGAGAATCCCTATGGACAGAGAAGCCTGGTGGGCTACAGTCCAGGGGATTGCAAAGAGTCAGACACGACTGAGTGACTAAGCACAGCACTGTATCTCACAGGAAACTATATTCAAAATCCTGTGACAAACCATAGTGGAAATAATGTAAAAAAGAACGTATATGCATGTACAACTGAATCACTTTGCTCTACAGCAGAAAGTAACACAGCATTGCGAATCAACTATACTCCTGTTACAAAACAGAAACGAGAAGAAAATATTAATAGATACAATGGGTTAAAAAAACCCAGAACAACCTTACATGTTTCCATTGTATTAAGTCAGTTCTTATCTTTTTCTCCTTGTAAAAAGAATAAGAGAAAAACAAATAGAGCAAAGGGCTTTCCAGGTGGTACTAGAGGTAAAGAACCTTCTTGCCAATGCTGGAGACGTAAGAGACGTCGGTTCGATACTTGAGCTGAGAGGATCCCCTGGAGGGGGGCATGGCAACCCACTCCAGTATTCGTGCCTGGAGAACCCCATGGATAGTGAAGCCTGGCGGGCTACCAGTCCATGGCGTGGCAAAGAGTCAGACATGAGAAGCGACTTAACACACATGTGCAAAGTGCTGGGAAGAACTATCTCCACGGTTCTGCGGCATTAACTCTTTCAACCCCCACAACAATCCTGAACAACAGGGCCTGTTATTACCATCCCATTTTTCACATGGGGAAACTGAGGCACAGAGCGGTTCAGTTGCTTGTCTGGGGTCACACAGGTAGTAAGCAGCAGAGCTTGGATTTGAACTCAGGCACTTTGGGCCCAGGGTCCATGCTTCTGACCACTAGACCCTTCACAAAAGTGATTGGGCCTGCCTCCCAGGTTTCCAGAGTGAGGTGCACAGTGAATGGTGGGCACAAGCAGGAATGGAGCGGCTGGGGGAGGAGCAGCTTGGAGGATGCGAATGAGCGTGTGTACCATCTCAGAACCACAGATCGGTGGCCCTGGGATGCAACATCCATAGACCAGATTCCACATCAGAATGTGATGTGAATATTGGAAACCATACCACTTAACACCCCCACCCACACATCTTCCTATATTCAGGCACACAGCCTCCTTTTTCACATGTACAGAATAACAGAATAACATGTGGACAGTGTCCAGATTGTCCCCACCCCCCTCAAAAAAATGAAGGAATAAAAATAATAGCTAAATAGCCAAATCATATAGAGCTTCCAACTTTCTGGGCACTGTTCCTTACACGCATACACACCTACAGAAAACAACAACCCTAAACCCTATGAAAGTGTTAGTCGCTCATTCATGTTCGACTCTTTGCAACCCCACGGAGTGTAGCCCGCCAGGCTCCTCGGTCCATGGGATTCTCCAGGCAAGAATACTGGAGTGGGCAGCCATTCCCTTCTCCAAAGGAATCTTCCTGATCCAGGGATCAAACCCAGGTCTCCCACATTGCAGGCAGATTCTTTATGGTCTGAGCCACCAGACCCTAAACCAAGCCCCCAAACCCTATGAAGTAGTATCTTTGATTATCTCCATTCTACAGATGAACAAACCAAGGTCTAAAGAGGTTATGTATAACTTGTGTTCACAACTTACTGGACGTTCCCCAGCCAGGAAATGGTACAGCTAGAATATATATCACATTTTTAGTGTACATCCACATAAAAGCAAATTTCTAGCTGTTACTGTATCACCCCCCAAATGACTAGCCTGATGTAAAAAACAGGACACAGAGAAGATTTGCTTTGGGAGCCAACAGGAGGCAGGAAGGCTGAGGCAGGGTAACCACAGACCAGGGGGCGTACAGGCCCCAGACTCAGACAGGGCTCTGGGACACCCTCGGTGAAACGGCTCTATAAGCCCATGCTTGTTTTTTTTACCCGCCAGCCAGCCAAGTGGTTGGAGTTTTCTCAGGGGGATTTGAGCAGCCCCAGAGGAAGAACAAAAGATGCTAACGTCTGGCAGGTCCCAGCATACAAAGCAAGATGCAGAGAAGTGGGTGTGATGTGCTGCCTTGCTGGGGGAGGGGTGCGGGGAAAGAAGATTAAAAATAAACACATGCAAATGTTATCTGTGCAGAGAGCTGTGCCATTCTGTACAGAAGCCACTAGCCACATGGGACTACTGAAATTTCCATTCGTGTAATTCAGTGAAGAATTCAACGGACTTCCCTGGCAGCCCCGTGGTTAAGACTGCACACCTCCATTCCAGCGGGGCATGGGTTTGTTCCTTGGTGGGGGAACGAAGGTCCTGCAAGTCACAACTTAAAAATCCGGCACAGCACAGCCAAATAAAATAAAATAATTCAGTTCCTCAGTCAGACTGGCCATATTTCCATATTTCAAGCACTCAATAGCCACATGAGCTAGCCTACTGGACAGCAAGACACAAATCATTTCTAGCATCACAGAAAGTTCTGTTGGACAGCGTTGGGCTATAAAACAGAAAGATACAAATGGTGGATAAGCCACTGAATACTCCAGCAGCCTCTGAGGAGGAGCCCCGAGGGACAGGATATGCCAAGCGGACTTGTCACTCCATACCCTTCGTACCTTTTGAATCTAGGACCATGTGACCATCCTACATATTCAAAACACCAGCATTTAAAAATTTTTTTAAAAGGAAGAGCCCTTTCACTAGTCTGTGTCTTGGTTTTCTGGAACTTCTTCATTTCTTTCAAATGTATTAAGGCAAGTCGATATATAATCCTGCAATCACACTCCTGGGTATATATCCAAAGAAAACTCTTAATTTGAAGAGATACATGCACCCTTAAGTTCACAGCAGCACTGTTCACAAGAGCCAAGACATGGAAGCAACCTAAATGTCCATGGACAGAAGATGAATTGACAAAGAATATGTGTGCGTGTGTGTGTGTGTGTGTGACAAAGAATATGTGTGTGTGTGTGTGTGTGTGTGTAATGGGCTTCCCAGGTGGCACCGGTGGTAAAGAACCTGCCTGCCAATGCAGGAGACATAATATACCCAGGTTCAATCCCCGGGTTGGGAAGATCCCCTGGGGGAGGGCACAGCAACCCACTCCAGTGTTCTTGCCTGGAGAATCCCATGGACAGAGGAGCCTGATGGGCCATAGTCCATAGGCTGGGAAAGAGTCGGACACGACAAAGTGACTTGGCGTACACACACACACACTGGAACACTACTCAGCCATGAAAAAGAAGGAAGTAACGCCATTGTAGCAGAAGGCAATGGCACCCCACTCCAGCACTCTTGCCTGGAAAATCCCATGGCTGGAGGAGCCTGGTAGGCTGCAGTCCACGGGGTCGCTAAGAGTTGGACATGACTGAGCGACTTCAGTTTCACTTTTCACTTTCATGCATTGGAGAAGAAAATGGCAACCCACTCCAGAGTTCTTGCCTGGGGAATCCCAGGGATGGAGGAGCCTGACTGGCTGCTGTCTATGGGGTCGCACAGAGTCGTACCTGACTGAAGTGACTTAGCAGATGGACCTAGAGATTATCATCCTAAGTGAAATAAGCCAGACAGAGAAAAACAAATATCATATGATAATGCTTATATGTGGAATCTGTAAAAAGTATACAAACGAACTTAGTCACAAAACAGACATAAATTCAAAGACTTAGAAACAAAAAGATTTATGGTTACCAAAGGGCAAAGGCAGGGGGAGGGATAAACTAAGAGTTTGGGATGAACATATACACACTGTGCTGGGCTGTGCGTAGTCGCTCAGTCATGTCTGACTCTGCGACACCGTGGACTGTAGCCCACCAGGCCCCTCTGTCCATGGGGACTCTCCAGGTGAGAATACTGGAGTGGGCTGCCATGCTCTCCTCCAGGAACATATGCACATTACTATATATAACAGACAAGCACCAAAGTTGAGTATAGCACAGGGAACTAAACTCTACATTTTGTAATAACCTATAAGGAAAAGGAATAGATGTATATATACGCATAACAGAATCACTTTGCTGTATACTTGAAACACAACACGGTAAATCAACTATACTTCAATTGAAAAAATTAAGGTAGGGCAAGTCACAGACCCAGGACCAACCCCAGTCTAGGCTGGATTTCATGACAGCCTCCAAACTGGGAGCTAGAAGGATGATCCACTGACTTTGGAATCTTTCCAATATGAACATGCTGCTTCTTGCAGGGGTGACCCTACACAGGGTGTTTCCAGGGAAGAGCTGGAACTGACAAGGAGGGGCAGGAACCTCATTTTCAAACTGAGGAATATACAGAGTGGTAAAGAGCATGTCCTTGGATCCAGACTGTGTGGGTCTCAAGTCCAGCTCTGTTGCTAAGTAGCTGTGTGACTTCCAGTTTCTTGCCCTCTCTGTGCTTCAGTTTCCTTATTTGCAAAATGAAAATGAGAATGGTGGACTCCTTCCTTGTAGTGTGCTGGTGAGATTTTAAACAAATTATAATTTATAAAGCACTTAGGGTAGTGCCTGGAACATAGTAAGTGCCTGATAAACGCTAGTGAAATTATCAATATTACGTGTGGATAGAGGGTTGGGTGTGAAAGAGGGTTTGTTACTGGGCATGAGGTGGAGATGGGAAGAATGCTTGGACTTGATTCTAGAGTGGGTTTGTTACTGGGAAGGGTTAATTTTGACTCCTTGCTGTTTCTATGGCTTTAACCCTCTTTTTTTTTTTTTTTTTTTGCTGTTTTTGTTGTTATAATCATACATGATGGCCTGCCTCAGAGAACCCTGCCCCCTCTGTCTGACCCTTAAGCTAAAGTGACTTTGTTTAGCTCACAGGGAGATAATCTGACCCAATCCACCTATGAATGATTGTAAAGAAAAACTAACACATTCCCCTGCCTGAGACTTGCTATTCTAGGAGGTATTTTCAAGAATTAAATGGTCTTTTTAACTTGTTTTCTCATCTCCCTCCATCTCCTATCCATAAAAGAACCTGGCATCCAGGCCCTGAGAATGTTACTGAGTCCAAGCTCACTCTGCTCGCTGCACAATAGGCCGATGAATCCAAGAGACGAGGTGAGGTGTTGAGGCAAGGAAGAAACTTTAATCGGGGAGCCGGTAGACCAAGAAGATGGCAGGCTAGCACCTCAAAATAAGCATTTTATTGGGGTCTGGACGCCAGGTTGTTTTATAGATCAGAAACAAAGAGGCAATGAGGAACTAAAGTCAAAAGGCAGAACAGAGAGGGAGATTCAATGGGGAAGTAAAGTGAAAGGGTCTTCAGTCTTGCAAAACATCTCCAAGGGAATGTCCAGCCTTCAGAAGGGGTGTGTTACTCTCTTCTATTCACAGGTGGGCAAGGACAAACTATCTCTCCAGGAGTTGAACAAAGGCACTTTAGTTTACAGTCAAGCAGAGGGGCAGGGTCCTCCAGGCAAGCCATTGAGTATGATTATAGTAATAAAAGCAAGTCAAAGAAACAGTTTCCAACATGGAGTCAGAATTGGCTTCCTCCCAGCAACAACAAGATGGTTATTCTGAGACATTAACTGGGTCAGCTGGCTTTCTGCATAAAGTCATATTCCTTCCTTCAACAGCTTGGCCCTTGGTTTTATTGGCCTCTGGTGCAGCGAGCAGAGTGAGCTTGGAGTTGGTAACAGGTTCACACCTCATCTTTATCCTGAGTTGGGACCTCTTCCATGCATGAAACCACAGCCAGGAGAAAGGAGAAACCAAGTTTTTCTCCTCCTTCCTCTTCCTCCCTCCCTTCCTTCCTTCTTTCCCTTCAAGTCCTCCCTGGCTCTGAAGTCAGGTCAAGCCAGCAGAAAGATTCCTCACAGAGGAGCAGTATTCTCACCGTTCTTCCAGCCCCTGGATCTCCCCCCAGCCTCAGAGCCTCTGCAATGACTGTTCCCCCTGCCTGGAATCCACTTCCTTTCAAAGACAAAATGATTGGGGGGGGGTGTCCCCTCTCTTCAGTCTGTCTCCTCAGCTTCACCATCATGTCCTCATAGAGGCTTTCCCTAACCACTCACAGTAAAATAGCACCCTTACAATGGTCCCTGTCCACACTCTTGCCCTATTCCCCTTTAGGATTCTTTCCCTACCACTCAACCCCCATTCCTCTCATTGTGTCATGGTGTACCCTCCCTACTAAGATGTGATCTGGTTGACCGGGGTGTTTTTACTTTGTGAACACGCATCAAATTCCATACTTATCATTTGCACATTTTCTATTTGTGTAGTTCAGTTAAAAAAAATTTTAATAGCACCGTCCATCACTCTGGATACTTTTCTACCTAGCCCCAACTCTGTTGACCTGATATCACATTTGGACACACCTGTCTGTGGTTTCTCCCGCAATCACTGCACGGGAGTAGTAGCCAGTCGCCACACGTGGCTATTTAAATTTCAATTCATGAAAACGAAGTAATATTTAAAAATTGGGTTCCTCAGTCCGACTGGCTACATGACAAGCACCCAGCAACCCCATGTGGCTGTGGGGCTACCATAGTGGGCGGGGTGGGATCACAAGGCATTCCCATCCCGGCAGAAAGTTCTGCTGCAGGGGGCGGCCCTAGAGGATGAGTTCTCTGAGGGACCGTGTGTGTCTTGCTGGCAGCTGCCTCTCGCCCCCATCGCACGCCTCCATAAGTGCTGAATGAATGCGGAAAGGAATGAATGAAAGGCGAGAATGAATGAATGGGAGGATGGATGGACAGATGAAAGACTCGTGAGATTTGCGCGTGGCTCTCCCCCGTCCCCCCGCCTGCCTCTCGCGAGACCCTACCTTGGCTTCGGGGTCGGTGCGGAAGAGCCCTTCGAGCACGTGCAGGGCGTCCAGGACGCCGTGGTCTCGGCCCTTGCAGTAGGAGAGCAGGCGGCGCACGTCGGCTGGGGCCACGAACTGCTTGGAGATCTTGTTGGTGGTGCGCACAGGTAGGCAGGCGTTGGCCAGCAGGTGGCCCGGGCGGAAGTAGTAGGCGAACTCGAGCGGGCAGGCCGGGTGCGAGTGGGTCAGCTGGCACTCCGTCACCACGAGGCGGTCCCGCAGCGGACTCAGCTTGACAATGATGAAGGCCGGGCAGCCAGGCTGGGGGGGCCTGCGGAAGGAAGGATCACGGCCGCCAGTCACATCACGCCACTGCCCACCCTCTTCTGCCTTCTCTCTCTCTCCTTTATTCTTAGTTTTTAACATTAAGAATTGTTTCAAGGTGGGGGAGGGATCCATTCATTATGAGTTCCGGATTAAAACATGCACACTACTAACATAAAATAAACACACTACTATATATAAACTAGATAACCAACAAGGACCTACTGTACAGTGCAGGGACCTATACTCAATACCCTGTCATAACCCACAATGGAAAAGAATCTAAAAGAAAGAACATGTGTCTTAACTGAATCGCTTTGCTGCACACCTGGAACGGACACAACATTGTTAACCAACTTCCTTTCAATAAAATTGTTTTAAAAAGAATTGTTTTGAGCATAGAGAAGAGTAGAGGGCCTTAACAATATGCTGGCTGTGGGACCTTGGGCAGGTTGCTTCAGGTCTCTGGGCCTCAGTTTCCTCTTAAAAGGGAGGTAACAATCATCATACATTTCTCATAGGGTTGTTGTGAGGATTAAAAGCGTTGCTACTTGGAAAGTACTGGAAAACAGTGTCTGGAACATGGGGGAGGGCTGTATGTTTGCTAGAATTATGTATCCACCACCCCCAGCTCTACTAAAAGAGAAGGCATGGTTTATCATACTTACCTTAATCAATTTGAAGAAATAAAGCGTCTCATATACTCCTGTATCCACTTCTGACTTAGCAATAACAACATTGCAAGCTGAGGCCTTCTGTGAACTCTGTCCCAACTAAATCCCCTCCCTCCTTCTGTCCCCAGAGGTAGCCACTCCCCAAAGGGGGTACTGAGCATTCCCACATGTGTTTTTATGTATTCATAAGCAATGGAAATGCTGTTACAAGGTTTCAAAACTTTGTATACATGAAAAGGTGCTCAAACTGATTAGGTATCAAAGGAACACAACACCTCACTGTGAGATATCTGTGTTATATATAGATGTAGACACAGATACGGTAGAATATTACTCAGCCATAAAAATAAAATAATGCCATTTGCAGCAATATGAATGTACCTAGAGACTACCATCGGAGAAGGCAATGGCACCCCACTCCAGTACTCTTGCCTGGAAAATCCCATGGACGGAGGAGCCTGGAAGGCTGCAGTCCATGGGGTCGCTGAGGGTCGGACACGACTGAGCGACTTCACTTCCACTTTTCACTTTCATGCATTGGAGAAGGAAATGGCAACCCACTCCAGTGTTCTTGCCTGGAGAATCCCAGGGACAGGGGAGCCTGGTGGGCTGCTGTCTGTGGAGTCGCACAGAGTCGGACACGACTGAAGCGACTTAGCAGCAGCAGCAGCAGCAGAGACTACCATACTAAGTGACGTTAAGTCAAAGACAAATATACGACACTGCTTATACATGGAACGGAAAAAAATGGCACAAATAAACTTACAAAACAGACTCAAAGATATATAAAACAAACTTATGGTTACCAAAGGGGGAAGGGGGTGGGATAAATTAGAAGTTTGGGATTAAAATATACACACTTCTATATATAAAATGGGCTTCCCTGTTGGCTCAGTGGTAAAGAATCTGCCTGCAATGCAGGACACATGGGTTTGATCCCTGGCTCGGGAAGATCCCCTGGAGAAGGCAATGGCAACCCACTCCAGTATTCTTGCCTGGGAAATCCCATGGACAAAGGAGCCTGGTGGGCTATGGTCCATAGGGTCGCAGAGAGTCAGATACAACTGAAGCAACTTTGCACGCACACATGCACACAAGGATAGTCACATCTTAGTTGAAGGAGCTGTGCAAATGTTATTGTACTGGGCAAACAGACTTTGCAAATATGATTAAATTCGGATTTGAGGTGAGGAGATGATACTAGGTTATCCAGACGGGCCCAGTGGAATCACAAGGGTCCTTAAGTAAGGGGAAAAAGGAAAGAGGAGCATCAAAGTCAGCGAAAGATTGAAAGATGCTATGCTGTTGGCTTTGAAAATGGAGGAAGAGGCTGCACACCAAGGAATGGGGGTGGGCTCTCGAAGCTGGAAAAGGCAACGAAACAGATTCTCCCCTGCAGCCTCCCGAAGAAGCACAACCGTGCAGACAACTTGCTTTAGCCCACTGAGACCTGTGTTGGACTTCTGGCCTTCAGCAGTGTAAGATCACAAGTCTGTATGATGTGTGTGGTAAGCCACGATGTTTGTGGTGATTTGTTACAGCAGCAACTAGAAACTAATACAAGCATCACACTCTATATAACCTTTTGTAGCTTGCTCTTCCACTCGTTAGCTCTCCAAGACTTTCTGTTTCATTGTTTGCTGCCTACTATTCCACTCCACAACTATGCCAACTGTTAGGCTGTCTCCAGTTCTCCCTTCTTACAGACAACATGTGAGCTAACACTCCCTTATACATCTCTATGTGTGTGAGCAAAAGCTTGTCTCAGACAGTAGTTTTCAAACTCCAGGGCATGGCCCATCACCTGGCATCAACTTAGGGAATGACATCCAGCACAGTGAAAAAGAGAATAAGGGAAAAGAAAATCAGAGTACAAAAAAGAGAAAAAATCAGAGTATATATTTCTCTGATAATGTTTAAATTGAAATCTATTGTCCGAAAGGGGGACCGTGTTTCTCCATGGGGAGGTGAGATTGGCATTTTTGGTAGATTTCACGTTTATAGAGCAGGGGTCAGCAAACTTACAGGTCTTGTTGCTATACTATAGACACAGCCATGGATGATATGTAACTGAATGGGTGTGTCTGTGTGTCAATAAAACTTTATTTACAAGGATGAGCTGCAGGTTGCATTTGGCCCCACGGCTCCTAGTCTGCCAACCCTTCTAACATAGACCATCTGGGGTCTGGTAGAGTTAAGAAGGCTTCTGGGTGGTAAATGCCAATAGCACACCCTGGCCCCTAAAGGTTCCCACATTCTTTCTAAACAGTCCTTGAGGAGGGTGATCATTCTCAGGATCCAACCGAGAAACCTCCAGTCTAAATACTTGGAATTGTCTCTGTTAAACCAGAGACAATTCTTTTTTTCCCTCTATGCACAAAGTAAAACCCAAGAGTTTAACAGATTTTAAAAATCCACAAAAAGCATTTGAGACCTTTTGCTTAAAGTAACAGAAAGAATGCAAATTTAGAAAAATCTTCAGTGTACAAATCATTCTAAATAAAAGAAAAATGTGAAGCCGCTCTGAGGGGCTTCCCTGGTGGGTCAGATGGTGAAGAATCACTTGCAATGTGGGAGACCTGGGTTTGATCCCTGGGTTGTGAAAATCCTCTGGAGGAGGGCACGGCAACTCATTCCAGTATTCTTGCCTGGAGAATCCCCATGGACAGAGGAGTCTAGTGGGCTACAATCCATGGGGTCGCAAAGAGTCAGACACGACTGAGTGACTAAGCACAGCACAGTGGAGCCGCCAGGATGGTATGAGATGAAGCTCAAAAGAATTTCCAACATGCAGCCATTTCTGATCTAACCAAATGACAAGTTCATGGGGTTCTACCCAGTACATTTGTCTAGAAAAATTCATGGGCTTTCTCTCTGGTCTGACCTCTTTGGGCCTGGGTGTTTCAGCCCCTAGAACAAGCCCCAACTCCAGGGGAAGCCATGTGTCCAGAAGAATGGACGTACCAGAGAATGGCATGTGCCCTCTATGGGGTCCCAGTATGTCACCCAATGGTCCATGGCAGCCTCAATGCCCCTTCTCTCCATCTAACTGGGGGAATATTACCACGAGCCCCTCTCACTGTCAACTCCACATGGGCAGGCATTTTAGTCTGTTTTGTCTACTGCTGGATCCTCAACACCTAGAACAGCTCCAGCCCCTGAGAGGTGCTCAGTAAATACATGAGTGAATGACTATATGCCACTGTCTGAATCCCAGGTACACCACTTCTTACTCATCCCACCAAAATCAGCCACCACCAAGTCCTGCCTATCATGCCTTCTAAACTCTCCAAACCATTCATTCTCCACCTCCCCCCCATTTCCACTGCAACCAACCTACCATAAGTTCTTTCCCTCTTCATGTAACATCTTTCTCCCTTCTTTTCATCTAGATAACTCCTACTCATCCTTCACAAGTCAAGAGCCAGCACCAGCTCCTCCAGGAAGCCCTCCCTGACCATTCCTGGGCAGATTCCATCACAATATTGGCGTGATGGTTTGACTGATGCACATCTGCAATGAATGCTCCCCACTGAAATCACAGCACCTAAAACACACACACCCTGCATATAGTAGATGCCCAATACAACCCTCCTGATGAAACGAACAAATGCATGGTACCTAGGACCAAAATATCCTTAGGGTGTTAAATTCTCACATTAATGATCCATGATTGAAAGAAAGATGAGAGGAAAAAGAGGGAGATAGGATGGTAATTAAAAGCCTGGGTTTTGTGGTCAAATTGTGTGGGTCTAAATTCTGGTTTTCCCTCTTAGCAGCTGTGTTATTTTGGGAAAGTCTTTTAACCTCAGTTTTCTCATCTGGAAATAGGGGCTAATAATAATACTGACCTTGCAGGGTCGTTGAAAGGATTCAGCGAGACGATTAACATATATGGTGAGAAAGGGGGCTGACATCTAATAAACAGTTAATTATAAAGTAGCTGCTGTTTTCAAACATCTGTTTTTCTTCTAAAAGTACCCTTCCTAGGACTTCCTGGTGGTCCAGTGGTTGGGACTCTGCACTTTTGCTGCCCAGGATGCAGGTGCCATCCCTGCTGGGGAACTAAGATCCTGCAAGTCTTGCCATCAAAAAAACTACCGCTGCTGTGTTCTGCACGCCACTCACACGATTCTTCTGGATCTTTCAGGCTCTCAAGATCTTTGTGTTTTCAAAGGCTGGTGTGTGGTGGGAAAGGTTGGGAGTTCTGTTCTAAAGAGGGGAGTGCTGTGAGAGCTGGGAAAAGTGGGGGAGACACACCAATGGCGATTTGGGGGTCACTGTGCAACCTCCAGGAAAGGATGGGCTAGAAAGACGGCCCTTCTGTGTGTTCCCTGGACGCTCAGCCCGAGCCGCCTCTCTGGCCTCTGGTTTCCCACTTCTGGTCCATCCCCTGTCAGGCCCCAGAGGGTCTTCCTACCCCCAGAGCTGACCCTGCTCACAGCCCTGGGGAGCACTAGGATGAAGTCCCAGCTCTTGGACTCAGCCCTGCGGGTCTAGGCCTGACACCATTCCAGCCATGTCTCCTGGCCTTTCTCATGAACTCATTCCCCAGACTCTGTCCTTGTTCCCTGGACTGTGACACTGGAGAGGCCCTGCCTGAGCAGCTGGAGGGAATACAGGGGCTCAGCAGTGATGGGCCCCCAAGTCCTCAGCCACCAGTTCATCACCACCTCCAGTCCCAGGCTCCGCATCCCAAGACCATCCCACTGTCCACCCAGTCACCAGGCCCAGCCCAAGGCACAGTCCTCGGCCCCTTGCTGGCCTGTCACTCCCTCCCATCCCTCCTGCCCCCGGTTCCCTCTGAAATGTGTAGAGGGACGGTGCCTGCATGTAGTATGTGCCATGTGTTTGTTAAGTCACATACATACATAACACAAACATATAGAGAAAATACCACCTACTGGTCACCTCTTCCAGGAAGCCTCTGTCTTCCTCCTCTGTCCATGGGATTCTCCAGGCAAGAATATTGGAGTGGGTTGCCCTGCTCTCCTCCAGGGGATCTTCCTGACCCAGGGATTGAACCAGCATCTCCTGTATCTCTTGCACTGTAGGTGGATTCTTTACCAGTGAGCCAGCTGGGAAGCCCATTAATATATTACTTCTCCCATTTTCCCAGGGAGGTAACTGAGGCCCAGAAAGGGGATGTCACGAGCTCAGCGTCATGGGCTGATGAGCAGTGGAGCCGTGGTGGGCCCCAGGCTGCCAGCTTCCTGCTCTGTGCACGTGACTCCTGTAACAGTTTTTATGTATTGAGCTGCCCCGTGTTCCAGGCACTGGAAAGCCGCCTTCCTGCTCACAACAGCCCTTTCCATAGATGAGAAAACTGAGGCTCAGAGATGTGAAGTTCGCCGCCCAAAGAGACCCACCCAGGAAGCGGTGGAGCCGGTCTCAAGCAGCCTACAGGCAGAGCCTGTGTTCTTAAGCGAACCCCTCTGTCCCTGGCTCCCCATCCAAGGGTCTCCAACTCATACACGGACAGGGGCCAGACAGACAAAGGAAGTGGCAAAGGAGGTGGTGGCAGAGAGTGGTGGGGTCTGGGGCAAACCTGAGTGCTAAAGCCCCATCTGATTGGGATGACTGCCTGCCACAGGGGAACAAGGTCTCAGCCTCCTCCCAAGTTGCAAGGGAAGCTGGAAACCCAACATTGTATGGGGAATGTGCAGGGTTTAAAATTAGGGTAAGTTAAAATACCCCTGGCCACTTGGTTGTGTCTCCTAGCCCTCTTGGATTTCTCAAGCCCTCTGAAGGACTACGGTTAGAGGGAACTATTATCTGTGAGCTTGTTCATATGTCACTCTTCTGTCCCTTTTGAAAGCAGAAGGGCTGGGAGTTTGTCTGTCTTGCTGACCCCCCTCCCCTCACCTCCCCCCAAGTGAAATATCCCTAGCTCCTGGCAGGGGACCTGGCCCTGTATTTACTGAATGCACGGATTTTTTTTTTTTTTTTTTGCTATTTTTGTCCTGTGGCTTTCTCTGCAGCTAGCCTCTTCCTAGGTTTCCTAAATCTGGGCTCTCACCTGTTTTTCTGGCTGGCTGGTGTTTTTGGTGCCATGTCTCTATGTTTTTGGAATTTTCTTTTTTCATATCTTGGGTGTGTGTGTCTGTCTCGCTCTGTGCCTCTCCACGGGTCTCTCATAAAATCTCTAAGTGGAGGCCACACTTTGCAAGTGGCTCTCCATCCCTCCAGCAAACTGCTTCTGTCTCAGGAAACTTCCCTCCTTGACCCTTTTAGTCTCTCTTCAAGGTTTAGCGGTTTCAGTTGCCATCTCTCCCCTCCCGGGCTCCCGGGTGCGGGCTCGCTGCTTCCCCCTCCCCCGGGACGCACACCACCCCGCCGTCAGCCCCCAGCCCGGCTCACGCACCCCACGGCGGGCCGGCTGGGCGCGCGCACGTCCTTGCACACCAGCCGCACGTAGCTGTACTTGAGTACGTCGATGAGCGTGTAGAGCGGGGGCGCGCTGGCCCAGCGGCAGCGCGCCAGGTGCATGGAGCTCTTGACGAAGAAGAGTGCCAGCCGCTGCTGGCACCACGCGTCGAAGAAGCGACTGAACTCGGCCCACGAGAAGAAGGCCCTCTCCCGCAGCTCCTGCTCCTCCTGCCCCGCCGCTGTGCCAGGTGGAGGCTCCATCCTGGGGCGCCTGGGTGGGAGGGGTGGGGAGAACACCTGGATATCAGATCCATCCTCTTCCGAGGTCTCCCGCTTGGCTCCAGTCTCCGCCTGCCTCTTCAGAGCTGACGCCTCTCTCCAGGTGGGGCCGGGGGCGGGGGCGGGGACCGGGGTGTACCCGTTAATCTCTAGCTCATCTTTGGCCTCCTCCTACGCCCAGCTATATTCCTGGGACAGTTGGAACCTGCCAGGCTGATATTTTAACTCCAGTCTGGTCTCCTCCTCCATAGACATACGTGATCCCTAGTACCGTTGCGGTCCCTCTCTTAAAATATGACTCTTAAGACTCAGTCGTGGACCCCTTCCCGAATGTGTTCCCAACTTCCAGGTAGGATTTCCTCCCCTTCCGGATGTACCTTCTGCACTTGGCGGTAACCTCTAGAGCCTCCCTCCGGTCATCTAGAACGCCCTCTTCCATGTGCCTATACGCGGGCTGTAACGCACATCCAGCTGCGACCCGCCCCGCCGCGGCCCAACTAAAGATGCTCGATCTCCGGATGTGCTCCGCACCTCCAGTCATGGATCGCTCATCCCCAGTCTTATTCTTCATGCACCTGTGGCTTTCTCCTCCCCACATGTGTCTCAGATACTAGGCGGCTGTTGCCCCTCTCCCAGATGGGGCCCCCAGGGGTTGCCACATGCAGCTGTGCCCCTACTTCCAAGAGATGCTCTCGTATCCAGACGTCCTCCCCACATCGAGTATGGCCCCTTCACGTACAGCTGTGTGCCCCATTCACTTATGGCCAATTCTCTGAAGTGTCACCAGTGTTCATCTGCGGTCGCCAGATGCACCGCGCGGCCCAGCTGTGGCCCCCTCCTCCCACGTCCAGCTATTATCCTCCCCCAGATTCGCGTCCTCGCCCTAGACGTGGCCCGTCGTCGTTAGACGGGCTGCATCGCCCCAGATGCTCCCCCACGTCCAGCTGCGCCTCCCCGACTCTTGGAGCCACTCCCAGCCGGCTCCAGGCTCCACAACCCCTCCCAGCCCTGCCAGCCGCGGCACCTCCCCTCCCGGCTGTCCCACCCAGCTGTGCCTCTCCCCTCCCCCAGATGTGCACCCTTCCCGCCCCTCCCCACTCACCTACCCGCCCCGGAGCGGCGTCCACCTCCCACAATGCCCCGCGCCGTGGCCCGGCCCGGCCCTTGCTCCCGGGATGCCCCGCGCGGCCTCCCGCCTCTCTTCCCGCCGTGCCTCGCGCGGCGACTCCCACCGAATTTCCGTTTTCCCGCTGGTCACTCCTCAATCCAGAGCAACAGTGGCTCGGGGCTGTTTCCCAGCGTGCTCTGCGGGGGGGCGCGCCCCACTTCATCCCCTTTCCAGGGAGTCTCAAGACCGGGAGACTACAACTCCCAGCGTCCTCCTCGCGACGGCGGCTCGGACGTCGCCCGGCCCCGCCCCCGCCCGCCGAAGTCTGCGCGCGAAGTCGGTGGCGCGAATTTGGGACTGCGGGGTTGCTCCGGGCGAGACGCTCAGCACAGCAGCGCGCAGGCCTGGCGCGAGGCAAGTGGCACCAGCCTTGTGGGGCTTCAGGGCTGTTGAACAGCGCGCGTGTCGGCAACTCGGGGCTCCAGCTTTCGCTGAGTAGGTCGGCTGCAAATGAGAGGACATGGGGGCAGGCTGGTGTGCCCGGGAGCGCGCTGCGGAGGGGAGTGCGCGGGCTGCGGGCCGCCGGAGGGGGCGGGACGGCATCCGTCAGAGGTTCAGGATTAGGTAGAAGGTAGACGAAGACCGAAAACTGCACAGGACAGGATCTGAAGAGAGGCCTGGAGGGACGGGACTACCTGAAAGGGGCGTGGTTATATAAGGGTGAGGGGGCGGGGAAAGGCTCTAGGTGGGCGGGGTCATCCGGAAGTTGGAAGGGCCGGGGAGGCAGGCCCACCTGGAAGGGGGTGGGTCTAGGGGAAAGTTTAATAGTGGGCGGGGCCGGGGAAAGGTTGAAGGAGAAGGGTCAGCTTTAAAGGGAGAGCCCAGGGAGATGGAGGTGGGGCGGGGGGCGGGGCAAGTCAGTGGTAAGATCTAGGCCTAAAGCAAAGGCTTTTTGAAAGGTCGAGAACCTTCTGAATGGGGAGAGGTCTGGCCTTGTGTATGCCTGATGAGGGGGCGGAGTCAAGGGAAGAGACGTGAATGTGTGGGGTCCCGGGGAGGGGAGCTGAAAGGTCTGGGCTTATTGTGGGCTTCTCAGGTGGCGCTAGTGGTAAAGAACCTGCCTGCCAATGAAGGGACTTGAAAGACACAGCTTCGATCCCTGGGTCTGGAAGATCGATCCTCTCTGTTGGAGGGCATAGCAACCCACTCCAGTATTCTTGCCAGGAAAATCCCTACGGTCCATAGGGTCGCAAAAACTCTGAAACGACTTAGCACACAGCACTGCGCTTATTGCCCAGGATGGTGGAGGGAGGGCTAGAAGAGCTTGGGGAGGGAAGAGAGAAGGGTCTAGAGCTGGTCTGAGATGTTGGTTAGATATCCAGGTAGAGATATCAGCATAGAAAACTAGCAATATGAGTCCTTGAATTTTTTTTTTTAAATATGTATTTACGGACACCAAGATGAGGGTGTGGTATGAAGAAAGAATTTCAATGGAGCAAGAATCAGATGTTTCTAATCCTCTGATGGGCCAAGATGAGGAACAGGAGGTGACTTCCGGAATTAAAAACCCACAGTTCCTCTATCACCTTGATGAGAAGGGCCAGCTGAGGGATGTGGAGAAACTTGAAGGTTCAAGCAGGGATGGGAGGAGAGAGACTGGAGATGATGCCTTGGGACAGTTCTTTCTATGACGTCTCTGAAAAGGGGAGGAGAGATTGAGCGATAGCTGCTGGAACATGTAGGCTCAAGAGAAGGGATTTTGTTTGGTTTTTAAGATGGGACAAATCACAGCCGATTTGTAGATCGATAGGCATGGTCTAGTAGAGAGAAAAGTTATCTAGAGGAGAGAAAGGAGGGGCTTACTGGAGCATAGGGTTTGAGGAGGTCAGAGGGCATGAGATCTTGTGCGCAGGTCAAGGTCTGAGCTCAGATGAGAGTACAGCTGGGTGGTCGAAGTGCCTACAGCTGGGATTCAGAGGGGTGCGCAGGTGCAGCAAGAGGTAGATAAGGCGGTGGGAAATTGCCTTTATCGCATTTGCTTGCGTTCTCTCGGTGGTGGCGGGTGGAGTCAGTGTTGGCGACTAAAGAAGCCGCTTTGAAGTACAGCCTGAGAGAGCTGGAGAATTGAACGGTCTGGGGAAATGGAGAGGCTTGGACCGCAACCCGAAGGACTCCTGGCGGCCAGTCCTGCTCTACTCTGCGGTTGCAGGAACAGGGTGGGTGGAAAGTTGGCTTCAGTCAACAGCTTTGGGGTTTTGCCCGGTGAGATGGAGGGCAGGAAGCAGGGCCTAGAGAGCGATGAAAGGTGTACTGGAGTCTGCCAGAGTGAAGGAAGGAAGGGAGGACGTGATGGGGAAGGACAGTGAAAAGAGGGAGTACTGACTGGTTTGGAGACTTAGGGAAGGACTGGGGAACATTTGAAGCTGGAATAGAAATAATATAGGAATGGAAAAAGAGTTTTATTTGAGCCAAATGGAGGATTCTAGCCCAGGAGAAAGCCTTTCAGTTCTGAGGAACTGCCCCAGTGAAGCATGGTTTTCAGCAGATTTATATCTTGTTAGAACAAAGAGTGGGCCTCCCTGGTGGCTCCGTGTTAAAGAATCTGCCCGCAGTGCAGGAGACGCTGGTTGATCCCTGAGCTAGGAAGATCCCCTGGGGAAGGAAATGGCAACGCACTCCAGTATTCTTGCCTGGGAAACCCATGGACAGAGGAGCCTGGCAGGCTGCAGTCCATGGGGTTGCAAAAGAGTCAGACACATCTTGGTGACTAAACAACAGAGCGAAAAACGTATATCAAATGCGACCAGGGACACATTCTTTCAAGGTTTCCAAAAGAAAAAGATTAGCATGGACGCACAGAGTCATTATGGCCTGGGCACCTGGGAAAGGAATCTTGTCTTTGAAGAGCTGCTGGTCTGGGCTCATAGGAAGGAAGGCTTTTAGCCCTGTCTTCAGAGTAGACTTTTTTATTTCTCTTCTTTCGTTGGTTAAAGCAGCTGCCTATTACATTTGACAGCCCATATGTCAGGTCTGTCAGCGTGAAGTTCAAGCCCAGTGATGTAGATTTCAGGGTGATTTCCCCAAACCTCAATTCGTGAAAGTTTCTCCTCTCCTATCAGAGGTGTATGTGTTCCGATCTCCACACAATCAGTGTGTTTTGTGTTTTGATCTCTGCACAAAAATGAGTATCCTAATCAAGTATTTTTGGATGTTCTTTTCAGAAACTGGTGGCCAGAGAGGAGGAGGAGGAAGGGGGAGAGAATTCTGATACTATCATGCAGCGAAGTATCAGGTAAGGACCCCTGCCCCACCCACCAGCAGCTTGCATTCTCCAAATTCTCTGCTCCTCTCTCTACCTCTGCCCTTATCTTAGTATTTACGTAGGAATTTCCAGGAGTTGAGCAGTATGGAGGGTGGGGAGGGGCACTGGAAAACCAGGTGGTGTAGTAACTGAGAATTTTAGTGGCTGCAAGGTTCAGAGACCCTAGCCCCGTGGTTCTCAATCTGGGGCAGTTTCCAACTCCCCCCAACCCCCTCCAGCAGGGAACATCAGACATTCTTGGTTGTCACCACTTGGAGGGAGAGGCGGCTTCCCTTAGCATCTGGTGGGTAAAGGTGGGGCAGGCTGTTAACATCCTACAGTGCCCCAGATAGGCCCCCACAACAAAGTATGATCCAGCCTAAAGGGCCGGTAATGCCTGGGTGGAAGGGAGGGCCCATTACTTTACCTTTTCCAGAGCAGATAACACTTCCAAACATTTCATATTATCTATTGGCTTCCCTGGTGGCTGAAACAGAAAGAATCTGCCTGCAGTGCAGGAGACCAAGACCCTGGGTTGGGAAGATCCCCTGGAGGAGAGCAGGGCAACCCACTCCAGTATTCTTGCCTGGAGAATCCCCATGGACAAAGGAGCCTGGTGGGCTGCAGTCCATGGGGTTGCAAAGAGCCAGACGCAACTAAGCAGTGAACGCATTGCTTATGGTTCCCTGGTGGCTCAGACGGTAAAGCGTCTGCCTGCAATGCAGGAGACCCAGGTTCGATCCCTGGGTCAGGAAGATCCCCTGGAGAAGGAAATGGCAATCCACTCCAGTACTCTTGCCTGGAAAATTCTATGGGCAGAGGAGCCTGGTGGGCTACAGTCCATGGGGTCGCAAAGAGTCGGACACGACTGAGCGATTTCACTTTCACTTAATGTCTGCCTACTCCTGGAGCATCAGCCCCTTGAGGGCACGGACTTTGTGTCTGGGCCGCTCCTGTGCCCCTGGGTTCCCAGGACAGGCCCTGCCACATAGTAAGTGCACAGTTAATACTTGGAGGAGGGAAACTGGGATGCGTCCTGGCTCTCACGTGAGAGGAGAGCTGAGGCAGAAAAGCACACAGTGCTGCCTCCTCTGTCCGAGCCACAGTTTCCTCATCCATCTAAGGGGATTGTTCAAAGTCTCCTGCGGTGTGCCAGACATGGGGACGGGCATTGGAAGCTGAGGGATGTGGCATGTGTTAGAGGGGTTATTGGTACTGTTATCATTCACTTCTTTTCCCCCTCTTCTGCTCCTCCAGGTCATTTTTCCAGCCCAAGAAAGAGGGCAAAGTGAAGAAGCCAGAGAAGGAGACATCCAACAGCATCAGAGAAACGGAGTCCCCTCCGAAGTACGTTCTGGGGCTGGGAGGTGGTGAATCTGTTCCTTTCATCAGTCAGGACTCTCTTAGCTACAGGTGTTAACAGACTCGGCTCAGAATGTCTCAGGCCTCCATGGGGAAATTTTTGATTCTTGTAACCTGAAAGACTAAAGGTAGTGTCAGCTTCAGGTATAGCTGGATCCAGAACCTCAGAGTGGTCTTCAGGACTCTGGCCCAGTGTCTTGACTTCATTCTGGAGCAGACTTCCTCCACAAGGCAGGGACCCTGCCACTGGCTACATCTGAAGAGAACAGTGTTCTCTCCGCCACCATCCTTGTCATAAGTTCTTGGGAAGACCTTGTCCCTGGACCATGCAAGGTAGACTCAGCTCACCTTCCCAGTTTGGGGCCCGGGGGAAGTAACGTTACTTCTAGTGCCCAGTTTCTGCGTGGGTAACAGGGTATCATGATCTGCACCAGGATTTCAGTGTGGACTTGGTGTGTCAACACCCTAACAACTTACAGAACAGGGCCTGCTTCATAAAAGATGCTCAGCCAGTGATAAAGACCAGGTCATGATTTATCGACACTTGTGACTTTGAGATCCACCCCTTTTGTTTTTATGTTGCTGGGAAGTGTAGTCCCTCCCTAGGGGATCAGGGTCTTACATGACTGAAAGAAAGTCTCCAAAGGAATGTTGGAGGCCATTGTCTGCCCTCAGTAGGGACTTCGTGTGTTCCTCCAGCATCGCCCACCACAGGGTGGGCACACAGGAGCCCCCAGAGAAGTGGGACGGGGGGATGGGTGTTTCAGAGCATATGCTGAAGGCGTCCCTGGCAGCTCAGTGGTAAAGAATCTGCCTGCCAATGCAGGAGACACGGGTTCGATCCCTGGCTCAGAGAGATCCCACATGCTGCTGAGCCCATGTGCCATAATCATGGAGCCTGAGCACTGTAAAGGCTGGAAGCCATAACTACTGAGTTTGAGTACCCTAGGTCCCATGCTCTGGGACAAGAGAAGCCACTGCAATGAGAAGCCTATGCACCACGAGCAGAGAAAAGTAGCAAAGACCCAACATAGCCTAAAAAAATACATGCCAAGGAGGCTTCTGGGAAATGTTGCATGCTTGAAAGGCAAGGAAGGGAATGAAACATAATGAAATTGCTGGAGAGTCTGGGGGCAGCGTCCCCACTCTGCCTGCTGGAAAAACCTCCATTTTTTTTCACTTTCCAGGGTGGCACTGAAGGAGCGGAATCGAGTGGTGTCTGACGGTGACTCTCCAGTGAAGAGGCCAGGGAGGAAGGCAACCCGGGTCCTGGGCAGCGAGGGCGAGGAGGAGGAAGAGGAAGCCCCCACCACCCCCAGAAGCCAGGTGAGGCCCCAGCAGCCTGCCCCCATTTACCAGAAGCGTCATTCCCATTGGCCTTGGAGCTGAGTGCAGCAGCTGCTCAGGAGAATTCTGGAGCTGATGCCCCAGGGGGCAGAGGAGTTCAGTGGTTGGGCCTGGTTTCTGTGCACCTAACCCTGCCTCCTCCCTGGGGATGCCTTGGCAGGCAGCCTCAGGTGGCTCGGGCAGCTCCGGGTAGTCTCCCTCATCACGGGTGGCCGTGAAGGTGCTGTGAGTTGATTTACACAGTGACAGGAGAGAATACCTGCTGTGGAGGAAGGGCTCAGAACCCATGGAATCGAAGGCTTTCCATCTTCCCCAAGTCATTGGCTCACTTGCGCCCCTCATTTAAGTCATTTTGTGCCTGTTGGCTGCTCTGAAGGTAACATCCGAAGTGCAGCACTTCTCAGTCTGTCGATGGTGAAGCGACATCCTGTCTCCCCCACTGCTCACCCCCTTCCATCTCCAATTGGCCTTACATTGCATCGTGTAGACCTGGGGCTTCTGACCTAGCTGCAAGGGAGTCTGGGAAGGGTAGTCCTTAGGCTCCTGACCACACCTGGCTGCAAGGAAGTCTGGGAAGATTTTGGTTGGGCCGTATTATGTTGCTCTCCTGTGGTTAGTCCCTCAGTCGTGTCTGGCTCTTTGTGACCCTGTGGACAGTAGCCCACCAGGCTCCTCTGTCTGTGGGGATCCTCCAGGCAAGGATACTGGAGTGCGTTGCCATGCTCTCCTCCAGGGGATCTTCCCAACCCAGGGACCTGCAAGGTCTCCTGCATCGCAGGCAAATTCTTTACCATCTGAGCCACCACTTTTTGGTTGGGCCATATTATGCTTAGCTAAAAATCAAACATCTTGTCACTTAAGGGGGAAGTAAAAAAGAATTGTTAACCATGGTCCATAATAGGGACAGTCTGGGACCATGAAACTACACAGGGGAGTGGAGTGACTGCCCAGGTAAGAGGCCAGAGCTGGGGCTGAGTCACTCTGTTTTCTCGAGTGTTTGGAAACTGATATAGCTGGGTGCTCCCTCCTTCTCCCCCAACTCGGGAGCTGCTCTTTCTCTTCCTTTCCAGAAGCCTGCTTCAGACTCTCCACAGCCCTCACCTCCCAGTCCTGTCACACTGCCTGAGAGCAGCCCTTCCCGCTCCAGCCCCTCCCCAGCGGCTGCATCCCCATTAGGGATCCCGAAGCGTCGCACGGGTAAGGGCCCCCGGGCCACGCTGTTTCAGCCACGTGTCTCTGTCCACATGTGGATCTCTCCACCACTGAGCCACCCTCCTGCCAGCTGTGCTCTTAGCATTGTGGTTAAGAGCACGGCTCCACCAGCCCCTGGCTGTGTGACCTTGGGCAAATGACTTCCCTTCTCTGGGCTTTCTCACCGGTAGATTGTATGAAATCTAAACACATCAAGTATTTCTGGTGAAAATTCAGTGCGCAGTTGAGATGTGCTTGTAAGTGCATCAGATTTTGAAGGCCTAGCATAGGAAAAAGAATGATACTGACTTTAAATATTCAAAACATGTTGGAATCATATTTTGGTTATGGGGTCAAATGAACAAGATTATCCAAACTTAAATGCACCTCGTTCTTTTTCCTTTCCCCAGTATAGCCACTAGAAAGCTTCCGATGCCGCACGTGGCTCACTGTTTATTCCCACTGACAGTGCCGCTATAAGGAATGACATGCAGGCACGGGGGTGGCGCGGGTTGAGGCAGGGCCCAGAGGAGCGGCAGTCTGGGCTGAGTCTTGGATCAGGCTCTTGGTCGGGGTCGGCTCTGTTGAGAAAGGGTGACGGGGAAGAGTTGCCACCACGCAGAGCACGTGTGAAGGCCTCAGGGTGGGAACAGCACAGCAGGTGGGGGAGCCCCACACACCTCGGAGTCTCTGAGGATAAGGCGTGATGTGGGGGGCAGCAAGGGCTTTAAGATAGTGTGTGGCGAGAGGTGAGGCAGAGAGGGGGCGGCTGCTGGCTCCCAAGAGGAAGGGACCTGCCTGCTGCGGCCACACAGCCAGGAAGCAGAAGCCTGAAGGATGGGGCCCGCCCCCTGGCAGTGGAAGGGGCAGGTAGAGAAGGGCAGGGCCCCAGAGCTGTCTCTGGGGCCATCACCACGGAGGTCTGAGCCCGCTGTGGCAGGTCCAGTGGGCCAGCAAGAAGGCTACCCTGAGCCCTTTGTCTTTCCAGCCCGGAAGCAGCTTCCCAAACGGACATTTCAAGATGTCCTGAAAGAGCAGGGTGAGGACGAGGACCCAGAGACTAAGAAGAAGAAGGAGGAAGGAGGTGAGACCCTGGTCGGGAGGGAGGAAGCAGGGAGAGGCTCACTGTGTGTCTGGGGGGGGAGGTCTGGAAAGGTGGGGGCCTGTCTGGGAGGACAGGGTGTGGGGACCCCACTTGATTTGACACTTCGATCAGGAATCCACGCGTTTCCGTCAGAATCCCACATTGCTGCCCAGGGAATTTTGTCATGAATGCATTCTGGAATATGTTAGTTTGGCCATCTTAATTCATATATAGTTTCCCATTTTTCCCTTTTTATTTCTTGTATGGAAAATATTTTCCTCTAAATGATTTGTTTTTATTGTAAGTTTTGCCAAAAAGCAAAGAAGTGTACAAACTTCCAGGACCCGTAGTGTCTTAGTAACTGCCTCATTGCCCCAAGGCCTTTACTGTTCAGTTTGTCGAGATATGTCCAAACAACTATTTATGTTCTAGCAGCTTGGGCATTTGAGAAAGTAATATACGTAGCATTGAAAGGAGAAAAAAATTAATTCTTAAATGTTCAGTTAGTCTCCTGGGCACTGCACAATTGCTCAGACGTTGGAGTCCAGTTGAAAACTGCTGCCCTTGTTTCCTGTTCATGTTGATTTTCATTTAATACTTGGTTTTCATCACACCACCCATGAGTACCCAGCTTTGCAGAAAGCTATGTCATGGATTACCAAGAATGTGATAATGACAAGTGAAATGCTGCAAGCTAGTAGGTCACACAGCCCGTTTCCCTTGAAAATGTAAAATATCTTACCTGGGAAATGGAGCCATAAACATCTGATCCACAGATCATCTGGGGCCTTTACACGATCATGATAATCGGGCTTTGTCACTGTCGTTCGTTTTAATAAGGGGTCTTTATTGGGTTTGCCCTTTCCAGGGAAGGTCTGAATTTGGTGGAGGTCTGATTTCTGGTTGGCAATTTTTAGTCAGTAACAAATTTTACTGTAAATCATGAAGTATTAGCCCTTATCTGTGTCCAGGGGTTTTGGGGGTCAGGGCAGGGGATGACTTCTCTCTACTAAGGCAGATTATCCCCAAGTCAGTTGATGCAGTTATTATTATTACCCTGGAGGTGGGTTTTTTAATTTTTCAATCAGCTTAAAAAAACTTTATTTTTATCTCTAACAAGTTATCATTGGCATTTTGAAACCTTTCCAGGTCTATTTTACCGTGAATAATTCAAAAATAATGGTTTATAAGAAAAATCTGGCCCTCCCTGTTTCTCAACTACACAAGCAAGCTTGAGGGTTGGCTTCCGTCAAGGTCCCTGCGTGGCCCAGGGCTGACCCACCCTCACCCCTCCCGTCACTTCACACGTGTGGTCAGCGCAGCAAAGTGTCTTGGGAATGCAAAAGCCCTTGGGGAGGGGTTCCCAGTGACACTTCTTGCCATCTGCCTTGTCTGTCATCAGAAGCAGAGACACCAACAGAAAGCCTCCCAGAGCCTGAAGGGGGCGACAAGGAGGAAGTGGAAGACGGGGACCAGCCCATGACGCCCCCTGAGCCCCAGACCTCCAGTGAGTGTCTGACCCTCTTTCTCCCTGGGGCCCCTCTCTCTGGTTTTGGGGGGGTGGTCCCATGTCTTTAGAGGACAGTTAATGTAAATAAGGCTTAGATAAGACTTCAATAAGATTCTCCAATGTCTTGTCTAAAAGCAAATCCTAGGGGAAACTTTAGGTTTTGTTACTATTGTTATTTTTATTATTGTTTTTCCTCCACACATGTGAGGGAAAAAGAGCCAGTCATCCTCCAACAAGTTATCTTTCAGAAATCATAGGCACCGAGGACTTCCCTGGGGGTCCAGTGGCTGGGACTCTGTGCTCCCAATGCAGGGGGCCCAGGTTCCATCCTTGGTCAGGGAACTAGGTCCCACATGCCTCGTGGCCAAGAAATACATTTGTTTAAAGTTTGCTTCACCATCTGACCTCTCTCACTTTCAGCAGAGTCCCCGACAGAAAGCATTTCAGAGCCCGGGGTGACGGTGAAGCAGGAACCACAGGAGGATGGCCAGGCTCAACCGCCCCCCAAAGCTCCAAAGACCCTCAGCAGTTTCTTCTGTGAGTGTCTCCCCTTCACCTCTCAGGGCTGCGCAGGGAAAGAGGCAGGTGGGTCTTTCTCCAAGGAGCTCGGCCTTCCCGTGGGTGAGAAGGCCTGACTCACCCCTCCTGCCGTGTTCCCACCCTAAGCATGGGGCAGGGTTGCCTGGAGAGAACTTGGGGGGTGGGGACTGTGGGAAGGAGAAAGGATCCACTGTTTCCCTGCTTCATTCCCCAGCCCCCCGGAAGCCAGCTGTCAAAAAAGAAGCGAAAGAAGAAGGACCTGGTTCTCTGAGAAAGGATGAGACCAAGGGGTGAGTCAGGATCCATTCAGAGAACAGCAGATGAGACAAAGTAAGCCAGTGAGTCCCAGGTTTCACTGATCTGATTGTAGGTGGGCCTCCGAAACGGAGACCGGTAATCACCAAATAGCCTTTCAGCATTAGAATCTTGTGATTCAGGTTTAATTAGTCTAATAAAAAATTGGGGGTTCTTAATGACAAGTTTGTACCCCAGTCGCAGCCGTATTAGTGAGATTAAATGGCCCCATTTCAGCACGTGACTGCACTGTAGGAAAGGTCAGCTCCTTTTCTTGAGCCTCCTCTGTGTCAAGTCCCGTCCTACAGGTTTCTTTTATGCCTTTTTACTTCATCTCTGCAGTAGGCCTGTGCAGGAAGCTGATGTTTTAGCCATTTCCCAGGCATTGAAACCAGTAGCCCAGAGCAGCTAGGCCATCTTCCCTGGGACACACAGGGATGGTGGGGGTAAGGCCAGGCCTGGAAGCCGAGTTGCCCTGGCTCCTACACCGGGCCTCTTCTCTGTACCCCTGCCCTGCCCCCTGGGCACACGCCCATGCTTATATTACTTGTAAGTTTCTCTCACGATCTTGGTGTCTGACATAAAGTTCTGTATCCTGATTTTTACTTCTTGGGATACTGCGATCGTTTTTCTTAGACTCTTCTCAACCTGATCACTGATGGCCGCCTCCAGGAGACAAACTGTTAGGACCTCCAATTTCCTCGCCTTTAACTTGTTAATGGTAGAAAGCACACCCTTTTATCCACTGTAAACGGTGTGCCCGCACCAGACACTGTGCCCTCCATATCCTGATGCATTGACGCCTCATAGCAACCCTGTGCGTCGACTCTGTTGGGACTCCCGTTTCACAGGTGGGAAAAGTGAGGCATGGAGGCAGGACAGTGCTCTGGAGTGCTTGGAAGTCCCAGCTCTGCCTTTGTCAGCTGGATGACCTTGGCCAAGCAACTTAGCCTTTCTGGGCCAGTTTCCCCCTGAGGGTTGCAGACTAGCGCCTGGCCATGCCCACACTCGGCAAGTAGTAGCTGCTATTAATTATTATAAATTTTGATTGCCTTGATTAGACCACAGATGAGGAGTGTGGCAGAGTTGGGATTTGAGCCAGGCAGTGTGGCTGCAGAATTTCTTACCCTTCGGCTCTGCCGTTTCTCCTTTTAATAGGAAGAACCAGGCGGCGACCCCTTATCAAATACTGAGCCCATACAACTCACTGCGCGTGCTCCATCCAGCTCAGCCATCCTCAGCCCTGTCTGCACAGGATCAGCTGAAGAGCTGTAAACAGTCTGCAGTCTTCTCCCTCACCCCACATTTGGCAGAGACATAGGTCTGAGGCTGAGGAGTCAGTGTTGTAAAAATGCTCCCTACAAAGCACGCCAAGGAGTGGGAACTCTCTCCCTAATTTCTTCCTTAACCTCAGGGCGTATCAGGGCAGGGACTCTGGGTAGCTCCATATGGTTGGTTCAGAGGGAAATTGCTTCCTCACCAGGACACAGCTGGTCACTGATGGAGCAGCGATTTTAACCCAGATGAGTGTGACTGCAGAGTCTGGGCTGTGGAGGCTCTAACGGGGTGGGTGTGAGGCATTTCCTGAGGTACGATGATGTAGAGGGCTAGAACACAGTCTGAGAACTGTACCGCTTACTAGCTGTGTGGCCTCAGGTGAGCTACTTAACTACTGCCGAGTTTCCTTATGTGACTCGGGGGGCAGGTGAGTCCGTGCCTGCAGGACTGATTTGCTAGCAGATGGAGCATGGCTCCTTGGGGCACCCAGGGACTGCACCTTCTTCCTGCTGCTCCAGCCAGAGTGAGGGCGGGTCTGACCCAGAGGGGTCCTTGCCTCTCTGAGTGGACTCTGATCAGCATGGGCTTCCCAGGTGGCTCTGGGGTAAAGAATTCGTCTGCCAGTACAGGAGACGTGGGTTCAATCCCAGGGTCGGGAAGATCCCCTGGAGGAGGAAACGGCAACCCACTCCAGTATTCATGCCTGGGAAACCCCATGGACAGAGGAGCCTGGCAGGCTAGATGTAGTCCATGAGATCGCAAAGAGTCAGACACAGCTGGGCGACTGGACTGAATAATATTCGGATCACATGGTTCCACTTCAGCCACACCGACCCCTTTTCTTTTCCTCCAGCATGCCAGGCGTGTCCCTACCTCAGGGCCTTTGCACTGGCAGCTCCCCTCTGGAACACTCTTCTCCCTGCTCCCCACTCTGCTAACCCCTTGTATCATTCTGCCCAGATGTCTCCTCGGGCCTTCCCCGACTGTTCTCTGAAGCAGCATCTGCCTTTCTGATTTCTCCCTCTACCTGGTTTTTGTCTTAAAAATGTTTTAATACTGAAAAATGATTTATTCTCTTCTGCTTTTTGGTCTTGTTTGTCCCCCCCTCCTCTGCTGACTTTCACACTGGAACATGAGTTCCAGGTTAGCAAACTCGCTTTCATTCATTTCCATGCCCTTGTGCCTGGCATAGTACCTGGCACTTAGGACATGCTTAGTAAATGCCAGCCAGCGGAATGGCTTCTCCTCGACCCAGGCATCTACCCTGCAGCCTCCCCTTTCCCTCTACAGATACCTGGACCCACCGAGCTACAATCCTGCCAAGAACAACTACCACCCCATCGAGGATGCCTGCTGGAAGGCGGGCCAGAGGTGAGGCGTGGCCCTCCCCGAACCCCTCCTTTGGTCCCTGGCACTGTGGGAGGCCCTGTCTCCGGAGGCTTCAATGAGAGATTTGCCAGTCCTCCCCACCCCCCCCCCCACAACCCTCAGTGTTTTGGGGAGACCATTGGGCGCTCTGAAGGGGTAGGGGTCAGGGGTCAGGCAGGATTGCCTGCGAGCACCTGGGGATCAGCAGGTCTTTGACTGGGAGGCGTGTGGGGGCAGGGAGCTGGGGCGGAGGCAGCATGGGTGTACGCACAGCTCCTGTTTTTCCTTCTCCCCCAGGGTTCCTTATCTGGCTGTGGCCCGGGCGTTCGAGAAGATCGAGGAGGTCTCTGCTCGGTAATTAACCAGGCCGCCTGGCCAGGGCCAGCGGGGGCTCTCGCGGTTCTGTCCCACTGGCAGTGGCTGTGCCTCCAGCTGTTTAATTCTCTTAACCCCCTCCTGGCTCAGCTGCACCCTCACACACGACATCACAGACCACAGGCCTGGCCCCAAGAGCGGCCACAGGCCTCTGAAGGCCCACGCCATCGTTTCTGCCTGCTTTGTTGGTCAGAGCAAGATAGGATGGTGACCCCGTGATCCTTGGCGTGGGGAGAGAGGCTCCACCGCCTGGCAGCAGGAACTGGATACTAAGCTCAAGTGACCAAGAGTACCTGCAGCCTGGCTGATACTCCCGATCCTCAGAGTTAGAGAAAGCCCATGTCTTGTTTGTGGTGAGAGCCCTGTCTCAGCCCAGTATTCACTAGCTCTGTGATCTTGGCAAGTGACATAGTCTTTCGTGCCTCAGTGTCTTCACCTGTAAAATGAAATAACATCTAGCTCAGGGCAGCTATGAAAATCCAGGGAGTCAGCACGTTTTGAAGGCTTAATACCAACGCCTGGCACCCGGAGAGCAGTCCCTGTGCATGAGCTGTTTCCCTGTGGATGAATGTCCCCTTCTCCATCGGGTGGAGTCCTGTCCCACCGGCAGCCTGTGGCGGTGCCTGTGGCTCGGGTCACACACCGGGCGCTGGTCGTGAGCCCTCTCCTCGTCTCTTTTCCTGCGTTTCTTTTATCACCACGCTCCCCTACCCCATCTTGACCCTGAAACGTCAGGTGGTCTCACCCCCGTCCCCTCCTCCAGGCTCCGGATGGTGGAGACGCTGAGCAACCTGCTGCGCTCCGTGGTGGCCCTGTCACCTGCAGACCTCCTACCCGTCCTCTACCTGAGCCTCAACCGCCTGGGGCCACCCCAGCAGGGCCTGGAGCTCGGCATCGGAGAGGGCATCCTCCTCAAGGCGGTGGCCCAGGCCACAGGTGAGGCGGGGGTGGTGGTGGACACCCCCGGGCCGGGTGGGTGGGGGACTTCCAGGGAGCACATGGGGAGGCCAGGAGACGATGGGGAGGGGACCGGGAAGGTGGAGAGTTGGGGAGGGGGGCCACTGACGGGTTGAGAGCAGGGGGAATCAGGACCGGGTCTGCACCCAGACCAAGTGGGGGAGGGGGATGCCACAGGCGCAGAGCAAGGCTGAGGGTCGGGGCTCGTGGAGGTCGCAGAGGCCCTTAAGGGCTTTGGCCCACAGAGCCACGAGGGGAGCTGGGGACAGAGTGGGGTTGTGCCCGGGAGAGGCTGGCTGAGTGGGCGGGACCTGCCCACCTGCCCAGGGCCTGGGGTGCTCCGTGAGGGCGTTGGGGAGCCGTGGAAAGGTCCCAGGCAGGCAAGGGGCAGGGTCAGTTCTGGACCCACGTGGAGGACAGACAGGAAACCAGGAAGCCAGGGAGGAAGTCGGGACCGAGATCCAGGGCTTTAAATCCCACCTCCATACTGATGATGCCGCCCCAGACGATGTAGACGGGCTCATCATCCCGGTTTTTGGAGAGGGGAGCCCGGTGGCCACACCCATCCTGGCACTCAGCTGCTGCCCCCTCTACCCTATAAGGTCGGCAGCTGGAGTCTGTCCGGGCCGAGGTGGCCGAGAAGGGTGATGTGGGGCTGGTGGCCGAGAGCAGCCGCAGCACCCAGAGGCTCGTGCTGCCCCCACCCGCGCTCACCGCCTCCGGCGTCTTCGCCAAGTTCCGGGACATCGCACAGCTGGCGGGCAGTGCTGTGAGTGGGCGGGTGGCTGGCCCTCCCCAGACCCTCTCCTCCTGGGGACCCGGAAGGCTCTGGTTCGACTGCTCAGGGTGGGGTCACCTCGGTCCTGCGTTTGGGATCAGAGCTTCTCTCCTCCTGCTGCTCTCAAGACTGCGGGACTCTCCTCCTGAGACCCTAGCCCCAGTGTAGGCCGTGGGGCTCCGTGCACACCTGCTGAGCAGAGCCGGGGTGGGAGGCCAGGAGGAGGACAAGCTTCTCACTGTTCTCTGTGCTCTGGGCTGTGGAACTGGGGAGCAGGGCTAGGAGGCGGGCAGGTCTCCAAGGGTGGCAGCTCCCCAGGCAGCGAGGGTGGCCCCCCTCCCTTCACCCCCGGCACCAACCGCCCTGCCCCCTTCTCTCCAGTCCACCACCAAGAAGATGGATGTCATCAAAGGCCTCTTTGTGGCCTGCCGTCACTCAGAGGCACGTTTCATTGCTAGGTGAGGCTGTGGGCCTGTGAGGTGGTGGGGGGGCCCGGCCAGCAGGCGCATCACTGCTGATACCCTGACTGCCCTGGGATGGGAGCATTGTGACTAGGGCACGGAGCTCCTCTTCTTAGCAGCGCTGCCTGGAGAAGCCTGGGCTTGTGGGTGAAGCATGCCGCGGTGGATTAGTGATGTCTGCCCTGGCCTGTGCCTCGAGCTTTCTTCCATGAGCTCCTCCCTGCAGCCCTGGGAGGCTGTGAGCCTCACCCCCGTCTAGAGAAGGGGAGATGGAGACACAGGGAGGTGCAGCCTCCTGCCCAAGGTCGCTGTCTCAAGCAGGCCCGTGCGGGCACAGGTTCTTGGCCATCACACCCGGGCACCCTTGGGCAGGCTGTTCCAGGCCCGGCCGTGCCCTGGCCCCACCCCTGCCATCACTGCTTTGTCAGAGGGCAGCTGAGGAGAGAGACGGAGGCCTTGCCAGGCCCCTAGTTCTGCCCTAGGCACTGCCTGCGGTCGTGATGGTTTGTGGTCGGCCTCTGTCAAGTGGGGCTGTGTGATCGCAGGTCCCTTCCAGCTCTGGAGGCTGCTCTGGTTTAGAGGAGAGGGTCGCGGTGGGGAGACTGGAGGAGGGAGGAGCATGGGGCTGAAGAGGCGCACCCATCCCCGTTCCCCACTGTCCCCCCAGAGCCCTGAGTGGACGACTGCGCCTCGGGCTGGCTGAGCAGTCGGTGCTGGCGGCCCTCGCCCAGGCCGTGAGCCTCACGCCCCCCGGTCAAGGTGAGCCCCGGTGGCCGGCCCCACGCTGCCACTCGAGTTAACCCGGCCACCCTTCCCCTGACCCCCACCTGGTTCCCTCTGCCCGTCCAGGCCCCTCTCCCTGAGGAACGTCTCACCAGCACCCCCTGTGGACCCGGGGCTAGCTGAGGGGGGTCGGGCCCTTCCCAAAGCCCCTTCCTCTTGGGTTCCTCCTAGGATGCCCCCCCGCCGTGGTGGACGCCGGGAAGGGCAAGACGGCAGAAGCTAGAAAGACGTGGCTGGAGGAGCAAGGCCTGATCCTGAAGCAGACCTTCTGGTGAGACCTGGGCTACAGAGTCCTGGGTGGGGATCAGACGAGACGGGCGCTGGGCACAGGGAGGTGACAAAGGTCAGGGAGGCGGCTGACGGTGAAGGGTCAGGGACACAGGGACGGGGAGAGGCGGAGACCCTGACAGCCAAGGGGAGAGGCAGGCAGAGGCTTCTGAGTTCCAGGCAGGACTGCGTGTGGAAAGGCCATGAGAAACCCAGATAGAGCCTGGTGACGGGCACACCGTGAGGGCCGTGCGGTCACGGAGAGGACTCTGCCCCTGCCTGGAAACCTCTACACTCTCGCTCTCGGGCCAGCCCCAGACCATTGTTAAACAGGAATATCGGGAGGGGGAGGCCGGCCTGGAAGAAACATGAAGGACCACAACAGTCGGGGCGACGAGGGGAGTCGAGGGAGGCAGGAGCCGACCCTGGGACGGCGTGACAGGCAGGCAGTGGCGGATCTCACAGCCAGCGAGCAGGGTTCTAGAAGGACACCCCCGCCTGCCTTATTCGTGCTCCCTGCCCCAGTGAGGTGCCTGACCTGGACCGGATCATCCCCGTGCTGCTGGAACACGGCCTGGAGCGGCTCCCGGAGCACTGCAGGCTGAGCCCAGGTACTCACCTCCATGAGATCTGCCCCCGCCCGCCGCCACCCATCCACAGCCTCGCCCCGGGCTGGCTGCTACCAGGCTCCCCTCGCTCCATCCCTGGGGTGGCCAGCACAGGGCCCCCTGCTCAGAGAGCACCCCCCTCTCCCCTGAGCCAGCCCTGTCCCGAGTCGTGCCTCGTCTCCGTGGAGTTCCCGCTTCCGTGTTTGAGCTGCTGTCCCCGAAATACCCCAGAGGCAGTGCGGCAGGCAGACGGCATCTCGTTCTTCTGTCCCTGGAAGGGCCCAGAGGGAGGCGGGCGGCAGGGGAAGGGTCGCGCTGCACCCCGGGGCTCGCCCCAGGTCCTTCTCTCATTGCTTTGTCATTCGGAGGCTGCGGCTCGATTTTGTAGACCGCTCGCATTTCTGGTTTAGTTTTCGAGAAGGGGGCGGCCGGGCTCTGTGATGATAGACCCAGGTGTTGCACGCATTGCTTCTGAGTGCGATTAGCAGCCTCCACCCTGCCTCCATGAATTCACCGCCCGCCCCCAGTAAATTCTATCTGAATTCACTCTGTCCTCCCCTCCCAGGGGTTCCCCTGAAACCAATGTTGGCCCACCCCACCCGGGGTGTCAGCGAGGTCCTGAAGCGCTTTGAGGAGGCAGCTTTCACCTGCGAATACAAATACGACGGGCAGAGGGCACAGGTAAGGGGTAGACGCGCCGTCGAGCTGGGGCATGGGGTCCCTCAGGGCCGGCCGACCTCGCCATGACTTCTCATCTAGTCTCGCACGGCCCTCGGGGCTTTAGTTCCCACCTCCAGTGGTGCAGCCATAGCCACCTGACTGGCTCCTCTGAAGACAGATCTTGCTGGGTAACATCGTCAAGTCCTGACCCAGGGCAGTGGGAGCTCAGAAGGCATGGGCTGCACGCGTGCCCTGCTGGTGGGCGTGTTGATGTAGCCGGTGCGGTTACCTGGACGTGTGTCCCGGCTCCCAGGGCTGGAGACGGCCTTGGTCTGGGCTGTGAGGATACTTGTGGCTCTTCTGTCCTGGGGGGAGTGGGGCCGCGCCCTGCTCACACCTGGGGACAGGTAAGCGAGCTCGGTAGGCGCCTCCCTGTGGTGCCTTGGGGTAGTTACACGCAGTAGATTGGATAGACTCAGCATAGATGGACCTTCGAAATACAGTGCTGAGCAGAAAATAACTATGACTTAAGATCATGATAGTGACTTAAAAACACATATGTTTAAAGTCATATGTTACGCACACATATACTACTGTTTCTTGGGGTAATATGCATATTAGGTGGCATATATATGGCTCTGCTCAAGGACTGTGACCCAGACGTATTAAAATGAACACGTTTAAATCGTAAAAACCAGAATGTTATTTATAGCACCACAACGTCCAGACAAATTGACGCACGCACACACACACAGCAAAGTACCTGTGCTAGCCGGGGGAGGAGGGGGTGGACTGGAGATGAAGACGAGGCGGCAGGGGCTCCACAGACAGGCCTGGGACACGCCCTCTGAACCCAGGAGAGGACTCACTCAGGTCTCTGCACCAGTTCCTCCTGCAGAGCTTCTGGAACCTTCTGCTCATGGAAATGGGGTCAAGAAGAGAAAGTCGGGGCTCCCGGGGGTGGGCCCGGCTCTGAGTCCCTCTCCCCTTCCCCACGGTGGCAGATTCACGTTCTGGAAGGCGGGGAGGTGAAGATCTTCAGCAGGAATCAGGAGGACAATACTGGAAGGTACCCTGACATCATCAGCCGTATCCCCAAGGTGAGCGCCTGCTACCGGCTCCACTTGAGGGGTCGGGGAGGGGTGCTGGTAGGGGAGCGGGGAACAGAGGGCCAGCCAGGCCGGCCCGGTGCAGCGGGAGTGAGTGCAAGGAGATTGGAGTGTGTTGGGTTATAGATAATAGAACGCCTGCAGACTTTTTTTTTTAAATCTAAAGGCGGGTGGCCGTGGGCTGGCTCAGCTGCGGACTGAAGTCTCTCCAAACCCAGCTGGGTCTGCTGTCTTCGGCTCGATGCCTTTCATCCCAGTGCCTGGCCCCTTGGTCTCCAGGTAGCCGCCACACTTCCAGACAGAAGATGGGTGGGAAAGGGATTCCAGCTGCTGTCCGCACCCATGAGGAACGTTAGTGCTTTTCCAGGCACCTCCCCTCACCCCCGGCTGACTCCAGCTTGGGGGTCCCCTGTGCAGTCCAGGTCACAGGCACTCTGGTGCAGCGGAGGCTGGGAGACGCAGAATCACACTGTCGGGGAGAGGGTTCGGGATGAAGGTGGAGGAGAAAGAAGCCTGCACGCTGGCCCACAGTCTGTAAATAGGGCTGGATCTCTAGGGCCCTGGAGCCAGGCTGTCTCTGCTCCCAAGGGCCGTGTGGACCTACTTTAGGAGTTCTCAGTCCAAGAGGACTTTGTTGTTGTTCGGTTGCTAAGTCGTGTCTGACTCTTTGTGACCCCATAGACTATAGCCTGCCAGGCCCTTCCGTCCGAGGGATTTCCCAGACAAAAAGACTGGAGTGGGTTGGCATTTCCTTCTCCAGGAGATCTTCTGAGTCGGGGCTCAAACCCAAGTCCCGGCAGATCCTTTACCACTGAGCCACCAGGGAAGCCCGCAGAGGGGGCTGGTCTTCTGTAATTAGTGGGGACGTTGGCTCTTTCCCGGAGCAGCGAGGACAGGGGGACAGTGCAACGCGGGCATTCATTGAGCTCCTGTGATGCTGCCAAGTGCTGCTAGTTTTTAAAACCAACTTAAGGCGTAGTTTCCATAAAAGGTTCTGACTTTAGAGTTGGAAGACTTTTGACAAGGTCACCCAGCCACGTAATCAACATATAAAACATTTCTGTGTGTTTATCACTCCAGAGTGTGTGCTCATGCCCTGTGCCAGGCAGGCCCCTCTCCCCACCCCCACCATCCACCTCCTGCGGCAACAATGACTGACACAAGCTCGTGTTGCCTGTCCTAGAGCTTCATGTAGGCAGTCACAGTACAGGGTTGGTGGGATCTGGCTTCTTTCACCCGTTCATTCAAGTATTTCCTGGCCGTCTGCTCTGTGCTGAGCCCTGTGCTGGAGGCTGCGACTTGAACCCAGATGGGAGAGCAGGCAGGTCTTCACCAGAGCCCTGCTGTTACCTCTGAGTGTACTGAGATTGGGCTCTGAAGAAAAGGTTCAGCATCCTGTGAGCCTTTAGCAGAGTACGACCTAGCCTTGGTGTCAGGAAGACGGGGCCATCACCAAGCACAGCCCAGGATACAGTGTGAATGGCCCTGGGAGCTATGCAGATTCTTAAGTCCAGAGCGTGTGCACAGGCCCTGTGGTTGGAGGGGCACAGTCCGTTCAAGAACCAGAAAGGCTTGTGTGGGGGGGTGCAGAGAGTGAGTCTGAGGGGCTAGGTGAGGTGAAGGGGTGCAGGGGCTGGCCAAGGAGAGGTTCCAAGGGTTTGGGGAGCCGTGTGTTTTCAGCAGGGATGAGCACTGAGCAGATGTGGGGTTTGCTGAGAGCAGCCTGGCTGCGGTGAGGAGAGCGTGTTGGGCAGAGTCAGTGCAGGAGGAGGGAGACTGGTAGGATGCTGTGGCTTAGGCTGGGCTGGGCTCGGTGAGGTGATGGCAAGTGGACGGCTTGGAGACTTCCGAGAGAAGATGGACAAGTTCACGGCTGAATTGAATGTAAAGTGAGCAGAAAAGGAAGATGACAAAGGCTCCTGGGTTTCCAGCTTGTGGGACCACCTAGTAAGTCCTCAGAAAACTTAGTTTTTTCCCCTCTCAGCGGGGACCAGAAGGCATCTGTGTTCACGTGTGTCTCTAAGGCTGGCATCCGTTTGTCACTGGATCTTCTCCATGTAGAAGGGAAATAAACTGGTTTCTCTCCATCTGTCTTTTGGCCTCATCTACCACCTCTCATGATGCTCTGGGTTTTCCCCTTTCACCTTTCAGATTAAACTCCCATCAGTCACATCCTTCATCCTAGACACAGAAGCTGTAGCTTGGGACCGGGAAAAGAAGCAGATCCAGCCATTCCAAGTGCTCACCACCCGCAAACGCAAGGTAGCCTCTGCCCCACTCCAGCACCTGCCATCGTCTTCCACCCAATCCTGCCCTGTCCCAGAGAGACAGAGTTGTCAGTTAGAATGTAGTTCTCTCAGCCTTTTACAACATGGCTGCCACAGCTCCAGCCATCACGTTCTCATCCCAGCATGCCAAATAGGAAGGAGGGAAGGGGTCTTTTCTTATTATGAAAGATCTGTTCCAGGAGCCCCCTCATCCTGTACCCCAGAAAACTTCTTTACTCTCATTGGCCAGAATTGTCATGTCACCCTCACTAGTTGCGAGGGAGGCCAGGCAAGCGAATAAGTAGCAGAGGGGAATGAGATGGTTGCTGTCATAATTCAGTGCCAACGGCTGGCATCATTGCTGTGCTATAGGCGTGCAGCCTTTTGGCTGGGGAGAAGGGGAGAGTGGCAGGTGACTTGGGTGTCTGCCTTGGGCGTGATGGGAGGGCCCCCACGAGGGCCCCCACCCAGCCGCATCTCACCTTTCCCCACCCCCACTCTGGGTCTCCATCCCTCCTGACCCAGGAGGTGGAGGCGGCGGAGATCCAGGTGCAGGTGTGTCTGTATGCCTTCGATCTCATCTACCTCAACGGAGAGGTGAGTTCCAGCACTGTGTCTTGGGTGGTCGGGGAATGAAGTGGGTGTGTAAACCTGGGAACCAGTGGGCTGAGCTGGGAGGCCACGCTCAGGCAGCGGCTCTCAAAGTGTGGCCCCTGAGGCCTCCCCTTTCCAACTCTCCATCTGTATGCCTGTCCTGCAACCAGAACAACCTACTGCGGCTTGAGGGTGGGAGCAGACGTGAGAATCCAGCCTCTATTAAGCCAGACACTACAGAATTGCCTAAAATGAAAACTGACGCCCCTCTTCATACTCATCTCCATCAGCCACAGGGTGACCTGTGACCCACCCGCTTCCCGCTTTGCCCGACGTTGGGCTTTTCCTCTTTATTTCCACGGTGACATCTGTCTCTCATCCCGCCCCGCAGTCCCTGGTACGTGAACCCCTCTCCCGACGCCGGCAGCTGCTCCGGGAGAACTTCGTGGAGACGGAGGGAGAGTTCGTCTTTGCCACCTCCCTGGACACCAAGGACACAGAGCAGATCGCCGAGTTCCTGGAGCAGTCGGTGAAAGGTGAGGGTGTCCCACAAGGTCTGTGCCCCCCTGGTACTGTCCCTCCCCGCTCCGTGATCTGCACCCACCCGGGCCCACCCTAGACGACGGGACCAGAGTCCCGCCCATAGCTGTTGCGAGGCTGCGAGCCGGGGCTTCACGTGGCTCTCCTGTGTTCCCTAGACTCCTGCGAGGGGCTGATGGTGAAGACTCTGGACGTGGACGCCACCTATGAGATTGCCAAGAGGTCACACAACTGGCTCAAGGTGCTGCCCGCCCTCTCACCCTGCCTGCTCTCTGAGCTCAGGGACCAGAAGTCTGTCCCTGCTGGGTGGTCCACTCCCCATTCCCACCTCACCCCATTTGAGCTCTGGGGCCCTCTGCTCCTTCCCTCCCACCTCCCACAGCAGCTGCCTCGGCCTTGCTGCCTGCACTGCTCCCCGTGAACAAATTCACCGAGGACTGGTGGAGAACCGCCTGTCTGGGCACCCCAGGTGGCAAGATGAGGGAGCCTGGGGAGCTCTCTGTTCTTGTCCTCCACCAAGAGGTCAGCCAGGATGCAGATGGGGAGTAACGAGCAGGGTAAAGCCAGGGGCAGGGCCACAGCAAGTGCAGAGGCCCTGGGGTAGGAACAGGCTCCTGCCTGGCACACAGTTGGTACTTAATTTAGTTTCTGGAATGAGTGGATAGATGTTCTCCCTGTGAAGGAGTGGAATGTCCCTCCATACTAAAAGAAGGGGGATCTGGAGTGACCCCCCCCAAAGTCTCCCCACCTGACCCGTCCCCTCCATCCTGCCTTCTCCTCCCATCAGAGGGGCCCCTTTCTCATCAGCCCTTTCAGCCGAGAAACCTGTCCGTTGTCCGCTCTCCTCCTAGCGTCTGTCCTGGGTCTTCTCACCCAGCCCCCCCCACACCAGCAGTGGGGTTCACACCTGAGCTCCCCACCCTCATCTCTGGCCTTCCCTCCCCCTAGCTGAAGAAGGACTACCTGGAGGGTGTGGGCGACACCCTGGACCTCGTAGTGATTGGTGCCTACCTGGGCAAGGGGAAGCGGGCCGGCCGGTACGGAGGCTTCCTGCTGGCCTCGTACGATGAGGAGAGCGAGGAGTTCCAGGCCATCTGCAAGGTGCCGGGTGGACCCCGAGGCAGGGGCTGGGGAGGGGCAGACCCGGCTCATCCTGGGCCCGCGGGAGCTGGGGGCAAGCAGAGCTACTGACCCCTGTCCTCCTTGCAGCTCGGAACTGGCTTCAGTGACGAGGAGCTGGAAGAGCACCACCAGAGGCTCCAGGTGAGCCCTCCCCACCCGCTCGGGGCTCTCGCCGTGCCGGAGGCTTGGCCGGGGGAGCCCAGCACGTCCAAGTTCAAGTCCCAGCCCCGCCAGCTCTGGGCCAGAGACGCCTCAGGGAGCCCTGTCTGCCGCGCTCGGGGCCAGGCTCAGGGCAGCGTGTGTTGCTGGCTCCCCGAGTTCGCCCTCAGGATGCCAGCAGAGCCTCTGGTCGCTGGGGTGGCTGCTGGCCCGGCGCTGGGCGTCTGGGGTGCGCTCCAGTTTCTTGCGTGTTCGTGTCTCCAGTCTGTGTCCCTGTCTGGGTTCTGTCTCTCTTGGTCTCTGACTCCCGTCTCTGGGTCTCTGCTCCTCTCTCTCTCTGCCTTTAATTTCTTGTCTCTGCTCCCAGGGTCTCCATTTCTTCCTTCTCCTGTTTCTTTCATCACCCCTCGCCCCTGCCAGCATTTTACTTTGAGGGGTGTCTCCCCTTCCCCACCTTCCTCCCTCTTTCTTCGCTGCCCTCCCTCCCCCAGCCCTCGGCTTTGACTTAGATCCAAGACCCTCTCCCCCTTCTCGCACGACTGCAGGCCTTAGTGCTGCCCACCCCGCGTTCCTATGTCCGGGCTGACGGCGCGGTGGCCCCCGACCACTGGCTGGACCCCAGCGATGTGTGGGAGGTGAAGTGTGCAGACCTCTCCCTGTCCCCCATCTACCCTGCGGCCCGGGGCCTGGTGAGTAACTGGGGGACCCCGAGGAGACCCTCCGAAAGAATCCTAGCTGAGTGGCTGGAGAGCAGCGGGGAGAGGATTCTGGGACCCATGTCTGTGCTTCCGGGGTGATGCTTCGGAAGACCGGAGCTGGCGTTTTATTTGGGTTTCATGCAATGAGATCAAAGTCTCCTTTAAAAAAAAAAGGAAAAATTCCCCAGGAGTAGAAAACAATGAAATTGATTTATTTGACTGTCAAATTTTTAAATTTTATGTCTTTAATTGTGTGTTCTTACTGAAGTATAGTTGGTTTACAAAGTTACGTTGGTTTCAGATGTGCAGCAAAGCGATTCGGTTAATTTTGTTTAGTTGCTAATCATACCCGACTCTGCGGCATGCCAGGCTCCTCTGTCCATGGGATGGAACCTGTGTCTCCTGCACTGCAGGTGGATTCTTTACCTGCTAAGCCATCGGGGAACCCAACATTTGTATCTTTTTTTTTTTGAAAATCACTTTCTTAAATATCAGTCTCACACTCAGCTCTTAAGTAATTTTTGAAAGCAGTTCCTTTCAGTAAAAACTTAGGATACTTCCTGCTGACCATTTACGAGAAAAAGAAATTCCTGTGTTTCTTTATCAACTGTAGTTCATTTTCACGTTCCAAGTTTTAATGCTCCTTGCCTAATTTCTCTCACTGGTGGTTCCATTCTCCACACTTGCCAAAGGGTCCTTGTCCCGGGGGACCCTCACCCCCTGCCACCGACCGGCACTAGGGCAGCTCTTGGCATCCTCCTTTCAAAGAATAGGAAATATAATTTTTTAAAATTGAAATCTAGTTAACTGAACAGGAAACCTTAAAAATATACCCCCTTTGGGATTTCTTCTGATCCTTCAAAATCTGGCATGCACATTTCTGCTTAGCAGCAGACTTCTACGAAAAGGCAAAGCTCATACTTTTTATCTTGTTTCCTTCTTGAAATTTCTCACTCCTGCTCCACCTGGGGCATTCAGGGTTCCCTGGTAACAAGCAATGGGAGCAGCATTTATCACACACTTAGGTGAAGCAGGCATGGCACTTGTTCATACTCATCCTCATAAAAACACTGACCTTCCCATTTCACAGATGGGAAAATGGAGGCCCAGGGCATATAACAGGCCCAGGTTCACTTGGCTTCTGAGTCGGGAGCTGGGCTTTGAACCCCGGAGTCTAGTTTTAGAGTCCACCTCTGGCTTTGTGCCCTCTGCCTTTCAGCCCTGTTAACAATGGCAACAGAAGCCCCAGCAGCCCCCTGTTCTTACAACGCTCGGTACAGCCCAGCCGATTTACCTGATGTGATTTTTACAATGACCCATCACTTAGTCCCATTGTATGGATCAGGAGACTGAGGCCAGAGGCACAGGAGCAGGGAGGAGACCTTGGGTGGGGAATGCTGCCTGCTCTCCTTACCGCTTCCCCCGTGCCTTCCCCAGGTGGACAGCGAGAAAGGGATCTCCCTCCGCTTCCCCCGGTTTATTCGTGTCCGTGAGGACAAGAAGCCGGAGCAGGCCACTACTAGTGCCCAGGTAAGGCCTGTGGTGGAGGGGTGGGTGGTTGGCCCAGGGCTGGGCTCACCTCACCAGGCCAGCCTCTCAGAGAGCATGGGCTCTGGCCCGATTCGGCTGGGAAGAAAATGAGGCCGCCCTGGGGCTTCTGACTCACCCACCACCCACCCTCTCACCTCAGGTGGCCGGTCTGTACAAGAAGCAGAGTCAGATTCAGAACCAGCAGGGTGCTGAGCCGGACTCCGAGCAGGAAGAGTTCTACTAGAGTGTCTGCTCGCCATGGAGGCTGGGGGCACCCGGGGCGGGGGTGTGGCTGCTAGTGCTCAGCACGGCTGGTGTTGCCCTGTGCACGTGGGCTTTGAAAGTCAGGTGTGTGTGAGGGGATGGTTTCAGTGAGGGTCTGGGGTTTGGTCATTTTTTTTCAATAAATAATTATTGAATACCTGCTGTGTGTCCTTGCTGGGCTCTGGGGGTATGGCCTTAACAGGTCACATTCTAGTAGTGTGTAACAGTGTGGCTCCCCTGGTGGGTTAACAGAATCCACCTGCCAGTGCAGGAGAACTTGGGTTTGATCCCTGAATCAGGAAGGTCACCTGGAGAAGAAAATGGCAACCCACTCCAATAGTCTTGCCTGGAGAATCCCATGGACAGAGGAGCCTGGCGGGCTACAATCCATAGGGTTGCAAAGTGTCGGACATGACTCAGCAACTGAACCCACATGCACGTGCAACTGTGGGTGTGATGGCTGGAGCTGGGGCTGCCACCTTGTGATCATGAGGAACAAGCCAGGAGAGTCACAGAGAAAGTTGCCCTGACAACCCTTAACCAGCGAACCAAGGGCGGCAGCTGCCTCACTGGACTGCTTGTCGTGGGGGTGGAAGAAAAAAATAACTAAATTCCATTGTGATCACACCACTGTACAAATGGGGTTTGTTTCTCATAGTTAAGAGTTCTACCTTAAAGCACTGGCAAATTAATGTGCCTCTATATTTATCATGTTCAAGTAAAATCCTAAGTGTTAAATATTGTATGTCTGGCGATCCCAGTGACCATCTCTGCATGGAGTCCTGAGGTTCCCCTAGGCATGGAACCGGGTCTTCCTGAGGAAACTGGGACCAAGGACACTCCCCCCCAACACCCCTGTGGGCCCCCCATGAACACACTCCTCAGGCACCCATGACTGCCCATGTCCCTCTGCCAGGGCTGGGCAGGGATCTTCTCATTAGTGACCCTCATGACATCCCCACTAGGGAGATGCTTTCATTATCCCCATTAAGCAGATGAGAACACTGAGGCACAGGATGAGTTATTCCCCAGGTGTACCGTTGAGGGAATGGAGGGCCAGGGCTTGGCCTGGGCAGTCTGCTCTCAGCCCCCTACTGTAGCGCCTGGCGGCGAGCCCGTGTGCTGCTACAGGGTGGGGAACATTATCTCACAGGTAGAGAAGGGACCTGGTAAGGTCTAGGGGTGAAAGTATCACGTTGGAGTACATGGACCCTGAAGAGATGACCCTGGAGCTGAGGGGAGTGGTGGATACCATGTTCTGGTGACATCAATTCCTCCTAAAAATCGCTGGAACCCATCAGGAGAAGATGCTTAGTGCTGGGCTCTGGGGAGAGTCGGCGGGAGGGCAGTCAGGGAGGTTTGAAGGAACAAAAGCTCATCATAATCGTATATAAGTTGGAATGCATCATTTTGGTTTGCTACATTACTGATGACCTTCATCTTAACTATTTAAGAAAGTATCTACGGGGTTTCCCCATTATAAAGTGACTCTCTTGAAATTAGTATTTTGTACGTGTATGTGTGGTAAGTCGCTTCAGTCACATCTGACTCTCTGCTACCCTAATGGACTATGGCCCGCCAGGCTTCTCTGTCCATGGGGATTCTCCAGGCAAGAATACTGGAGTGGCTTGCCATGCCCTCCTCCAGGGGATCGTCCCAACCCAGGGATCAAACCTGTGTCTCTTTGTCTCCTGCCCTGGCAGAAGGGTTCTTTACCCCTAGTGCCACCTGGGAAGACCAGTATTTTGAGTGGAGGTGCTTTAAGCTATCTATGTATTATCATACTTTTGATATTTGTACCGACTCCCGGTTCCCTATTTATCTGATATAGTTTGTTATTATTTTGATTTTCAAATTGCCCATCAAATGGCCAGTGGAGCTTCTTCAAGCTTTTGTTGTTGTTTAGTTGCCAAGTCGTGTCCAGCTCTTTTGAGACCCCATGGACTGTAGTCCACCAAGCTCGTCTGTCCGTGGGATTCTCCAGGCAAGGATACTGGAGTAGACTGCCATTTCCTTCTCCAATCAGGATGGAACCTGGGTGTCCTGCATTGGCAGGCGGTTTCTTTACCACTGAGCCACCAGGGAACCCTTGTGTTCTGTTGGCATGCCCCCATAACTCTGAGTACATTCCTGCTTTATGGCACGAGAAGACATACATTTTAGGCTCATCTTATACTTGTCTTGCTCCAGACCTGAAATCAGCCATTGCTTCCAGGAGTCTTGGTTGCTGTTTGGTGAAGATTGGTCAAAGTCTGGAAGCTAGAGGTGTCCATTAATACTATGGTGCGTCCTCTTAGCTAGAGAATATATGTTCCCGAGTCCCTACACACACAGTGATGTCTGTGTTTATTTGTATGTGTGCGTGCGTGCTGAGTTGCTTCAGTCGTATGCGACTCTCTGCGACCCCATAGACTTTTGCCCACCAGGCTCCTCTGTGGGGATTCTCCAGGCAAGATTACTGGAGTGAGTTGTGGTGCCCTCCTCCAGGGGGATCTTCCTGACCCAGGGATTGTAACTGAATCTCTTACATCTTCTGCTTTGGAACGCAGGCACTTTTTACCACTAGTGTGCCACCTGGGAAGCCCGTTTATTTGTGTATCCCTCCCTATATATTGAAGTCCATGAATGTATAAACAGTGTCTCCAGTTCCAATCCAGCACTACAGAGCTTGTTCTAACTTTTCCCCTTTCTGTATTAAAAACTCTCTTTTCCAGCAGCGAGAAACCCGATTCCCTTTATCCTTAGTATAATCCCATGTGTAACCAATCTCTCTTCTCCTTTGCTATCTGCTCCTGTGGGGACACCTTTCTCGCCATGATCTGGCTTCAACACCCTACACCACGCCACCTCCATGAGTGGATATCTTCACTCTGCTCACAGTGCAACCCCTTACCTAGATGATGTGATACCCGCGTGTAGATAAACCTCGTCACCCAGTTCATGCTCCAGTATCCCGTACCAGGCTGCTCTTCCGTGGGTTCATCCTCAACTTCCCAGGCCCCAACACTCTGGGCCACGCAACCCTTATTGCCTCCAAACCCACCCACTTTTTTTTTTTTTTGTCTACACCACGTGGCACTTGGGATCTTAGTTCCCCAACCAGGGATTGAACCTGCGCCCCCTGCAGTGGAAGCACAGAGTCTTAAATTCCCCTACCAGGGAAGTCTCTTTATCGCTTCACTGTGGCCTCTGACTACCCACATCAGTGTGGATGCCTACCTTGCCCCTCCTGCCCTGACATGTTCAGGGAAAAAGGAAGGGAAGGGAAGAAATGAGCAGAGGAAGGGCAAACACCACCCTCCTGGCTCACTGGAAAAGACCCTGGTGCTGGGAAAGGTTGAGGGCAGAAGGTGAAGAGGGCAACAGAGGATGAGATGATTGGATGGCATCACCGATTCAACGGACATGAACTTGGGCAAACTCTGGGAGATGGTGAGGGACAGGGAAGCCTGGTGTGCTGCAGTCCATGGGGGTCTCGAAGAGTCGGACATGACTTGGCGACTGAACCAGCCACTCTACATGCCTATTCCCAAAGTCAGGTTGTCACGTGATGTTCGCATTCTGCTCATTTACTCCAGAGCTCCTGGAAGCCAGGGGCCGTGTCCTCTCCATCTTCACTTGCACAAAGGCCAGCAGAGACCAGGCTTAGGCCGATCACACCACGTGCCTGTTGGAACGTTGTATGAATGGATGCCCTCCGCTCTAATCCTCGTTTTTGAAACTATCCTTCCAATTCTATTCTGGGGATAAAAGGCCAGAGCCTGACACTGGCTCCCCCCCACCCTCCAGTCTCCCTCAAGCCAGATGGGGAGGCAGGAACAGCTGTGATCCCTCCCCAACTTGAGAAGAGATTTCCCACCCAGCTGTCACAGCCCCAAGGGAGCCAGGGTGACCGGGGGAGAGGCAGGCGGAGTTGGCCGAGGGCTGGCGGAGAAGCAAAGGAGGCTGAACAAGCAAAGGGAGACCTGACGTCGGCGGGGGGGGTGCGGCATCTTGAGATTGGAGCCTGATGAGTTCCACCATGACACCCTCCATGCAGTTTCCCATGGGTCCTGCCTGCATCTTCCTAAGAAAAGGCATCGCGGAGAAACAGCGGGTGAGGCTGGGGGCAATGGGGAAGGACGGTCGGAAAGGCGAAGGGAGCTGGGATGCAGAGAAGAGAAGGGCTGTGACCGGTAGGTGGAAGTGGGGAGAGCGGGGTAGAGCATGACCTGAGAAGGTTAAAGAATCCCAGGGAGCATGGTGGGGACACGTGGGTCAGGGAGGGGAGGATGAACTCAGAAGTCAGGACTGGAAGGTGGAAGATGAAAGAGGAGACCAAGAAAAGGGGAACTGGGGTGACGTCATTGTTGACCAACATCATTCTTTTCTACGGACACCCACAGTGATGCCAGTGACGGTGGTGGTGGTGGGGATAACAGTAGCTGCCATTTATTATTTTTTAATTGGTACTGGGTCTTAGTTGTAGCATGAGGGATCTAGTTCCCTGACCAGGGATCGAACCTGGCCCCCATGTACCAACAGCACGGAGTCTTAGCCGCTGGGTCACCAGGGAAGTCTAGTTGCCACTTAAGTCATTGCTGTGTGCCCAGACTTGTGCAAAGGGTTTTGCATTCTTGATATTATTTAATCCTCACAGTCAATGACTCATGAGGTCCGTAACACCTTCATTCCCATTTTATAGATGTGGAAGGTAAGGCTGTGAGCCATGAAGCCCATTGCTTTAAGCTTTGACAATTAGTAAGTGGCAGGGCCAGAACCGTTTGATTCCAATGGGCATGCTTTTCACTGTTAGTCTTTAAGACTAACTAACTAGGGGAAAAGTGAAAGTATTAATTGCTCCGTCATGTCTGACTCTTTGTGACCCATGAACTGTAGCCCGCCAGGCTCCTCTGTCCATGGAATTCTCCAGACAGGAATACTGGAGTGGGTTGCCGTTCTCTTCTCCAGAGGATCTTCCTGACCCAGGGATTGAACCTGGGTCTCCTGCATTGCAGGCAGATTACCTTCTGAGCTGCCAGGAAAGCCCCAACTAGAGGGGGGAAGGGGATACTAAAAAAGAGAAGGTGGGAAAAAGTCTCCAAGGGTAAAGGGAGGTATGGGGGGTGAAAGAGGCCAGGGCTTGATGGAATTTTCCTGGGGAGGTGCTACGTGCTCAAGCCTGACCCTTCAGGTATGTCCTGGTGTGGCTAGTGGCAATATGAAAGGGTTTCAGAAATTGGTCATGCTGGCAGTGTTCATCCTGCCTGGGAGCCACTGAACACAGCTCTTACACCAAGGGATTCTCACCCGGCCACTTATGAGCTGTGTGACCTCAGACAGGCTCCTTAACCTCTCTGTTCCTCAGCTTTCTCTTAAGTAAGATGGGAATGGTATTTGGCTCGACCTCACAGGGTGGTTCTGAAGTTTAAATGAAATGATTGTGGAAGCCGGCACAGTTAGCACTCTGAATATGTTAACTGATTCTAAGTCTGACTTTTCCTCACCTGGAGGAGGAGACTGGATTCCATGCCCTCCAGGATCTGTTTTGGCACAATGTCCGCTGGGGAAAGGCAGGAGAAGAGAGACCAAGGTTCACGGATAGGAGAGAGGAAATGAGAAGGCTCGAGGGGTGGGAGGAGCAAATAGCCAGGGAAGGGGAGTCAGGAGGTGGGAGAAGGAAGGTGAGAAGGGTGGAGGGGAGGGAGAAGGGGAAAGGACCAGGAAAGGACGAGGATGAGACGAGTTTGGAGAAGTGAACGTGGATCTCTTGATTCTCTTTCCAAATCCTGCCCCCACCCCCCGCATTCCTTTCTAGGAAAGACCACTGGGACCAGATGAGATTGAAGGTAACATTTTCTCCCCCAGACATCCCCATATCACCATCCACCCATTCACCTGCCCTCTGTTCCTTTGTACATTTCAGCATAAATCCCTCGACACAAAAATTTTACATCACTCTCTCTTCCCACTCAACTGTGATTTTGTGGCAGTTTAAGTACTTCCAAAGTGTTCAGAAGCCATCCTGACCCCCAAATGTCTCAGAGACCCATGAATGATCCCTGAGTTTTAAGGATAAGTCCAAAATTGTTCTTTCTTTTTTTTTTTTTTCTTGGTGGTTTTGAAGTTTCTCATTACTTCACCCAACAATGTGAAGGACTTCAGTGCTATCATTTGGTGGTCTCGAGAATTATTCCTCTTGCTAACACACTTCATATATCTCTCCTTTTGGACATTTTTATAATTTTTTTTTTTTTTGAGGAGTCTTGAGTTGGTGCCTCATTGACAGTTTCAAGAGATGCTCCTTTCCCCCAGAGACTGTTTCAAGTTGCCCCAAAGTTCTTGTCTTTTAACTTTCAGAGCTCCGGGAAGCATTTCTTGAGTTTGACAAGGACCGAGATGGGTTCATCTCTTGTAAGGATTTGGGGAATCTCATGAGGACAATGGGTTACATGCCCACGGAGATGGAACTGATTGAACTGGGCCAGCAGATTCGGATGAACTGTGAGGCTTGGGGGTGGGAGGAATGACCGGGCTTTGGGGGAGGGTTAAGAGTGAAGTTAGGAAGGATATGGAGGTTGAGAGTAGAGTTGGAGATGGGGAGGAGGGAAGCAGGGCTAGACGTCTGGAAGAAAACAGCTCAGACTGTACTTAGGGAGGCAGCATTTGAAGTGGCTAAAAGGGTGATTTTTAAGATAGATTTGGGTTCAAGTTCCAGTTCTGTCGTTTACTAGTTGTAGTCATTATGAGAAGCGGAGTTAGCCCCCACTCTTGAATCTCAGTTTCCCCATCCACGCAGTGAAGATGTTATCACTCCTTACCTAGTGAGACTGTAGAAAGGAAGGGATAAAGATGTTAATACAGGTAAAGGCTTAGCCTCCAGTAAATGCTTATTCAATATAGGTCATTGCTATCTCCACTTAGATTCATCAGTGGAGTGCAGGATTGGACCTGTATTTGATGCTGAAAACACACTTGGAGTTGGAGCCTAATGTTGCTGAATAATGTATCAAAAAAGATGGGTCTTTAGATGGAGACTAGAGTTGATTTTGTGATTGATAAGATTGCTCCTGGGTTTGCCTCTGAGCATGTTCCTGAGTAAACAACACTGAATTCAAGGAGATTCACCTCTGGAAGGGATTTGGTGCTCATTTAATTCATACTGTCTCTTCTCCAGATCTGCAGATGAGGGAGCGTAGATCTGAACCAATTAAGAGATTTTTCCTAAGGTCACATCAACAGTTATTTACTTCCACTGTAAGTCTCGCTCCTGTTCAGATGAGAAGAACAAGAGGGCTTGAGTTGGCTGAAAGAGGGAGCTCTTAGAAGGCGGAAAGATTGGAGCAGATTTATTGAACAGAGTCGAAGGGCAAAGTGAGGGAATGGAAGGTTAGGGGTGTATAAGTCTCACCAGACCTGCCTCTTCTGTCCCCAGTGGGTGGCCGTGTAGATTTTGACGACTTTGTGGAGCTGATGACCCCCAAATTGCTTGCAGAAACGGCTGGGATGATTGGTGTCCAGGAGATGCGAGATGCCTTCAAGGAAGTGAGTTTCCTAATGTTGGAGGTAATGGAAGGAGACCCCAGGGGTCTATGATTAGTCATTAATGGGGAACAAAACCCTAGTGGCTCAGTGGTAAAGAACCCACCTGTCAATGAATGAGACTTGCAATATGTCCACATACATATATATATAATTGTCTTTACTTTTGGTTAATTTCTTCATTTCTATTTTTATTCAATGGAATATAATTTTAGTTCATTTAAATCTGAAAATGAATACTCATAGCAATTATTGGAAAACTTCGATTTGGAACAACTGGGTGTGCCAACCTACCTTCTCAACTATGAATTTTACCAAACTTAAACACAAATCAGGTATTTCTTGCAACATTCAGTGTCTGAATTGAGGTGTGCTCTGACTGTAAGATACATGCTGGATTAAGGTTTAGCGTTTTAGCTTAAGTGTCCTTGGGGGCTGGGTGTGTTAACTAGCCATGCTAAGGACATAGTATTCAGTATGGTATTATACTAAGTCTTATGAAATACAGCACTGAAAGAATATAACAGCTTTTCAGCAACTATGAAGCCGGAGAGATTTCAAATGGGAGAAAAACGTCTGATCTCATTGTCCTCCCAGCCCTTCGCTCCTCCTCTGAAGCCCATTAATAAAATGCTTTATTCCCAGAAAAAAAAAACAAACAAACAAGAATGTAAAATAGCTCATTAATAAAATTTAAAAGATGTTTTATTTATTTTACTTGGCCATTCTGTGGGGCAGTGGGATCTTAGTTTCCAGCCAGGGCTCAAACCCAGGCCCCCTGCAGTAGGAGCTCAGTGTCTTAACCACTAGACCACCCGGGAAGGCCCTGTTAATACTTTTAAAGTTGATTACATGCTGAAATGGTATTTTAAAGTAAATTCAATTATAAAAAATTAATTCCACTTGTTCCCTTAAAATGTGTGTGGTGGGGGAACGGCTGCTAGAAGAATTTGAAATTACCAGCGGGGTTCCCGTATTTCTTCCGGACAGTGCACTGCTCTAGGGAAAATCGTATCCCAGGATTAGGAAGCAGCAGGTAGGGACGCTGGAAGGCAGGAGGGCGTGTCTGAGGACGAGCAAGAAGCCTGTCCTATTTGGAGAGGCATGAGCCAGAGAGAGAGGAGGCTGAGATAAAGTCTCAGCGGTACTGAAGGCAGGTCCCCACCCCATAGGAGCGTGCCTGTTGTGGAGCGGGGGCAGGATTTTCCTCTGAGTGGGATAGGAAGCCACTGGAGGACTTTAAGCTAGGGAGGGACTAGACCAGTGGTGTTTCTTGTTTTTAATAATTTTCATTATTTTTTTGGCCACACCACGTGGCACATGGGCTCTTAGTGCCTGACTGGGGATCGAACTCACGCCCCCTGCAGTGGAAGAGTGGCGTCCTAACCACGGGATCGCCAGGGAAGTCCATGACAGGTGTTTTAAAAGAACTTGAATGTCAAATTCTGACGGGTGGAGAACAGATTATGTAGGACCACAGCGGTAGCTGGAACCAGACAGGACGCTGTCAGCCATGATCCAGGCAGGAGAGCGTTGTAGTTTGAACCCCATTAGCATCGGTGTAGCCGGAAGACAGTTGGCTCCCAGACATGTCTGGACATAGAACTGACATTCTAAGACTTTGTAGTAGGTTAAAGGTGTGCAGGGACTTCGCTGGTGGTCCGGTGGTTATTACTCCGCGCTTCCACTGCCGGCAGCGCAGGTTCGATCTCTGGTCGGGGAACCCAAGTCCTGCAGGCAGTGCGGTGTAGCCAAATTTTTTTTTAAAAAAGGTGTGCAGCATCCCAAGGGGTAAGCATGGAACAGGGAACAAGAGTCCTTGAACCTGCCTTTAAGGAGCTGACATTTAGCAGATGATGTACCAAACCTCTTAACTGGTTTTTTTTTTTTTTTTGGCCACAAGTTGAGGGATCTTAGTTCCTCCAGCAGGGATTGAGCCCCAAGCACCAAGTCCTAATCCCTGGAACCACCAGGAAACGCCTATCTCTCTCTTAAAAAATTTTTATTGCAGTATCATTGATTTGCAATGTTGTGTTAGTTTCTGTGAACAGTCAAGTCATTCAGTTAGAGTGTGTTTGTTGCTCAGTGATGTCTGACTCTTTGCGACCCCATGGACTGTAACCCATCAGGCTCCTCTGTCCATGGGATTTCCCAGACAAGAATACTGGAGTGGGTAGCCATGCTCTTCTCCAGGGGATCTTCTCGCCCCAGGGATCGAACCTGGGTCTCCTGAACCTCAGGTAGATTCTTTACCATCTGAGCCACATTATACAAATATATGTATATATATATTCTTTTTAAAAACATTCTCTTCCATTATAGGTTATTACAAGATATTGAGTATAGTTCTTGTGCTGTACAGTAGATCCTTGCTGTTTATCTTTAGCTGAGTTCTTGACTCACAGGAAGTGATGAATAAACACTGTAGTATTATTGTGGTTGTGGTTAATATTGTTCCCTGTGCTCCGCTTCAGTTTGATGCCAACGGGGACGGGGAGATCACGCTGAGGGAGCTGCAGCAGGCCATGCAGAGGCTCCTGGGAGACAAGCTCACATCCCAGGAGATATCCGAGGTGGTCCAGGAAGCCGACATTAATGGAGACGGCACCGTCGACTTTGAAGGTGAAGCTGTGTGGGGACAGACACCCCTATCTCCCCAGGGTGATTTTTTTTTTCCAAGTTGGCCATTCCTTCTTATTCTCCCTCAGTTTGAAGTTGGAAGAGGCAGGGTTAGATTTTGGAACTGTTTGTTGCCTCACTTTCTGCCCATGTCATTTCTAAAAGCTCATGCCTCTCACCTCTCCTTGTTTTAATATCTGCACTTGGCCACTCCTTGGAACACCCTGTCCAGAAGCTGATTCTGACTCTACCTTTCCCATCCCTTCCTTGTTCCCTGGGCACCTCTGTCCTAGGAACAGAAACTCCCATCCAAAGGAGAGTGGACTAGTTAGTTGCTGGGACGCGGGGGTCAGATTCATGGGGTTCAAGTTCAGGGTCGTCTTTTACTAATGATGTGGCCTTATCCCAGGCACTTTCTCTCTTTCAATGTTAGATTTCACATCTGCAAAATGGGGGTAAGGATGACACCTTTCTCCCAAAGTCTTAGCGAAAAGCTAAAAGAAATTGTGCACTACAAACTCCTCTGCTTGTGTGCTGTCTGGAGCAGCCTTCATCTTTTCACTGGTTAAGCCTCAGTTATGCCCCTAGATGGTGCCCCCCTCCCCATCTTTCTTGCCAGGCTCAGCATCCCTGAGCTCCCATAACACCCACAGCCGCCTCTGCGGTGATGCTGACACATGACATCATGATAGCTTCCAATCGTTGATTACCTGTTTCCTTCTTTTTTTTTTTTTTAAATTTATTTATTTATTTTTAATTTTTACTTTACAATTCTGTATTGGTTTTGGCATAGATTGACATGAATCCACCACAGGTGTACATGCGTTCCCAAACTACCTGTTTCCTTCTGAGGCCACAGACGAAATGGTTCATCGTTATACCCCCAGTTCCTAGCACAGAGTTCAACACGTGTATTGAGTGATTGGGCTTTCCAGGTGGCCCTAGTGGTAAAGAACCCGCCTGCCAATGCAGCAGATGCAGGTTTTATCCCTGGGTCAGGAAGACTCCTGGAGGAGGAGAAGGCAAGCTGCTCCAGTATTCTTGCCTGGAAAATTCTTGCCAGAGGAGCCTGCTGGGCTCCAGTCCATGGTGTCGCGAAAGAGCCCGTCACAACTGAGTGACTGAGGACATACACACGTTGAGTGATTGAATAAATGAGAAAGATTGGAGTCTTGAGAGGAAGGGATGGGGGTCGTTTCTGTGGGAGATGCAAATAGGGCATGCCAGGGTCTCATTGTAACATTCTCTGGTGCAAAAGTTTCAGCATCTGACTGCTGTCTATAAGGCAAAAGTCTAAAATTCTTAGTTTGATATTCAAATGCATCCATGATGCCGCATAGTAGACATCAATGAAAAATCTGGAAGAGGTAGAATTCTTGAGGAACCTGACCCTTGGGTCAACTACAGGCAAGAGAAGGACAGATGAGCCTTGAGACCTGGGTGGGACCAATAAGTTCACCTGACATTGAGTCACAGCAAAATCAAGTACAACCTGGGTCCTTTCCAGGGTTTTCCATTCGCCATCTACACGATCTTAGGCACACTGGCCACCCTCACCAGCCTCAGCTTGCTTATCTGTAAAATGGTATTTAACTCCCCCAGATTGGCTGAAAAGATGAAATCAGAGACTCACAATGACTAATTATTGAATTCTGACTGTGTCTTCTAAGCATTATATTGTTAAACCATCTGAAAGATCTTATAAGGTAAAGAGCAGAAATCAAGGTGTAGAGGGATCAAGTCGTTAATTTCCCAAAGATCTTGTGGTTTCTGACATGTAGTAAGGGCTGAAAAAATTAATGACAGCTGCTCTTACAAACAGGTGCCTCAGTTAGTGAGGGAGGGGTAAATTAGGAGCTTGGGATTAACACACACACTAATATATATAATCTATATGAAAGAGATCAACAATAAGGGCCTACTGTTGAGCACAGGGAACTCAGTATTCTGTAATAACCTGTATGGGTAAAGAATCTGAAAAAGAATGAATATATTTGTGTGTATAGTTGAATCACCTTGCTGTACACCCGAAACTAACAACATTGTCAATCACCTGCGTGTGTGCGAGCTCAGTCGCTTCACTTGTGTCTGACCCTTTGTGACCCCATGGGCAGGAGCCTGCCAGGCTCCTCTGCTCATGGGGGTTCTCCAGGCACGAATACTGGAGAGGGCTGCCATGACCTTCTCCATAAATCAACTATACTTCAACAATTAAAAAAAAAAACCCACACAAATACCTATTCTGCCTCACCATAAATTTTGTTTCTGCAGAGTTTGTGAAGATGATGTCTCGTTGAGGAGGTCCTGGGATCCCCAGCCTCTCTCCACCTGTTCAACGTGGATCAAGTCGTGGTGGAGGGGAGAACCACGTACCCCATGGGCCCTCCAGAGAGAGAGGGTGGGCGGATGGGTGGAGACCGGTATTGCAGTGCTATGGATTGAGGGTAGCCTAGAAACGATAGCTGTGGCCAGATGGGGTGGTGTTACATCCCTGGAACTAGATTAAGGAGGAAGAGGTCTGTGTGAACAGTACTGGTGTCTCCTTGCCACTCCCCCAAATCCCAAAGAAAGACTAATGACATCTTTCAACTCGTAATCCTAAATCCTTCCAACCTGGGAGGGTCTCTTCCCCAACTTCCTCTGGGTGAAAATAGTGTTTTCTCCTGTTTGACTCAGAAAATTCAACACAGCGTCTACCTTTCCCCCTCCTTGCTTCAGCTGCCTTGAATCCCCTCAGTTTTTTCCTCTCGGTTGAAGAAGGCTTGTCTATCATGAGGCTAGAAACAGGGTTCTTGATGAGACTGGGTTTGGAAAGGGTTAATTAAAGAGGCATCCGCGTGAACCTACCCACCCCCCAACTTGATTTCCTGGAAGCACAGTATCTTTTCATCTCTCTAGCCCCCGACTTCCTTCTCCTTGTGTCAGATACTCCGGTCACCGAATTAAATCACAAATCTGGATTATCAAGGTTTAGAGCAAGCTGATCCCCCAGGGGATTAGCTCCCCTCGAAACGACATCATGCAAAGAGAGAGAGGATGGACACCTCCAAATCCTTGGCTCAGCCGGGTCACCAGGAAGCCATTCCTGGAAGCCCCCTGCCTCCGCATCCGTCTGCCCTGGGCCGTACAGAGATTGTCCCTCTGTTAGACTGGAAATCAGTTCTCTCCCTCATACCCTGACCCTGATCTGCGTTAGAGATTGGAAAGATATATTCCTCCTTACCTCTGCCTTTGGTAACCCCAAGGTCCTTCAAATAAAAAGTTCATTTGAAACCTTCTTCAATTATTTATTCTTAATTAATTGGCTGAGCCAGGTCTTAGTTGAGGCACGAAAGATCTTTAGTTGCAGCGTGTGGGATCTGGTTTCCTGACTGGGGATCGAACCTGGGTCCCCTGCACTGGGAGCGTGGAGTCCTATCCTCTGTGTGTGTGTTCAGTCGCTTCAGTCGTGTCCAGTTCTTTGCGCCCCAATGGACTGTAGCCCGCCAGGCTTCTCTGTCCATGGGATTTTACAGGTGAGAATACTGGAGTGGGTTGCTATTTCCTTCTCCAGGGGATCTTCCCAACTGAGGGTTCGAACAGGAGTCTCCTGAGTCTCCTGCATTGGGAGACAGATTTCTTTTTACCACTGAGCCACCTGGGACGCCCCCTTATCCACCCGGGAAGTCCCTCTTTTTCACCTTTAAAGTCCTAAGTATAGACCTGGAGGATGGTTCACCTAGTTCAATAGCCTCCTGTTAGAAAATTTTAATTTAAATTTTAAAAAATGGAATCAGAAAAATGTTCCCTAACTTCTCTGTGGCCATGTTGTTTTGCCATTCTTCACTATCCCGACTATTTTATGTTTTTCTCTTTAATTTCTTCATTCCTTCCTTTCCTTTTCTTCCTTTCCTTCTGTCCTCCCTCCACCTTTAATTTATTCAGCAGCAACGTCTGAGGTGCCTGCTATATGTCAGACATTTTTCCAAGCATGAGGAAAAATGAAGCTATAGCAGTGAATAAAATAGCCCCCAACTCTAGACTCAAGAAGCTTCCATTATAATATGAGGAGACAGACATAGAACAAAATAAATGAGTAAATATAATCGTATCTAGAATGTTAGAAGGTGATGAGATGTGGAGCAAAAGTAGCAGAAATGGGTTGAAGGATGAGAAGATTCTGGAGGTGGGGAGAGGTTGCATTCTATGTACGCACATTGGGGAGTTTATGGAGCCCTGGGGGCATGTCTGGGAAAGGGCAATTCAGACTTGACAAAGTGCAAATGCAAAGGCCCTGAGGCAGGAATTGCACCTGGAGTTCTGGAGGAATTGCAAGGAGACCAGGGTGGCTGGAGAGGGGTGGATGGTTTGGGGTCTGAGTAGATCAGGAGTCAACTCATGCAAGTATGCATTCTCAGAGGCTATTTTGAGGACTTTGGTGGGTACGGAGCAGAGAAGTGACATAGTCCATAACCCATTTAACAGATGACTTCAACCTCCTGTCTTACCCATCACAGCCCATCTCTACACTCATCAATTCACCCATCCAATCATTCCTGCACCTGCTCAAACATAATACCTTCTGAGTCCCTGATATGTGCCTGGCACTGTTCCAAGTGATGGAAATAGAGCAAAGATAAGTTACTTGACCTCAAGAAGCTTGTAGTCTAGAGCCCCACAAGCCAATGGGATCTCCTGGTGATGATGGAAATACTCTAGAGTTGCTGCACCATCCAATACGGTAGCCACCAGCTATGTGTCACTATTGAGTATTAGATATGGTGAGGTGAGAATCTGGGCATCATTTTAATTTCAGTAAGTTAACAACATTTTCTTAACATATTATTGGTTTTATGAATTACTTGTTAAATTTAAATAGCTCCATGTGGCTGTGCTAAGTCACTTCAGTCAAGTCTGACTCTTCACAACCCTATGGATGGTAGCCTGCCAGGCTCCTCCGTCCATGGGATTCTCCAGGCAAGAATATTGGAGTGGATAGCCTATCCCTTCTCCAGGGGATCTTGCTGATCCAGGAATCAAACTGGGGTCTCCTGCATGGAAGGTGGATTCTTTACCAGCTGAGCTTCCAGGGAAGCCCCAATGGACAGTGCATGTTTGCACTATGAGCCTGGGATTATTCTAGGTCCTGGAGATAGTTTAAAGTCTTTACTTTCTTGGAGTTTATGGTCTGATGTGAGGGAAGAAGACAAAAATGATCATTTAAGAGAAGTTCAGACTGGGATGAATACTTTGAGGAAGAGGCGTGGTTATACCAAGAGAATTGGAGGGAAGGCACAAGGATGGCTTAATTTACTGAAAAGGTCAGAAAGGACACTTAGAGACGAGCTGTCTCCAGCTGGGTTCCCAGGGTTTCTCCCTTGTCTGAGAGTGGAGGAGAGCACAAAGGAGGTTTATCAAGCTGTATCCTTGGGATCGATCCTTGGGAAGGAACTAGGATTGAGCAGAGGGAGAAGCTGAATAATGGTGCAAGGTCAACAATCTCAGCGGAGTCCACAGGCTCTCTTGACCCAGCTCTTCCAAGTTGTCTCATTTGGGTTGAAACAGCTGGGTCTTTAAATCTGCCCATGGTCAATTCTTGGATATGGACTGTCCTGGGGAGGGCGTGAGCTCGGGCAAGGGAGGTCTCTCTGAAGCTGAGGACATCCCTGATTCTGGTTTGACCGCTGAAGGCTGCCTTCAGACAGCGCTCCTCAGAGGTGGGCGCCAAGTCTTTTGTAGATCTGGTGACACGCGTCCCTCTCCATCACAGGACATTTTTGCTGAGACTGAACAAAGTGAGGAGGAGAGCTACAGAAGCTCAAGAAAGGAAGAGAACTCCAGCACCAGCAAGACAGAGACTGGAGTGAGCTTGATGAGTTCAAGGAACAGAGCAGCAGTTTGAGTGTAGTGAGTGAGGAGGTGGGGGGGTGGGGCAGAGGTAGAAAATGAGATGCGGGAAAGCGCAAAACAAGGGACAGAGATGTGGGATCTGGGAACAGGGCGATTACGCTTACTAGAGTGTTTTTACATGATTGAGTGAGGATCTGGGCTCTGGCTATTAAACTAAAGCGAAAAAGACCGACCATTCAGTTTTCAGGCGTCTCTCACATCTATGTGACATCATGTGAATGTAACGATCAGACTGGCAGTGAATGAGGCGGAATGGCTGAAATCTATTGCTAACGTCTGGCTGTGGGAAGGGACAATGGTCATAGTTGCTCAGAGGGTTTTTCTGTTTTGTTTTTAAATATTTATTTTTGATGGCGACAGGTCTTCGTTGCTGTGTGTGGCCTTTCTCTAGTTGCGGTAAGCGGCGGGGGCTTCTCTTCCTTGCAGCGCACGGGCTTCTCACTGCGGTGGCTTCTCTTGTTGCAGAGCACGGGCTCTGGAGCTCGGGCTTCGGTAGTTACGGCAAAGCGCTGTAGTTGCTCTGCGGCATCTGGGGTCTTCCCGGACCAGGGATCCAACCCAGGTCCCCTGCACCGGCAAGCAGATGCTTATCCACTGCACCACTGGGGAAGTCCACTGAGAGGGATTTTATGAAGGAGGAGGAGGACAGGGAGGGAGAAGAGGAGGAGGAGAGGGAAGAGGAGAAGGAAGGAGAGAATGGAGAGGAAGACAAGAACACCAACAACATGACGTGGCATCTGGGCTCGCAGGAAACAGATTCTGCGATCGATTATTGATGTCTGTTACGGGCACCGTAAGGGAATAGTTGAGGCCATCTTGCAATGAATTTTCTACCCTCCATTGATGTACTAATTTGTTTATTAATGATTTAATAAGTACCTACAAATGCTCCACCCAAGTCTGTAACTTCCCAGAAAGAGACAGGAGGCTGCAATCATTTCCTAGAGTCCCTGGGCTGAGAATCTGACCTTTGCACCATATGACTCACCAGCGTTTCCTTCCCCACCCTTTTGGATCCCTCACCATATCTGTCTGTCATTCTAGGAAGTGGGAAAGGCAGCCCCAGAGTTAATGTGGGGCTCCCTTTTGGTGGGTAGACCACATTTTCCCTCTGTTCTTCACAAAGGACCAAGTGATGAAGCAAGACGCTGAACAGGTTCTTTCTAAAGGCGATTATCTAAGCTTGAAAGATTCGATGAAAAAGGTGAAGCAGGTTCCAGACTTAATATGTCAGCCTTCCACTGGAGATGTGTCTCCTTCCCTTGAAAATAAAATCAAAAGCCAGTGTTCAGGTAACAGGTACACACTGACTCAAATGTAACATGAATTAAAAGGTGACTTCATGTTGATTTTTAAGATTCAGTTGGGAATAAGGTGACGCAGTTGAGCCAAGAGCAGTTAGATACCCCCTGCCCCTCACCTGGCTCATGGGATCAAGTCAGTGAATAATAAGCACCTCAACCTCACCTATGCTATAATACGCTCGGTAGGAGCAGGACTTGCAAGAAGATGGTTCTGCTCTTTTTGTTTATTTGTTTGCTTGTTTTTGGTTGTTTGTGGCACGGCATGTGAGGATCTTAGTTCCCCCAGCAGGGATCTAACCTGTGGAAGCATGGAGTTTTAACCAGTGGACCGCCAGGGGAGTCCCAACATAGTTCTTCTCTAATGGTTACAAATTTGAGGCTGGAGACTAAAAATGTTCTTAAACTTAGCCACAGATTTGGGACCACTGTGGGTAGTTTTTTTTGTTGTTGTTGTTGTTTTAGTATTCACCCTGTTATGATGGGGACTTCTCAGGTGGTGTAGCGGCAAAGAATCCACCTGCCAATGCAGGAGACATAGGTTCCATCCCTGGGTTGGGAAGATCCCCTGGAGAAGGAAATGGCAACCCACTTCAGTATTCTTGCCGGGAAATCCCATGGACAGAGGAACCTGGGAGGCTACAGTTCATCGGGCCGCAAAGAGTCAGACACGACTTAACAACTAAACGACAATATCAACAACTGTTAAGATGGTAGAGTCCCAAACCGACTTCTTCGCCTTTCCTCTGTTCACGGAAGATAATTTTCACCATCCAACTAAATTTCAGGAAGAGTCACTGATTTTGGTTCTATAACCCACATGCAATCACAAGGATAAATACTGCTGGAATCACCAGGATGGTCACATATCTGATGAGAGGGCTTCTGTTTACTTCCAGATTCCAGAATTACAGTGTGACAAGGTCAGTGCAGGAGGTCCAGAGAGAATTGTTATAGGCTTTAGAATATGGAGGCTGGAAGGAAAAGAATAGAAAAAAGGAAGGATGAGTTGGTCCTGTGGAGACAGTTGATGATGTATGGGCTGAGGTTGGGGAGAGAGTGAGAGGTGAACCCAAACTTTTCCTTGGTTAGCTACTCAGTGAAGCAAGTAAGGGATCAACAACAAGGTTTCTGGGGACGTGTGTGTGTGTGTGTGTGTGTGTGTATGTATACTCAGTCACAAAGTCATGTCTGACTCTTTGCAACCCCATGGAGCATAGTCCACCAGGCTCCTCTGTCCATGGGATTTCCCAGGCAAGCATACTGGAGTGGGTTGCCATTTCCTTCTCCAGGGGATCTTCCCAACGCAGGGATGGAACCTATGTCTCCTACATTGGCAGGGGGATTCTTTACTGCTGAGTCATCAGGGGGACCAGAGACATCTTGGTTATTTCCTCTCAAGTTTGTCCTTTCATTTAGTCTCAACTCAAGAAATTCCACTTTCTGAATTTTTCACACCCAAATCCTCCCAGATCTAAAATTTGGAATGACACCTTTGTGCTTCTGAAATCATTCGCTCGCCTCCTCACCCTGCTCCTCTGCTTTTCAGAGACATCCCGATTTCTTCTTGTCTCCTACTTTGGGAAATTGTCCCAGCCTCCTCCACCCCTGCTAAGTTCACCTTTTCTCTGAGAAATAGAACTCGTCTTGCTGGAAAACTCAGCAAATCACACTGGAAGGAAAAGAGCTCACCTTTGCATCAGCAGTACACCCAAGTATGGTCCCGGTCATAGTTGTAAGAGGTTGCACACCATAAAAGGTTCTCCTTTGATCCTTTATTGGTGCAGTTAAAATAATTCTTGTTTTTGTAGTTGAACGGGAAGTGGCAAGGGAAGCCAGGAACCAATGAGGAAATTCCTAGGGAGGAAATGGAGATAAGACGGTGGTTACTCCTGTGTCTTTACGCTACAGTGAAGGCTTCATCCTTACTTAAGCTTGTGTTGTTTGACCTCTGCTCAGAGGGTCCTGCCGAAGGGGTGATGTGTTGTTTAGTCGCTAAATCGTGTCAGGCTGTTTTGTAATCCCGTGGACTGTAGCCCGCCAGGCTCTTCTGTCCATGGGATTCTCCAGGCAAGAATACTGGAGTGGGTTGCCATTTCCTCTTTCAGGGGACCTTCCTGTCCCAGGGATGGAATCTGAGTCGCCTGGGCCCCTGCATTGGCAGGCAGATTTTTTTTTTACCACTGCACCACCTGGGAAGCCCAATTTGTTCAAGAGAGAGCCCAGTCATCTCTATCTGGTAGACAAGATAAACCCAAAGGTTTGATTGTTTTTAGATGTTAATGGATCTTGTATCTAACTTAGCAATCTTGCTTCAGCTTGGCATTCTTTTCCTCACTGACTATGTACAATTGACCCTCAGAAGTCACAGGTTCTCTGAGGATTCAATATTCCACTTGAGGAATGTAATATCTAGTTGGTGAATCTGTGGATCCAGAACCCACAAATACTGAGGTTGGGAAGATGACCTGGAGAAAAGATAGGCTACCCACTCCAGTATCTTGCCTGGAGGATTCTATGGACAGAGGAGCCTGGCAGGCTACAGTCCACGGGGTTGCAAGGAGTCACAAGGACACGACTTAGCAGCTTTCACTTTCAACTCTTCTACACATTTTATATAAAGGACTTGAGCATCCATGGATGCTTCTTGTAAGTCCTTTGAATTGGCTTCACCATCTTTCCAGTTCCATTAGTAACAGATTTTTCAAAACCTTATCATATAGCATACTCATCATTTGAGTGTTGGGTATTTAATATTTCGCAAATTTTATACTGGCCCCTTTCCCTTGGATCTTAAGGAGACCAGATTTTTGCCTGTCACATTATGGCATTCTTTATGCCATTTGTTCATCAGATCTCTGAGGGTCTGGCACACAGTAGGGCTGGGATAGGTGTTTGGTGAGCGAATGAATGAAGGCCTCCCCCCATGCCCGCCCAGCCCCCTTCCCCATAGTACTGGTGTCTGCACAAAGACTCCACTTCCCGTCCTTATCCATATTCTCCGTGGTTGGACACCAGAGCTTGTTGTTTTCATCCTCAAGGCATTCAGAGATCACATTATTTCTGTATGTGGCAGGGAAGATGCAGGGCTTGCTCAAAGAGTTTCCACCGTACTCTGAAAATAATGATGGAAATGAACATAATTAGAAACTTATGTTCCCAGGTGGCGCTAGTGGTTAAAAAAAAAAACAAAACCCTCCTGCCAATGCAGGAGACATAAGAGATTCAAATTCAATCCCTGGGTCGGGAAGATCCCTTGGAGGAGGGCATGGCAACCCACTCCAGTATTCTTGCCTGGAAGAATCCCATGGGCAGAGGAGCCTGGCAGGCCACAATCCATAGGGTTGCAAAGGTTCGGACAGGACTGAAGCGACTGAGCACACACATGCAGAATCTTATGTAGGAATAAGTGTACTCGTAGATAGGTACCTTCCTTGTATGCATTTTCATCTCTAGAGGCAACAGTGCTTCGTGAGAAGGTAAAAAGGCCCAGGCTTTGGAGTCAAAGGGACTTGAATTCAAATTTTAACTCTGACATCACCTTGGGCCATCGTTTTATTGGGACCATTTACTGAATAGTGGGAAAAAATAGCACCTGGTACAGCTTCCATGGGAAGATTCAGTGGGTTATTATATAGGGAGCTTCTGGATCAGGGTCTAACACAGAGAAGGCACTAGAATGAACGGAGGTTGTTATTCAGTTAAGAGTAGGCCTAGAAGTAAGAGTAAACGTTAAGGTGCTTTGAAATGCAGTTTGGGTGTGGCATTGGGTGAATCTCATTATTGTCGATTCTAGAAATAGAAATCCTTGAAAACCAGTGTCAGAACTACAGCCCATGGATTTGGTCCTCAGCACAAGTGGTTTTTCACGCTGGCCTTGGGGACTTGTAATGCAGGAGACCCTGCACTGATCCCTGGGTCGGGAAGATTCCCTGGAGGAGGAAATGGCACTCCACTCCAGTATTCTTGCCTGGAGGATCCCATGGACAGAGGAGCCAGGCGGGCCATAGCTCACGTGGTGACAAGGACTCGGACACGCCTGAGCGACGGAGCACGCGCGCTCGCTGCCCGGTGCCCATGCCCTTGCGAGAATCATTGCTGGCCGCCGTCCCCTCCCCCACCAAACACACCCTCCTTGCTGCAGCGCCTCACCGTTGGTTTCGCAGTATTTCCACTGCTGCTTCTCATCAAAGCTGGAAGTGACTGAACACCACTGCCTTCCGAATAAACTGCCATCCGTGATGCAGCCATTATGGGGCTTTCCCCGGTAGATGAAGGGAAAGACACAGCGTGGGTAATCTGTGCAGAAAGAAGTCCATGAGTGCTGTGACCTTGCTCTGGTCATTCACTTTTGGCTGCAGGACTCACAAGATCTTAGTTCCCCAACCAGATCGAACCTGTGCCCCCTGCATTGGAAGAGCGGAGTCCTAATCGTTGGACCACCAGGGAAGACCCTGGGGACCTCTTTTCCAGAATTAAAAAATATACATATATATCTACTTGTAATTTTCTAATTCAGTTTCAACCAGTTGATCCTGACTTGTTTGAACTGCAGAGGACTTTGCAACAGAAGCAGTGCAGGCTCAGCTTGTTTTTAGTCACTTTGCTTTATTGCGCTCTGTGCAGAGATTGCATTTTTCACAGGTTAAAGGTGTCTGGCAACCCTGCCTTAAACAAGTCTGTCGGTGCCATTTTCCCAATAGCATTGGCTCACTGTGTGTCTCTGTGTTACATTTTGGTAATTCTCCCAATATTCCACACTTTGAAATTATTATTGTATTTGTTATGGTGGATCAGTGATTTCTTTTTTTCTTTTTATTACATAGGCTTAGTTGCTCTGAGGCATGTGGGATCTTCCAGGACCAGGGATCAAACCCATGTCTCCTGCATTAGCAGGCGGATTCTTTACCACTGAGCCACCAGGGAAACCCAATTAATGATCTTTGATGTGGTGAATGTAATTATTTTGAGGCACCATGAAATACGTAACCTATGGATAAGAAGTTGCTTCTAACAGACAAGAAAAGAGTTTTCTTGAGATGAAAACTACTCCTGGTGAAGATGCTGTGAAGAGTGTTGACACAACAAAAGATACAGAATACTATATGAAGTTAGTTGATAAAGCATCAGCAGGGTTTGAGAGGACTGACTCCACTTTTGAAAGATGTTCTCTTGTAGGTAAAATGCTATCAAACAGCACTGCAGGCTACAGAGAAATTGTTCATGAAAGGATGCGTCCATAGATACTGCAAACCTCTTTGTCGTCTTGTTTTAAGAAATTGCCAGTCACCCCAACCTTCAGCACCTGCTACCCTGATCAGCCAGCAACCATCAAAATCAAGGTAAAACCCTCCACCAGCAAAAAGATTGCAACTCACTGAAGATTCAGAGGATGGTTAGCATTTTTGAGCAATGAGATAGTTTTTAAATTAAGGGTATGTAATTTTTTAAAAGACATATAATGCCATTTCACATTTAGACTGCAGTACGGTGTGACATATCGTTTAAATGTCCTGGGAAAGCAAAAAAAAATTCATATGACTCACCTTATTGCAATATTTGCAGTGTTTCCTTGCTGGTAACTGTATGTTTGTTTTCTGTGTCTGTGGGTCTGTTTCTATTTGATAAATAAGTCCATCTGTATCATTTTCTAGATGCCACTTATAAATGACACCATGAGATACTTGTCTTTCTCTGATTTACTTAGTGTGATAATCTCTAGGTCCATCCACGTTGCTGCAAACGGCATTATTTCATTCCTTTTAATGACAGAGTAATATTCCATTGTGTGTGTGTGGGTGTGTGGGTGTGTGCACGCATGTGTATATCTCACATCATCTTTATCAATTCATCTGTCGATGGACATTTAGTTTGCTTCCATGTCTTGGAAAGCACTATTTTTAACACTATTATCTCTTTTTTTTGGGGGGGGCATGTCATGTGGCTTGTGGAATCTTAGTTTCCTGACCAAGGATTGAACCTGGGCCCTCGGCAGTGAAAGTGCCGAGTCCTAACCACTAGACCGCTGGGAAGCTCCTCACTCTATGATCCTTAGCATTATTACCCATTATTAACACTCAGTGTTTGGTCTGCCAAAAGCAAGATAACAGTGTCCACGCCCACACGTGCTCTTTTGTAGTCCATTCTCTGAAGGCACCTGCCGACAAGCCGGCATGGCGCCACTCACCTTCCGTCAAGCAGTGTCTCCACCGTCCGTCGTAAACGGCTCTGGTCGCGCACCAAGGGGATAAGCTGTTGGCTCTGGTGCAGGAGAAGTAAGTAGAACCCTTGTAGGTGAAGGGAAAGATGCATGAATCTTTCTTATCTGAAGGACAGAGGACAGAGTAGGGGATTAGTCCCAAAGAAGGAGCCAAGGATGAGACTCTGTCTGCTTCATATGATGGCCTGAAGTCTGCAGGTATAGCCTTTGCATCTAATTTCCTAATGACATACAAGAACATTTCCAGCTTATGTTTGGACCCAGAGTAGTAGGGATGAGTTTCACCAACAATGAAGGCAACCAAGATATGTCTCCAAACCAGCATGGCTACCACACATGTCATACAAGACACTTTTGGTGAGGGGGTTCCCTGGGGGTCCAGTAGGTAAGACTTCATGTTCCAATGCAGGGGATGTGGGTTCACTGGCGTGGGGGTTCGATCCTTGGTTGAGGAGCTAAGATCTCACATGCCTGGCAGCCTATATATATATATATATATATATATATATATATATATAAAACACAGAGTCAATATTGTAACATATTCAATAAAGACTTTAAAAAAAATGGTCCGAGTCAAAAACTCTTTGAAAAAAAATTTGGTAAATTACAAGATTCCATCAGGTCATGAAAAGACACACATGAAATAATTTTGGATCTCAGACTAAAAAACCATTTCGTTTTCCAATGCTTTTTCAATCCTGATGACATAAAAGAAAAAGCTTCAATTTAATGCTAGTATTTCGCTACCATATCTCTAATACTTAATAATCTCCCTTTTTAACAAAAAAAAAGAGAGAGAGAGAGAGAGCAGGACTCGGGCTCAAAACCCTATTAGGACAATAGTATCTAGTAGAATTTAATAACAGGCTTTTGCTCTCATAGTATTTATTTTTATTGGTACTTCCTATTTATGGCAAGTAGCAGTGCTTTTATAGATTACAGGGCTGATGCTAACAATTCGTTTAAAATAAATGTATTCAGGAAGAGTAAGCACATTGAAAGAAAAATGTTGAGTACAGAATACTTTAGATGGCATGCATGGTGGCAGGTATGGAGGGGGTGAACTGGAATGAGTAAAGTTTAGGAAGCACAACCTTGACCTTTCTATCCTTCTGTACCAAGACAGGGACTTTATCTTTTACACCAGGTATCCTCAGAACCTAGAAGAGGGACTTGATCATAGCAGATGCTCAAAAAATAACTGACAGAATAAAATAAATTTGGGAAACACCATGTGAAATAGTGTTAAACAGGTTTCTTCAATGATGGGGTTCATCACAAAAGTCCATATGCAAATGAGGATTGAATTAACAAGCATGAAACCGAGTATATTGAGTTGTCCTTTTAATTTTTTTCCCCATTACTCAATAGTGCTAGCGATGAGTGGTCCCTGAAACACATCTTAAGAAATGCTGTTCTGGGACTTCCCTGGTGGTCCAATGTTAAGACTTCACCTTCTAACATGGCGGGTGCAGGTTCGATCCCTGGTTGGGAAGTTAAGAGCCCACATGCTTCGAGGCCAAAAAAAAGAAAAAAGAAACATAAAGCAGAAATAATACTGTAACAAATTCAATAAAGACTTTAAAATGATCCACATCCCCCCCCGCAAAAAAAAAACACCTTAGAAAAATGAAATGCTAGGCTAACCCAATTCTTTGTTTCATAGAGAAGGAAATGAGGACCCTTTTTTTTAAAAAATCAGAACTAGTAGAGTGACAATGGGCTTCCCTGGTGGCTCAGTGGTAAGGAATCCACCTGCTAATGCAGGAGACATGGGTTTGATCCCTGCTCTGGTAAGATTCCCTAGAGAAGGAAACGGCAACCCACTCTAGTATTCTTGTTTGGGAAATACCATGGACGGAGGACCCTGGCACACTACAGTCCATGAGGTCACAAAGAGTCAGACACAACTTAGTGACTGAACAACAATGATTAAAATGAGAACTTGGATTTTTTTTCAGCAGGATCAGAACGGCCCTTGCTTTCACTTTGCTGTCTCCTCCACATTCCTCTTTCCCTTCCTCAAAGATATAATGATGGGTTACTATGAGTGAGATGCTCTGATAGGTTACTATGAGTGAGATGCTCTGATAGGTTATGTGTGTGCACACACATATGTGCATGCACGTGTGTGCACATGTATGTACATGTCTTCCCGCATATGTGTGCATGTGTGTTAGCACATGTTACAAAGATGGTGAGGCAAAGCTTCCATATATTCGCCAAATCCAGCTTCCTTCTCTTTCTGAGCTCATAGCTAGAGTCCATCTTGCTGTCTCTCTCTCTTTAAAGATTTTTTGATGTGGCCCATGTTTTTTAAAGTCTTTATTGAATTTGTTATTGTATTGCTTCTGTTTTATGTTTTGGTTTTTTAGCTGAAAAGCATGTGGGATCTTAGCACCCCGATCAGGGATCAAACCCATACCCCCAGCATTGGAAGGCGAAGTCTTAACCGCCGAACTGCTGGAGAAGGGTCTGCAGCTTCTCTTACAGTTAGGTGGGGCCATGGACTAAGTTATGACTCATAGAATGTGGATTAAAATGATGTTATCACTTCCTGGCTCAACAAAAAAAATTTCCAATCAACCCTCCACACTTCTTTGTTTCTCTGTCTGCCAGCTGGGCATAGAATGGTGGATCTCAATGGAGAAGGGGCAATTATGACCTCCCCCACTCCAGGGGACATCAGACAATGTTTGGAGACATTTCTGGTTGTTACAAGAGGGAGAGGGAGGAACTGGTAGCTGTGCTACTGGTATCTACTGGGTAGAAGCCAAGGATACGGCTAAACATCTTCTTAAAATGTATCATTGTCTATTCTGTGTGTTTATTGCTATGCATGGACTTTCTCTAGCTGTGGCGAGTGGGGGCCACTCTCTAGTTGTGGTGACGGGCTTCTCATCATGGTGGCTTCTCTTGTTGCAGAGCAGGGGCTCTAGGGTGAGAGGGCTTCAGTAGTTGTGGTGTAAATGGGCTTTGTTGTTCTCTGGCATGTGGAATCTTCCCAGACTAGGAATCGAACTGGTGTCCCCTGCACCAGTAGGCTGATTCTTAACCACTGGACCATGGTAAGGATATTGTTATTTAGTTGCTAAGTCTTGTCCGACTCTTTGTGACCCCATGCACTGTAGCCCGGCAGGCTCCTCTGTCCATGGGATTCTCCAGGCAAGAATACTGGAGTGGGTTGTCATTCCCTTCTCTAGGGGATATTCCCCACCCAGGGATTGAACCTGCGTCTCCTGCATGGCGGGCAGAAACTACTCAACGAAAGTTAATTGTCATCATCATCAATGATTGTCCTCACCCAGGAACACCCCTGAGTATACAGGATGCTGGTGGTGGTGGGGAGGGCAGGCTGGTACCCCGTGTACACAGAATTAAGTTTATCCTTGGGAGCTGTTAGCAAAAATCAACAGTAATAGATACTATTAGCCATCTGTAAAGTAGTCCAGCAGATGGTCTAATCTTCTTAACTGGGTTAAAACCCTCCATAATCCGAGACTTGCTGACCTCTCTGTTCTCACTCTGTGATTAACATTCCCTTGACCTTCCTCCATGTTCTTTGTCTTTGGAGTTTTGCTCATGTCCTTCATCCTGCCCAGAATGACTTTGCTCTCTGCTACTCATTCATCAAGACCTGGTTCAGCCTGGATTGATACGCTTGCTTGCTCTTATAATACTCTGGGGCAATCTTTGTAAATGTACTTACCATTAAAAAAAAAACTTTTTTATTTTATATTGGCGTATATCCAACTAACAATGCTGTGGGAGATTCAGGTGGACAGCAAAGGAACTCAGACATACATATACATGTATCCATTCTCCCCTAAACTCCCCTCCCCTCCAGGCCACCCACATGACATTTGGCCGAGTTCCCTGTGCTTTGCAGTAGGTCCCTGTGGGTGAAGCATCTTAAATAGAGCAATGCCATACTCACCAGTTTCTAAGATAATATTGTCAGTTTATGTCTCTCTCACTTCCATTCATCGTAAACACTCTGAGTGTAGGGTGAGAGTTTTGTTTACTGTTTTGTTTCTGGACCAAAGCACAAATCCAGGCACTTCGGAGTCACTCAACATATATGTATTGAAAGGACTTCCCTGGTGGTCCAGTGGCTAAGATTCCACGCTCCCAGTGCAAGAGATCCAGGGTTCGATCCCTGCTGGGAAACTAGAGCCCACAGGCTGCAATTAAGTGTTTACTTGCTGTAACTAAAAGATCCCAAGTGCTGTGACTAAGATCTGTCACAGCCAAATAAATATAAAAATGTGTATTGAATAAATTAATCTATAGACATGTGCGTGTGGGGTCTTCCTGGACCAGGAGTTGAACCTGTGTCTCCTGCATTGGCAGGCAGATTCTTTACCACTGAGCCAAAAAGGAAGCCCCACAATTTTTTTTTTAATGAGTATAAAGGGAATGTCCAAGTAAGGGATTCTGAGCTTTCAGTTTACTGGAATTGTAGAGCCCCCCCTTTATATTAAAATATTTATATCCCCCTTACCATGCGCTGATTCCCCTGGTGGCTCAGATGGTAAAGAGTCTGCCTGCAATGCGGGAGGCCCGGGTTTGATCCCTGGATCGGGAAGATCCCGTAAAGAAGGAAATGGCAACCCACTCCAGCATTCTTGCCTGGGAAATCCCATGGAGCCTGGTGGGCTACAGTCCACGGGGTCACAAAGAGTCAGACACGACTGAGCGACCTCACTACCCTGTGCTAAATCTATGAAAGATGCTTGTGTCTGTTATTTTCTTTATGCTTCAACATCGTCCCTTGAGGTAAATGCCATTATTCCTCTTTCAAGGCTGAGGACTGACTTCAGAGAGGTTACAGGGCATGACCAAGGTCACGCAGAGGAAAAGCGGCAGAGCCAGGGGCCACACCCCACGTCGGTCTGAGATTTCTACTAGGCTATCCTCTCCCTGCTTGGATCCAGTCATCTTTACTTCATTCATCCTTTCCAGGTCCCAAACCCTCCCCATTGCCTCCCAGTATACTCACCTCCGGTTGTTTCATAGGAGTAGGGGAGGAAGGCCATCCACCCCAGCAGGTAACTGGGCCATCCATTCATCTCGGCTGGCTTCTTCTTTCTGGATTGAAGGAAGACAAAAATTTGGCTCCCATGGGTTTCCTTCCTCTTCCACTAACTCCCAGGTTTGATGTCACACAGGCTATGTTCTTTCTATCCCCAGGGGGTAAGAAAAAATGGCTTATTCTTACAAAGTGAAAAGTGAAAGTGTTAGTCATTCAGTCATGTCCAACTCTTTGTGATCCCATAAACTGTAGCCCACCAGGCTCCTCCGTCCATGGGATTCTTCAGGCAAGAATACTGGAGTCGGTAGCCATTCCCTCCTCCAGGGGATCTTCCCGACCCAGGGATCGAACCCAGGTCTCCCGCATTGCAGGCAGATATATACATATACAGATTCTGTCGTTATAGAGGGGAGCGTGTAATGGAAAGGAAAGATGAAGCATTTGTTGAGCGCTTACTGTATTCCAGGCTAGATGCTCAACATTCTTGCTGCCATGAGGTTCTCATGCCTCAGACCCATCTCCTTGGCTCGCTATTAAAAGTTCCTTAACAGTAAGCAAGCATTTCTGTCTTCGTCAATCATAATTTGTACTGGCTCTGATTGCCTCTATGCCATTTCCTCAATGACATATAAATATGCCATTCTCAGTAGAAGCGACACTGCCGGTCTTGGCCTTGGCGGGCTGGGTTTCCTCTGAGGCTACGATTGCGTTGTCTGCTACTGGCTCCCAGTTACTGCCTCTCGTATGCTAGACGTTCTAGGCTTTGTATCCACTTTACTCCTTCTAGCAAGCGGAGGAGCCAGCATGGTGATCATCCCCATTTTGCAGAAGGAAACTGGAATTTGGGAGGTTGCATAACTTATCCGAAGACCACAGATGGGAAGTGACAGATAGCAGGTTCAACGGCTGTCAGTATTCTTCCCAGTCTCTTGAGTTATTCCCCCAAGAGTAAAGTTTTGCTCTTCCCATCTCCTCCCTACCTCCTATCAGTCATCAAACCCAGGTAATTCTACTTTTTGAATAGCTCCTGTATCCACCCCTCTCTCTGTGTCCCTACCGTTACTGATCAAAGTCTGGGTTTTACTGTCTCTCCCCTAAACACTTCTTGTGTTCCCCTTGATGATACATTGGCCTCCAGTCTCTCCCAGTCTGGTATACAAGGCTGCTGAATCGAATTCCCCTGCTGACTTTACGATTAACTCCTCTATTCAAACTTTATTCCATTCCCCCCCATTTTCCACCTCTGTACCCCCCTCAGATTTGAGGAGTGACAAAGAAAAGGGGGGACTAAAAGCAAGCAATCCCCAGACAGGCTCTTCTCTGTAGCAGACCCCCTTCACATTCCCGGAGAACTTCTCAGTCTCCTGAACATCTCTTGAGTTTCAGAAAGTCTGGCTTGATGGTTCAGGATTGGAAGAATGAGAACATGCAGTGACAAAGAACAGCAGTCGGGTGGGAGAACAGAGGCTGTGATAAACACTAACCAGGGCAAGGTTAGTTTTGACCTTGAGGTCGGGAAGTCTCTTCAGATAAAATGATGTGAGAACTGAGACCCGGAGGAAGGGAACAATGAGTAGACATGAGCGGAGCCGGGCTGCGTGTCTGCGGCTCGTCTAGGCAGAGACAGCAGGACGTGACAAAAGGCTTAAGGTGGAAAAGAGCTAGATGGAACAAGACGAGGTGAAACTATATCACTCCGGCGGGATATAGTGGTGTCACTAGATACCACTCATATCTTTGGCTGTGAATGCTTGGTGAGGTGAATAGAGTGGACCCTGCAAAGCCTTCCTTGTTTTCTAAATGCAAGTTTGGGACTTCTCTGGTGGCACAGTGGCTAAGACCTACGCTCCCAATGTGGAGGAGGATCCAGGTTTGATCCCTGGTCAAGGAAGTAGATCCCATATGCCTCAATTAAGTGTTTACTTGCAGCAACTAAAGATGCCGAGGAGCAACTATAGACCTAATACAGCCAAGTGAATAAATAAATAAATACATATTTTTAAAAAATGCAACTGGAGGGCTTCCCTGTTGACTCAGTGGTAGAAAGAATCTGCCGGCCAACGAAAGAGAAACAAGTTCGATTCCTGGTCCGGGAAGATCTCACAGGCCTCGGAGCAACTAAGCCCCTGCCCCACAGCTATTGAGCCTGTGCTCGAGAGCTGGGGAGTTGCAGCTGCTGAGGCCATGTGTCCTGGAGCCCGTGCTTAGCAAGAAGAGAAGCCACTGCAACGAGAAGCCTGCTCACCGCAACTAGAGTAGACCCTGCTCGCTGCAACCAGAGAAAGCCGACACAGCAACAAAGACCCAGCCAAAATAAAATAAATTATTTTAAAAATGCAACTGAAAGCCACTGGAGGGATTAAAATGGGGAGAAGCAGCATTCATTAATTCAGAATTCTTCACCACGTTTATCATAACATTCACAGTCCCTGCCAGGCCCTCCCCTCAAAGCTCATTCCTTATCTCGCCTCCCCTCCTTTGATCTATTCAGACTACACTAGTCTTTTTGCTGTTTCTTGCATAAACTAGCTGAGCTTGCTTATGCTTCAGGGTCTTGCTCTTCTCTTCCCCTGGGTGCTCCGCCCCCAGCCCCCACTCAGACCAGACATTTGCATGGGACACCAGACATGTGTGTCATAAAGGATTTTTGTGTGGATTTGAGGAGTTGATATGGACTGCCGTTCTGGAAGGTTAATGAGTCTACTTGGATCAAGTTGTGGATATTAATAGAAAATAGGTTGGGGGTGGTTCAAGGCAAGGAATGGGCTATAAAGTGAGTCTTAATAGCTGAACGTCTGGAACATTCAGGTTAGGACCAAGCGATTCCTCAAGCACCCGCACGTTCAAACGCGTTGGAGGTCACTTTGTCCCGGGCCGTGGGGTGGTTGGGGCTGGCATCCTGCCGCTGTCACCACATTGTTGGCTGGTAGGGATGCGAGCTGCTGGCGTCTTGGAGTCAACCCACAGTCTGACTTGGGTGCAGTTTTCCCAGTCATCAAGTGAGGGAGAATAAAAGCCACCACAGGACCTGATGATAAGAGCCATAGATGGTGGAAAGCACTTTGCAAATGATGGAGGGTGTACAAACTAGATAATAACTAGATAGCCCCCTTTGTGAATATGGGGGAGAGATAGATTGGACCACTTCTTCTAAACTCTTTACCACCTCCAATTTCATGCTTATATACCACCTCCAATTTCATGCTTATATACCACCTCCAATTTCATGCTTGTATCTCTGCTTCACCATACCCTCCGATATCTATACCTTCATTAATTCATTCACCTCAAGTTTTCCTTTCAGACCCCCTTCCCAATATTCAAATTTAATTAATCATTTTTGGCCTATATACTAAGATATCCCCAAAGGCAGAATGTGGAATGCTGTTAAAGGCCTGAACTTGGTTTGAAAGCTTTGCCTCTCAGAACCTTTATGATGTTAAGGAAGTTATCCATCGTGTTTATGCACCAGATCTTCTTCATCCATTCAGCTGTCAGTGGACATTTAGGTTGCTTCTATTTCCTGGTTATTGTAAATATGCATGGCTGATTCACTTCACTGTGCAGCAGAGCTAACACAGCACTGTGAAGTAACTATACCCCAATCAATTAAAAAAGAAAGCTATGCAGGGTTCTGGGTCTCAGTTCTTCGTCTGTAAAATGCAGACAATGATGGTAATTGCTGCTGCCTCCGAAAGTCAGGGTGAGGTAGTTAGTAGATGCTAATACCCAGATACTCATCATCGCCGAAGATGTCCACGCCCTAATCCCCAGAACCCGTGAATACGTTGCAGTGGGGATTTCGATTACGTTAAGGATCGTCAGATGGGGAGATTACCCTGGATGATCTGGGTGGGCTCAGAGTAAGTGCAAGAGTCCTTATAAGACAGAGGCATGGACCTCTCTGGTGGCGCAAGGGGATAAGAATCTACCTGGCAAGGCAGGCGACATGGGCTCGATCCCTGGTCCGGGAAGATTCCACGGCACGTGGAGCAACTGAGGCTGTGCACCACACTGCTGAGCCCACCCTCTAGAGTCAGGAGTCCTGGCATGGAGAACTTCAACTGCCGAAGCCCACATGTCAAGATCCCGCCCTGAGAAACAAGAAGCAGTGAGAAGCCGGCGTACTGCAGCTAGAGAATAGCCCCTGCTCACTGCAGCCAGAGAAAGCCCTCATAGAGCAATGAAGACCGGTGCAGCCAAAAATAAAGAAGTTTAAGGGAGGTAGGAGAGGCAGGAAATCAGATGGAACAGTGGAGGCAGAGGTTCGAGTGACATCAGGATGCAGATCATTTTATGGAGTTTGTTACAACATTGCTTCTGTTTTGGGTTTTGGGTTTTTAGCCCCCAGGCATGTGCACTCTTGTTTTCCCAGGCAGAGATCAAACCTGCACCCCCGTGCATTGGAAGGCAAGATCTTAACCACTAGACCGCCAGGGAAGCTCCACAGAGGGGCAAGTCTTTAGAAGCTGGAAAAGCTGGGAAATGGCTTCTCCCCTAGAACTTCCAGAAGGCACACAGCCCTGCCAACACCCTGATTACAGTCCAGCAAGTCTTGTGACCTACAGAGCGTAAGAGACCAGATCTGCGTTGTTTTCACCTGGATGAATTTTTTTTTTTTACAGCAGCCCCAGGGGACTAATACAGACCCAAAAGGCTTTGAACACCACCTGGCCCATAAAATGTGCTTAGTAAATATGAGTCGTTATCATTTTCATCATCACTGTTCCCATCTGAGTCCGTCATCCTGGAAGATGTCCAGGAAAGATCATTTCCAACCCTAGTCCTTCTCGTAAGCTGGCTTTGTGACTCTGAGCATTTCACCTCTCATAATATCTGTTTTAACAACCGCTAAATTTATTTATCATTGTGGCTTTGACAAAGGATGGTCCAGATGTGAATTCCAGCTTATCCAGGGGATCTTGGGCGTGATACGGGTAGTGACTGACATTCAGGGTCTTGGTCTTTATATGGGACTACTGAAATCTACCCCACTGGATTGTTTTCAGAATGAGATGAGACCACCTAAGCAGAATTCTTGTTACATGATGGGAGCTCAATTAATAACAGAGGTCAACATGTGCCAAGCACTTGTGTGCAAAGCATAACTTTGGGTGTTTTGTTTAATTAGCATTTAATTATTACAAAACCCTATGAGATGGGACTTCCTTGGTGCTCCAGTGAAGATCCCACACCCCTTGGGAAACTAAGCTGGTGCACCACAGCTACTGAGCCCCGAGCTCTAGGGCCCGTGCTCCACAACAAGAGAAGCCACTGCAATGAGAAGCTCATGAACCACAACGAAGAATAGCCCCCTGTTCGCTGCAATTAGAGAAAGCCCAAGTGCAGCAACAAAGACCCAGTGCAGCCAAAAAAAAAAAAATTAATTGTAAAAATCTCGATTAAAAACCCCAGGAGGCAGGAACTATTATTAGTTTGTGTGATAGAAAAATAGACATGGAAATATACAGTGATGGCCTATAAAGGTAGACACAAAACTCAAACCAGGCAATGCAAAGAGGCTATGCTCTTCATCGTTAAACCAAACGGGATGAATTTCTACAGAACCAAGTTTCTCCTTTTTTTTTTCTCTTTGGAAAATAGTTTATTAATTCATTATAGAGACAGATACATGATCAATGCCTTGGCTTAATACTAAAGAATATCATAATCGTAAGGAGGGAAAAAATGCTGGGAAAATAATTAAATAGTGCAGCAAAACTAAATACAAACAAATAAATGAGCAGGTACCAATGACACTTGTCATGCATCAGGAAAAGGTTTTTAAATGAGACCCCAAAACCCATAAGGCATCGATGGCAGATGACAAAGGGGTTAATACCCTGTAAAAGGCCAATGGACTCTTTTCTAATAAAAATACTGCCACAGAGACACAAACCTAACTCTTCCAAATTGCCCAGAGCTCAAATCATATATAATGTCAGTGAGTGGTAACTTTCTTATCAACTGTGAGATAAAGCTTATTACCAGTTTTATTACTTATCTTAGAGCCAAGTTTCTTAAGAGAATTCAATGCAACTTCAGACTTTAAGATTCTCTTAACTTTAAGGTACCATACTTGTGACTGTTACTCACCACTCTGCCTGGAGCCCAGAAAGACTGACTGCCCAGCTTTGAGCAGAAGGGAAACAAGTCTGAGAATGGAGTACCACCTTAGGTCGGGTAAGAAATGAGGATGCAAAGAGGTGCTCGCCCTAACCATCATGACTCTGTCTCTGCAGCTCAAAGTCTGACTTCCAAGCTACTATTTCAATCACACATTGAACTGTTCATTCTTAATCTACACCTTACTTCCTCTAACACCCTCTTATTTTTGACCTTATCAGCTGCCAAACCAACACATCTCAGACCTTTCAAATATTGTCAGCTTCCCCAGCCCTACCATCCCTCCAAATTCTCTTGTGAAAATCTGGCTCTCGTTCCTCAAATAAGGGTCACATTTCATTAAGCTTACTGGAGAAGCATCAATTATAGGAGACCATAATGTTCAAAAACATCTGGACTTTGTCTAATAGCAGCGACTGGAAACAAGGTGAATAGTGAACCCAGGAGAATTGGTACAGTGAATTCTGATTTGCCCACATGGACTAACCCCGTGATACTTTTAAATAGAATGAGTTGGATGTGTATGTTCTGCTATAAAAACACTTAAGTGAAAAGTCCAAGTTCTAGACAAGAATGGACAGTGTGATTCCAAGTATATGTGAAAACATCTATATCCACTTTTTGACCCATTCAGATGTTCATTTACTCATTTGTTACACATTTGTTACGCATCCTCTATACGGTGTGGTCAGTGATGTGGACAAGTGAAGTTCTGGCTCATATAAGGCTGATATTTTAGACTTCCCTGGTGGCACAGTGGATAAGAATCCACCTGCCAATGCAGGGCACACAGGTTCGATCCTTGGTCCGGGAAGATCCCACACACCGCAGAGCAACTAAGCCCAAGTGCCGCTGCTACTGAGCCTGTGCTCTCGAAGCACGGGTACTGAAGCCCCTGTGCCCTAGAGCCTGTGCTCCGCAACAAGAGGAACCACCCAAAAGAGTAGTCCCCTCTCACCCAGACTAGAGAAAGTCCATGCAAAGCAGTACAGACCCAGCAAAGCCCATAATGTAAATACACAGATTCTTTTTTTTAAAAGGCTAGTATTTTACTGGGATGGGGAGAGAGAAAAAAGGAATAGAGGTTCCGTCTGGGATGATGAACCAGTCCTAGAACAAGATGAGAGTCGTGGTTGCACATTATTGGGAATGTACTTAATGCCACTGACTGGTCCATTTTAAAATGGTCCATTTTAGGGAATTTTCCAGATGTCCACACGGAGTGGTTAGGACTCCACCCTTTTACTCACAGGGCTAGGTTTGATCCCTGGTGGGGGAACTGAGATCCTCTCAAGCCATATGGTGCATCCAAAAATAAAGGTTCGTTATAGGTTATGTGCCGCTGCTGCTGCTGCTAAGTTGCTTCAGTCGTGTCCGACTCTGTGCGACCCCAGAGATGGCAGCCCACCAGGCTCCCCCGTCCCTGGGATTCTCCAGGCAAGAATACTGGAGTGGGTTGCCATTTCCTTCTCCAATGCATTGAAGTGAAAAGTGAAACTGAAGTCACTCAGTCGTGTCTGACTCTTTGTGACCCACGGACTGCAGCCTACCAGGCTCCTCTGTCCATGGGATTTTCCAGGCAAGAGTACTGGAGTGGGGTGCCACTGCCTTCTCTGATAGGTTATGTGCAGTTTACCACAATTTTAAAAAAATCATCAAAATCATCTCAGAATAAGTGCAATGAAGACAATAAGCAGGGAGCTGTGGTAGATGGTGCCTGACAGGTGTCTGCTTTAGGCGATCAGGGAGGTCCCCTCGGAGCACAGCCAAGGTGAGGTTAGAGTCAGCTACGTAGTCGTGAGGACGAGCATTCCAGGCGAGGGGACAGTAAGAGCAAAGACAGCAGAGAGGGCTCTCTTAGGGAGCAGAAGAAGGTCCACGCGGCCAGGCCACGCTGAGTGCTAAGGGAGGGAAAGAGCATCTGCCACTGAGGGCCTTGTGATTCTCCACGAGGCACTGCAACTGTGTTTTGCATGCGCTTGCACAGAAAATTCTCCTGAGTGGACACGTGAGAAAGCAGTTAATACTGGTCACCTCTGAGAAGTGGAAATGAACAACCCAGGGCACACATGAGACTTTTCCCATGTAAATTGTTACCTTAGATTGTAGATTTCCCATGTAGATTGTTACCTTTATCTAACATATACATGGTTTTCTTAATTAAAAACGAAAATTGTACGTTGTATCTGTATGCATATACAATATAGCTGTATGCGTGCACGCACACACAGTCTGTGTCGTTCACTGTGCGCGCTCAGTCATGTCTGACTCTGCGGCCCCATGAACTGCAGCCCACCAGGCTCCTGTGTCCATAGGACTTCCCAGGCAAGAATACCGGAGTCAGTTGCCGTGCCCTCCTCCAGGGGATCTTCCTGACCCAGGGATCAAACTCGCATCTCCTGTGTCTCCTGCATTGCAGGCAGACACATGATAGATATTTAAATACATTTACACAAATACATACATGTTGGATGTGCATATATACACAGACACACAAATAATTAAGACTGGGAAAGAAAACATAGAAGACCCTTTGCAGAAAAGCAAAACTACAAAATTACAAATTTAAAATGGCAAAATTTCAAATCTATGTAGATAGCTGGCTTAAGGGTGGATTAACTTTATAAAGTAGCTCTTAGGGACCACATTTACAGAACATCTATAGGGCAAAGCACAACGCCTGCGTCTTCTTCAGAGCCAGCATTTCATAGTGATTAAGAGACCGTGTGGACGCTTCACTGACCACTGGTGGAGTGACTCCAAGCAAGACCTGCTACAATTAGTTAATTAAGCAAACTTACTTTGGGAATATTTTATGATTTTCCTCTCTCTTTTCCTTTTTGTTATTTATTGTCTCTCAAACTTTTCAGAGAATGTTCAGTTCAGTTCAGTCGCTCAGTCGTGTCCGACTCTTTGCGACCCCATGAATCGCAGCACGCCAGGCCTCCCTGTCCATCACCAACTCCCGGAGTTCACTCAAACTCATGTGCATTGAGTCGGTGATGCCATCCAGCCACCTTATCCTCTGTCATCCCCTTCTCCTCCTGCCCCCAATCCCTCCCAGCATCAGGGTCTTTTCCAACGAGTCAACTCTTCGCATTAGGTGGCCAAAGTATTGGAGTTTTAGCCTCAGCATCAGTCCTTCCAAAGAACACCCAGGACTGATCTCCTTTAGAATGAACTGGTTGGATCTTCTTGCAGTCCAAGGGACTCTCAAGAGTCTTCTCCAACACCACAGTTCAAAAGCATCAATTCTTCGGCACTCAGCTTTCTTCCCAGTCCAACTCTCACATCCATACATGACCACTGGAAAAACCATAGCCTTGACTAGATGGACCTTTGTTGGCAAAGTAATATCTCTGCTTTTCAATATGCTCTCTAGGTTGGTCATAACTTTCCTTCCAAGGAGTAAGCATCTTTTAATTTCATGGCTGCAGTCACCATCAGAGAATGTTACTGTCTAGCAAATGCTTCCCCTACTTAATGATAGTCTGTGTTCTTAATCTCTGTTCACCTGTTTCCATTCATTTATTCATCCATTCGTACTTCCTTCAGTCCTTCTGTCCATCTGTCCATCATCCATCCTTCCATCCATCTACCCATCCTTCCTCCCACCCATGCATCCTTCAGTTCTTCTGTCCATTATCCATCCTTCCATCTCCCCATCTTTTCTTCATCCATCCTTTTATCTATTCATTTAATAAGTATTCCACAACCCTACTATTTATATCGTTTATTTGGCAACTACCAAAAGGAACTGTACACCATTTTTTACTTCAACAGTCAGATCAGACATCTGTATCTATCACCCAAGGTAGAAAACAAGAATAGCCACACCAGGTAGTATTAAGGTGCTGAGTGGGAGGCCAGGGAACAGTCTAGCCTACAGCCTCTGCTCTCTGGTTTTCTTAAGCCAAAAATATCATAGTGGAGCAATGAGAAAAGAATGGCACCCAACCAATCAGTGTTCAGAGCCCACCTCTTCCATTTGTCTGCTGGATAGCCTTGGAAAGGTCATTTCACCTCTCTGACTTCCAGTTTTCAACTTTCCTGTCTGTCAAGTAGAGATAATAACTCAACTATGACAGCTATTGTGAGGATTAAGGGAGCTCATGAGCATAAAGCCACTGGAGTACAGAGTACCTTCAAAATACCGAGTCCTTCCGCTCTTCAGCTGCAAATAACTCTGTGTCCGAAACAAAACCTCCACGTAAGACTCCCTCACAAACACACACACCCCTCTTCTATTATGGATCCAGGCTGCCTTTGGAGAGAGGGGAACAGGACCTCGGGAAGATCTCTCTGAATCTCAGCTTCCTCCCTCATCAAACAGAAAGAGTGAACCTTACCTTAGAGGCATGAATGCCAAGCTTCACAGAACCATGAAGCTATTCGTCCACTAGCAGGAACTCAGCAGGCAATCTGTCCAGGCTAGTTTCCTTTTCTTCTGTCTCTTTCCCCCAAAGTCAGGAGGACGGCAGCTTTCCTTAGCCCGACATTGTTCACACACTGGGATTTCACCCACTCCCAACTCGCCCTCAAGGCTCCCGCCCCCACTTTCTCTGGCTTTTCATTTCCAGAGCTCAAGAGCCGCGTTGTCCGATATGGTGGCCGCTTGTGGCCCGTTAGCATTTGGAACGCAGCTAGTTTAAATCATCACAGGTTGTAAGCATAAAATACTGGACTCTGAAGATGCAGGGTGAAAAAAAATGTAAAGTATCTCATCAATATTATGTTGAAGACATGTTAAGGTGATATTTTAGATATCATGGTTCCACAAAATATATTATTTTTTAAATGGCGCTGTTTCTTCTTCTTTTTCTTATTATCAATGTGACCACCATGATACAAATAGCTCACATCACATTTCTCGCAGTGGACAGAGTGGCTCTAGACCCCTCCCTTCCTGGCTGTGGGGGCCCCCCGGTCCCGATTCTCACACCCTCCTGGGTTTCTAGGTTGAAGTGTACCTTTAAGAGAGTCGTTTTCCGCCCTAGCTGTCTTCACGAGCCTTCTTTAAGGTTTTGCTTCCAAAATCGCTGGATTATCTGGGGACTGGCCCGATTGTTTTGGCTCCAACCCGTCTGTAGGATGAGACTACAGTTCCCCCAAGGAGGGTTCTCTGTAAGTGGTTACAATCAGGGGCAGTTTGGGTGGGATAACCCCATGGTTAATGATGTCCCAAGGGGATCTCATGCATATCTATGAGGCTCATAAAATTCAGTCATGGATATATTAATGGGGTCTTGCGGGGGCTGGGATCATAGACAAGAATATTAATGAACAGAGGAGAAAGAGTTCCTGGATATGGAGTTACAAGGAAGTGGACAGGTTTCAGCTGGACAATGAAGCTCCTAGAGCCTGAGAATTTTCTAGAATGAAGGGAAGTGTGTGTGTGTGTGTGTGTGTGCACGCACGTGTGCACATGCACTCAGTTGTGTCCGACGCTTTGCAACCCCATGGACTGTAGCTGCCAGGCTCCTCTGTCCATGGAATTTTCCAGGCAAGAATACTGGAGTGGGTTGCCACTTCCTAGTCATGGGGATGTTTCTGACCCAGGGATCAAACCCGAGTGTTTTGCATCTCCTGGGCTGGCAGGCAGATTCTTTACCACTAGCGCTGCCGGTAGTTTGGTTTTTTTACGAACGAGAAGAGAAAGCAACAATTACTATAACCGAGTCCAAGTTTGTACTGCTCGCTGCATAGCTGACCATTAACCTTACTTCTCAGAGTTGTGGGATGTAAGTGACCATAAACGGTGTATTGCTCGTTCCCGGAACTGTGAGGTCACCTGTGACTCATTAGCTAGATTATCAAGGGCCACGAGAGAACAGTGGCTCACGCCGAAGGTTCACGGAGCGTACACTGAGATGTTTGTATTCCTGAAGCAAACCTGCTTCCCCAGGCAGCCTCTCTGGCATGCTGCAGGGGATTCTTCAGCCCTGGCTTTCAAAGACTGGTAAGGTCCAAGATTTGGATGAATCTCTGACTGCTCCCGTGATCCTTGTTGTCATGGAAACAACTGGAAATTCCTTGTGATGACTTCTAATTCTTGTCTTATTGAATGCCAGCTTATTATTATTTGTGTGTCTGTGTGTGTATCTTCCTATGAAAAAGGAGGAGGTCTGGCTTTGGGGCCAAGAGAGAGAGAAGAGGAAGGTGAAGAAAGAGGAGGAGGTGAAGGCAGAGAAGGCAGGTGAGAAGAAGAGGACGGGGGAAGGAGGGGACTGGGGTTGAGGGAAAAACAGAAGGAGAAAGAGGAGGCGGGATGGAGGGGAGGGGACAGGGAGGAGACAGGCGGCGTGGCTATAAACTCGGGAGGGTCCACTCCTGGCGGGCTGCTCCTTGGAGGAGGGCATGGCGCTGCCCGTGGGGCTTCTGTCGGTTTCCGTCTACTGGCTCCACAGTGCGGCCGGTCTCCAACATGGAGGTGAGCAGCGACGTGACAGTACCTGGGGTTGGATGCTTGAAAACCTCCCCCGCCATGTGTAATCAAATCAGGGGCGCCAGGAAGGGTAAGGGCCATCTCTATCTCATGTTCCCTCAGAAAGAAAAAGATACTCTGTATTTTTTTTTTAATAAAATAGACACAATGCACTGATGAACTTATTTTTTTTTTAATATTAAAAAAAAATCCTTTTGGCATGTGGAATCTTAGCTCCCTGACCAGGGATTGAACCCATGGCCTCTGCATTGGCAGCATGGAGTCTTAACCACTGGACCATCAGGGAAGCCCTAGGGTGTTTTTTTTTTTTTTTTCTAATAAGATGATTCAACAAAGAGCAGGAATGTGAATTAGAAAATTTTGTTGACAGAAATCATGTTCCTTGATGACCACGTGTCTTCTTTCATGCTAATATATTTTGTTTGTGTACTTTTGTCTTGTTTTTTGAGGGGGTTTGCTACACAGTGAGGCTTGTGAAATCTTAGTTCCTGGGGCCCTTGGCAGTGAAAACATGGAGTTCTAATCACTGGTCCACCAGGGAATTCCCATGCTAATATATTTTAAATGCCTTATGGAGAGGTTTTTGAAAATGGAACTAATTTTTGGAAAGACTATTTAATTCTTTTTACCAAAATCATGTTGCCTTCAACTGCTATAAAGTGACAATAAAAGAAAGGATTTCATTATGGATACATTTCTTACATGTCTGAAGAGACTTACATAGAGTTGTCAAAACAACTTTTTCATGGAATGGCAAAAAACTATGATCTTGCACACACTATTTTCAAGTATTTTTCAGGTCATCTTTGCATGGAAAGACAAGTCAAAACATAGTGTTGATTAAAATTTTTTTTTAAAGGAAAAGATGCTCTTGGTATAACCATGACTACTACTGCCTTATCAGTTAGATTTTTTACACTTGTAGAAAAACAACACTTTTGCTTATACATAGGTTTTTTACAAGATGTCACTTTTGTACATTCATAAGAAGGAAATTATACATGAGAGAAGCTAGTTAAGATGTTCCTAAAATTTCTCTACTTGTTGTGTCTGGCCTTCTGAATTATTAAAGTCATATTTTTCCATATAACATTATCTTTTGGCTGCGCAGAATCTCAGTGATGGCAGCATTTCTTGAAACAACGCATAAAACAAAACTCATTGGTGCTGGGCCCGAGCCAGTCTTAACAAGTAGGTAGTGGTGATCTACTTTGAATCTTTGAAACTATTGCTTATTCACTGCCTCTCTCTCCTCTTGTAACCCAGAAGTTAAGAAAGCCTATTCTTGCCTCTGAGGATTTCTCTTTTGAGCCACAGACATCCATACTACTCGTTTTGACGCTGACTTCTTGAATACCATCATCTTTAGTGCAGGCATAACCACCACATCTCCATAGCAACCTGATCTGCAGATAATAAGATGCCAGCAGGTGTAAGGGGGCATTCTGATATTGGAAATGTTCAAACATGAAAAGCCAAGTGTTTTAGCATCTTAGGAGTGATGAGATAGTAGGTTTTGGATCCTGTATGGTAAAGAATCTGCCTGCAAAGCAGGAGACCCAGGTTCAATCCCTGGGTTGGGAAGAGTCCCCTGGAGAAGAGAATGGCTGCCCACTCCAGTATTCTTGCCTGAAGGACCCCATAGACAGAGGAGCCTGGCAGGCTACAGTCCATGGGGTCGCAAAGAGTTGGACATGACTGACCACCAACAACCTAAATCACCTGTGTGTCTGTCCTGAAGTTGGACATGTGACTGACCTGGCCAGACTTCACAGAAGGCTCATCCGATTGATCTTGTTCCAGGGTGAGAAATTTGCCATGCACAAAGCATAATTTCTCCACTAGAACAAGCTTTGAGGAGTACTCAGGGATCCCATGACAGTGGGGTCACTGAGGGAAGGACAGTCCAGGCGGGCAGACCCTGACATGCCATGTGAACCCAGAGTTCTGGGATTGTCATCTGTTGCCTGTTACCATTTCTGTCTCCTGTGGGGTTGGACCGCCCACAGGCTAACAGTAATAGTTAAACTTCAGCACGGTGTTAGTCGCTCAGTCGTGTCTGACTCTTTGCAATCCCACGGACAATAGCCCACCAAGCTCCTCTGTCCATGGAATTTTCCAGGCAAGAATACTGGAGAGGGGTGCCATTTCCTTCTCCAGGGTGGGTGGCTACAGTCCTCGGGGTCACAAAAGAGTCGAACATAACTTAGCAAGTAAACGTTAGTGACAACATTCACAGAATGAGTTTGACTGGTTTAGATGCTTCATATAAAGTGGAATCAGGCAATGTTTTTCCTCCTAGGTCTGGTTTATTTCTCTTGGCATAATTTGCCCTCCAGATTCATCCACATCTTTGCCCATGGCCGGATTTCCTTCCTTTTAAGGCTGAAAAATATTCTGTTGTGTATATAAACCACGTCTTTACCCATTCATCATCGATGGACATATAGGTTGTTTCCGTGTCTTGGCTTCCGCGTGATGCTAGTTCAGATCTCTTCAAGATCCTGGCTTCAGTTCTCTCAGATAAATACCCAGATGTGGGGTTACTGGATCCTATGGCAATTCTATTTTGAATCTTTTGAGAAACTTCTTAGTGGCTGTGCTATTTTACATTCCTACCGCGAATGCTGCATAATTCTTTGCTGCTGTGATTAGGTCAGGTTTCCTTTTAAAAATATTTAAAGTCTTTGTGTCGTGCAAGCATTTCCATATACTCCAAAGAATTGTCTTGTGCCCTCCCTTCTGTGTGAGTGGAAGAAAACATTTCTAGCGTTAAGCAGTGAGGCTCACATAATACTTTTATATAGCACAGGTGATACTGTGAAACAAGTATTGGGTTGGCCACAAAAGTCTGCTCGGGTTTTCCCATAAGACATTATGCAAAATCCTGAAATGAAATCTTTTGGCCGACCCAATGTCTTGTACACTGGCTTGAATCTTATTAATGATGACAGTTGTGATGAAATGATGGTGATGATGATGGTGGTGATAATATTTCAGTAGTTATAACATTCTTGGTAACAATAGCAGTTACAAGCTATTAAGTTCTTTGTTTCAGGCACTATTCTAAGTACTTTATATGTGTAATAATCTGTTCCTCCTAACAGTTGTTCAATCACTCAGTCATGTCCCATTCTCTGCAACCCCATGGACTGAAGCCCACCAGGCTCCCCTGTCCTTCACTATCTCCGGGAGTTTCCTCAGACTCATGTCCAGGGAGTCAATGATGCCATCCAACCATCTCACCCTCTGCCACCCCCTTAACAGTCCCTGGGGTAGGTAAAGTTTTGGTCCTCATTTTATAGAAGAAAATCTGAGGCACTGTGGTTGGAAACAGTGACTGACTTTATTTTCTTGGGCTCCAAAATCATTGTAGATGGTGACTGCAGCTGTGAAATTAAAAGACACTTGCTGTTTGGAAGAAAAGCTATGACCAACCTAGACAGCATATTAAAAAGCAGAGACATCACTTTGCCGACAAAATCCATCTAGTCAAACTATGGTTTTTCCAGTAGTCATGTATGGATGTGAGAGTTAGACTATAAAGAAAGCTGAGTGCCAAAGAATTGATGCTTTTGAACTGTGGTGTTGGAGAAGACTCTTGAGAGTCCCTTGGACTGCAAGGAGATCAAACCAGTCAGTCCTAAAGGAAATCAACCCTGAATACTCATTGGAAGGACTGATGCTGAGGCTGAAGCTCCAATACTTTGGCCACTTGATGTGAAGAACTGACTCTTTGGAAAAGACCCTGATGCTGGGAAAGACTGAAGGCAGGAGGAGAAGGGGACGACAGAGAATGAGATGGTTGGATGGCATCCTGAATATATGGACATGGAAGCCTGGCCTGCTGCAGTCCATGGGGTTGCAAAGAGTCAGACACGAATGAAATGACTAAGCACAGCACATCGCAAGCTTGAATAAGTTTTCCACTTGATGGTAGAAAATAATCAGGGTTGTTGTAATAAGAGAAAGCCTTATCATTGCAGTACAATTGCTACCATATTCGAAGTGCTTGCTAACTGCTCTCTACTGGGCAGAGGCCAAAACATATGTTTTTTATTTAATCCTCACAACAAACCCGAGAAATTGTTGAAAAGATCCTTTTTTAATAGATGCTAAAACTAATTGGACCTCATTTTAAGACAGTTAAGTAAATGGTTGCTTCAAATTGTACTTTGCTAACAGTACTGAAAAGAAATAGAATAAAACAAAACAAGAAATAATGGTGAAATGATAAAATACATTTTTTCCTATTATTGTGTGATTTATTTTGTAGGGAAGGTGGAAAAAGTAAATCCTTTACTTTTGCCTGCTGAATTTCTTTGTTTCAAAAATAACTTTAATTGTGCCTTATTCACTCACAAAATTTGGAAAGTACAGTTAAAGCAAAAGGAAAAATTAAAAGTCACCCACAATAACACCACTGGAAATAAACATTGAATTTTTACCTTTAAAATATTATTTTTAATAGAATAATTTGGTAAAGTATTTATTTTATTTTATTTTAAAGGCTAAATCTAGTGAAATGAAAATTTGTTTAAAATTGTGTCTTTCAGATACATATTTACCAACTATGGGTGAGTTGAAAAGTCTTTTAAAATTTTGCAATAAAATGTGAAGCAATTGAATACTGTACTTCTTTTCCTGGTAAGAAATCATATTTTTCATGAAACTGCTTTATTATGTGCTTGTGTATAAGATAAAGGACATTCCATGTTAAAAATAGCTAAGGAAAAAAAAGAAGAGAGAAATCATAATTTTACTGGATGCTTTACTGATAATACTTTTAGGTCATCAAATATTTTCATTACATATAATTTTATAACATGATTTCATTTTTGCAAAAATAGCATCTTACAGAATGAAATAAAACAGAAAATGCCTTTTGTCATCTGAAAACAAAGTATAAATGTTTCCATATCTATTTATATGCTCATCTTTTCTGATGCCTGTATGATGTTATAAAGCTGTATTTTGTTTTAAAATTCCCTTAGTGATTGATATTTTTGGATTCTTTTCTCTTTTCTTTTACTGTTATGAACCATGCTGAAATGAACATCCTTAATCCTAATGTCATTCCAACTAAAAGCAGGAAACCACTGAGGTGTCTATTGTAAATAGAACCGATGAAAATCATTGGAAGGAGGTGGTCCTCATGTATGTGCGATTTTCAAAAGGAACTTATCTGTAAGCCTACAGAACATAACAGGCAAAATTATTTTATGGTTGTATACTTAAAGTCCTTAGGAAGACTAGTAGATGACTAGCTTTAGAAAGAGAATCAGGCTATATGACTGAATTGCAGATAGACATATTAATCCATTAATCATTAGTTTTTCTCTATACTGGTAAGAACCAACTAGACACTGATAGAAAATGAAGTCATTTGTTTTATATCAGTGTCACAAAATGTTTTGGGATTACATCAGCAAGAAATATGCAGGACTCATATAAAGCAAATGATATAATCATATTGAAGAACAGAAACCAAATTCCTAAGAAAGTAGAAGATCATGCCATATTCTTGGATGGAAGACAGGAGAATGATGAAATAAATGTCGACTTCAAATTTATTTTTCAGAAACTATAACTCATCTCCCAGAAGTCAAAGGTAAGTTGATCAGAAAACTTCTGCTAAAAAGCATTTTTTTAAAAAAATTGTAAAAATGGGGAAATCAGTGGGATATTTTCCTGGTTAAAAAAAATAATCTTTTTCCTCCTTTCATAAAGTGTAATATAGGGACTTCCCTGGTGGTCCATTGATTAAGAATCTGCCTTGCAGTGCAGGTGACTGGGGTTCGATCCCTGGTCAGGGAGCTTAGATCCCACACTGTGCAGCCAAGAAACAAAACAAAAACAAGATGGAAAAACCACTCTGAAATTTCACTGGCACTACCTGTTTCTACTCTTTAATTTCTGCCAGTCTAATAGAAAAATACCTGATTTTAAAGTTCATATAGAAAAAAAATGTCCAATAGTAATTAGGAATATTATAAACAAAAATAGTGCTGGGGGTGAGAAATACCTCGTATTAACATTATCAAGTATGGAAATAAACCACAAATATAATAGTATAAATAGTTGTGTGTGTTTGTGCCTATGTGTGTGTGTGAGGATGAGGGTGTATGATGGTGAAAGAGAATGAAGAAAAGAGATATGGCAGGAGGTGGTGGTAATCATTTAATAGATAGATGCCCACATTTACGTTTCTAAGCTTAAGGTATATTTCTGGAACTGGGGTTAAATGCTGAGCAAAATTTCAAGACTGTTGATGCCATAGAAAATAGTGGGATGGATGTAGGAGTATAAAACAAGCAAACAAAAACCCTTTATTAGTAGAGTTCCCACAGCTCCGCTATATTGTGTGACTCAATAATGTTCAATAAAATTGGGTCCTGATTCTGAATTCTGAGTACAAACCCCCTTCCAGCCCCCAGCAGGAAAGTAATGTAACATCTCAATGAACAGTCCCAGAAAGGGATGACCTGAATCCTTGTTTTCTCTAGAGGGCAAGTGTTTCTTTCCATTCCGCTATAGAGATGGAATCTTCCATGACTGTGTCCAGTTCAAGGTAAAACACAAGTGGTGTTCCTTGAATGAAACTTATGAAGGATATTGGAAGTACTGTTCTGAAGAAGGTGAGAGTCTTGACTTGGAATTCAAAGTGGTGATATTGGTCTTGGGGGAGTGGGCTGGGGGTGGGTGAGATCACAAGAGGGTTCTGCAAAGGGAATTCACAGTCAATTAAATTGTGAAATAAGGGATGCATTGTTCTCTGACGGTCAGAAAAATCACATTGCACCAAGAATCTGAGTGCTTCAACCGTGTTACCTTGAAAAGAAACCTTTCAGCAGAACCTCAATCCCTCACCAATACTGTTTTGCATATGCTTATGGTGGAACAGAGTAGAGCAGATGGGAGTGGGAACGTGTGTGTGCGTGTGTGTGTGTGTGTGTGTGTGTGATGGCAGAGACAAGGTACAAAATAAAAAGAGTTCTTATTTTGATTGCTTCTCTTTTCTCTGTAGACTTTGCAAAATGTGTGTTTCCCTTCTGGTACAGACGCCTCATTTACTGGGAATGTACCGAGGATGGGGATTCGTTTGGGAAAGCATGGTGTTCACTGACCCGGAATTATAACAAGGACAGGGTTTGGAAATACTGTGACTGATGGTGAGATTTATTTAGGGGAGGGCATGAAGACGTTTAATTGTTCTCATGGGAAAGATTGTACAATTTTGATTGGGAAAGGAGCATGTAAAACTCTCATTAAAAGAATTTTATTCTGAGATACGAATGGAAGGCGATTGGCTGTAAATAAATTGGGATTTTGATTATGGACCATAAGGTTTTGATACATATATTCTAGCCTCAGTACTTTAACTTGCTGATTGTGTAAAATTGGGTCCTTTTAAAAACGTGTATGGACTCTGGGTGGTAATGATGTGTCAATGTGGGTCCATAGATCAGAACCAATGTTGGGGAATTTTGATTATGGGGAGGCTGTTCATGTAAAGGGGTGTGGGTTATATGAGAAATCTCTGTATCTTCTACTCAATTTTTCTGTGCACCCAAAACTTCTCTAAAAAATAAAATTTATTAAAATTCATTGCTTTAATAATTTTTTTAAAACAGAAAAAATAAGTGATAATTGAGACAGGACTGAAGGTAGAAACATGGGTGTTGACTAGATGAAGTGTTGGAATGAGGCTCAGACTTCCCTGGCAGTCCAGTGGCTAACACTCCACACTCCCAGTGCAGGGGGCCTGGGTTCCATCCCTGGTCAGAGAACTAGATCCCACAAGTTGCAACTAAAGATTCTGTACACTGCAACTAAGACCCAACATGACCAAATAAATAAATATTAAAATAAAAAAAAGAATGAGGCTTGGACTTCCCTGGAGGCGCAGTGGGTAAGAATCTGCCTGCCAATGCAGGGAACACTGGTTCGACCCCTGGTCTTGGAGGATTCCACATGCCACAGAGCAACTAAGCTCCTGCGCCACAACTACTGAGCCTGTGCTCCGGAACCTTTGGAGCCACAACTAGAGAAAGCTTGCGTGTAGCAACAAAGACCCAGCACATCCAAAAATAAATAAATAAAATTATTTTAAAAAATAAAAATGGAGTGACTATGGCTCAAGTATTCAAATAGAGCCAGGTGGCCACTGTGGATGGATGTCATTTCAGATACGTTCCTCCATCACAGAGAACTTGAATTTTCAGACTCAAGAGAAACTGGATATAGAGGAAAGAATGCTGCTGCTCCTAAGTCATGTCAGTCAGGTCCGACTCTGTGCGACACCATAGACGGCAGCCCACCAGGCTCCCCCGTCCCTGGGATTCTCCAGGCAAGAACACTGGAATGGGTTGCCATTTCCTTCTCCAATGCATGAAAGTGAAAAGTGACAGTGAAGTCGCTCAGTCGTGTCCGACTCCTAGTCACCCCATGGACTGCAGTCTACCAGGCTCCTCCATCCATGGGATTTTCCAGGCAAGAGTACTGGAGTGGGGTGCCATTGCCTTCTCTGAGAAGAAAGAATAGATGACCCTAAAGTTGAGAAAGAGAAAGCATACCATATAGAAGGATCTGGTGGGTTTCCTTCACGTCACCTTCACTTGCACTTGTCAAGAACCAAACTTTCTTTTCTTTCAGCTCTGAAGTTTTCACCTACTTTGCAGTGCTCATGAGCCTCTTCTAATATAATTTGCAAGAAGTTGCTTCTCTGTCTAAATTGTGTCCCTGGTGGCTCATCTGGTAAAGAATCCACCTGCAATGTGGGAGACCTGGGTTTGATCCCTGGGTTAGGAAGATCCCCCTGGAGGAGGGCATGGCAACCCACTCCAGTATTCTTGCCTGGAGAATCCCCATGGACAGAGGAGCCTGGAGGGTTGCAGTCCATCCATGGGGGTTGCAAAGAGTCAGACACGACTGAGTGACTAAGCACAGCACTGTCTAAATAAACCAGCACCAACTTTTGTGGTTTGTAAGCAAGATCCCTGACTAATGGAGCATGCCATCGGATTGAGTTTTAGTTCCTATGCCTTGGGACAAAGAAAAAGTTTTTTAGATACTGACTAGGAGGTAGAGTTTCAGGAGGAAGGGAGAATATCGTCCCCCGTGGTTTTGCAGAATTTCAAGATTCTATTTACAAGAACAGCATCACAAACAATCATTTGTTGAACACTTGTAAGGAACAGTACTCAGTGCCAGTTGACTTATACCCTTTTTAAGGTCCTCGGGTAATCTCTGTGTACATTCAGCTTTGAGCCTCTCTGACCCACTCTGTTCATATGTCATCACAAAGGTACATTCGCGTGATTTCCCTGCACTGAGTCTTCCCGCCCTGTTCACATTCTCTTTTTTTCCTCTTTCAGTTCAGCTCAGTTGCTCAGTCATGTCCAGCTCTTTGCGACCCCATGGACTGCAGCACACCAGGCTTCCCTGTCCTGCACTGCCTCCCAGAGTTTGCTCAAACTCATGTCCATTGAGTTGGTGATGTCATTCAGCCTCTCATCCCTGGTCACCCCCTTCTCCTCCTGCTCTCAATCTTTTCCAGCCCAGGTCACACAATGGGAAAAAAGAAAATCCCATTGGCAGAGGACATCTATTTCCTAAACACCTGTGATCTTCCTTAAGAATTCATTGATGGTCAAAGAATATATTTGCAGCAAGCATGTCATCAAAGGCATATATTTACTAATCCAGACTGTGCCACTTATGACAGGCAATTTCCTTGACCTCTCTAAGCCTCGGTTTCCTCATCTATAAACTAAGGACAAGGACTTCCCTGGTGGTTCCGTGGCTCAGATTCTGCCCTCCCAAACGCAGGGGGCCCAAGTTCAATCCCTGGTCTGGGAACTAATTCCCACACGTCACAACTAAGAGTCCACATGCCACAACTAAGCTCTGGCAAAGCCAGATAAATCAATATTTAATCAAATAAAATGAGAATATTACTAAAAATAAAATAAGCACGGTAGACGTCTCATGGCTCACTGTGCACATAAAGCGATATACTCCGTTCCCATTATTTGCCATAGTTATGCTCAAAAAAGTTGCCATGAATGCTGAGTTAGTGCCTCCTGACTCATGGTTCCAGAGCGAAATACGGGGTGACACGTTCACAGCATGGGCACCAACTGATCAATACACAGCTTGGATTTATGTGTTTCTGTTTAAAGACAGCTTATTCCATACATATTGTTGGTTCACTCACGCTGAACTCACAGCCAACAGCAGCGTAACTGAAGCCCAAAGGAATCTCATCTCACACGTGTATTTCCTCCAGGTAATGCATCACAGCCTTCGTGGGCTTAAGACACCAGAGTGTGTCAGCACTATACTCAGAAGCGTTTTAAACAAAAAAGCACCAAAAAGAAAATACAACACACGCACTGCGAAAGGAACCACTTATAGTACGAAGGCTGAAGCAGGAAGGCGGAGTTCGGTTGTCTTCTCTCTCAACACTGAGATCCCCAAAGGTATCATTGCTCTGCTCTTCTGTGAAGGACTCTGAAAAGGCAGTGTGTGCCTATTGACTTGGTAGTTCTTAATACATTCCAGCAAGCAAGTACATCTACAAATGTGGGATCCATGAATAATGAGACCCACAGAGGATGCAACTGTATCATGCATGTTTCCTAACACTAGAAAGTAATCAATAAATATTAGCTATTTTTGTTACTATTGAAAGAATTAGGAGCTAGATAGATAGGCACTTCCCTCTTCATAGTGTTGATGTCTGCAGCCTTCCACATATACACATACATGTTAGTCAGTCAGTTCAGTTGCTCAGCTGTGTCTGACTCTTTGGGACCCCATGGACCACAGCACGCCAGGCTTCTCTGTCCATCACCTACTCCCAGAGCTTAGTCAAACTCATGTCCATCGAGTTGTTGATGCCATCCAACCATCTCATCCTCTGTCGTCCCCTTCTCCTCCTGCCTTCAATCTTTCCCAGTATCAGGGTCTTTTCCAATGAGTCAGTTATTCACATCAGGTGGCCAAACTATTGGAGCTTCAACTTCAGCATCAGTCCTTCCACTGAATATTCAGGACTGATTTCCTTTACGATGGACTGGTTGGATCTCCTTGCCGTGCAAGGGACTCTCAAGAGTCTTCTCCAACACCACAGTTCAAAAGCATCAATTCTTCGGTGCTCAGCTTTCTTTATAGTCCAACTCCCACATCCATACATGACTACTGGAGAAACCATAGTCTTGACTAGACGGACCTTTGTTGGAAAAGTAATGTCTCTGCTTTTCAATATGCTGTCTAGGTTGGTATAGCTTTTCTTCCAAGAAGCAAGTGTCTTTTAATTTCATGGCTACAATCACCAAATGTACCAGATCATATTTTAAAATGTATTCTTACTGTCAGAAAGACAAATATCATATGATGTCACTTACAGGTGGAATATATACATATATAAAAAATGAGCTTATTTACAGAACAGAAATAGACCCACAGACATAGAGGTTGGAATTATCAGAAACAAAGTACTACATATAAAATAGACAAAGCAAGGATCTACTATATAACACAGGAAACTATACTCAATATTCTCTTACAACCTATAAGGGGAAAGAATTCAGTCCAGATATATATATATGAAACAGAATCTATATGTATTTATATGAACCACTGTGCTACTCACCTGAAACTGACATGACATTGTAAATCGACTATACTTTAATTAAATGCAAAAACAACAAACTAGTTAATTAATTAAATACTGTAGATCATGGTTTTTTAAAAAAGAAAGTCTGGAAACAGACTTTCTTCTTTGTGGACCCAGAAGGCTCGTAGTTTTTCACGAGGGATAGGTGATCCTCTAAAAAGAATGCTTCTGATTTGTCTTTCTAGTCTGGAATTGTTGGTAGAAAGAATAGTCTTTGAAATGGGTTTAACTCTCTCAATGGAGACGGGCAGAACCTGCAGTGAGTGAACCCAGGTGCCAGCAATTATTCTTAAGGTGCAAAGAGAGCGTGGTGATTACGCCAGGCAACAGGGATCACTTAACTAATTAGAGCTTAGGGAATGGTGGACCCTTAGAGACCTCTGGTGGTGATAATCTAAACAAAGGTTTTTCAGAAATAAAAACAACATCTTGCTAAAAGACCTATGACACGGAAGATCCAAAGGGCCAAACTTGAGCCCCCATGCTAGGATCAAAGCCTAATTTCTCAGCATGAGTCAGTTCATAGACTCAAAGCCTCTTGAATGAAGGGGAGGCTCGATCACCATGGAGACACACACTGATGCAACTCCATAGGTGTACACTGTAATCCTCCTTGGAAGACTTCTCCAGAGGAGCAACAGTGTTTGGTGTGCAGGAGAAAGTTGCTGTTGTTCAGTCACTAAGTTGTGTCTGAGTCTTTGCGACCCCATGGACTACAGCATGCCAGGCTCCTCTGTCCTAATTCATTATCTCCTGAAGTTGGCTCAAACTCACGTCCACTGCATCGGGGTGATGCCATCCAGTCACCATATCCTCTGCCGCCCCCTTCTTTTGCCCTCAGTCTTTCCCAACATCAGGGTCTTTTCCAGTGAGTCGGCTCTTCGCCATCAGGTGGCCAAAGTGTTAGATAATGGGAAATACCTAAACTTTTCAGGAGCTACTGAATACTGGTTTTGAGCGAGGGTTCATTTTCAATTGAATACAAAAACAACAAACTAGTTAATTAAATACTGTAGATCATCGTTTTAAAAAAAAGTCTGGAAACAGCATCTTTGTGGACCCTGAAGCCTTGTTGTAGTTTCTCATGAGGAATAGGTGATCCTCTAAAAAGAATCTTCCATTAAGAATGGAAGATCCAGTAATTAGAATGGATGATTCCAGGAACACGAGATTGAATCCTGACTTATGTTCCCCATGCTCTTGGCTCAGTGTGATACCAAGTATCCCCTGCAATGATTTTTCCAGGTACCAGGAGTAATAAGGGCTTTTCCTGGTGGCTCAGCTGGCAAAGAGTCACCTGCAATACGGGAGACCCAGGTTCAATCCCCTGGGTTGGGAAGGTCCCCTGCAGAAGGGAGTGGCAACCCACTCCAGTATACTTGCCTGGAGAGTTCCATGGCCAGAGGAGCCTGGAGGGCCGCAGCTCATGGAACCGCAAACAGTTGAACTTGACCGAGCCACTAACACACTGTTTTCATGTGACTTATCTCACCCAGCATGATGCCTCTGGGTTCATCCATGTTGTCACAAATGGCATGAGTTCCTTCTTTTTTAAGGCTGAATATTACTGCATTATATACAGCTGAGCACAGCACACAGTTACAGTTATACGTATATAATGATATAGATCATTTTCTTTATCCATTGATTCATCAATGGAGACATTGTTTCTGAATCTTGGCTGTTGTGAATAGTGCTGCGATGAACCTGGGGTGAGGTGCAGACATCTCTTCAGGGTAGGGACTTTATTACCTTTGGCTGTATACCCAGAAGTAAGATTGGTGGCCCATATGGCAGTTCTATTTTTAGTTTTTAAAGAAACCTGCAAACTCTTCTCCACAATGTCTGGGATAGACATTTTTTCAAAGACTTACAAATGGCCAACAAATATGTGAGAAGGTATTCAACGTCACTCATCATCAGGGAAATTCAAATCAATACCACCATTAGATATCATCTCTCACGGGTGGGAAGGTTATCATCAAAATGTCAAAGGTTAAGTATTGGCCAGAGTGGGGAGGAAAGGGAACCCTCCCATGTTCTCCTCAAGAAATCCACTAGGGGTCAGGCTTGAGCCCATCACCGTTCAAGCTCCATGTAAAAGAGAAAAATTCTGCTTCACTGTTGGAGTAAAGCATGGTTTTGTGAACTTGGGAGGCCCTTTCCAAGAAGGTCATGTCGTATGGAATCAGACAACGTGAGGCTGGAATTCCCAACCCACATTTTCCCAGTGGTTACGCTTCAGACAAATTGTGTGTTTTCAACCTTGATTTCTCCATCCACAAATTGGGTTCATACTGTTGCTTACCTTACAGAGACTTTGATTGGATTATATAATACGGTGATGATTTTTACATAATGATTTTATTATTAGCTGTCGTAACAGTTTTCTAACAGTGTGCGTGTGTTAGTCCCTCAGTCGTGTCCAACTCTTTACAACCCCATGGACTGCAACCCACCAGGCTCCGCTGTCCGTGGGATTCTCCAGGCAAGAATACTGGAGTGGGTTGCCATTCCTTTCTCCAGAGGATCTTCCTGACCCAGGGATCGAACCCACATCTCCTGCAGATTTTCCTAGCAGTAGCAAAGATTAAAGCAAACAATTATTGAGCACTTACTCTGTGCCAGGGGAATTGTTTTAATTGCATTACATAGAAGAACCCTTATAATACAGCAATCTTATAAATTAGGTGCTATGTTTTTTTTAATATTTATTTTATTTCATTTATTTATTCGGCTGTGCCTGGTCTTAGTTGCAGAACATAGAACCTTCGATGCAGCACGTGGGGTGTAACTCCCTGACCAGGGGTTGCACCCAGGCCCCTGCACTGAGAGCGCAGAGTCTTAGCCACTGGGCCACTCGGGAAGTCCTTAGGTGCTGTTGTTATTCCATCTTGTATGTCAGCAAAGTGAGGCATGAAGCAGTCTAGGTTCAAATGGAGGAGCCAGGAGCTGAATCCAGGCAATCTGACAACAGGAACAGAGTTCTCAACGTCAATCATTACTTCAGTTCAGTTCAGTCGCTCAGTCATGTTTCACTCTGTGCGACCCCATGGACTGCAGCACGCCAGGCCTCCCTGTCCATCACTAACTCCCGGAGTTTACTCAGACTCATGTCCATTGAGTCAGTGATGCCATCCAACCATCTCATCCTCTGTCGTGCCCTTTTCCTCCTGTCTTCAATCTTTCCCAGCATCAGGGTCTTTTCCAATGAGTCAGTTCTTTGCATCAGGGTGCCAAAGTATCAGAGCTTCAGCTTCAGCGTCAGTCCTTCTCATGAACATTGAGGACTTAACAACAACGATTTTGCTCAGGGGCGCGCGTTGGTCTGCTTGTTGCACATTAGCTTATAAATCCCTTCCACCAAGCCTTTGAGGGGGGCCCACCCATTCATTTGGAGAATCCCCTGATGATCCAGCGGTTAGGACATTGTACGGCAACTGCACAGGGGTACAGGTTTGATTCCTGATCAGGGAATTAAGATCCCACAAGCCAAAAAACAGACAAGCAGAAAAACCCATAGTCTGAAACAATGGCTGCTGAGCACGTATTATTATTTATCTCAGGCTGTTTCATTCTACTGGAGATAAAGTATTGATCAGGAGAAAGACTGCCTCCTGAGTCCACACTCTGGTGGAGGAGAGAGATAGCAAGCATTAAGCACACGGGGTCCTATATAATGATATCTGGGCATGAATGTGGAGAATCAGGCCAGGTGGAGATAAGCCCTGTGCAAATCACTCAGGCTGAGAGAGGAGAGAGCAAGCTATGGGAGCCAGAACTTTAGACAGAAAGACTAAGGAGGCTTAAAAAAAAAATAAGGAAGTACAGTTGATTTACAGTATTGTACCAGTCTCAGCTGTGCGGCAAAGTGATTGAGTCTGACACATATATACATTATTTTTAAAAACATTTTTTTTCCATTGTGGTTTATCCCAAGAGGTTGGACATAGTTCCCTGTGCTCTACAGTAGGGATCTTATTTATCCATTTCTTTTCTTTGTTTAAAAAAATTTTTTTAAATTGGAGTATAGTTGATTTACCCTGTTGTGGTCATTTCAGGTGTACAGCATAGTGATACAACTTTATATATCTGTGTGTATGTATTCTTTTATATACATGTAATATATAAGATAATATATTTTTCTTCAGATTCTTTTCCATCACAGGTTATTACAAGACATTGAGTATAATTCCCCATGCTCTACAGTCGGACCATGTTGTTTATGAACTTATATATTATATATAGTGGTGCGTTTCTGCTAGGCCCAAACTCTGAACATATCTCTCCCTCCCCTTTCCCATTTGGTAACCATAAGTTTGTTTTCTGGGTCTGTGGGTCTACTTCTGTTTCAGAAATAAGAAGGCTTTTCTGAGCAGCTGCCCTTAAATCATGGAGATCTGAAGAAAGGGAGTGAAGTCTTGCCCGAGGCACTGGAGAAACAGAGTCTCTGGAAGAGCGACTGGCAGATATAAAAGATGGTATGTTTAGGACGTTTGAGGAGTAGCAGGGGGAGCTTGCTTTGAGAGAGGGTTTGGGAGATCAGGTCAAGCAGGGGCTTTGGCGTTCTTTCTGAAGTCGTGGAAGGTTATCATCCTAGGAGGAACAGGATCTTGGGACTTCCCTGGTGATCCAGTGGGTAAGATGCCACATTCCCAATGCAGGGGCCAGGGTTCGATCCTTGGTTGGGGAACTAGATCCCATATGCTGCAACTAAGAGTCTGAATGCAGTAACGGAGACCTGGCACAGTGAAATAAATACTAAAAAAAATTGCGGGAGACAGAGGTAAAAATCAGGGAAACTGGTTAGGTGGCTGTCGTGATTCAGAGGGATAACGATTGTGGCTGGATTAGAGACACAGCATTGGCAGAAGTGGGAGGTGGCTGGACTTGGGATAGATTTCAGGAGTAGCATCTGCAGGACTGGCTGGAAGATTGGTTATAGAGAGTGGAAGAGAGGTCTCTAGGGTGGCTCCAGTGGGACCCATGCGTCCCGGGGAACGGTTGTGTCATCTACAGAGATGCAAAGGCAGGATGAACAGGTTTGGTGGGAAAAATGAAAGATACTTTCATGACCCCAATTTTTAAAAAGGATTTATTTATTTGTTTGGCTATGTGAGATCTTTAAGTTGAGGCATGCAGGATCTAGTTCCCTGACCAGGGATAGAACCCGGGCCGCCCCCTTCCCCTGCATTGGGAGCCCAGAGTCTCCGCCACTGGACCACTAGAGAAGCCCCTGATAACCCCAATTTTATAGATGAGAAAAACCAGGTTAGAACAGGTGAATCCAATCTGTTCAGAGTGTCCCTGTGAGAAAGAGGCGGATATTACCTTCAAGCCCAGACATTTCTGGCCCCGAACCAAATGCTCACCCACTAGCTCTTCAATCAGTGAATTCTCACATCTCTAGTTCTCTCTCTGTCTTTTTGTTTTGCTTGGTTCTGGGCTCATGGCTCATGGGATCTCAGTTCCCTGGCCAGGGACTGAATCACTGGCCCACCAGGGAATTTCCCCTAGTTCTCTCTTGAAATTATCAACTGCATGAGAGCTGCAGACTAACATTAGGTTCTAGTTGTCTACATGAGGGTATGGGTCAACTTTTCCAAGAATCAACACATTTTTGCTCTTTTACGTTGACTCACAATTCATGCCCATAACCTCAGATTCTCCCACGGTATAAGTGAGGCTGAGACCAACAATCTCCCTTTGCAGAGATAAATCAGGGTATTAAGGACTGAATGGTGTCTCCCCCCAAATGCACATGTGTCCCCAAAGAGACACCAGAGATCTCTTTTCTTTGCCTTCTCTCTCTCTACCCACCCACCCTGCCCCGTCATATGAGCACAGGGCTAAGACCTTAAATTCAGCAAGAAGGAAACAGCCTTCTCCAGAAATAGAATTCACCAGCACCTTGGTCATGGACTTCTAGTCCTCAGAACCACGAGCAAATAAAGGCATGATGTTTAAGCCACCCAGTCCATGGTGTTTTGTTATGGCTGCCCCAGCAGAAGTATACACCAGGTTTCAGGATTCACATATCTTATTTACAATGAGTCAACTCTTAAAAAACAACAGACACCAGCGAAGGCTGAACCCCTGTTCTTCCTTGTGTGCTGTGCATCTATGAAATACAGATCTTAAACAACCCTTATAAAAGATAGTCATTACTTAGCTAACAAATCAGTGTCCCCAACAAGTCAGTGGGAAATTCAGGATTCAAAAGTTAGTGTCCCTCTGACATGAGTGCTCATATATTTTCTGCTAATTCTAGAGTTGGTATTGCAAGAATCTAAATCCAGTGCCACGTATCTTTCCATTTTGGCAGAAGATAAAGCTGAGCCTCACATCACCGCCTTGCTGCTAGAATCATTGGCAATTTCTCTCTGTTTCCCTGTGGTTAGAGGTATCCATGTGGAATCTCTAGGATTTCAAGTCCAGCGCTGCCTCTTTTATTCTTTTAGAGTTATTTCTTTCTTTCTGGCGGTGCTGAGTCTTCGCTGCTGGCCCCACTTTTCCCAAGTTGCAGTGCGCGGGCTTCTCACTGAGGCAGCTTCTCTTGTTGCAGAGCACTGGTTTAGGCATAAGGGTTTCAGTAGCTGTGGCTCACGGGCCTAGTTGCTCTGTGGCGCGTGGAATCTTCCCAGACCGGGGATCAAACCTGTGGCCCTCGAATTGGCAGGTGGATCCTCAACCACTGGCCTAGCAGGGAAGTTCCCCCGGGGCGGCCTCTCGGTACGCTCATGACTTTGGTCAAGTTTTCCTTCCATCCTCACCCCATCCCTCCCAGTACTGCTGGCTAGACACCCACTTTGGTTTTGAAAAATAGTTTATCACAGTTGGTTGAGTGCCTTGGGGCATAATGACTTCGGTTGAGCAGGAGAGAAATAATGGGTTCTCTTTAATGTCCACTTCGGCCCGTCCAGAGCGTAGGATGTTCTCGGCCCTGCTCATAGCGTCCCGTCCATGACTTTAGGGTGTGGGGGTGGGATGGATCCCTAGAACGTGCCTCACCAACTGAGCATACCTTCATTGCCACCTCCGAAGCCTCATAAATATTCAGGAGTATAACCTCCCATTATCTTGGGGAGAAATTAGAATTAAGAGTGTTTTTAAAAATTCACCCAAAAAAGAGAGAGACAACGTCAAAGATCCACAAGCTATCTTCCCTAATCAATGACAGGAAGTCAAATATCTGCCAGAAATATAAACCTATTAAATAATAGGTATGCTGCTGAGTCGCTTCAGTCGTGTCCGACTTTGTGCGACCCCAGAGACGGCAGCCCACCAGTTTCCGCCGTCCCTGGGACTCTCCAGGCAAGAACACTGGAGTGGGCTGCCATTTCCTTCTCCAATGCATGAAAGTGAAAAGTGAAAGTGAAGTCGCTCAGTCATGTCCGACTCTTAGCAACCCCGTGGACTGCAGCCTACCAGGCTCTTCCATCCATGGGATTTTCCATAGAAAATAATAACTATAATAGGTATAGAAAATAATTGCTGAAGAATCGATGCTTCCAAACTGTGGTGTTGGAGAAGACTCTTGAGAGTCCCTTGGACACCAAGGAGATCAAATCAGTCTATCCTAAAGGAAATCAGTCCTGAATATTCATTGGAAGAACTGATGCTGAAGTTGAAGCTCCAATACTTTGGCCACCTGATGCGAAGAGCTGGCTCATTTGAAAAGACCCTGATGCTGGGAGGGATTGGGGGCAGGAGGAAAAGGGGATGACAGAGGATGAGATGGTTGGATGACATCACTGGCTCGATGGCCTTGAGTTTGAATAAACTCTGGGAGTTGGTGATGGACAAGGAGGCCTGGTGTGCTGCAGTCCATAGGGTGGCAAAAAGTTGGATTCAACTTAGTGACTGATCAACCATAACAATAGAAAATAATAATTATAATAGGTATAGAAAACTGACCTCACATTCCACTGATTTTCTTGGTAGGTATCCGAACAGTAAGGGTAATAGACTATATAGTGTGATGGAAAATAATTAACTGGAATTACTCAAAGGAAAAGAAAGTATTCACTGGGCTCTCAAATCAGATGCAGGTACCCCAGATGTTTTAGAGATCTGGTGTGCAAGCTCAGAAAGCAAAAGTAATTTTGCAGAGTCTCTCAACTAGCAAGCGTCTGAGGTGAAGTAAGTTCATGGGTAGAGAGTAAGAGTTGAACCTGTGACTCTGGAGAGACCAGGCTTCCTATGAAGGGACCTGAAAGGTCACTGTGAACAATGGGGTGTGAAAGAGCAAGATGGCTTGAGTGCCATCAAGGTGAGTGCGTGCGTGCTCAGTCGGTCCGGTCACAGTTGACCCTTCGCAACCCCATGGACTGTAGTCTGCCAGGCTCCTCTGTCCTTGGGATTCTCCCAAGCAAGAATACTGGAGTGGGTTGCCATGTCCTCCTCCAGGCACCTGCGTTGAACCTGTGCCCTTCCACACCTGCACCAGCCACGTAACTCTGACAAATGATGTTACCTCTTGGAGCCTCCATTTCCCTAGATGTCAAACCACGGATCCAATTCCCTTGCCACACAGTTGCATGAGACTTCTCTCAGCTCGTTCGGGTGAAGCGCTGATACCAGCCATGTTGCTTACTCTTGATTGACAGGTGACCTCATTAACTGCAGAGAGGCCAGGCATCTGTCAGTTCAGCAAAACAGAGAAATAGAAAAAGCAAAAACCTGTGCATCAGACAGGGCTTCCCTGGTGGCTCAGTGATAAAGAATTTGCCTGCCAATGCAGGAGACATGGTTTTGATCCCTAGGTGGGGAAGATCCCTGGAGAAGGAAATGGCAACCCACTCCAGTATTCTTGCCTGGGAAATCCCATGGACAGAGGAGCCTGGCAGGCTATAGTCCATGGGGCTGCAAAGAGTTGGACCCAACTTACACAACAACATCAATGCATCAGAAAAGAGAGACTCAGGCTTCTCCATGCCCTTATCAGTTCCTCCACTTCTCTTGTATTCTGTTTTCTCATCTCTTTTTGGAAAGGGCACACCTATGTCTAAGCAGTCCCCCATCTCCATATGTTTTGCGAATGGGGCAGAAGGGAAGTAACGTCTGAAAAGGTCTCGGCACAGATAAGATCTGCAGGATGAGCGTTAAGTGCCTCCCTTCCTGACGTTGTCATGACGCTTGGCCTCCAGGACAGTTTCTTCCTCATCTTGGATTGCCTCGGGGGAGTCCAGCAAGACACCCACCTCCTGGGAAGTCACTCGTCCAGTCTCTTCTCTCTTATAAAGCACTCTTCCCAGATCCCTCCAGAGATGGCAGGTGGGAGAGGAATTCTAAAGTGGACCAAGATCCATCCTTTCCACATACTGGCTGAGCACAAGGCATGATGCCTAGCCTTTCTGAGCCTTACTTATTCAGGAAGCTGAAGATGACTTTCCCTTTCTTACGGACTTTCTCTCTCTGTGTGTCTCTATTTTTCCCCAAAGTCCAGGCTGAGAAACTTTGGTTAAATTATTGCAAGAGTTTCTATTAAATCAGGGATAGAAAACAAATACATTTTTCTTTTGGAAATTCTTAATGATATTTCTTATTGGGGTATCATTGCTTGACATTGTTGTGTTAGACTTTTTTGTTTTTTATAATCAAGGGAGTAGATGGTATGAAATGGATAAGAAAGTGTGAAGCAAGCTTTAAAGCAGTGGTTCTCAAACTTTTTCGAACACTGGACTCACCAGGAGGTGAGTTGTTGCAACACAGGCGACTCGTCTCAGCCTCAGTGTTTTGGCAGGTCTGCTGTGGGGGCCAAAGGACCTGCATTTCTAACAAGTTTGCAGGTGAAGATAGTGGAGCTGGTCCAGGGACCACACTTCCAGAATGCTGCTAGAGAGCTTTCTGAAACGGTTGTTCCTGGTTTTTGTAGGCAGCCTGGGATTCGGGGCATGGGAGAAAAGGCTGTGGAGTGAGTCTGTGAAGAGTTGGAAGAGCAGGAGGAGGAGGAGCAGAAACTGGAGGGCATAAAGCCAGAAGCAACGTGCGCTACTGGGCAGGCCACCTGCAGTTCACTGGGAGTGATGGGAAACCCGGTGAGGTGGCTCTCCCTGGCCCTCTGCCTGCATGGGCTGAAATCAGGTGAGACCACCAGAGGCGTCAGGGAGGGGAGGATAGATGAGGAAGGTGAGACCTAGAAGGTGGTGGTCTGGAGTGAGATGGGCAGGAAACAGATTCTAGCCAATGTTCATGGTATCTTTTAAATAGAGCCTAATGGCTAGTGCCGAATCAAAGATTTCAAGTATCCTGGGTTCAAATCCTGGCTCTTCCTCTTGCTGGTTGGGTGATCATCAGTAGGTCACTTTGCTTCTCTTTAAGCCTCAAGCTTCTCATCTGTTATAATGGTTATAATACTTTAGGAAGGAGGAAGCCTGGACGTCCTGTCGACTGGAATGGCATGGATGAACCCGGGGGACGTAACGCCAAGTGGAATAAGCTAGTCACAAAAGGACAAATACAGCATGTTTCTACTTAGATGAAGTAGCTAAAACAGTCACACTAGTAGAATTGGTGGAGGCAAGGGCTGGGGAGAAGGGGCAATGAGGAGTTTGCTTAATGGGTGAAAGATTTCCATAACGCAAGATGAATAAGTTCCAGAGGTCTGCTGGAAAACATGATGTCTATAGCTAGCAGTTTTTGGTTTGTGCACTCAAAAGTTTGTAAAGAAGGTAGATCTCGTGTGAAGGGTTCTTACTACAACGAAAAAGAGAGAGAAGGAAGGAAAAAAAAGGAGAGAAAGAAGGAAGAAAGGGGAGAGAAAGAGGAAGGAAGGAAGAAAGAAAGAATGAATGAAGCTTATTATGTATTGCTTTAGAAAGTTTACCAAGATCTTTTGTTAAGAGAGTAAGCTTCAAATAAACAGTATGTAAGCCAAGTTCTCCTTTGTCTAAAAAGGGAGTAAAATGTTACTGATACATACATTGAATATTCATGAACTATCTCTGTAGGTTTCATAGGAATTGCAACATGGTTATCTGTGGGGAGGCTGGAGTTGGGGGTGGCTGAAAAGACTGACATAATTTCCCTTTCATAACCCATTGGAAGTTTGAACTCAGTGTATTCCCTCTCCAGAAAACAAATTCATTAGAGGTCAAATGATCTTTATCTCTTATCATTGTTGTAAGGATTATATAGAAAAGGTAGGTAAAATCGTTGGAACTCTCAATGACCTGCATCTAACCCAAGCCCACCAGGAACACAAGGGTGCTGAACAAACTGGTTTCTCACTCACTGGAACCAGGAAGACCACACGGCCTAGGATATACCATGGGCTGTCTCAGGAAGAGGGTGTTAGGATCTATTCTAGGGTTTGGGCTCCGGGTGGGAGACTGTAGTGGGAGAGTCTTAGGTTAAGGAAGCCGGATCTCACCCAAGATTGGACGTGATCAGAAAGTGGAGGCAATGTTATGCTTGGGTATTTCGGTTAATCTTCTCTGGAGTGAAGACAGAACCGCATGGGAAAGGTGTAATTGACAAAGAGGCAGCGGTCACTGTTTTTGGACAAAGGGAGGAGGGGTCTGGTAGTCTGTGACATGGTAAGCGTGCGTTAGTCTGTACTTCCGCACAGTGCCGAAGAGCTCTTTCTTTATCTCAGAGTACACCTGAGTGACTGATGCCTGATTGGAGAAGGACAGGGCTAGCAAGCCCCGAGTGAGCCCAGTCAGCCTTCAGATGTCAGGGGGCTGGGGTCGGGGCGGGGAGAGGGCTGCCTTTAGCTTCCTCTTTCTCAGAACACACTGGGCATACTGGAATTCCTCAGTTGATTGGTGGTGGTATTTATTCTCATCACCAGCTGGAGCAGGAGGAGGAAGAGGGCGGAGGGAAGGGGAGAGAAGAAGGAAAGGGGAAGAGGAGGGGATCTGATGATGAAAACGGTAACGTTTGCCCAGGCATACAATGTAATAAGGGCATAAAGCACAACCACAGAAGATCCGTAAGGATTTAGTCTTGATCATCAGTATTAGCAGCTGAAACATCAAAGGATCATCTCCAGGTTCGTAAAACAAATAACTTATTTCCTGAAATCAGACAGAGCTGGGCAAGAGGCTGCATGCTTTTTTTTTTTTTTTTGACTGTGTGGGAAAGATTTAAGTGAAAGTCTCTTTCTGCTCTTTCATCTGTAAAATGAGGAGAAGGCCATGAAGATTAAGATAAGAGGGTGTAAAGGTTAACTGCCGTGGGTGAGCAAAGCAGAAAACTCACCCAGCTACTGTTAGCATTTATAACGAAATTTAAGTACCCATAGAAAGAAAAGAAAGTGTAGTCACTCAGTCATGTCCAACTCTTTGCAACCCCACGGACTGTAGCCAGGCTCCTCTGTCCATGGAATTCTCCAGGCAAGAATACTGGAGTGGGTTGCCCTGCCCTTCTCTGGGGAACCCAGGGATGGAACTTGGGTCTCCCGCATTGCAGGTAAATTCTTTACCATCTGAGCCACAAGGAAAGCTGCTAAGTACCCATGGTTTTATCCTAAAATGACCCTCATCTGCCCAGAATGGAGCTTCAGCTTTGGGGTGGCACCACCTGGAAAAGGTTCAGAATTGGAAACAGCAACCCCCCAGAGGCAGGACTATTTCAGAGGTTCATTTTCTGCAGCCAGAGTACCTGAACTTCTTAGTTCTCTGGCTTTTTTTTTTTTTCAATTGGAAGCTAATTACTTTACAATATTGTGGTGGTTTTTACCATACATTCACATGAGTCAGCCATGGGTGTACATGTGTTCCCCATCCTGATCCTTCCTCCCACCTCCCTCCGCATCCCATCCTTCAGGGTCATCCCAGGGCATGAGCCCTGAGCACCCTGCCTCATGCATTGAACCTGGACTAGCGATCTATTTCACAAGTTCTCTGGCTTTTGAACAGTGATTTTTCCCCCCTCTCTAAGCCTCCATTGCAGTATCTACAAAACAGAGATCATCATTAATACTCTGCAATCTATAAATATTACTGTCGTGGTATATGCGAGGGTTGGAAAAGAATTTCCAGACACGAGGCACAATGAGAGGGGAATAGAATTTGTTATAGTGGGAGATGCTGGTGGGCTAGTGGCCAATTTTTATAGCCTCAAGACAGAAAATTCCAACAGGAGGGGTGGCATTGAGTGAGTGGTTAGGATGCTATAAGGTGGGTACTTTACCTAATATGGGGCCAAGGAGCTGGTCAGTTTAGGTGAGTAGGCTCATGGCAACAGTTGCTAGGGGGCTTGGTTAATTCTGGAAATTTTTGTCCTGTGACCTTGGTATAAGGCTCCACACCTGTGACCCTAGTACAGGGCTCCACCATAACACATAATAATACCAATCTTACAGTAGTGTTGTAAGCATGATTTCTGTGAGATAATTAGCAGAAGGCATTAAGCACAGGAAACCACCCAGAACAATCATTTATTTAATCATGACTTTGAAAACGTAGACAACTTCTCAGCTACTTTCTGAAAAGCAGGTCTGGTGCTGGCTAACATAGATGATGTATTCACCATGCCGTAGCTCCTGAGGTATAGAGTCTCGCACAGACCTATGAGTTAGCATCACCATATCAAAGATCAGGAGAGTGAAGTATGTCGGTTAAGTCACTTGCACAGGTAGGTGACAACTCCAAGATAATATCAATATTGTGTCCAGAACGCCGTCTCCGTAGCAGGACTTCCAGGGTTGGAAACTTGTTCCCACCAGTCAGTGGTCATATAACTTCCAATAGTTTCCCATTGCCTATGTTTTCGCTTCCGTAAAACTTTGGTGGGGCAGGGAGGAGAAGAGTGTTCTCAATTACAATCTCTCCTTCATAGAGTTGTTGTGAAGAGCAACTGAGGACAATGGCTGGAACATAGGAATGGCCAATCAAATATAAGCTAATGTTGTTGGTTAACACATCTGTGTATCGCCTTTCTAGTCTTTAATTGGGTCCAATCCGACTCTAGAGCTTCCCTGGTAGCTCAGCTGGTAAAGAATCCATCTGCACTGTGGGAGACCCCGGTCCGACTCCTAGGTTGGGAAGATCCCCTGGAGAAGCGATAGACTACCCACTCCAGTATTCTTGGGCTTCCCTGGTGGCTCAGCTGGTAAAGAATCTGCCTGCAATGCAAGAGGCCTGGGTTCGATCCCTGGGTTGGGAAGATCCCCTGGAGAAGGGAACAGCTACCCACTCCAGTATTCTGGCCTGGAGAATTCCATGGACTGCATAGTCCATGGGGTTGCAAAGAGTCGAGCATGACTGAGTGACTTTCCCTTTCAACCTGACTTTTATGACAGTGGAAATGCCGCTGAGACACTTCCTGAAACAGGCTCAGGGATGATAAAAGAGCAAAATGACGTGAGAAACGAAACGAAACAAAATCAAACAAAATCACCAAGGCTGCTATAAATATTCAGCCTCTAGCACTGAACAGACAAACAGGTTGTTTTCCTGCAATGTCGGCGTGTGGGCAAAAGCTAGATGTTCCATCCAGCTTTCAGACCTGTGGAATTTCAACCAATGGGTCAAAGTTGAGTGACCCTGGATGGGGCGGATTTATCCTGACTTACACAAAGAAAGACCTGAGGAACAGTGAGTGCTCGTACCTGAATTAATGGACTGTCTGTCCTGGAATGTGAAGTCAAGTGGGCCTTAGAAAGCATCACCACGAACAAAGCTAGTGGAGGTGATAGAATTCCAGTTGAGCTATTTCAAATCCTGAAAGATGATGCTGTGAAAGTGCTGCACTCAATATGCCAGCAAATTTGGAAAACTCAGCAGTGGCCACAGGACTGGAAAAGGTCAGTTTTCATTCCAATCCCAAAGAAAGGCAATGCTAAAGAATGCTCAAACTACTGCACAATTGCACTCATCTCACACACTAGTAAAGTAATGCTCAAAATTCTCCAAGCCAGGCTTCAACAATACATGAACCGTGAACTTCCAGATATTCAAGCTGGTTTTAGAAAAGGCAGAGGAACCAGAGATCAAATTGCCAATATCTGCTGAATCATGGAAAAAGCAAGAGAGTTCCAGAAAAACATCTATTTCTGCTTTATTTACCATGCCAAAGCCTTTGACTGTGTGGATCACAATAAACTGTGGAAAATTCTTCAAGAGATGGGAATACCAGACCACCTGACCTGCCTCTTGAGAAACCTGTATGCAGGTCAGGAAGCAGCAGTTAGAACTGGACATGGAACAACAGACTGGTTCCAAATAAGAAAAGGAATACGTCAAGGCTGTATATTGTCACCCTGCTTATTTAACGTATATGCAGAGTACATCATGAGAACGCTGGGCTGGAAGAAGCACAAGCTGGAATCAAGATTGCTGGGAGAAATATCAATAACCTCAGATATGCAGATGACACCACCCTTATGGCAGAAAGTGAAGAGGAACTCAAAAGCCTCTTGATGAAAGTAAAAGAGGAGAGTCAAAAAGTTGGCTTAAAGCTCAACATTCAGAAAACTAAGATCATGGCATCTGGTCCCATCACTCCATGGGAAATAGATGGGGAAACAGTGGAAACAGTGTCAGACTTTATTTTTCTGGGCTCCAAAATCACTGCAGATGGTGATTGCAGCCATGAAATTAAAAGACACTTACTCCTTGGAAGGAAAGTTATGACCAACTTAGATAGTATATTTAAAGCAGAGACATTACTTTGCCAACAAAGGTCCATCTAGTCAAGGCTATGGTTTTTCCTGTGGTCATGTATGGATGTGAGAGTTGGACTGTGAAGTAGGGGGAGCGTCGAAGAATTGATGCTTTTGAACTGTGATGTTGGAGAAGACTCTTGAGAGTCCCTTGGACTGCAAGGAGATCCAACCAGTCCATTCTGAAGATCAGCCCTGGGACTTCTTTGGAGGGAATGATGCTAAAGCTGAAACTCCAGTACTTTGGCTATCTCATGCGAAGGGTTAACTCATTGGAAGAGACTTTGATGCTGGGAGGGATTGGGGGCAGGAGGAGAAGGGGACGACCGAGGATGAGATGGCTGGATGGCATCACTGACTCGATGGACGTGAGTCTGAGTGAACTCCGGGAGATGGTGGTGGACAGGGAGGCCTGGCGTGCTGCAATTCATGGGGTCGCAAAGAGTTGGACACGACTGAGCGACTGAACTGAACTGAACTTGGGTGAACATAAACCCCCTGTCCAAATTAGAAGTAACCATAAGTCATCCAAAATGTGACAGTTTTTCTGTAACAGGAGAGCAGTTGGCTGCATCAACTTCAAGGTACCTGTAATTGCCGTTTGTCTGGGAATAGAGTATTTTAGGAGGTGGTCTAAATTTTGCCTTTTTTGTTTGTTTGTTCTTTTTCAGACTTGATTGTCCGTATCTCTCCTCCATTCTCAGGTAAGGAGACATCTTTTTTTTTTGTTGTTAGCATCTTGAATGCGAGGCCCCATCTCACCCCACCCATGAAACAATGTTACATTCCGAAAGTTCCTTGCACTTACTTCCCTGCTGTTCTACTCTTTCATTCACTATTCTTTTTTCTTTCTTTCTTTAGTTAATTATTTTGGGCTACACTGCCCATGGCAGCCGGATCTTAGTTCCCTGTAGGGGGATTGAACCCATGTCCCCTGCCGTGGAAACACTGAGTCTTAACCACTGGAATCCCAGGGAAATATCTCATTCACTGTTCTGGCACAAAAGGCCCTCCCTGGTCATGGTAGCCAAACCATATATTTCAAGACCCAGTTAAGTCAGCCCTCCAAGGTCCTCTCCCATGCTCCTCTGGAAAAGTACTCTCTTCTCCACTGAAATTAACATCAGTATTTGTGGATTTTATCATTTGTAGGTTAAGTTTCTTATCTGGACCAGTCCTGACCTGTCAGTTGATACCATGGGTCTATCGTTGAACAATATGTATGTGGTCACATCTGACAAACGAGAGAGACACTGAACGAGTCACTCCATGTTAAATAAATATGAGAACTTATAAGAAGTATAAGGGAGCTTGTAAGGAAGTTCTGTGCAAGTGGGTCCGGCGCAGACTGGATGTTCAAGGGAGTTCCTTGGAGATTTACATTTAAGATAAACGTCAGGGGAGGGTAAACAGGAAGAGGGTGTGTGATGTTCTTCCCAATCAGAGATCACATCTATAAATCCCCAAGACAAGAAAGATGGCAGTACACTTAGGAGACCTTACAAAGCTTGAGCAGAGAAAGCCCAAGGAAGGGTGGTCCAAGGTGAGGCTGGAGGTGCAGTTGGGAACCAGGTCAAGTAGGATATCATAAGCCACTTCAATGCTGTTTCTTATCCTAAGAGTAATGGAGCGACTTCATGGCTAAGACTCCATGCTCCCAATGCAGGGGGCCCAGGTTCGATCCCTAGTCGGGGAACTAGATCCCACATACTGTGCCTAAGAGCTCACATGCTTCAATGAAGACCCAGTGCAGCCAAATAAATTAATTAATTTAAAAAAAAAAGAGTGATAGAATATGAACAGAGCTGAGGCAGAGTCAGGTTGGTATTCAAGAATGAAGATATTTGCGGCAGTGTGAAGAAGAGCTGGGCCAAATCAGTTAGAAGCATCCAGAAATAAGTCACTGAGTAGTCAAGACAAGTGGTCAGCTTTGAGAGATACCTAGGGACAAACTGTGACAAGCTAAGAGGTTTCTTTTACTAGGAGAGAGAGAAAAAAACGATGCTAAGAAAGACTCTAGAATTGCATCTTGGGTCTGGTGCACAGCGGGTAGAGGACTTCCATGAAAAGGAAGCCAGGGACTCCAGTCTGCTTCCAGGTCTGGGATGAAATAGGCTTCCTCTGATACTCACTTGGCTATTTCTGTGCCAGACCCCGAGCAGGCAGGGAGAGAGACGAGCCACATGTGAATGTGAGGGAGGCAGGTGCCATCCAGTGTGACAGACTGAGTTAGCAAGTCAGTTCCCTTTGTCAGTGTGTTTGTTTTCTCTCTCCCAGAGTTTCGTAACTATTCCTGTCTCTTTCCATTCGTGTATGATGACATCGTCTACTACAACTGCATCTCCATCCGCAGTGACTATGCCTGGTGCTCTATCGACGAGATATTCCAAGGCAGATGGCGGTACTGCACCGCGGAAGGTGAGCGTCCCTACGGTGCGTTTAGATGACTAGGGTCCAAGAAGCAGCGGGCTACGTGGTTTTTGCTGTCAGATAAACCTGCGTCCAAATCCTGACTCTTTACAGGGTGGTGGTGGTGGTTTCGTCGCTAAGTCGTGTCTGATTCTTTGTGACCCCGTGGACCCCAGGTTCCTCTGTCCGTGGGATTTCCCCAGGCAAGCAGACTAGAGTGGGTTGCCGTTTCTGTCTCCAAGGGATCTTCCCAGCCTAGGGACTGAACCTGTGTCTCCCGTATCTTCCGCATCGACAGGCGGGCTCTTTATCACTGAGCCAGCCCAGAAGCCCTTGATGAGGTTTAACCGCCTTGAAAACAGTTCTGCGTGGTAGAGAAAGCGTGTGTTGTGAGCGCAGCGATGGTTAAGGCTAAGACTTTTTATGCTCATGTTTCTCCTGCTCCACCCTTTCTTTATAGATCCCCCAAGCTGCACCTTCCCTTTCTTGTACAGAGATAAATACTTTTATACGTGCACCAAGGAAGGCTATGTTTTGAGTCGGAGTTGGTGTTCATTGACAAGAGATTATAACAAAGACGGAAAATGGAAACAATGCTCCCCTTACCAGTAAGTTGGTTGCAGAAGGATGCAGTGGGAGGTCTTATAGATATCTTAAAGGGGATCCTCTGGGTTAATGGAAAGGGAAGCTTGAGGTCGAGATTTTCTTGTGATGGCTTAGATCAGGGGTGAGCAAACATTCCCTGTCAAGAACCTGCTAGTCAGTAATTTAGGCTGTACAAGCCATACTCAGTTCTGCTGTGGAGCACAAAAGCAGCCACAGGTAATAAAAATAATAACAAATATGGGTGTGTTTCCATAAGATTTTATTTATAGGCTTTAAAGTTGAGTCTCAACAAAATTAAAAATCAACTATAAACAAGAAGGGACTTTGCTGACAGTCCAGCGGTTAAGACTCTGAGATTCCACTACAGGGTGTGTGGGTTTGATCCCTGGTCAGGGAAATAAGATCCTGCATGCCCCAAGGCATGGTCAAAAAAATAAATACATAAATGAATCTCATATAATTTTCAGGAGTCACAAAATAGCAGTTACCTTGTGATTTTTGTTTTTCTTTCAACCTTTTAAAAATATATATATTATCTCTAGTTCTGTGTGATATTGCCTTTTCCTTCATAGGATGTACAACCATTGTCAACCATTCAAAAATGAGAAAACTGCTAGTTCACAAGCCATCCAGAAACAGATGGTGCGTTGGATTTGGCCTGCCGGCTCTAGTTTGCTGCCCCTGGCTTGGATGATTTGTCTGTGATCTCATTCAAACAAAGAACTGAAACTTTTCAAGTTTCCGTTGAAAAGAAGATAGGAGAAGAAGTGTGGTCAACAGACAGGAGAGCTTACCCATTTCTGGGCTTTCCAGGTGGCTCCATGGTAAAGAATCTGCCTGCAGTGCTGGAGACGCAGGAGACACGGGTTTGAGCCCCAGGTCGGGAAGATCCACTGGAAGGGGGAATGGCAACGCACGACAGTATTCTTGCCTGGACAACCCCATGGACAGAGAAGCCTCGTGGGCTACAGCCCATGGGGTCACAAAGAGTCTGACACGACTGAGCACACACATACCACACCAAAGAGCCACTAATTTGGAAATGCCTTTGGGGTCATTGTCAACAATACCAGTAACAGGAAGACGAGGAGCCCGGGCATTCCCTATCCACATTGAAATTCTAGTAAAGGATGGGGCTGAGCTTTCTTGTCGGGCTTCCAGAAAAGTCGAAGCCCCGCTGGCACCCAGGCATAGAAACGATACTGTTTTACATGTGCAAGGGGCTCCACTTCCTTCCCCAGCTGATTTGGATTGATTCTTGAACCTTCCCTGGAGCTCGGTCAATAGTCGTTAATTCCTGGGTTGATCTGCAGACTTGTTGCTTGGTCAGATGCCAGGAAGCTTCCGTGGTTTCTAAACTTGGCCTTCAATTGGATGTTACCTCATATGAGAGCTCTTCATTACCTTATAAAAGGGTATCAGTGGTGCTTGGCAATAGCTCTCCAATTCCATCATTTCAACAACTTCCTTAACATTGAGAATTATCAATTTAGGAAATGTGTTCAAATAATGGATTACATGTACATACGCTCAGTCACTTCATTGTGGTCAAAGCTTCGCCACGCTATGGACCGTAACCCTCCAGGCTTCTCTGTCCATGGGATTTCCAAGGCAAGAACCCTGGAGTGGGTGGTCATTCCCTTCTCTAGGGGATCTTCCAGATCTAGGGATCGAACCTGGGTCTCCTGCATTGCAGGCGGATTCTTTACTGCTGAACCACCAGGAAACACAATTTATGGAAGTCAGCAACTTAGAATGATCAATAATGGCATATTGGATTTGAGAGTGAGAGAGAAATACACCTTCCCTTTGTTGTTGTTTTGTTGCTAAGTCGGTTCTCTTTTTCGACCCCAAGGACTGTAGCCCACCAGGCTCCTCTGTCATGGAATTTCCCAGACAGGGGATCTTCCTGACCCAGGGATTGAACCCACATTGCTAGGCGGATTCTTTACCGCTGAGCCATCCTGTTCTACTTATTCATGCTCCGTAGATCTTAGAGATAGACCAGATCTCCCATCAGGGAGAAGCAAGGATTATCCTATCTTGAAGGTGACAGGCTGAGATACTGATGGTAATCTCTCTTTTTTCACCCACAGTCAGTAAGTCTTGGTGTTCTCAAAGAGGCAGAAGTTACAGGAGTGTTCAGCTGCCTCTCAAAATGCGTCCTTTCCCTGGTCATTCTGACCAATAAAGATTTCCTCTGTCTTCCGTGTGATTGACTCCTTTTCTCCAAAAAAGCTACAACCAAAGCTCAGTGGTGGTCAGTGCACTGCTGGCTGGGGCTGGGGTGGGAGACCAGCAGTGTATTTATGGAGAAGAACTTGCGTTCAAATAAAAATCCTGATGAATTGCTCACAGCATAATCTTTGGCAAGTTAACGAAATTCTTAGAGAAACTCACTTCCCCTTGACCCAATTTTAAAATTATGGTACACACGTTTAGCTTTTTGAGATAAAATTTATGATATACAATTAACCATGTTAAAGTGAACAATTCGGTGGCATTTCGTACAGTTACAATGCTACGCAATCATCATCTCTGTCTAGTTCCAAAACATTTTCACTATCCCGAGAGGAAACCTTGTACCCACGAGCCGTCGTTCTCCAATCTCTCATCCCTCCCGCCCCTGGGAACCATTAACCCCTAACCCTCTCCTGGATATTTCAGGTCATATGCGACCATCAGTGTCTGGCTTCTTTCACTTACCGTGATGTTGCTGAGGCTCACCCAACATTGTCTCATGTGTCAATATATTTAATTTCTTTCCATGGTTGAGAAATATTCCACTGTCTGGATATACCGTGTTTTATTTATCCACGTTGTTGTTGTTCAGCCCACCAAGTCGTGTCTGACTCTCTGTGACCCCATGGACTGCAGCGCACTGGGCTTCCCTGTCCTTCACTGTCTCCCAGAGTTTGCCCAAACTCATGTCCATTGAGTCGGTGATGCTTCTAACCATCTCATGTAGAATTTATAAAGCACATACGTCATATGTATAGAGCTAGGTGAATTTCCACTAAACACTCCATGTAACTGACAACTGTATTTAAAAAAAAAAAAAAACATCATTTCTAGCCCTGCTTCATTCCCTTTTCCAGGCACTACCCACCCAAATGGCACCAATAGACTTGCCAGTTGAAGCAGGGTTGCCATAAATCTTCAATTTGTTAAAAAAAAAAAAAAAAAGAGGGGACTTCCCTCTTGATTTAGTGGTGAAGACTCTGCACTTCCACTGCTGGGGACCGGGTTTCCATCCCTGGTCAAGGAACTAGATCCCACATGTGGCAGCTAAGACCCAGCACAACCAAATAAATTTTTTTTTTTAATGGGGAAGAAACAATGGAAAATAACCTCAATAAACAAAGATGCAAAGAAACAAAACAGGACTAAGGAAACAGAAAACTGTTGAAAGGCTGCAAGATCAAATGTGTTAGTGATAACAGTCAAGGAAAATAAGTTAAATACCCAAAATTTTTTTTAAAAAAGAGAATTATTTGAAAAGAACAGATTGCATTATATGGTGCTTCCAGGGAGCACTTCGAAAAGGGGCAGGGATGGGATGGGGACACAGGATATGGTTGTGCAGGCAGCAGAGAGGATTGCAGGAAAGCCTCGTGAGAAAGCAGGTGTCGCTGATCACTAGACGATTCACCACGTGGCTGTTGCCCAGCGCTGCTGACCCTCTCTGCAAACCTAGTAAAATAGTAACACGATGGCCTTTTGGTTCTCAGAAATCAATACCACTCTGTGTCTGATGAGGGCTGCATGAATATCGTTAAGGTTAATGAAGTGGAGAGGAGGGGAGCTTAATACTTTGTTCTCTCAGATGCCCCCTAGAACATTCTGTTCAAAGCAGAGATGGGACTCCTTCTGAAAGTACCATTACATGGCCATCACAGGCGCTCTGGGGGCAAAGGATGGCCTAGGGCCATCTCTCCATGCCACCCACTTACTGCTCAAAAGTTTGCTCTCACCTAGAATTCTCTGGTAAGGCTATCTGCATATTCTGCAAACTTCCAGGCAAAGCGACTGCCGCACAAAGCTATACCAAAATCTCTGGATTTCTTTCTCACGCAGAGTATCGTGTGTTCTTTTTTGTACAGGATATGTGTGGCTGAATGATTGTACAGAATAAAATAGGCAGTGTTCAGTTGCTTAGTCATGTCTGGCTCTTTTGCGACCCCACTGACTGTAGCCCGCCAGGCTCCTCTGTCCGTGGAATTTCCCAGGCAAGAATACGAGAGTGGGTTGCCATTTCCTCCTCCAGGGGATCTTCGAGACCCAGGGATTGAACCCATAGCTCCTGCATTTTCTGCATTGCAGGTGGCTTCATTATTGCTGATTCACCTGAGAAGCCTGTACAGAATAGGAGAGAAGTTCTAAATTCTGTTTTGAGAACATCCGAGATGGGTAAGATTCTGAGACAGTCTCAGCTTTGCACAATGAAATTGATGGGCACCACCTTATAGGGAAGAGTCACGTAGCCCTGGAAGAGCGGTGTAGCATGGAATCAAAGAGCTCTGTATTAGATCTAAACATAAGGCCAGATACTATAAAACTTAGAAAAACAGGCAGAACACTCTCTGGCATAAATTGCAGCAAGAACTTTTCTGATCCACATCCTCAAGTAATGAAAATAAAAACACAAATAAACAAATGGAACCTAATAAAACTTAAATCTTTTGCACAGCAAAGGAAACCATAAACAAAACGAAAAGACAGCCCTCAGAATGGGAGATGATATTTTCAAAGGAAGCAACCACCAAGGGATTAATCTCAAAAATATACAAACAGCTCAATATCAAAAAACAACCCAATCAAAAAACTGGGTGGAAGATCTAAATGTTTCTCCAAAGAAGACACGCAGATGGTAAAAAACCACGTGAAAAGATGCTCAATATCACTATTACAGAAACGCAAACCAAAAATACAGCGAGGTATCTCTCACTGGTCAGAATGCCCATTATCAAAAAAATCTACAAACAATAAATGCTGGAATGCATGCTAAGTCACTTCAGTCATATCCAACTCTCTGCGACCCAATGGATTGCAGCCCACCAAGCTCCTCTCTCCGTGGGATTCTCCATGCAAGAATACTGGAGTGGGTTGCCATTTCCAAATGCTGGAGAGGGTGTGGAGAAAAGGGAATCCTCCTACACTGTTGGTGGGAATGCAAACTGATACGGCCACTATGGTGAATAGTATCAGTTCAGTTCAGTTCGTGTCCGACTCTTTGCGACCCCATGAATCACAGCACGCCAGGCCTCCCTGTCCATCACCATCTCCCGGAGTTCACTCAGACTCACGTCCATCGAGTCAGTGATGCCATCCAGCCATCTCATCCTCTGTCGTCCCCTTTTCCTCCTGCCCCCAATCCCTCCCAGCATTAGAGTCTTTTCCAATGAGTCAACTCTTCACATGAGGTAGCCAAAGTACTGGAGTTTCAGCTTTAGCATCATTCCTTCCAAAGAAATCCCAGGACCGATCTCCTTTAGAATGGACTGGTTGGATCTCCTTGCAGTCCAAGGGACTCTCAAGAGTCTTCTCCAACACCACACTTCAAAAGCATCAATTCTTCGGCACTCAGCTTTCTTCACAGTCCAACTCTCACATCCATACATGACCACAGGAAAAACCATAGCCTTGACTTAGACAGACCTTTGTTGGCAAAGTAATGTCTCTGCTTTTGAATATGCTATCTAGGTTGGTCATAACTTTTCTTCCAAGGAGTAAGTGTCTTTTCATTTCATGGCTGCAATCACCATCTGCAGTGATTTTGGAGCCCAGAAAAACAAAGCCTGACACTGTTTCCACTGTTTCCCCATCTATTTCCCATGGAGTGATGGGACCAGATGCCATGATCTTAGTCTTCTGAATGTTGAGCTTTAAGCCAACTTTTTGACTCTCCTCTTTTACTTTCATCAAGAGGCTTTTGAATTCCTCTTCACTTTCTGCCATAAGGGTGGTGTCATCTGCATATCTGAAGTTATTGATATTTTCCCAGCAATCTTGATTCCAGCTTGTACTTCTTCCATCCCAGTGTTTCTCGTGATGTACTCTGCATAGAAGTTAAATAAGCAGGGTGACAATATACAGCCTTGATGTACTCCTTTTCCTATTTGGAACCAGTCTGTTGTTCCATGTCCGGTTCTAACTGTTGCTTCCTGACTTGCATACAGGTTTCTCAAGAGGCAGGTCAGGTGGTCTGGTATTCCCATCTCTTTCAGAATTTTCCACAGTTTATTGTGATCCACACAGTCAAAGGCTTTGGCATAGTCAATAAAGCAGAAATATATATTTTTCTGGAATTCTCTAAGTTGCTTTAAAAAATGAGAATGGAACTACCATATGATCCAGCAATTCCACTCCTTGGCTTAGATCTGGACAAAATCATAATTCAAGACATAGGCAACCCCTATTTTCAGGGCAGCACTATTTACACTAGAATGAATGTGAAAGGTGGAAATAGTGTCCTTTTGGAAGATGGAATCTATTATAAATATACTTCCAAATGATAGTCTAGTCCTTTCTCTCTGCCTCCATCACACTGGCGCTTACCCTCTTAGCCTGCATAACTTGTCCTCATTCTTGAGAATATCAGCTTTCACACCCCTCCCTCTAAGAAACTGAAGGCTTCCCTGGTGGCTCAGCGGTAAAGAATGCCCTGCCAATGCAGGAGACGCGGGTTCGATCCCTGGGTCCGGAATATTCCTCTGGAGAAGGAAATGGCAACCTGCTCCAGTATTCTTGCCTGGGAAATCCCTTGAACAAAGGACCCTGGCAGGCTGTAGTCCACGGGGTGGTAAAAGAGTCACGACTTAATGAACAGCAAAGAAACTTGATTTTCAACCAGGAACATTTTGGTTGTCACAACTGAAGCGAGGGGCGCTACCGCCATCTAGTGGGTAGAGGCCAGGGATGCTGCTAAGCACGGGACAGCAAACAATGATCCGGGCCCAGCTCAGCTCAGTCGCTCAGTCGTGTCCGGCTCTTTGGGACCCCATGGACCACAGCACATCAGGCTTCCCTGTCCGTCACCAACTCCCTGAGTTTGCTCAAACTCATGTCCATTGAGTCGGTGATGCCATCCAACCATCTCATCCTCTGTCGTCCCCTTCTCCTCCTGCCTTCAATCTTTCCCAGCATCAGGGTCTTTTCCAATGAGTCAGTTCTTCACATCAGGTGGCCAAAGTATTGGAGCTTCAGCTTCAGTCCTTCCATTGAATATTGAGGGCTGATTTCCTTTAGGATGGACAGGTTTGATCTCCTTGCAGTCCAAGGGGATGTCCACCATGCCCAGACTGAGGTCTGACTTAGTCTAGCTCTAGCATCTCTCTCACAAAGCTTGGGTAATGGACCCCCCTGGGGACTTCCTCAGGCCCTTCGATGTCCTGATCTGAAACTGCCTACATTCTCACTTTCGCCCCTAGAAGTTGAGGGAGAACAGGAACATATTTCATATCTATTTCATATCCCTGAACCACATGTGTGACATTGACTTGCACAATTTCCTTTATAGAATAAAAGAAAAAATTGGCTTTTGCTTGCATATCACATACTCTCGGCACTATCCATGGAAACTCTCGACCGAAGAAAAACGCCTGCAAGGTTGTGTGTTGTTTTATTTGGGGAGCTTACTGAAGACTATAGCCTGGGAGACAGCATTTCAGATAGCTCTGAGGAACTGCTCTAAAGAGGTAAGGGAGGAACCAGGATATACAGCAGGGTGTTTTTATTTTGTTTGTTTACTTGTTTTTGTTGGAAGGAAAAAAAAATGTAGTTGAACATCAGGAGAGTCCTGTGAATTACAAAGAGCAGATTTCACAAGTTATTAATTTTAGGGCTTTTTCATGTATGAGAAGATGCAAGAATCTGGATTCATTGAAATTATTCCTCAGATGTGCAGACTTAACTACTGAGGGTCAGTGTCCAAAGCAGAGAATTCTTCCTGCTTTTCTCCACCCTGAATTCCCCTGGAGGTGCACTATTGGTGCACAGTCCTCATGGCTGAAGACTTGATCCTTGTAGAACTGGGATGGTGGGCAGCATTCTTTGTTTACAGCGTCCCCTGTTGGTCGTAAATGGACTAATGTTTGGGAGGGATTGTGGCTGCCCTTGTGGCTCAGATGGTAAAGCGTCTGCCTACAATGTGGGAGACCTGGGTTTGATCCCTGGGTCGGGAAGTTCCCCTGGAGAAGGAAATGGCAACCCACTCCATATTCTTGCCTGGAAAATCCCATGGACGGAGGAGCCCAGTAGGCTACAGTCCATGGGGTTGCAATGAGTCGGACACAACTGAGCGACTTCACTTCTTGACTTCAATCTAGTGACCAGTTAGTCCTACAACTCTAAGAAATATCTTTCCTAGGTCAGACGAGACTTTGGTCATAGGACACTCTATATGCTATTTTTGAATTAAGCCCTGTTGATAACCTAAAGTTCTCTGGATTGTCTGTCTTACTAGTCTATTATGAGTCCAGTAATGTTTGCCCTTATTTCTACCCATACTAGAGTTGCACCATTATAATTATTCTATATAATTATATATGTGATTAATTGCCTTAAGACATTTAGCCATCATTCATTTTGTCAGAGGCCTACATGTTGGGTAAAACAAGAGACAACAATCTTATAAAGTAGACAGGATATAAGTCATAAAGTTAGAGACCCCCCATGGGGTCACAAAGAGTTGGACACAACTGAGCACAAATTCAGAAACCAAAATCTGGAGGGATCAGGTAGAGAGAAAAACATAAATATTTCATCTTTGTTTACAAAGGTATAGTCTGCCATCTTGCTGTAGTATGTAATTAGCATAAAAGGAAAGGCTTTCTGGAAAACAAAGAGGAAAAGCCAGCAATATTTCAGACAATCAGGGATACAGTCATGAGACATATTTTCCATTTCATTCAGTCCTATGTGCTTAGTCACTCAGTCGTGTCCGACTGTTTGCGACCCCATGGACTGTAGCCCACCAGGCTCCTCTGCCCATGAGGATTCTCCAGACAAGAATACTGGAGTGGGTTGCCATGTGCTCCTCCAGGGGGTCTTCCCAACCTAGGGATCGAACCCAGGTCTCCCACATTGCAAACAGATTCTTTCCTGTCTGAGCCACCAGGGAGGCCCATTCAGTCCCATGCATATAATTAATTCCTGTTGATTTAGATGAAGCCAGCAAGTTTTCCATTAGAGTTTCATAATTTTTTATCTCATTCAACAGTATGATCTGAAAGTCATCAGAAACATGTGTCCAAAGGTCTTTTTATGAATATTCCTGAAGATCTTCATTTGGTAAAAACCTCAGAGTAGAACAATGACTATAAATGACCAAAAACATTGATCTGCTGCCTAAACGATACTAAAAAATGGAATTACCCAACCATATTTTCTTCAATTTGCTTTTATTAGCACCTGAATATAAGTCTCCAGTTTTAACTTTTTATTGTGTGGGCTCAGCTAACCCTGTTGGTTTTCTTATACGTGCTCAGTTCTGTCCGACTCTTTGCGACCCCATGGACTGTAGCCGACCAGGCTCCTCTCTCCATGGGATTTCCCGGGCAAGAATACTGGAGTGGGTTGCCATTTCCTCCTCCACGGGATCTTCCAGACCCAGAGATCGAACCAGTGTCTTTTGCATCTCCTGCACTGGCAGGCAAATTCTTTACCACTGAGCCACCTTGGAAGCCCACACTGAATTAATATTGCCTGAGGGGCAGATTTATAAGCCCTTTTTTATAACATCAGGCAGGGGAGCATTCCCCCACATAATGTCTATCCCATAATATAATTAGAGATCCATGTAAAAAGTATTCATTTTACATTAGCAATGTAACAATCTCACATAATGCCCTTTCAAATACACCAATCGTTATAAATATTTTTCTCAGTCCTATTAACACTTATACCCTTACCTTTAGCCTATCAACAAGTCTTGGTCTTACAAGGAGTCCCAGAAAGTTTCCTTTAAAAAGAAAAAAGATTTTTTTTTTAATGTGGACCATTTTAAAAGTCTTTATTGAATTTGTTACAATACTGTTTCTGTTTTCTGTTTTATCTTTTTGGCCTCAAGGCATGTGGGGTCTCAGCACCCCAACCAGGACTTGAATCTGTACCCCCAGCATTGGAAGGTGAAGTTTTAACCACTGGATCACCACAGAAGTCCCAAGAAACTTTCCTTTTTAGTCCCTCAGCCATTTTATTCATTTTGGGGTGTAAGGCTTTGAGGTCCCCAGTGAGGGAGTCAAGCAAAGGGACTCAGAACCTTTTGTCAATCTTGAACTTGATTAATTGATTGAACAATTGCCCCCAGATAATTGCTGGGCTGGAATCCCAGTGTAATTTTCTTTCAGCTTAAAAAAAATTTTTTTTAACTAGTTGTAAATAGAGCAGACTTGTTTGGGGCCCTTTAATGTTGGGGTACCAATAGAGGGTCCTTTTTGAAACCAAGTCCCCCTATTGAGTTTTGATTAATCTCTCTATCCAAAATTCTATTCCCTTTCTTATCCCACCCCTGTCCTCCTCAGGACTGAAGTATCCAGAAAAGGGGGCTATTAACACTGCTCCCTGTGGGACCCTCCTGAGTACAAAACCTCTCCTTGATCACAGTTTCTAGTTTGTGGAAAGGACTTTAGTCTCCTAGCTCTTCCCAAATTCCAAAGAGTAGACTGAAAGAGCTACTAGTTAGGGAAGTAAGGGAATGCAGAAACAGAGGAAAAGCAAATAGTTCAGCCGTTTCATTTCTTTTTATGGCTCAGTAATACTCCAGGATGCATACACACACCACATCTTTACCCATTCCTCTGCTGATGGACATTAGGTTGCTTCTGTGTCCTGGCTATTATGAATAGTGCTGCAATGAACATTTGGATGCATGTATCTTTTTGATTGAATTTTTTACAAGTAAATTTCAGCTCTCCGTATCTTTGGGTGTCCTTCAGTGATAACTATCGGTGCAGTGTGTGGACTCAGGTGTCACCTAGGAATAACTGTAACCCAGTACAGATCATAGAGTCTGGAGACTAAGTGGCTGCATATGTCTCACCCAATAATTGATTGAAAGTGAAAGTTGTGTCCGACTCTTTGTGACCCCATGGACTATACAGTCCATGGAATTCTCCAGGCCAGAATACTGGAGAGGGTAGCCGTTCCCTTCTCCAGGGAAATCTTCCCAACCCAGGAATCAAATCCAGGTCTCCCACACTGCATGAGGATTATTTACCAGCTGAGCCACAGGGAAGCCCAAGAATACTGGAGTGGATAGTCTGTCCCTTCTCCAGCCTATCTTCCTGACCCAGGAATTGAACCAGGGTCTCCTGCATTGCAGGCAGATTCTTTACCAACTGAGCTATCAGGGAAGTCCCCGCTCATGAATTAGCTATTGTCATTCCAATAAGATTAAACATTCCAATAAGATTAACAGTTTTATTAGTGTTCCATGACCTATGAAGTGGAAGAAGAATACAATTTCTTCATATAATCTGTATATTCAGTGTTAAAACTAAAGGGGAGTAAGGTGTGAAATGATCTGAGTATTGCTGACACGTGTTCACTGTCAATAATTATTGGTTACTCACAGTATCATTATGATTATTGTCACTAACTAGAATTATTTAACAATTATTTAGCAATTACAAGGAATGAACATATAATTTCCACTCTCCCTATTGTTGATTATGTGAACATGTGAAGGCTTTGGTCCTCAGAGAGATAGAAGGTAGGTACAATGAAGTAACCATTGCTATTATGAATTTTCAATGTGGCAGCTATGAAAATTCTCTTAGCCCAGTTCCTAAAATGTGAAACTACTTAATACATGCTCATTATGTTAATGATTGGACCTCCTGGGGGCTCAGTGGTAGAGAATCCCCCCTTTCCAAAGCAGGAGATAGGTTTGATATCTGGGTTGGGAAAATGCCCTAGAGAAGGAAATGGCAACCCACTCCAGTATTCTTGCCTGGAGAATCCCACAGACAGAGGAGCCTGGCAGGCTACAGTCCACGGGGTCACAGAGTCAGACATGACCTACTGACTAAGCAACAACAGCAAAATGTTTATGATTAAATGGCAAACAGGAACTGCCTCCTGTAGTCCACGTAGGTATAATATAAATTCAACCCCACAGCCTGTGAGTCTAAAGCAAGTTCTTGACTCCTGTGTTCAAAGAGAGAGATTTCAGGGACTGCCCTGGTGGTCCAGTGGTTAAAACACTGAGCTTCCGAAGCAGGAGATGTAGATTCGATCCCTGGTCAGGGAATTAATATCCCATGGGCTACGCAGTACAGCCGGAGATTTTCTAAAAATTTTTAATTAGATTGTTATAAAAAAGAGAGAGAGAGAGATCATTGTTCACCTGAAGCTAGCACAACATAGTTTCTTAAGCAGCTATATGTGGGATTAGTCGCTCAGTTGAGTCTGACTCTTTGCAACCCCATGGACTGTAATCCCCCAGGCGCCTCTATCCATCTCTCCAGGCAAGAATATTGGAGTGGGTTGTCATTCCCTTCTCCAGGGGATCTGCCCTACCCCAATACAAAATAAAAAATTTAGGGGGGAAAAAAAAGAGAAATCTTACCAGAAATACACAAAAAATCCTTGTATATAATTCACACAGATTCACCAGTGGTAACGTCTCCAACATCTGCTAGACTATGTTCTCATTTCTCTCACTCTCATGGATAATATTAACTTTTTTAACCGCTTGAGAAAAAGGTACTGATACCATTTCCTTTTATCCCTCCACACTTCAGAGAATATTTTCTAAGACCACAGATATTTCCTTTATAATCTCAGATTATAATGATAGAAAATCTCGGATTAAAATGATAGAAATCGAGGAATTTCGTACTGATGCAATGTTACTATCTAATCGACATTATGCATTCAAATGTGGCCAGCTCTCTCAATACTAAAATGACGGCATCTTCTGTGGTCCAGGACTCAATCTAGGATTTAGTTTACATTCTCCCTTCTCCTTTCTCTGGACCATAGCCTCAGCTTTTCTTTTCTTAGGGTTTTGTTTTTTTAATAACAATTTGATAATTTGAATGGTACCAGACAATTATTTTGTACAGCTTCCTCAATTAGAGTTTCACAGTATGTTCTCACTAATGCCTTCAGGGCTAGCCTTCACGCTGTAAATATGCCCCCAGCAAAGGAAGGAGCAAGCAAGAGACGTCTCTGGCAGGCCAGGGGTTACGACGCCAAACATCCAAATCAAGGAGCACGGAATCCAATCCCTAATCAGGGAACTAGGATGCCACATACCTCCTGGCATGGCCAAAAACAAACAAAAAAGGAAAAAAGGGAGAGAGTAAATTTACTGTGGAAATCTAACAAACATTAGCTCGGCCAAGTGATCAAGGTCAGTGGTGAGTTGTCAGGTTGATAGGGAAAGCCCTTGAAATGTTGGGGCTATAATAGTATTTTACCTCCATGCTCATCATCTCCAAAACCCAGAAACCCAATCTAATTATCAGAAAAACATGGAGTACACCCCAAGAGAGGGACCTTCTCCAAAATATCTGACCAGTCATCCTCAAAATTGTCAAGGTCATCAAAGACAAGGAACGTCTGAGAAACTGTCACAGCCAAGAGAGACCTAAGGAGACATGAAGACCCAGTGTGATGTCGTGTCTGGGATGGGACCTTGGGCCCGAGAAAGGATACTAGATAAAAACTAAGGGAGTCTGAATAAAATAAGGACTATCAGAATTCTTTACACTATCTTTATCATTTTCCTTACATCTAAAAATGTTGTATAAAATAATAATAAAGCTTATTTGAAATATGTTTTCAGGCTATGCTTGTGGTCCAGTGGTTAGGATTGTGCCTGCCAATGCAGGGACACAGGAAGTTTCCACGTGCCATGGGGCAACTGAGCCCCTATGCCACATATTCAGCCCAGCTGCTCAGGGCTGGTGCTGCAACACGAGAGTAACCCCTGCTGGCTGCAATGAGAGAAAGCCCGCACACGGCAATGAAAACTCAGAGCAGCCAAAAAAATAAATACATATATTTTTAAAAAACACTTATCAAAGTGATTCACTAAAAAAGTAATAAAATAAGATATATTTTCTTAATTCACCACATGTCTGCACCTTCCATCTTATTATTAAACTCCTGGTTTCCTCTCATGACGTCAAATTCAGGTTAATCTAGAATGTTCCCTGAATGACTTCACGATTGCCCAATATTGTCAGTCTTGTGACCCTCTCTTTTCACCTGTAGGCACAGTCCTCAGTGAACTGGGAAAGATTAATGATTGTTTGATATTGACTATAAAATGGCTCTCCCAGTTCAACAGTGACTATACTAAGGCTGAAACACCCACGAGAAGTAGAAAGATCTCATTGTCACGACAGGAGAGTGTGTGTAGTTTGACGGGATACCCTTCCCGAGGATAGAATTCCCATCTGAACACCTGAGACAGGTGCAGGAGAATTTTATTATTAAAGATGAGGGTGTCTTACTGCTGACTTACCCCAATCAGGTAAGGAAGCAGGACCAGATGCTGAGAAAGACTTCCTCATTCATTCAGCAGACAGGCGGAGCTTTTCCTGTATGCAGCAACACACTGGGGGAATAGAAATGTGCGCTGATATCGCTGAAGAGCTGACTCATTGGAAATGACCCTGACGTTGGGAAAGATTGAGGGCAGGAGGAGAAGGGGGCAACAGAGGATGAGATGGTTGGATGGCATCACTGACTCAATGGACATGAGTTTGAGCAAACTCTGGGGCATAGCTGAGGACAGGGAAGCCTGGCGTGCTGCAGTACACGGAGTCACAAAGAGTCGGACATGATGGAACGACCTAACAACAGCAACAGCCACTGGCTTTCAGAGAAAAGGATCTAGACAGGCAGTTACACGATAAGCTGAGTGCTCAGAGGGATAGTCTAAGGCATCAGGGGAACCCACGGGAGTGAATCACAAGGCAGATTCAGGTGTTTGCAGAGAGGAGTGGAAGGAGTCTGGCCAGGGAAGCCTATAGAAGAAATGGGGGAGGGAGGTAATTATGTGAGACGATGTATATGTTAATTAGTGTGGTTGTGGTGGTCATTTCACAACGTGGTGTTATTGTTGTTGTTTAGTCGATAAGTCATATCCAATTCTTTTGGGACCCCATGGACTGCAGCCCGCCAGGCTCCTCTGTCTTTGGGATTCTCCAGGCAAAAGTACTGGAATGGGTTGTCATTTCCTTCTCCAGCGGGTCTTCCCCACCCAGGGATCGAAACTCCTACATTGGCAGGTGGATTCTTTACCACTGAGCCACCGAGAATCCCTCACAATATATACATATATCAAATGAACATGTATACCTTAAAGATATACATTCTTTTTTTTCAAGAATTTTGATTTTTACCTTTTGATTGTTACTATTACTTATTTTTGGCTGTGCTGGATCTTCATGGCTGAGCGGGCTCCTCTCTAGCTGCGGTGGGCAGCTTCTGTTGTGGAGCACAGACTGCAGAGCTTCAGCAGGTGTAGCGTGGGGTTCAGTCACTGTGGTAACGTGCTTAGCTGCCCTTAGCACGTGGAATCTTCCTGGGCCAAGGATGAAACCCGTGTCCCCTGCACTGGCAGGCAGATTCTTAACCACCAGGGGAGGCCTACATTCTTTTTCTTTTTAACTTTAAACCATATTTATTTTCCTTGATATTTATATATATCATAGTTTACAAACACATCATATGCATTTCTATGTAAAGTATACCTTCATTCTTTTTCTCTTAACATTTCTGCTCTGTATTATAGAGACCATAAGTTCCCTGCTATCAAGAACAAGGCTTAGCAAGTTACTTGTATAATATAATGGGACAATGGAGGGTTTAGTACTGCCAGGTTGACCCTACTGCTTTTGAACTGACAATGTTAAATAGATACATTTTCATTTGTTAGTTATAGTTGAGAGAGGAGGGCAGGGGGTAAAACATAATTATCTCAGCAAAAAACAAAAAAGTGAAAGAAATGACATCTATATTGAGATAAAAGGAATGAATGTAACATTATTTTGTGAAAAGGGATAGTTTCTGATAAAGGTATCAGAGTGGATTGTGGTCAGGAATAGGAAAAAAAGCCTGACAAATCCAAGGGAAAACAAGGATGTGAATCGTATATCCGTGAGGGGTGGGGTCATTGAGGGACTGTGATTAGGCAAGAAGGAAGGCTGATGACCCTAGAAGTGGTGTGGTAGTGAAAAATCAAGGGCAATGGGAACATAACATATCACAGGATTTAATAAATAACCAAACGGTGCAAGCAACCCAAACGTCCACCGACAGATGAAACAAAATGTAGTAGCTACATATACTAGAACACTATTCAGCCTTAAAAAGGAATGAAGTTCTGACTCACACGACAGCATGGATAAACTATGAAGACATTACCCTAAGCAAAATGAGTGAGACAGTGTCCGATTCACATAAGTGAGGTTATCAGAATCCAAAAGTAGAATGGTTGCTGGAGACTGGCAGGCACTGGAAAGGGGGGGAAATGAGAAGTTGTTACATAATGGGTCCAAAGTTTCGGTTTTGCAGGATGAGAAAGTTCTGGAGGTTGGTTACACAACAGTGTAAATATACTTAGCCCAGCTGAAATGGACTCCTGAAAATGGTTAAGATGGTGCCTTGGATGATGTGTATACTTTCTGAGGATTTTTTAAAGTCAGATTGGAATGGCTGGCCAGAGAAGGAAATGGTGACCCCCTCCCGTATTCTTGCCTGGAGAATCTCATGGACAGAGGTGTCTGGGGGGTATAGTCCATGGGGTCGCAAAGAGCTGGACATGATTGAGTGACCACGCACAGAATGACTGACCATGATTCTCCTTTCTTTATCTCGGAATGAACTGGTTGATGGAAACTGTCTGCCTGATTCGTTCTAAGGGGGATCCCACGTGGATCCAATCTGTGCCCACTGGGGAGCGCTCCCCTTGGGTAGAGGCTTTCAGTGGGTATAATCTACTGAAAGATAAGGAAGGCCCACGTTTCATCACTTCTCACCTCCCCGTCCAACTCTTCCCCAGGTCTTTCTTCAAGTCCAAGGCCAAGGTCAGTGCATGTAGTCAAGATAGGCTTTATCAATACTCATTAAACTTTAACTTTCCTAGCAACCAGTTGAAGATCTGATTGAAATGCAATTGTATTCAGTAGGTATGTGCTGGTCCTGAGATTCTGCTTGTAAACAGCACAGCCATACTAAGTACAAAGGTATAGATCATTCCAGAGGTTCTATAAGCCACATGTAAACCAGAGACAAAGAAACCATAATGTCCAAACCTTAGAAACCCATGTTAAAGCCTAACAAGAATTCATAACTGCATTATACCCTACATAACACTCCTTTGAGAAAGAATGTTCAACCGACCGCACAATTGCACTCATTTCACATGCTAGTAAAGAAATGCTCAAAGTTCTCCAAGGCAGGGGTCAACAGTACGTGAACCAAGAACTTCCCAATGTTCAAGCTGGATTTAGAAAAGGCAGAGAAACCAGAGATCAAAGTACCAACATATGTTGGATCATAGAAAAAGCAAGAGAATTCCAGGAACACATCTACTTCTGCTTCATGGACTATACTAAAGCCTTTGACTGTGTGGATCGCAACAAACTGAAAAATTCTTCAGGAGATGGGAATACCAGACCATCTGACCATCCTGAGAAATCTGTATGCAGGTCAAGAAGCAACAGTTAGAACTGGACATGGAGCAACAGACTGGTTCCAGATCGGGAAAGGAGTACGTCAAGGCTGAAGATTGTCACCCGGCTTATTTAACTTATATGCAGACTACATCATGGGAAATGCCAGGCTGGATGAAGAACAGCTGGAATCAAGGTTGCCAGGAGAAATAATAATAAACTCAGATATGCAGATGACAGCATTCTTATGGCAGAAATCAAAGAGGACTCAAAGAGCCTCTTGAAAGTGAAAGAGGAGAGTGAAAATGCTGGCTTAAAACTCAATGTTCAAAAAAGGAAGATCATGGCATCCGGTCCCATCAGTTCAGTTTAGTTCAGTCGCTCAGTCATGCCTGACTGTTTTTTGACCCCATGGATTGCGTGCCAAGCCTCCCTGTCTCACCAACTCCCAGAGTTTACTCAAATTCATGTCCATTGAGTTGGTGATGCCATCCAACTATCTCATCCTCTGTCATCCCCTTCTCCTCCTGCCCTCAATCTTTCCCAGCATCAGGATCTTTTCCAATGAGTCACTTCTTCGCATCAGGTGGCCAAAGTATTGGAGTTCAGCTTCAGCATCAGTCCCCTTCCAATGAATATTCAAGACTGATTTCCTTTAGGATGGACTGGTTGAATCTCCTTGTTGCCCAAGGGACTCTCAAGAGTCTTCTCCAACACCACAGTCAAAAGCATCAATTCTTTGGCACTCAGCTTTCTTTATAGTCCAACTCTCACATCCATACATGACTACTGGGAAAATAATAGCCTTGACTAGGCAGGACTTTGTTGGCAAAGTAATGTCTCTGGTTTTTAATATGCTGTCTAGGTTGGTCATAACTTTTCATCCAAGGAGTAAGTGATTTTTAATTTCATGGCTGCAGTCACCATCTGCAGTGATTTTGGAGGCCCCCAAAATAAAGTCAGCCACCATTTCTACTGTTTCCCCATCTATTTGCCATTAAGTGATGGGATCGGATGCCATGATCTTAGTTTTCTGAATGTTGAGCTTTAAGCCAACTTTTTCACTCTCCTCTTTCACTTTCATCAAGAGGCTCTTAGTACTTCTTCACTTTCTGCCATAAGGGAGGTGTCATCTGCATATCTGAGGTTGTTGATATTTGATTCCAGCTTGTGCTTCTTCCAGTCCAGCGTTTCTCATGATGTACTCTGCATATAAGTTAAATAAGCCGGGTGACAATCTTCAGCCTTGACATAACTCCTTTCCCAATTTGGAACCAGTCTGTTGTTCCATGTCCAGTTCTAACTGTTGCTCCTTGACCTGCATACAGATTTCTCAGGAGGCAGGTCAGGTGGTCTGGGGAAGTCAGGGGAGGATGAGATGGCTGGATGGCATCACCAACTCGATGGACATGAGTTTAGTAAATTCCAGGATTTGGTGATGGACAGGGAGGCCTGGTGTGCTGTGATTCATGGGGTCGCAAAGAGTCAGACACGAGTGAGTGACTGAACTGAACTGAATCTTCTGCAACATTTGCTAGATTACGCTCTCATTTCTTTCACTCTCATATACAATATAAACTTTTTCAGCCATTTGAAAGTAAGTTACAGAAATCCTTTGCTTTTATCCCTCAAAACTTCAGCGTATGAGACTTCTCTGGTGGCTCAGTGGTTAAGAGTCCACTTGTCAATGCAGGAGACAGGGGTTCCTCCCTGGTCTGGGAAGATCCCACATGTCCCAGAGCAACTAAGCCCATGCGCCACGACTATTGAGCCTGTGCTCCAGAGCCCGGGAGCCACAAGTACTGAAGCCCATTTGCCCGAGAGCCCTGCTCCACAAGAGAAACCACAGCAATGAGAAACCTGCTCACCCCAATTAGACAGTAGCCCTGCTCACCATAACTAGAGAAAAAGCCTTGGCAGCAACTAAGACCCAGCAGAGTTAAAAATAAATAAATACAATTATTTTTTTAAAACTTTATATTTTCTAAGATCAAGAATATTTCCTTTATAAACACAAAAGTGACAGAAATCAGGGAAGTTAGTATTGATGCAATGTTATTATCTAATCCACAGTGTGCATTCAAATGTGGTCAACTGTCCCAGTAATAAAATAATAGCATTTTCTGGGGTTTAGGAGTCAATCCAGGTTTTAGTTTACATTCTCCCTTCTAATTTCTCTGGACCATATTGCAATTTTTCTTTTCTTATGTTGTTTTAAAATAACAATTTGATAATTTGAATAGTACCAGACAATTATTCGGAGAAGGCAATGGCACCCCACTCCAGTACTCTTGCCTGGAAAATCCCATGGATGGAGGAACCTGATAGGCTGTAGTCCATGAGGTCGCTAAGAGTCAGACACGACTGAGTGACTTCGCTTTCACTTTTCACTTTCATGCATTGGAGAAGGAAATGGCAACCCACTCCAGTATTCTTGCCTGGAGAATCCCAGGGACCCGGGGAGCCGCGTGGGCTGCCGTCTATGGGGTCGCACAGAGGCGGACACGACTGAAGCGACTACTCAGCAGCAGCAGCAGACAATTATTTTTTAAAGATTCCTCAATTAGAGTTTACAGGAGATGTTCTCATTAATACCTTCAGGTCTAGACTTCATCTTTTAAATATGCCCACATAAAAGGAAGGAAGGTAAGGACTTCCCTGGCAGTCCAGTGGTTAAGACTCTGAGCTTCCAAAGAAAGGGGTTCAATCTCTGATCAGAGAAATAAGCTCCCACATGCCATTAGGCCTGGCCAAAAAAAAAAATTGAAAAAAAAAAAAAAAGGAAGAAGGTGAGAGTAAATTTACCGAGGGGAAATCTCAGTTCAGTTCAGTCACTCAGTCATGTCTGACTCTTTGTGACCCCATGAATTGCAGCACGCCAGGCCTTCCTGTCCATCACCAACTCCCAGAGTCCACTCAAACTCACGTCCATCGAGTCGGTGATGCCATCCAGCCATCTCATCCTCTGTCATCCCCTTTACCTCCGGCCACCAATCCCTCCTAGCATCAGAGTCTTTTCCAATGAGTTAACTCTTCACATGAGGTGGCCAAAGTACTGGAGTTTCAGCATCATTCCTTCCAAAGAATAGCCAGGACTGATCTCCTTTAGAATGGACTGGTTGGATCTCCTTGCAGTCCAAGGGACTCTCAAGAGTCTTCTCCAACACCACAGTTCAAAAGCATCAATTCTTTGGCACTCAGCTTTCTTCACAGTCCAACTCTCACATCCATACATGACTACTGGAAAAACCATAGCCTTGACTAGATGGACCTTTGTTGGCAAAGTAATGTCTCTGCTTTTGAATATGCTATCTAGGTTGGTCATAACTTTTCTTCCAAGGAGTAAGCGTCTTTTAATTTCATGGCTGCAATCATCATCTGCAGTGATTTTGGAGCCCCTCAAAACAAAGCCTGACACTATTTCCACTGTTTCCCCATCTATTTCCCATGAAGTGATGGGACCAGATGCCATGATCTTAGTTTTCTGAATGTTGAGCTTTTTAAGCCAACTTTTTCACTCTCCTCTTTTACTTTCATCAAGAGGCTTTTGAGTTCCTCTTCACTTTCTGCCATAAGGGTGGTGTCATCTGCATATCTGAGGTTATTGATATTTCTCCTGGCAATCTTGATTCCAGCTTGTGCTTCTTCCAGCCCAGCGTTTCTCACGATGTACTCTGCATAGAAATTAAATAAGCAGGGTGACAATATACAGCCTTGACATACTCCTTTTCCTATTTGGAACCAGTCTGTTGTTCCATGTCTAGTTCTAACTGTTGCTTCCCGACCTGCATATAGGTTTCTCAAGAGGCAGGTCAGAGATTTCCATCTCTTTCAGAATTTTCCACAGTTTATTGTGATCCACACAGTCAAAGGCTTTGGCATAGTCAATAAAGCAGAAATAGATGTTTTTCTGGAACTCTCTTGCTTTTTCGATGATCCAGCAGACGTTGGCAATTTGATCTCTGGTTCCTCTGCCTTTTCTAAAACCAGCTTGAACATCTGGAAGTTCACGGTTCACACACTGCTGAAGTCTGGCTTGGAGAATTTTGAGCATTACTTTACTAGCATGTGAGATGAGTGCAATTGTGTGGTAGTTTGAGCATTTTTTGGCATTGCCTTTCTTTGGGATTGGAATGAAAACTGACCTTTTCCAGTCCTGTGGCCACTGCTGAGTTTTCCAAATTTGCTGGCATATTGAGTGAAGCACTTTCACAGCATCATCTTTCAAGACTTGAAATAGCTCAACTGGAATTCTATCACCTCCACTAGCTTTGTTTGTAGTGATGCTTTCTAAGGCCCACTTGACTTCACATTCCAGGATGTCTGGCTCTAGGTGAGTGATCACACCATCATGATTAGCTTGGTCCTGAAGATCTTTTTTGTACAGTTCTTCTGTGTATTCTTGCCACCTCTGCTTAATATCTTCTGCTTCTTCCATACCATTTCTGTCCTTTATCAAACCTATCTTTGCATGAAATGTTCCCTTGGTATCTCTAATTTTCTTGAAGAGATCTCTAGTCTTTCCCATTCTGTTGTTTTCCTCTATTTCTTTGCATTGATTGCTGAGGAAGGCTTTCTTATCTCTCCTTGCTATTCAATGGAACTCTGCATTCAGATGCTTATATCTTTCCTTTTCTCCTTTGCTTTTCGCTTTCTCTTCTTTTCAAGGAAACAGGATCAGATACTGACAAATAGCTATTTGTAAGGCCTCCCCATACAGCCATTTGGCTTTTTTGCATTTCTTTTCCATGGGGATGGTCTTGATCCCTGTCTCCTGTACAATGTCACAAACCTCCATCCATAGTTCATCAGGCACTCTATGAGATCTAGTCCCTTAAATCTATTTCTCACTTCCATTGTATAATCATAAGTTAACAAACATTACTTCTGCCAGGTAATCAAAATCAACATCAAAAATGAGATGTCAGTGAAAGTGAAAGTCACTCAGTCCTGGCTGACTCTTTCGACCCCATGGACTAGGAATTCTCCAGGCCAGAATATTGGAGTGGGTAGCCATTCACTTCTTCAGCGGATCTTCCCGACCCAGGGATCGAACCATGGTCTCCTGCATTGCAGGTGGATTCTTTACCAACTGAACTATGAGGGAAAGCCCTATGTGGCTCAGCTGGTAAAGAATCCACCAGCAATGCAGGAGACCTGGGTTTGGTCCCTGGGTTGGGAAGATCCCCTGGAGAAGGGGAAAGCTACCCACTCTAGTATTCTGGTCTAGAGAATTCCATGGGGTCACAAATAGTCCAATACAACTGAGATGTCAGGTTGATAGTAAATACCCTTCAAATGTTGTGACTGTACTAGTATTTTACCTCCATGGTCTTCTCTCCGAAACCCAGAAACCCAGTCTAATTATGAGAAAAACATCAGGCACACTCCAAGAGAGGGACCTTCCCCCAAATATCTCACCAGTAATCCTCAAAACTGTCAAAGTCATCAAAGACAAGGAAAGTCTGAGAAACTGCCACAGCCAAGAGAGACCTACGGAGACATGAAGACCCAATGTAATGTCGTGTCTGGGATGGGATCTTGGACCGGAGAAAGGATATTGGGTAAAAACTAAGGAACTCTGAATAATGTATGGACTATGAGAAGTCTTTACACTATCTTTGCAATTTTCCTATACATCTAAAAGTATTGGGAAAAAAAATAACAAAGCTTATTTAAAATATTTTTTTAGGATTTCCCTGGTGGTCCAGTGGTTAGGATTCTGCCTGCCAATGCAAGGGACTCAGGTTCGATACCTGGTCTGGGAAGTTTCCACATTTCAATGTACAACTTAGCCCCTGTGCCACATAGTCAGCCCAGCTGCCTAGACCCCCAGCTTGGCAACAAGAGAGTAACCCGTGCTTGCTGCAGCTAGAAAAAGCCCACACACAGCAATGAAGACCTGGTGCAGCCAATACATAATAAACTTAAAGATATACATTTTTAATCTACCACATGTCTACACCCTCCATCTTGTTACTAAACTCCTGGTCCCCTCCCATGAGGTCAAACTCAGGTCACACCAGAATGTTCTCTGAATGACTTCACGGTTGCCCAATATTATCAGTCTTGTAACCCTCTCCTTTTATGGGCAGGCACACTCATCAACAACCTGGGAGAGATTAATGATTGTTCCATGTTGACTATAAAACGGATCTCCCAGTCCAGTAGTGACTATGGCTAAAAGGCTCACAAGAAGTAGAAAGAGCCCGTCATCATGACAGGAAAGTCTTTGTGGTTTGAAGGGATACCCTTCCCAAGCCTGGATTACTCACCTGAACTCCTGAGAGAGGTGCAGGAGAGTTTCCTTGTTAAAGATGAAGATGTCTTGCTGCTGACTTTCCCCAAATCAGGTAAGGAAGCAGGATCAGATACTGACAGGCTGTGGCTGTGGCCCTCATTCTTCAGTAGACAGATGGAACACTTTCTGTATGCTGACAATGCATTAGGGGAATAGAAACGTCCACTGATACCACTGGTGTCCAGAGAAAAGGGTTGAGCCAGGCAGTTACACAGTCAGCTGAGTGCTCAGAGTGGGTAGTCGAGGCATCGGAGGAAACCATGGGAATGAAGCCTAAGGCAGATTCGGCTGTTTGTCGAGAGGAGTGGAAGCAGATGGGGAGCGAAGTCTGTAGAGGAAATGGGTTGTATTGTTCAGTCACTCAGTACTGTCTGACTCTTTGTGAAACCCCATAAACTATAGGCTGCCAGGCTCCTCTGTCCATGGGATTCCCCAGGTGAGAATACTGGAGAGGGCTGCCATCTCCTTCTCCAGGGGATCTTCCTGACCCAGGGCTTGAGTCCTAATCTCTGTCTCCTGCACTGGCAGGTGGATTCTTACCACTGAGCCCCCAGGGAAGCGCTAGAAGAAGTAGGGCAGGGAGGGTAACTCTGTGAGATGCCTATGTTAATTAGCTTGACGGTGGTAGTCTTTTCACAATGTGACATGTAACGAACATGTACACCTTAAATATACACATTCTGTTTTTAATAGAATTTTGCTTCTTGCTTTTATAATTACTATTGATTTATTTCGGACTGTGTCAGTTCTTCTCTGCTCCATGGGCCTTCTCTAGCTGCAGTCTGAGGGCTTCTCTAGAGGCAACTTCTCTTGTGGAGCCCGGGTCCTAGGGCTTCAGTAGTTCAGTGACTCACGGCTCAGTAGTTACAGCGCACGGGCTTAGTTGCCCCACTGCCTGTGGGATCTTCCTGGGTCAGAGATTGAACCCATGTCTCCTGCGCTGGCAGGTGGATTATTTACCACTGAGCCCCCAGGGATGCCCTATTTCTGCTTTATATGAAAGAGACAATAAGCTCCCTGCTAGCAGAAACAAGTCTTATCCAGTTACTCGTATAATATAATGGAGCAATGGAGAGTTTAGTCTTGCCATGTTGAACCCACTGGTTTTGAACTGAGGGTGTTAAACGTATACATCCTTAACTTGTTAGTAATAAGTCAATAAAACAAGGTGGGAGGGCTGGGGTGAGGAATAAAACATAACTACAGCAGCCAAGAAGCAAGATAGAAGAAATGGCACTAAATTGAGATCGAAAAGACTGAACGTGGGGCTTCCCTGTTTGATCCCTGGTCAGGGAAGATTCCACATCCTGTGGTGCAAATAAGCCTGTACACCACAACCACTGAGCCAGACACAAGCCACAGCTGCTGAGGCCCATGTGCCTAGAGCCTGTGCTTCACAAGAAAAGAAGCCACTGCAATGAGAAGACTTCTCAGTAGCCCCTGCTCACTGCAACTAGAGAAAGTCTGAGTGCAACAATGAAAACACAGTGCAGGCGTTAATGATAAAATAAATAAATATTTTTTTAGAAAAAGGAAAGAATTAGCAGCAGGAAAATAAAAAAAAATTTAAAGAGTGAATGTGAAATTATTTTGTGGAAAGAGATATTTTCCAGGACTCCCCTGATGGTCCAGTGGTTAACAATCTGCCTGCCTTGCAGGGGACATGGGTTCAATCCCTGGTCCAGGAAAATCCTCCATGCTGTGGAGCAATTATGCCTGTGTGCCGCAACTACCGTGGCCTGCAGGCTCTAGAGCCAGTGCTCTGCAACGAGAGAAGTCACCCAATGAGAAGCCCGAGCATCACTAAGGAGTAGCCCCCTGCTCACCCCAACTGGAGAAAGCCCAAGTGCAGCAAGACCCAGCCAAAAATAAATGCATAAATAAATATAACTTTTCAAAAAGGAGAGATTTTCCAGGAAAGGTATCAGCATATCAGCATGGATAGTGATCAGGAATTAATTGGAAAAGAACTTGGCAAATCCTCTGAACTGAAAGGATGTGGATCATACATCTAAGAGTGGCAAGGTCATAGAGGGACTGTGATTGGGCAAGAAGCAAGACTGAAGTCATCGGAAGTGCTGTGGGAATGATGGGCCAAGGGCAATGGGAATCTGTTCAAAGGCCAAGAGCAACAGGAACATGTTCAAGGGATTTAAGCAAATAGCCGAAGCATAGAAGCAACCCAAAGGTCCGTTGACAGATGAATGGGTAAGCGTAATTTATTATCCACATATTGAGAATATTATTCAGCCTTAGAAAGCAATGGAGTTCTGACACTTGCTCCAACACGGATAAACTATGAAGACACAGTATGTATCAAGTGAAGTGAAAGTGTTAGTTGTTCAGTTGTGTCTGACTCTTCATGATCCCAGAGACTGTAGCCCTCCAGGCTTCCCTGTCCATGGGTTTCTTCAAGCAAGCACACTGGAGTCTATAGTCATTTCCTTCTCCAGGGGATCTTCTGACCCAGGGATCGAGCCTGGGTCTCCTGCATTGCAGGCAGATTTTTTATCATCTGAGCCACCAAGCTCTGCATGGTATGTATGACTCCACTCAAATGAGGTATCAGAAACAGAAAATAGAATGGTTGCCAGGGACTGGAAGGAGAAGAAAATGGGAAGTTGTTACTTAATGGGTACAGAGGTTCAGCTGTGCAAGATGGAAAAGTTCTGCAGATTGTTTGCACAACCACGTACATATACTTAACCCTAAAGAGCTGTACAGGGTTGCCTGGTGGCTCAGTGGTAAAGAGTCCGCCTGCCTATACAGGAGACATGGGTACAATCCCTGGGTCGGGAAGATCCCCTGGAGAAGGAAATGGCAACCCACTCCGGTATTCTTGCCTGGGAAATCCCAAGGACAGAGGAGCCTGGAGGGCTATAGTCCATGGGGTTGCAAAAAGAGTTGGATATAACTGAATGACTAAACAACTCAACTGTACATTTAAAGATGGTTAAGATGGTACCTTTTATGATCTGTATACATTATAAGAATTTTTATAAGTCAAATTAAAATGATTGATCACATTTTTCCTTTCTTTATCTAGGAACAAACTGGTTGATTGAAACTGTCTGCTTGATTTACTCCAAGGGGGATCCCAAGTGGGTCCAATCTGAGCCCATTTGGGACCGCTCCCCCTGGGTAGAGAGTAAGCCTGGGTATGAATTACTAAAGGAGAAGGAAGGCCCACGTCTCATCAGTTCTCACCTGCCCATCCAACTCTTCCCCAAGTCTTTCTTCAAATCCAAGGCCAAGGTCAGTGTACAGCAGTCAAGACAGTCTTCATCAGAGCTTCCCTGGTGGGCCAGTGGTGCTCTGTTGCTTAAGTCATGTCTGACTCTTTGTAACCCCATGGACCGTAACCCACCAGGCTCCGCTGTCCGTGAGATTCTCTAGGCAAGAATACTGGAGTGGGTTGCCATGCCCTACTCCAGGGGATCTTCCCAATCCAGGGATTAAACCCACATCTCTGGCATCTCTTGCACTGACAGGAAGATTCTTTAGTCTATAGTATCCCAGAGGGAAAGAACAATGCTTTCCTCTTACGAAGATCATGGCATCCGGTCCCATCACTTCATGGGAAATAGATGGGGATACAGTAGAAACAGTGTCAGACTTTATTTTGGGGGGCTCCAAAATCACTGCAGATGGTGATTGCAGCCATGAAATTAAAACATGCTTACTCCTTGGAAGAAAAGTTATGACCAACCTAGATAGTATATTCAAAAGCAGAGACATTACTTTGCTGACTAAGGTCCGTCTAGTCAAGGCTATGGTTTTTCCTGTGGTCATGTATGGATGTGAGAGTTGGACTGGGAAGAAGGCTGAGCTCGAAGAATTGATGCGTTTGAACTGTGATGTTGGAGAAGACTCTTGAGAGTCCCTTGGACTGCAAGGAGATCCAACCAGTCCATTCTGAAGGAGATCAACCCTGGGATTTCTTTGGAAGGAATGATGCTAAAGCTGAAACTCCAGTACTTTGACCACCTCATGCGAAGAGTTGACTCATTGGAAAAGACTCTGATGCTGGGAGGGATTGGGGGCAGGACGAGAAGGGAACGACCGAGGATGAGATGGCAGGATGGCATCACGGACTCGACGGACGTGAGTCTGAGTGAACTCTGGGAGACGGTGATGGACAGGGAGGCCTGGCGTGCTGTGATTCATGGGGTCGCAAAGAGTCGGACACGACTGAGCAACTGAAATGAACTGAACTGAACTGAATTGGTCCAGTGACTAGTTCACTGGAATTTTAAAATACACATTTGATTAATGAATATAATAACTAGTTTATTAAAATAATCCATGATATTCAAAGGGCACTTTCTAGGAACTGTTTTTTTTTCCATTTTTATAACGATTAAGAAGGTTAGAAAATGACTATTGATTTTTCATGATCCAATTTTTCTCTTTAAGATGATCTACCTCATCAGAAATCCCAGAGATGTTTTTGTGTCTGGTTATTTTTTCTGGAGGAGTGCAAAATTTGTTAAGAGACCACAGTCACTGGAACAATACTTTGAATGGTTTGTCAAAGGAAATGGTGAGTGAATATAAAATATGAAAGCTCGGAGTTGTCAGAGTCCTTCATCAGACCTCTTTTTATTTTTTTACCCAACTTGATGTCTCTACATCTAACCAATGCATGGATATAGGGTTCCATCAGACACAACTGTAGTGACTTAGCACGCATTCACTCAGGACCTCTATTTTTTTGAATTAATTATTCATTTATCTGGCTGCACCAGGTCTTAGATGTGGAAGGTGAATTCTTCCATCTTAGTTGTGGCCTGGGGGTTTTTTCATTGCAGCATGGGGGATCTAGTTCCCTGACCAGAGATAGAACCCTGACCCCCTGAATTGGAGCACAGAGTCTTAGCCACTGTACCACCAGGGAAACCTCTCTGTACTTTTAATTATGCAGAGCTTCTAGGCATTCTCAGATACTTGAAACGTTGCAGTTTTCCCCAAAACTATGTGATGAGTCTAGTACCTCACCTGTGATACGTCTCCCGGTTTCAGAACTGTTTCTTTAACAGCCCATGGACATCTTCACTGGAGAGGGCCATTGTTGTTTAGTTGTTCAGTCGTGTCTGATCCTTTTCATCAACTATACAAAACAGCATCTCTCCCATCTCTATAGTTTCATCTTCCCCCCACCCCTTAGTACTCATCACCAGTGAGTATGTATTCTATTTATTTGTTTCTGCCACGTCTCTCCACTAAGATGCAACGTCTTTGAGTTTTTCATTGTTGACTCCAGGCCCTAGAACGGTGCTTGCCACTTGTGTGTACATGCTCAGTCGATCAGTCATCTCTGACTCGTTGCAACTGCCTGGACTGTAGCCCGCCAGGCTCCTCTGTCCAGGGAATTGTCCAAGAATATCAGAGTGGGTTACTGTTCCCTCCTCCAGGGGATTTTCCTGACCCAGGGATCAAACCCACATCTCTAGCCCTCTTGCATTGGCAGGCAGATTCTTTACCACTGCTGCCACCTGGGAAGCCCCATTATCATCAGTGTGAGATGACAAATAAATATCAAATGCAACATGAAACAAAGCAAAGAGATCTTAGTAATGTCATTAAGAGATCTATTAATGTCACTCTTTGATGCTCACAGAGGGCATCCTACCATCAGTGGACATTCACTATGCTGCCTGTCCGCCAACATTCTGCCATAACTCGACATTTTTTCTGCTTCTTGGGCAGCTGGGGACACACTGGTCACCAAGACAGTTGATGGTGCTGCTGTCAACACGGGAGAATCTAGTGGTGTCCTTGGTCTATGGGAGTAACGCTACAGACTCTCTATTGTCCTCATCTGCATGCTCTTCAGCCCTTCCAGGCTATGAGGCAATCATCACTTCTATATTGAACAGTTCAGGTTCCCTCACTCTTTTTTTTTTTTTTGCTCTCCACACTGAAGTCCAATCTTCAAACACTGGAAGTCATAGTTTTTATTGAGCTGATCCTGAGTGAACTCTTCAGCCCTCTCTCCTGATTTGCTTCAGGCTACTCTTTCAGAAAAAGAGCAATAAGACTTCCCTGGTGGTCCAGTGGTTCAGAATCTGCCTGCCAAAACAGGCGACATGGGTTCGATCTCTGGTCTCGGAAAATCCCACAAGCCATGGGGCAACGAGGTGGGTGCACTGCAACTCCTGAAGCCAGTATTCCCTTCCTGATTTGGTCTACAAACAATCATAATTCCAACAGCAACGATGAAGGGAAGATGATGGGGAGAGGGGGAAACAAGTGTTGTGAGAATGTACTTAACAAGCAAAAATATCTAAATGCCGAACAGATAAGAGACCAAAAAAAGAAAAAGAAAAAAAAGCCACTTCTCAGACCACCTGGTTCACTGGACACCATCTCCTCACAGACCCTTGAAAACTGTATACAAAACCTGCTGCAAAGACATTAGGCTTGTTAAAGGGCAAATGCATGGTGTTGGATACCGGTTATAGCAAGCGTAGATGTGCCCGGCATTGTGCTAGCAATTATGCTCACAGAGTGAACACAGTGTATGGATCCCTGCTTCCATTCCATGTGTCTTCTACTCACTCTTTCTGCCTCCCCTCCGTGCAGTGGTATTTGGATCGTGGTTCGACCACATTCGGGGCTGGATGTCCATGAGAGACAAGGAGAACTTCCTGATACTGAGTTATGAAGAGATGAAATGGGTAACTATTGCTCTTAGAGTCAGCACCCTCTCTCTCACCACCATCTGCACTCCCCCCACCTTCCCTCCATTCCCCTGGGTCTCCCTTTCACTTTCTCAAAGTTTAGCCTATAGTCAATAGGAGTGAGAATAGCAACCTGGTCTTCATGGCCTCGTTTCTGGTTGACACTTCAAAGCTCCATACTCTCTTTCTTCACATGTTTTTCTTTGTTTCACCATAAGGTGAGGGGCTTTTTTACAAAAGAATTTTCTTTATGTATTGGCTGTGCTGGGTCTTCATGGCTGTCCTCAGGCTTTCTCTAGCTATGGTGAGCCAGGGGTACTCTTGTTGCAGTGCCGGGATTCTAGAGCACAGGCTCAAAATTTATGCCACATGAGCTGAGTTGCTCCGAGGCAGGTGGGATCTTCCCAGACCAGGGATTGAACCCGTGTTTCCTGAACTGACAGGCAGAATCTTTAACAATGAGCTACCAGGGGAGCCCCTTTGTTTTGTTTTTGTTAGGATTTTTGTTCTGTTCTGTCCATGTTGTTCTTGTTGTTGTTATTTTTACAGGTGTGTGATTTCTTTTATTTAATTAATTTATTTTAATTGGAAGCTAATTATCTTACAATATTGTAGTGATTTTTGCCATACATTGACATGAATCAGCCATGGGTGTACACGTGTTCTGCATCCTGAACCCCCCTCCCACCTCCTTCCCCATCCCATCCCTCAGGGTCATCCCAGTGCACCAACCCTGAGCACCCTGTTTCATGCATTGAACCTGGACTGGTGACCTATTTCACAAATGGTAATATATATGTTTCAATGCTATTCTCTCAAATCATCCCACCCGGGTCTTCTCCCACAGAGTCTAAAAGTCTGTTCTTTACATCTGTGTCTCTTGCTGTCTCACATATAGGGTCATCGTTACCATCTTTCTAAATTCCATATATGTGCATTAATATACTGCATTGGTGTTTCTCTTTCTGACTATTTCACTCTGTATAATAGGCTCCAGTTTCATCCACCTCATTAGAACTGATTCAAATGCATTCTTTTTAATAGCTGAGTAATATTCCATTGTGTATATGTACCACAGCTTTCATATCCATTCACCTGCCAGTCAACATCTAGGTTGCTTCCATGTCTTAGCTATTGTAAACAGTGCTGTGATGAACATTAGGGTACATGTGTCTTTTTCAATTCTGGTTTCCTTGGTGTGTATGCCCAGCAGTGGGATTGCTGGGTCATATGCAAGTTCTATTTCCAGTTTTTTAAGGAATCTCCATAGTGGCTGTACTGGTTTGCATTCCCACCAACAGTGTAAGAGTGTTCCCTGTAGGGAACAAGGTATAAGGAAGGTTGAGAAGTGCTTGCAAACGAGACTCTCAACCAGGGCTGAACATTCTTGCAAACGAGATGTTCAGCTAAGAATGCTCTGTTTGTTCCCATGGGAAAAGAACATTTCTTGCACACAAGGATGTTTCTCTGATTCCTCAAAAGGAACAGACCCAGGGACAAAATGGATTCTAAGCTGATAAGGAAGTTCCCCAAAACAAAATCTTAGCTGCAGAAAATAAGTCAAGGTAAAGGTTATCTCGCCCTGCACCTGCACACTGTATAGTCTCTGAATCATAGTGCTTGGCAACTTGCTCTGTAGGTTGTTGTGCAAGGGATATAAAATAAAGCAGCTGTAAGAAGCAAGTGTTAAAATATAAAGATTCAAACCACTCTGCAGTGTTGGTGTTTCATTCCGTCGCCAGCAGTTCCCTTTTCTCCACACCCTCTCCAGAATTTATTGTTTGTAGACTTTTTGATCCCAGCCTTCTGACTAGCGTGAGATGGTACCTCAATGTAGTTTTAATTTGCATTTCTCTGATAATGAGTGATATTGAGCATCTTTTTTAGGTGTTTGTTAGCCATCTGTATGTCTTCTTTGGAGAAATGTCTGTTTAGTTCTTTGGCCCACTTTTTGATTTGGTCATATATTTTTCTGGAATTGAGCTGCATGAGCTGCTTGTCTATTTTTGAGATGAATTCTTTGGCAGTTGCTTCATTTGGTATTAGTTTCTCTCATTCTGAAGGCTGTCTTTTCACATTGCTTATAGTTTCCTTTGTTGTGCAAAAGCTTTTAAGTTTAATTAGGTCCCATTTGTTTATTTTTGCTTTTATTTCCATTACTCTGGGAGGTGGGTCATAGAGGATCCTGCTGTGATTTATGTCAGAAAGTGCTTTGCCTATGTTTTCCTCTAGCAGTTTTACAGTTTCTGGTCTTCCATTTAAATCTTTGATCCATTTTTAGTTTATTTTTGTGTATGGTGTTAGAAAGAGTTCTAGTTTCATTCTTTTATAAGTGGTCGACCAGTTATCCCAGCATCAGTTGTTAAAGAGATTGTCTTTTCTCCATTGTATATTCTTGCTTTCTTTGTCAAAAATAAGGTGTCCACAGGTATGTGGATTTATCTTTGGGCTTTCCATTTTGTTCCATGGATCTATATTTCTGTCTTTGTGCCAGTACCATACTGTCTTGATGATGGTAGCTTTGTAAGTATAGTCTGAAGTCAGGCAGGTTGATTCCTTCAGTTCCATTCTTCTTTCTCAAGATTGCTTTGGCTATTCAAGGTTTTTTGTATTTCCATACAAATTGTGAAATTATTTGTTCTAGTTCTCTGAAAAATACCATTGGTAGCTTCATAGGGAGTACATTGAATCTATAGATAGCTTTGGGTAGTATACTCATTTTCACTGTATTGATTCCTCTGATCCATGAACATGGTATATTTCTCCATCTATTTGTGTCATCTTTGATTTCTTTCATCAGTGTCTTCTAGTTTTCTATATATAGGTCTTTTGTTTCTTTAGGTAGCTTTATTCCTAAGTATTTTATCCTTTTCATCACAATGGTGAATGGAATTATTTCCTTAATTTCTCTTTCTTTATTCTCATTGGTAGTGTATAGGAATGCAAGGGATTTCTGTGCAACTTTATCCTGCAATTTTACTATATTCATTGATTAGCTCTAGTAATTTTCTGGTGGAGTCTTTAGGGTTTTCTATGTAGAGGATCATGTCATCTGCAAACTGTGAAAGTTTTACTTCTTCTTTTCCAATCTGGATTCCTTTTATTTCTCTTTCTTTTCTGATTGCTGTGGCTAAAACTTCCAAAACTATGTTGAATAGTAGTGGTGAGAGTGAGCACCCTTGTCTTGTTCCTGACTTATGGGAAATGCTTTCAATTTTTCACCAGTGAGGATAATGTTTGCTGTGGGTTTATCATATATGGCTTTTATTATGTTGAGGTATGTTCCTTCTATGCCTGCTTCCTGGAGGGTTTTATCATAAATGGATGTTGAATTTTGTCAAAGGTTTTCTCTTCATCTATTGAGATAATCATATGGCTTTTATCCTTCAAATTGTTAATGTGGTGTATCACATTGATTTGCCAATATTGAGGAATCCTTGCATCCCTGGGATAAAGCCCACTTGGTCATGATGTATGATCTTTTTAATATGTTGTTGGATCCTGTTGGCTGGAATTTTGTTAAGGATTTTTGCATCTATGTTCATCAGTGATATTGGCCTGTAGTTCTTTTTTTGTGGCAACTTTGTCTGGTTTTGGTATTAAAGTGATGGTCCCCTCATAGAATGAGATTGGCAGTTTATCTTCCTCTGCAATTTTCTGGAAGAAATTGAGTATGATGGGTGTTAGCTCTTCTCTAAATCTTTGGTAGAATTCACCTGTGAAGCCGTCTGGTCCTGGGCTTTGTTTGTTGGAAGATTTTTGATTACAGTTTCAATTTCTTTCCTTGTGATGTGTCTGTTAAGATTTTCTATTTCTTCCTGGTTCAGTTTCAGAAGGTTATACTTTTCTAAGAATTCATCCATTTCTTCCAAGTATTCCATTTTATTGGCATTTAGTTGCTGATAGTACTCTCTTATGATCCTTTGTATTTCTGTGTTGTCTGTTGTGATCTCTCTATTTTCATTTCTAATTTTGTTGATTTGATTCTTCTCCATTTTTTTCTTGATGAGTCTGGCTAATGATTTGGCTATTATATTTATCTTCTCAAAGAACCAGGTTTTAGTTTTATTGATTTTTGCTATAGTCTCCTAGGTTTCTTTTTCATTTATTTCTGCTCTAATTTTTATGATTTCTTTCCTTCTACTAACCCTGGGGTTCTTCATTTCTTCTTTTTCTAGTTGCTTTAGGTGTAAAGTTGGGTTATTTATTTGATTTTTCTCTTGTTTCTTGCAGTAAGCTTGTATTGCTATGAACCATCCCCTTAGCACTGCTTATACTGAATCCCATAGGTTCTGGGTTGTTGTGTTTTCATTTTCATTCATTTATATGCATATTTTGATTTCTTTTTTTATTTCTTCTGTGTTTTGTTAGTTATTCAGAAGTGTGTTGTTTAGCCTCCATATGTCTGTATTTTTAGTAGTTTCTTTTCCTGTAGTTGATGTCTAATCTTAATACATCGTGATCAGAAAATATGTTTGAAATGATTTCAATGTTTTTGACTTTACCAAGGCTAGATTTATGGCCAGGATGTGATCTATCCTCGAGAATGTTCCGTGTGCACTTGAGGTAAAGGTGAAATTCATTATTTTGGGGTGAAATGTCCTAGATTTCAATTAGGTCTAACTGGTCTATTGTATCATTTAAAGTTTGTGTTTATAAACCTTTTCTGTGTTTTCTGTCTAGAGAAGATCCTTTAACATTTATTGAAGAGCTGGTTTGGTGGTGCTGAATTCTCTCAGCTTTTGCTTATCTGTAAAGCTTTTGATTTCTCCTTCATATTTGAATGAGATCCTTGCTGGGTATAGTATTCTGGGTTGTAGGTTTTTCTCTTTCATCACTTTAAGCATGTCCTGCCAGTGCCTTCTGGCCTGAAGAATTTCTATTGAAAGATCAGCTGTTATCCTTATGGGAATCCCCTTGTGTGCCACTTGTTGCTTTACTCTTGCTGCTTTTAATATTTGCTCTTTGGGTTTGATCTTTGTTAATTTGATTAATATGTGTCTTGGGGTGTTTCACCTTGATTTTATCCTGTTTGGGACCCTCTGGGTTTCTTGGACTTGGGTGGCTATTTCCTTCCCTGTTTTAGGGAAGTTTTCAACTATTATCTCCTCAAGTATTTTCTCATGGCCTTTCTTTTGGTCTTCTTCTTCTGGGACTCCTATGATTTGAATGTTGGGGTGTTTAACATTGTCCCAGAGGCCTCCGAGGTTGTCCTCATTTCTTTTAATTCGTTGTTCTTTTTTCCTCTCTGCTTCATTTATTTCCACCATTCTATCTCCCATGTCACCTATCCAATCTTCTGTCTTAGTTACTCTACTGTTGGTTCCATCCAAAGTGCTTTTGATCTCAGTTATTGCATTATTCATTATTGACTGACTCTTTTTCATTTCTTCTAGGTCCCTGTTAAACATTTCTTGCATCTTCTCAATCCTTGTCTCTATTCTATTTATCTGTAACTGCATTTTGTTTTCAAGATTTTGGATCATCTTTACTATCATTATTCTGAATTCCTTTTCAGGTAGACTCCCTATCTCTTCCTCTTTTGTTTGGTTTAGTGGGCATTTATCATGTTCTTTACCTGCTGAATATTGCTCTGCCCTTTCATTTTGTTTAGATTGCTCTGTTTGGGGTGGACTTTCTGTATTCTGGAAGTTTGTGGTTCCCCTTTACTGTGGAGGTTGCTCCCTGTGGGTGGGGTTAGACTAGTGGCTTGTCAAGGTTTCCTGGTTAGGGAAGCTTGCATCAGTGTTCTGGTGGGTAGAGCTGGATCTCTTCTCTCTGGAGTGCAATGAAGCATCCAGTAGTGAGTTTGAAGGTGTCTATGATAGGTTTTGGAGAAGGCAATGGCACCCCACTCCAGTACTCTTGCCTGGCAAATCCCATGGACGGAGGAGCCTGGTGGGCTTCCGTCTATGGGGTCACACAGAGTCGGACACGACTGAAGTGACTTAGCAGCAGCAGCATGATAGGTTTGATATGACTTTGGGCAGTCTCTACTTTAATGCTCAGGGCTATGTTCCTGCGTTGCTGGAGAATTAGCATGGTATGTCTTGCTCTAGAACTTGTTGGCTGTTGGGTGGAACTTGGTTTCAGTGTAAAGATGGAGGGTTTTGGATCAGCTCTTGTCGATTAATATTCCCTGGAGTTAGGAGTTCTCTGGTGTTCTCAAGTTTTGGATTTAAGCCTCCTGACTCTGGCTTTCAGTCTCATTCTTTGAGTAGCCTCAAGATTTCTCCATCCATACAGCACTGATGATAAAACATGTACGTTAATGGTGAAAAGATTCTCTACAGTGAGGGACAGCCAGAGAAAGTCACAGAGTTACATAAAGAAGAGAAGAGGGAGGAGGGAGATAGAGGTAACCAAGAGGAGAAGAGGGACAGTCAAAAGGAGGGAGACCAGTCTAGCCAGTAATCAGTTCCCTAAGTGTTCTCTACAGCCTGGAACACCCAGAGAGATTCACAGAGTTAAGTAGAGAAGAGAAGGGGGAGGGGGGAGATATAGGTGACCTGGGGGAGAAAAGGGAGAGTCTACAGGGGAGAGAGCAATCAAGCCAGTAATCACATCCCTAAGTAAAAATAAGTACTGAAGATTAGATTCTTAATGGTACAAAATTGATAACATATACCAATAAGCAAAGAGTAAAACATCTAAAGGTTAAACTCTCAAAAATATAAAACAATATCAATCACAAAAATTATAATATATATATATGAAATTTGCTTTAAAAATAGGGTCTTTTTTGCAAGGTAATAGTAGGTTATAAAAATGAAAATTAAAGGAGTAATAAAGAAGTTAAAAATAAAAAAACTAAATAATGATAATAGTAAAAATATATCTAGGAATTTCTCTGGAGCTGTTGAGGACAGCATGGGGTCAGTTCAGTTGCAGATAGTTCCTTGTTCCAGCTTATACTTCTTCTCAAGGTCTATGCTGCTGCTAAGTCACTTCAGTCATGTCCGACTCTGTGCGACCCCATAGACGGCAGCCCACCAGGCTCCCCCGTCCCTGGGATTCTCCAGGCAAGAACACTGGAGTGGGTTGCCATTTCCTTCTCCAATGCATGAAAGTGAAAAGTCAAAAGTGAAGTCACTCAGTCGTGTCCAACCCTCAGCGACCCCTTGGACTAAAGCCTACCAGGCTCCTCTGTCCATGTGATTTTCCAGGCAGGAGTATGGAGTGGGCTGCCATTGCCTTCTCCTCTCAAGGTCTATAGGCCCCTTCCAATGTTTGCTGCTGCTGCTGCTAAGTCGCTTCAGTTGTGTCCAACTCTGTGCAACCCCATAGACGGCAGCCTACCAGGCTCCCCCATCCCTGGGATTCTCCAGGCAAGAATACTGGAGTGGGTTGCCATTTCCTTCTCCAATGCATGAAAGTGAAAAGTCAAAGTGGAGTCGCTCAGTCGTGTTCGACTCTTAGCGACCCCATGTGCCGGGGTCCAGCCCTCGCAGGATCCAGGGGAACCTGAAGGAAAAACGGCGTCGGCGGATGATTTAGAGAGAGATAAGGAAAGAATATTGTAGATAAGAAAATAGAGGAGACAAAGCCTTGGTTTACATAGAAAGCCAATAAAACTTCGAGACAAGTTTGCCCTGTTCACGGAGGCCACAGGTGCCTTCCTGGTCTCCTGAGGGAGTGAAGACGCAGAACGTCTTCCCATTCAGGTCTTAGAAACCCGGGCAAATAAGTGAACGCAGGGAGCCTCCATGCTCCAAGGGATCAGCCTGAAAAAAAAAAAAAAGGAAGGGAGAGAGAGAGAGGGAGGAAATGATTGACACGAGGAGACCAAGCTACTTCAGTAAGCAAGGCCCAATAGCTTTATTTTTTAAAGGTACTTTTATACCTTGTCTTATACATAGAGGGAAATGAAAGATGCAAATCATACAGAGTCAGCCCAAACATTACATCTGTTTTGTCTTTATCAAAACCGGGATTTTTTCTGCAAACCTTTCCCATAAACAATATTGTGTACATTATCTTCTGTCCTTGGAGGCCTGTGAACATTTTATGACCCTCTTTTGATAAAGGCTTCTCAACCAGAAAACTTATTTTCCCTCGAAATGTTTTTTCTTATAGTTCTAATCTATGTCAGCCTCAAAAAGTATTAAACAAGTTACATTTCTCACAGAGCAAAGATGCAGTGAGTTACAAGAAAGAACCAATTAGCTCAAAAGTCTGATGTGGTTAATTTCAAGGCTACACTTGTTTTTCTTACTTTCCAACTATGTTGACTAATGCACTCCCAGGTGCAGAATGGATAAGAGATATGGGAACTTAGTAACAAGCATTTGGCCAAATAATGGAATCCTACATTAACACTACTCTAATAACCTTTAACTCTTTGAAAGGCTCTATGTTTTAGGCTTTCCATGCCTCTCACAGTTGGGAGGATGTAAATAATCATATGCGTAGCTGCAAGGGTCTGAATATACTTGCAGAGCAAGCTATAATGCTAACAGAGGGGGTTTGATTTGAAATATTTTCATGTCCAGGAGACTTATTAGCTATAGCCCTAAGTTAATTTTTTCCAGAGAAAGATGATCAGGTTTAGCCCCCTGTTAATGTCAGAGGAGCTGGTGAAAGTCATGAAGTAGTAAAACAGACAGATTCTGGTTTAGGGGTAGATGCTCGAGAAAGCCTAGGGAGCCCGTTGAGTTCTGAAGCCTTGCTTAACAGTTCTCTTCCACATGACCTTGTCATGGGTGGGATCTCCCGTGGTGGCCCCTGGCACCCATGGACTGCAGCCTACCAGGCTCCTCCGTCCATGGGATTTTCCAGGAAAGAGTACTGGAGTGGGGTGCCATTGTCTTCTCTATTCCAATGCTTAGTCAATGCTAAGTCAATGCTAACTACAGAGTTTTAATTTGTTGCACCTGTCACTTCCAGAGCAGCTCCCTCTTTGCTTATTTTTGCTTCCTCTGTTTGCAAGTTTCTTCACTGTCTAATTTCCACCCTGACACAAGAGGGCGAAGGTGATCACTTATTTAGGCTCACTTGTTCAGTTGTGCTGTAGGGTGGGAGGAATACTGCAAACAATTTTCACTGGCATGTGTGGGGAGTGCTCCCAGTGTATGGACCACACTGGGTTTGCCTCAGCTCAGTCCCTTGTGGATCAGCTGGTAAGGAATCTGCCTGCAACGTGGGAGACGTGGGTTCAATCCCTGGGTTGGAAAGATCCCCTGGAGAAGGGAAAGGCTACCCACTCCAGTATTCTGGCCTGGAGAATTCCATGGACTGTATAATCCATCGGGTCACAAAGAGTCAGACACAACTGAGCTACTTTCACTTTCACTTTCATGGCCCCTATGCTTTCCCGCTCTACACTGCTCAGGCTCCAGGTTGCTCTGAAGGGGAACTGTCCAAAGCAGGCCCTGGGTTGCGTGCCCTTCCCAGGTCTAAACTGCTCAGGTTCAGGTTCTTGAGTACTCCACAAAGGCAGAGACTTGGTTGGGCCTGCATTTTGTGACCTTCCCAGGTCCGAGGAGCTCAGACGACCAGGTGCTTTTCGAGCGCACTCTCCCGGGTGTGCAGTGCATTTTATCACCTCCCTGGTCCCAGCCGCTCAGTTTCCTGGGTGTGCCGCAAAAGAGCCATCTCAGGTGTGCCCTGTGTCTCCTCTGGGGGGCTGATCTCAGGCTGCGACCCTCCTGGCAGATGTCAACCATCCAGGATCCCAGGAAGACTTAGTTAGCAACTGGGAGCCTGCTCACAGTTTGGTATAGGATGCCGTCTCTGGGGCCAAGATTTCCCCCTGTCTTCCAGCTCTGGCTGTCGCCCACCTGTCTCTCTGCCTCTGGCATGGAGATGGGCCAGTCTGCAGCCAGCTAGCTCTCCTATTGTATTCACTCAATTCTTTGTTCTGGGAGCCGACCAGGCTGTGACTTAGGTTAGAGCTTTTTGAGGGAAAGTTCTCTCTCTCTCTCTTTTTTTCCTCTCTCTCTGGCTATCCCACAGTTTGGGTTGCTATCTCATGTTAGCTCCTTCAGATTGTCCTCTGGACATTCAGGCCCGGTCCTTACCCTAAGCATGCGTCCTGCGCCTCCCCCACTTGCTGGTGCCAGACGCGAGCTTCTAGGCTATTTCTCTGCTGGGAGTTGTGCTTAAGGCACATTATCTGTGGGCTTTTTTTTTTGTTCCCCCTCCTGGTTATGTTGCCCTCTGAGATTCCAAAACTCCCCACAGACCCGCTGGTGAGAGGGTTTCCTGGTGTTTGGGAACTTCTCCTTCACAATTCCCTCCCTGGGACAGGTCTCTGTCCCTAACAATTTTGTCTCTCTTTTTGTCTTTTATATTTTGTCCTACCTCCTTTTGAAGAGAATGGGCTGCCTTTCTGGGTGACTGGAGTATTCTGCCAGAGTTCGGAAGGTGTTTTGTAGAAGTTGCTCAGCATTCAAATGATTTTTTGATGGATTTGTGGGGGAGAAAGTGGTCTCCTCATCCTATTCCTCCACCATCTTAGGACTACCCCAAGTGTGTGATTACTTGTTAGACCATACTGAAGGCTCATGGAATAAAGAAAACCTTTAAAGCATTATACCTCTAAGAGGAAAGTCTGATTTAAAGCAAAGCCGTTCTGGTTATAAAATCCTTTTTCTTATCATAATCTCCCAAGATCATATGTGAAGTATTGAGATAATAAATAAGAAGATATGGTAAAGCTCTCTTGTTTTGTTCAAATGTTAGTTGTGAAAAACAGCATTATTGGGGCACATAACCAAGGCTTGAAATCAACTCCTTAAATTTTTGTCAATTTCTCCCTGAAACTCTCTTCCCTAACCCTGACTATAACTCCAGAAGCCCTTCTTAAGTCTCTTTAACAAACCCAGCACTTTAGTGTTTCAATGTGTCCTGAATTGAACTGTACTGGGAACTCCATCATGGTCTTTTGATCTATTTTTTTCAACCTTTCTCTAAGTCATTTTTAAATTTTTCAAGTTTTATTGACATATAGTTGCTTTACAGGGTGTATAGCTTCTAGCGTAAAGTGAATCAGCTATACCTATGCATGAACCCCCCCCTTTTTTTTTTAATTATTTCCTTCCCATTTAAGTCACCACAGAGCTTGACTGGAGTCCTCTGTGCACACAGTAGGTCCTCATAGGTTACCTGTTCTTTACTTAGTAGCGACAGTGTCTATGCGTCAATGTCAATCGCCGGTTCACCCACTCTGGACTCCCCCAACTCTATCCCTACTCACGTCTCTACATTTCTTTCCTCTTTTCCTCTCCCCTCTCCCCCTCCTCTCTCTGCTGTCTCCTCCCCCTCATCTTCTTTTCTGTGTTCTTGCTCTTTCACATAATCTCTCAGATTTTCTCTTCTTCTAGGACACGAGGAGCACTGTGGAGAAGATCTGCCAATTCCTGGGCAAGAAACTAGAACCAGAAGAACTGAACTCAGTCCTCCAGAACAGTTCTTTCCAGGCCATGAAAGAAAACAATATGTCCAATTATTCCCTCCTGAAGGGTCAGTATTTCGAGGAGAATGGCCAACTTTTGAGAAAAGGTAAAGAAAACATTCTGCCTTCAAAATGGATCAGAATATGTAGAGATTATTCTTGGCTTATAATAGGACACTAACCATTGGGAGTAGGGAATGTTTGAATTTATCAATTTAAATTGCTCATCAGTTGAGATTATCTCTTGTGAGCCCTTATCAGGGCATCTCTTTTTAGAGTACTGATGTGGGCTGCAGGTGCTTGAGAAAGTTATTTATTTTAAGATTAATTTGTTTTGGTGTGGACCATTTTGAAGTGTTTATTGAACTTATTATAATATTGTCTCTGTTTTATGTCTTGGTTATTTGGCTGCAAAACAAATAATGGCATGACCAAATAAATAATAAACAATTAAAAAAAAAACAGAGAAGAGTAGTTAGACATCTAATACAATAATGCAGGTGAGAAATGATGTTGGCTTGGATGGAGGTGGTAGAAATAGAAGTTGTGAAAAGTGACTAGACACTGTTTATTACAGACCCCATGGACATCTCTCCATCAGATTCTCCAGGCAAGAATAATCGAGTGGGTTGCCATGCCCTCCTCCAGGGGATCCTCCCAACCCAGGGACTGAACCTGGGTCTCCTGCATCGCAGGCAGATTCTTTACTGTTTGAGCCACCAGGAAGATCTGTTATAGAAAATAAAGCAGTATTATTGGTGATGAATTTCATTCAAGATGAGAGAAGAGAAGGCAGGAAATTGTTCCAAGCAGGCCAATGTGTAAATGAGTATGACCATTAGGCATATGAAAACAACAAACCATTAGTCTTTCTGCTGTATTAAGTGGAGTTTCCATGTCAAACAGACAGAAGGAAATAGATCGAGGGCTTCCCTGATGGTTTAGTGGTTAAGAATCTGCCTGACAAAGCAGGGGACACAGGTTCGATTAGTTGCCCATTGGCTATGGGCTACTAAGCCCATGCACCACACCTGCTGAGGCCAAGCTCTAGAGCACATGCTTGGCAACAAGAGAAGCCCGTGCGCTGCAACTAGAGAGTGGCCCGTGCTCGCTGCAACTGGGGAAAGCCAATGCACAGCAACAAAGACTCAGCACAGCCACAAATACATAAATTTTAAAAAATATATAAAATAAACCATGTAAGAATGTGTTGTGTACTACTTAATAGCAATACATTAAAATAAATAGATCTAGAAGACATGTATTGGAGTCTTGAGACCTACCCCTAGATCTGACGTGAGTCTCTATTTTGTGTTTGTCAGGCGTGACTGGGGACTGGAAAAATTACTTCACGGTGGCCCAAGCTGAAACCTTTGATAAACTATTCCAGGAGAAGATGGCAGACCTTCCTCAAGATCTGTTCCTGTGGAAATAATAATCAAAAACGTCTGGATCTTATACGGACAATGATAATTGCTCTCCTGTCTTCATATATGTGAAGGACTGGGAGTAACTGCATAAAACCTATTATTTCATCCTGGTGCTTCAATTGATCCAATGTCTGCATCTCTGAGGACCTGACTATTAAAATTATCAGGGTATGCCTATTTCGCTTCTCGGTATCCCAGCTTTCAAAAATTGTTTATAGTGTTTCATTTCATTCATACAGAGTGGTCAAGAAAGCACACAAGAAGCATTGTTGCTGTTCAGTCACTAAGCTGTGTCCGACACTTTGTGACCCCATGAACGACAGCACGCCAGGGTCCTCTGTCACCGGCTATCTGCGCGTTGGCTCAAATGCATGTCCATTGAGTCTGTGATGCAATCTAACCATCGCATCCTCTGATGCCCCTTTCTCCTTTTGCCCTAATCTTTCCCAGCAGCAGAGTCTTTTCCAATGATCGGCTCTTCACATCAGGTGATCAAAGTATTGGAACTTCAACTTCAGCATCAGTCCTTCCAATGAGTATTCAGGGTTGATTTCCTTAGGATTGACTGGATTGATCTTCTGTCCCAAGGGACTCCCAAGAGTCTTCTGCAGCACAGAAGCACCACAATTTGAAAACATCAATTCTTTGGGGCTCAGCCTTCTTTATGGTCCAACTCTCACATCCGTAGAGTCAAAACTATGGTGTTTCTAGTAGTCCTATATGGATATGGAAGAGAAGCCCTGGATGGTCTTAATTTTAGCTGACTGAAGCCCACCAGGAAATGTTATCAACCTAGATGTTTCTTGAATTACTTCTGGAGTCAATATTTCAGAAGCGGGCATTCTTCTTTTTGCTTGTTATGTGAATGTGGGAAGCCTTAAATCCTAGAGTCCTCCACTGGGTAATAGAAGGTGGGACCCATAAAATAACAATTGCTATTATAGATTTTCAATGTGGCCAAAAAGAGAATTCTCTCAGCCCAACCACTAAAACCTGGAAGCATTTCATAAATTCTAAGTATGTTAATGATGAAATGGCAAATAAGAACTGGATCCTGCCATGTAGTTTCAACCCCATACCTGTGAGTCTAAAGCAAGTTCTTGTCTCTTATGCTTAAAAAGACAGATTTCAGGGACTTCCCTAGTGGTCCAGTGGTTAAAACTCTGTGCTTCCAATGCAGGGTGTATAGGTTTGATCCCTACACAGGGAACTAAGATCCCACAGGCTACACAGAGTGGCCAAAAAAAAAAAAAAAAGAACAAATAGATTTCTTAAAAAATAGGTTGCTATAAAAAAAAAAGTGTGAAAGATTTAAATCCATGGTATCCCAATTTCACGGTAGCTTATTGTCACTACATCTATTTATTTAATTTTTATTTTGATGTTTTAAGGGCTTCCCTGAAATCTCAGTTGGTAAAGAACCGCCCTGCAATGCAGGAGAACCCTGTTCAATTCCTGGGTCAGGAAGATCCCCTGGAAAAGGAATAGGCCACCCACTCCTATTCTGGCCTAGAGAATTCCAAGGACTTTGTAGCCCATGGGGTTGCAAAGAGTTGGACACAACTGAGCAACTTTTTTTATTTTTAATTATCTTCAAACTTAGGGGAATCTTGCAAGCAATACACACAAAATTCTTGTGTATAATCCACACAGATTTACCAACACTAACTTTTTGTAACATTTACTAGATTACGCTCTCATTTCTTTCACTCTAATATACAATATAAACTTTTTCAGCCATTTGAGAATAAGTTACAGAAATCCTTTCCTTTTATCCTTCAAAACTTCAGCGTATGGGGCTTCTCTGGTGGCTCAGTAGTTAAGAATCCACTTGTCAATGCAGGAGACAGGGGTTCCTCCCTGGTCTGCGAAATCCCACATGTCACAGAGCAACTTAGCCCGTGTGTCACAACTATTGAGCCTGTGCTCCAGAACCCGGGAGCCACAACTCTGAAGCCCTTGGGCCCGAGAGCCCTGCTCCACAAGAGAAACCACAGCAATGAGATACCTGCTCACCTCAATTAGAGAGTACCCCCGCTCACCACAACTAGAGAAAAAGCCTGGGCAGCAACTAAGACCCAGCAGAGTTAAAAATAAATAAATACAATTATTTTTAAAAAGCTTTATATTTTCTAAGATCAAAAATATTTCACTTATAATCACACAAAAATGACAGAAATCAGGGAAGTTTGTATTGATGCAATGTTATTATCTAATCCACAGTGTGCATTCAAATGTGGTCAACTCTCCCAATAATAAAATAATAGCCTTTTCTGTGGTCTAGAAGAAAATCCAGGATTTAGTTTACATTCTCCTCTATCTGGAACATATCCTCAATTTTTCTTTTCTTTTTTAAATAACATTTGATAATTTAAATGGTGCCAGACGATAGTTTTAGAGAAGGTCCTCAATAAGAGTTTACACAATATGTTCTCATGAATACCTTCACATCTAGACTTCATGTTTTAAATATGCCCATATAAAAAGGAGGGAAGGTAAGGAGTTCCCTGGCACTCCAGTGGTTAAGACTCTGAGCTTCCAAAGCAAGGGGTACAGGTTCAATCTCTGATCAGAGAACTAAAATCCCACATGACATGAGGCATGGCCAAAACATTTAGGAAAAAAAAAAGACGGGGAGAGTAAATTTACCATGGGAAAATCCAACAAACATTACTTCTGCCAGGTGATCAAAGTCAACATCAACAATGAGATGTCAGGTTGATAGTAAATACCCTCTGAGTGTTGTGACTGTACTAGTATTTTACTTCCTCTCCAAAACCCAGAAACCCAGTCTAATTATGAGAAAAATATCGGGCACACCCCAAGAGAGGGACCTTCTCCAAAATACCTGACCAGTAATCCTCAAAACTGTCAAAGTCATCAAAGATAAGGAAAGTCTGAGAAACTGTCACAGCTAAGAGAGACCTACGGAGACATGAAGACCCAATGTAATGTCGTGTCTGGGATGGGACCTTGGGCCAAAGAAAGGATATTAGGTAAAAACTAAGGAAGTCTGAATAAAGTATGGACTATGAGAATTCTCTACAATTTTCCTATATATCTAAAAGTGTTGAAAAAAATAACAAAGCTTATTTAATATATATATATTTTAAGACTTCCCTGGTGGTCCAGTGGTTAGGATTCTGCCTGCCAATGCAAGGGACTCAGGTTCAATACCTGGTCTGGGAAGTTTTTACATGCCATGGCACAAGTTAGCCCCTGTGCCACATATTCAGCCCAGCTGCCTAGACCCCCAGCTTGGCAACAAGAGAGTAACCCCTGCTTGCTGCAGCTAGAAAAAGCTCACACACAGCAATGAAGACCTAACCCAGCCAATATATAAATAATTCTTAAAGATATACATCTTTAATCCACCACATATCTACATCCTCCATCTTGTTACTAAACTCCTGGTTCCCTCCCATGAAGTCAAACTCAGGTTACCCCAGAATGTTCTCTGAATGACTTCACGGTTGCCCAATATTATCAATCTCGTGACCCTCTCTTTTAATGGGCAGGCACACTCATCAACAACCTGGGAGAGATTAATGATTGTTCCATGTTGACTATAAAACGGATCTCCCAGTCCAGTAGTGACTACAGCTAAAAGGCTCACAAGAGGTAGAAAGAGCTCATCGTCATGACAGGAAAGTTTGTGTGGTTTGAAGGGATACCCTTCCCAAGTGTGGATTTCTCACCTGAACTCCTGAGAGAGGTGCAGGAGAGTTTCCTTGTTAAAGATGAAGATGTCTTGCTGCTGACTTTCCCCAAATCAGGTAAGGAAGCAGGATCAGATACTGACAGGCTGTGGCTGTGGCCCTCATTCTTCAATAGACAGATGGAACGCTTTCTGTATGCTGACAATGCATTAGGGGAATAGAAACGTGCACTGATACCACTGGTGTCCAGAGAAAAGGGTCGAGCCAGGCAGTTACACAGTCAGCTGAGTGCTCAGAGGGGGTAGTCGAGGCATCGGAGGAAACCATGGGAATGAAGCCTAAGGCAGATTTGGCTGTTTGTAGAGAGGAGTGGAAGAAGATGGAGAGTGAAGTCTGTAGAGGAAATGGGTGCTATTGCTTAGTCGCTTGGTCCTGTCTGCCTCATTGTGAAACCCCATAAACTATAGGCCGCCAGGCTCCTCTGTCCATGACATTCTCCAGGTAAGAATACTGGAGAGGGCTGCCATCTCCTTCTCCAGGGGATCTTCCTGATCCAGGACTTGAATCCTAATCTCTTCTGTCTCCTGCACTGGCAGGGGGATTCTTACCACTGAGCCCCCAGGGAAGCCCTAGAAGAAGTAGGCTGCTACTGCTGCTAAGTCGCTTCAGTCGTGTCCGACTCTGTGCAACCCCATAGACGGCAGCCCACCAGGCTCCCCCGTCCCTGGGATTCTCCAGGCAAGAACACTGGAGTGGGTTGCCATTTCCTTCTCCAATGCATGAAAGTAAAAAGTGAAAGTGAAGTCGCTCAGTCGTGTCCAACCGACTCTTCACAACCCCATGGACTGCAGCCCACCAGGCTCCTCCGTCCATGGGATTTTCCAGGCAAGAGTACTGGAGTGGGTTGCCGTTGCCTTCTCCAGAAGTAGGGGAGGGAGGTAATTCTGTGAGATGATGTAGTAGTTAATTAGCTTGATAGTGGTAGTCTTTTCACAATGTGACATGTAACAAATGAACACGAACGCCTTCAATATTCACATTCCTTTTTAAATAGAATGTAGCTTCTTGCTTTTATTATTGCTATTGACTGTGTTAGGTCTTCACTGCTCCGTGTGCCTTCTCTAGTTGCAGTGTGAGGACTTCTCTAGAGGTAACTTCTCTTGTTGTGGAGCTGGGTTCAGTAGTTGTGACTCATGGCTTAGTTAGTTACAGCGCATGGGCTTAGTTGCCCCACTGCCTGTGGGATCTTCCCGGGTCAGAGATCGAACCCATTTCACCTGCATTAGCAGACAGATTCTTTACCACTGAGACCCCAGGGATGCCCTATTTCTGCTTTATATGAAAGAGACAATAAGCTCCCTGCTAACAGAAACAAGCATCATCCTGTTATTTGTATAATATAATGGAGCAATGCAGAGTTTAGTCTTGCCAAGTTGCCCCTACTGTTTTTGAACTGAGGGTGTTAAATATATCCGTCCTTAATTTGTTAGCAATAAATCAATAAAACAAGGTGGGAGGGTTGGGGTGGGGAATAAAACATAACCACTGCAGCCAAAAAGCAAAGTAGAAGAAATGGCACTAAATTGAAATCAAAAAGAGTGAAGAAGGGGCTTCCCTGGGGGTTCCAAATCTGCCTGCCAATGGAAGGAAGAAAGGTTCAATCCCTGGTCAGGGAAGATTCCACATCCTGTGGCGCAACTAAGCCTGTACACCGCAACCACTGAGCCAGTGCTCCAGGGCACACAAGCCACTGCTGCTGAGGCCCATGTGCCTAGAGCCTGTGCTCCACAACAAACGAAGCCACCACGATGAGAAGGCTTCTCGGTAGCCCCTGCTCACTGCAACTAGAAAGCCCACGTGCAGCAATGAAGACTCAGCACAGCCCTAAATAATACAATAATAAACAACTTTTTTTTAGAAAAAGGAAAGAATTAGCAGCAGGAAAATAAAATGTTTTTCTTTTTTCAGAAAAGAGTTGAATGTGAAATTATTTCAGGAAAAGAGATATTTTCCAGGACTCCCCTGATGGTCCAGTGGTTAACAATCTGCCTGCCTTGCAGGGGACATGGGTTCAATCCCTGGTCCAGGAAGATCCTCCATGCTGTGGAGCAATTATGCCCGTGTGCCACAACTACCGTAGCCTGCAGGCTCTAGAGCCCGTGCTCTGCAACAAGAGAAGTCACTCAATGAGAAGCCCGAGCATCACAACTAGAGAGTAGCCCCCTGCTCACCCCAACTGGAGAAAGCCCAAGTGCAGCAAGACCCAGCCAAAAATAAATGCATGAATAAATATAACTTTTCAGAAAGGAGAGATTTTCCAGGAAAGGTATCAGCATGGATAGTGATCAGGAATTGGAAAAGAACTTGATAAATTTACTGAACTGAAAGGATATGGATCATATATCTACGAGGGGTGGGGTCATAGAGGGACTGTGATTGGCCAAGAAGCAAGGCTGAAGTCATCAGAAGTGCTATGGTAATGATAAGCCAAGGGCAATGGGAATCTGTTCAAAGGCCAAGAGCAACGGGAACATGTTCAAAGGATTTAAGCAATAGCCAAAGCATAGAAGCAACCCAAAGGTCCATTGACAGATGAATGGATAAGCGTAATTTATTATCCACATATTTAGAATATTATTCAGCCTTAGAAAGCAATGGAGTTCTGACACTTGCTCCAACACAGATAAACTATGAAGACATAGTATGTATGGAGTGAAGTGAAAGTGTTAGTCACCCAGATGTGTCTGAGTCTTCGTGATCCCACAGACTCTAGCCCTTCAGGCTCCTCTGTCCATAGGATTCTCCAGGCAAGAATGCTGTAGTTTGTAGCCATTCCCTTCTCCAGTGGATCTTCCCGACCCAGGGATCTAACCTGGGTTTCCAGCATTGCAGGCAGATTTTTTATCATCTGAACCACCAAGCTCTGCCTGGTTTGTAAAACTCCATTTAAATGAGGTATCAGAAACAGAAAGTAAAATGGTTGCCAGGGACTGGAAGGAGAAGAAAATGGGAAGTTGTTACTTAATCGGCACAGAGGTTCAGCTGTGCAAGACGGAAAAATTCTGGAGATCGTTTGCACAACCATGTATATATACTTAACCCTAGAGAGCTGTACAGGGCTGGTGGCTCAGTGGTAAAGAGTCCGCCTGCCTATGCAGGAGACGTGAGTACAATCTCTGGGTCGGGAAGATCCCCTGGAGAAGGAAATGGCAACCCACTCTGGTATTCTTTTTTTTCTTTATTTTTTAAATTAATTTATTTAGTTTAATTGGAGGCTGATTGCTTTACAATATTGTATTGGTTTTGCCATACATTGACATGAATCAGCCATGGGTGTACATGTGTTCCCCATCCTGAACCCCCTTTCCACCTCCCTCCCCACCCCATCCCTCTGGGTCATCCCAGTGCACCAGCCCTGATCACCCTCTCTCATGCACTGAACCTGGACTGGCGATCTATTTCACATATGTTAATATACATGTTTCAATGCTATTCTCTCAAATCATCCCATCCTCGCCTTCTCCCACAGAGTTCAAAAGTCTGTTCTTTACATCTGTGTCTCTTTTGCTGTCTCGCATATAGGGTCATTGTTACCATCTTTCTAAATTCCATATATATGCATTAACATACTGTATTGGTGTTTTTCTTTCTAACTTACTTCACTCTGTATAATAGGCTCCAGTTTCATCCACCTCATTAGAACTGATTCAAATGCATTCTTTTTAATAGCTGCCACTCCGGTATTCTTGCCTGTGAAATCCCAAGGACAGAGGAGCCTGGAGGGCTATAGTCCATGGGGTTGCAAAAAGAGTTGGATATAACTGACTCGCTAAACAACTGAACTGTACTTTAAAGATGGTTAAGATGGTACCTTTTATGATCTGTATACATTATAAGAATTTTTATAAGTCAGATTAAAATGATTGATCAATTTTTCCTTTCTTTATCTAGGAACAAACTGGTTGATTGAAACTGTCTGCTTGATTTACTCCAAGGGGGATCCCAAGTGGGTCCAATCTGAGCCCATTTGGGACCGCTCCCCCTGGGTAGAGAGTAAGCCTGGGTATGAATTACTAAAGGAGAAGGAAGGCCCACGTCTCATCAGTTCTCACCTGCCCATCCAACTCTTCCCCAAGTCTTTCTTCAAGTCCAAGGCCAAGGTCAGTGTACAGCAGGCAAGACAGTCTTCATCAGGGCTTCCCTGGTGGGCCAGTGGTGCTCTGTTTTTTAAGCCATGTCCAACTCTTTGCAGCCCCATGGACTGTAACCCACCAGGCTCCTCTGTCCCTGAGATTCTCCAGGCAAGAATACTGGAGTGGGTTGCCATGCTCTCCTCCAGGGAATCTTCCCAAGCCAGGGATCGAAGCTGCATCTCCTGTGTCTCCTGCATTGCAAATGGATTATTTATTGTTGAGCCAGCAGGGAAGCCCCAATGCAGGGGACACAAGTTCAGTCCCTGGTCGGGGAAGCTCTGCATGCCGTGGGGTGCAGCCAAAAAACAAAAATATAAAATAAAGATAGGCTTGAGCAATGCTTGTTAAACTTTAATTTGCCTAGGATCTCTTGGAGATCTGATTGAAATGCAATTGTATTCAGTAGGTATGGGGTAGGACCTGGGAGTCTGTATTTGATGGTGATACAACCATGCTGCTGCTGCTGCTGCTGCTAAGTCGCTTCAGTCGTGTCCGACTCTGTGAGACCCCAGAGACGGCAGCCCACCAGGCTCCCCCGTCCCTGTACTGAAATACAAATGTGTAGATCATTCTGTAGGTTATGCTAGCCAGGTGTAAGCCAGAGACCAAGGGAAACGATAATGCCAAAATCTTAGAAAACCACGTTTAAAGTCGAACTAGAATTTATAACTGTATTATACCCTGAATAATCCTTTGTTGCTCTAAAAAGTAATAATAAGTAGCCAGTCTTAATTAAATAAATACCTCCTGCCATTTATGTAGAAGCACCAGAGAGTTGCTCGTATGAGAAGCAGCATAATTACATCAACGCCTAAATTCAGGGTGATTACTCTGCCTTCATGACTGGTTTTTCTAACCACTCTGTGTTCCTATATCCAACTGATACTTTGGTTGGTTGGTTTGTTTGGCTGTACCACACAGCAGGTGGGATCCTATTTCACTGACTAGGGATCAAACCCACACCCCCTGCAGTGGAAGCACAGAAACTTAACCACTGGACCACCAGGGAATTCTTTGGCTTTTTCTTCATTATTATGAAAATCAAGAAGGTTGGGGAAAAAAAGGTTAGAAAATGACTTGATTTTTCATTATCCTATTTTTCTCTTTCAGATGATCTACCTTGTCCGAAATCCCAGAGATGTTTTTGTGTCTGGTTATTTTTTCTGGAGGAGTGCAAAATTTGTTAAGAGACCACAGTCACTGGAACAATACTTTGAATGGTTCATCCAAGGAAACAGTGAGTGAATGTAAAATATGAAAGCTAGGGGTTGCCAGAGTCCTTCATCAGACCTCCTTTTTTTTCCTTTTAAACACAACCTGATGTCTCTACATCTTCCCAGGCCATGAGTATCTCCATCACCACTGGAAGCCAGATTTTCTAAATCCACATACTGTCTTGTAGAGCAGCAGAACCTCAACCAGCCTTTTTGCCCCATCAGAAACTATCCTCGCTATTTTCTGAGTCTTCAGGATCTGTCTAATATTAGCACCGAGCACTCATATTCTTTCCTCTACTCTCCTAATCTATGACTTTCTGAAAGTCAGCTTTCATTGGCTTTCTGGACAAGATCATCCTGACTTTTCACCATTTTTCAGATTCATCTTCTTTATCCCTTTATTTATTTTTGGCCACACTGGGTCTTCACCGCTGTGCAGGCTGTTCTCTAGTTGCTGAGAGTAAGGGCTACTCTTCACTGCAGTGGACGGCCTTCTCATTGCAGTGGCTTCTCCTGGTGTGGAGCTGGGGCTCTAGGGTGCTCGTGGCATGTGGGCTGAGTAATTGCAACTCCCAAGATGAAGATCAAAGATCCCAGACCCAGCCCAGACAAACAAATATTTTTTTAAAAAAGAAAGAAAAGCTCAGACACAGTAGTGTTAGTTGCTCAGCTGTGTCCAACTCTTTGTGACTCCATGGACTGTAGCCTGCCAGGCTCCTCTGGCCACGGAATTCTCCAGGCGAGAAAACTGGAGTAGGTTCCCAAACAACTAACAGGAGCGAGACTCCACTCATTAGCTGATGATTGGATTAAAGCTTTACTGAGACAGGCTCTGTCCACCAGAGCAAGACACAAACAGAGATGAACGAATGATACACTGGAAGGAATCAGTAGCAGAATAACTGAGGCAGAATGAATGAATAAGTGACCTGGAGGACAGAATGGTAGAAATCACTGCCACAGAACAGAATATAGAAAAAAAGAATGAAAAAAAGAAAATGAAGACAGCCCAAGAAGCCTCTGGGACAACATTAAAGGCACCAACATTTGCATTATAGGAGTCCCAGAAGAAAAAGAGAAAGGACCCAAGAAAATATTTAAAGAGATAATAGCTGAAAACTTCATAAATAGTCAACCAAGTCCAGGAAGCTCAGAGAGTTCCAGCAGGATAAACCCAAAGAGGAACCCACCGAGACAGTAATTAAACTGACAAAAATTAAGGACAAAGATCAAATATTAAAAGCAACAAGGGAAAATGACAAATGACATACAAGGGAGATCCCATCAGGTTTATCAGCTGATCTCTCAACAGAAACTCTACAAGCCAGAAGGGAATGGCACGATATATTTAAAGTGACGAAAGGGAAGAACTGACCACCAAGAACACTCTACCCCACGAGACACTCATTCAGACTTGATGGAGAAATCAAAAGCTTTCCAGACAAGCAGAAGTTGAGAGAATTCAGCACCACCAAACCAACTTTACAACAAATGCTAAAGGAACTTTTCTAGGCAGGATACACAAGAGAAGGGAAAGACCTAAACAAAAACACCCGAAACAATTAAGAAAATGGTAATAGGATCATACATATCGATAATTACCTTACATGTAAATGGATTAAATGCACCAACCAAAAGATATAGACTGACTGATTGGATGAAAACGTGTATATATGCACTTCCACTTACCACATCACTCTACTTAACCACCCAAATTGTACATGATTATTTTATATGGTTGAGTTAATCACATTTCCATTATGGATTGCGATTTTAATTGTCTTTTACTTTTTGTCTGGCTATTGATTGTGAAAAACTAATAACCATCTTCTATTATTGTGATTATGTAACTATCACTCACTTAACACCATCGCATCATGATTGGCTAACAGAAAATAATAAAATTCTATATCACCCAAACTACCATTTAATAGAAAAACCTGTCATCACTTTTTAAAATCAAGATACCTATTAGAATCATCTTGAAATTTTTTGAAAAATACAAATGCCCAAGTTTGGCCTTTTTTCTCCAAAGCTCCAGATATGTTTCTAATAAGCAACCATGTTTAAAAACAACTGGATTTTATGCTGATCTTTTATCTAGCTTGTTTCACGTTTTCTATTTCATATTTGGTGATCCCATTTCATTTAGTTTATGTTTTCCAATTTCTCCATCTCTTCCTTTTTTTCGATGTTCTTTCTCAAGCCTTTATCAAGTATAGTAGAAAAGCTTTCGTATACATATATGTGTGTGCATAAAATATGTATAATGTATATTTAAAAACTTATGAATTTTTGCCTACCTATAAAACTTATAACATTTTGATCCCACTATATGAATAGAATGCTCAATTTCTACTTAAAAAAAAAGACTGCTGCTAAGTCGCTTCAGTTGTGTCTGACGCTGTGCAACCCCATAGACGGCAGCCCACGCGGCTCCCCGGGTCCCTCGGATTCTCCAGGCAAGAACACTGGAATGGGTTGCCATTACCTTCTCCAATGGGTGAAAGTGAAAACTGAAAGTGAAGTCGCTCAGTCATGTCCGACTCCTAGCGACCCCATGGACTGCAGCCCACCAGGCTCCTCCACCCATGGGATTCTCCAGGCAAGAGTACTGGAGTGGGGTGCCATTGCCTTCTCCGAATGCAAAAAGCAACAAAGGTTTACTGTAGAGCACAGGGAACTGTAGTCAATATCTTGTAATAACCTATAATGGAAAATAATCTGAAAAATAATATATGCATATTGTTGTTGTTCAGTCACTAAGTCGTCTCTGATTCTTTTCTATCCCATGGACTGCAGCATGCCAGAATCTTCTGTCCTCCACTATCTCATAGAGTTTGCTCAGATTCGTGTCCATTGAGTCGGTAATGCTATCTGACCATCTCATCCTCTGCCACCCCCTTCTCCTTTTGCCTTCAATCTTTCCCAGCATCAAGGTCTTTTCCAGTGAGTCGGCTCTTTGCCTCAAGTGGCGAAAGGATTGTAGCTTCAGCTTGAGCATCAGTCCTTCCAAAGAATATTCAGGGTTAATTTCCTTAGGATTGACTGGTTTGATCTCCTTGCTGTCCAATATGTATAACTGAATCATCTTTCTATGCACCTGAAACATTGTAAGTCAACTGTACTTCAATTCTATATATATATATACTAAGAAAGAAAAAATACAGGGAAAGGAAATCTTCAAGAAGATATGCCTGAGAATTACCTCATTGATGAAATCTGTTTGAAGAACCACAAAGCCTTGCAAAGAATTATTACAAACAAATCATCTAGCCTCTAAGAAAGCTGTAGTAGAAAAAAGGAAAGAAAACCTTAAACCAGAGGAAAGACACTTTCCCAAAGAATAATGATTCCAAAAGCAACATTGAAGGCAAGGTGATAAGGGGGCGAGAGGCGGCAGGGAGGAAGCAAGAGGTGTGGGAATGGTGAGAATACACCTAACTACTAAACATTCGAAAGGCAGAACATATTAGGGGCAACCAGAACGCTGCTTCTCAGGTCACATGGCTCTCTGGACAAGATCCCCTTACAGCATATAAAGCTGTATACAGAACCTGCTCCAAGTGAACTAGCCTTGTCTTATTTTATTTGGTTTCTAAATTTTTTGTTTATTTATTTTTGGCTACGCTGGGTCTTCATTGCTTTGCTCGGGCTTTGGTTGTGGCGAGAGGGGCTGCTCTCTAGTTGCAGTGTGAGAGCCTCTCATTGTGGTGCCTTGTCTTTGTTGTGGAGCATGGGCTCTAGGCGTGTGGGCTTTGGTAGCTGTGGCCCACGGCCTCAGTTGCTCCAAGTCATGGGGAATCTCCCTGGCCCAGGGATCGAACCCTTGTCCCCTGCACTGGCAGGCCGATTCTTATCCACTGCGCCACCAGGGAAGTCCTAGGCTATTTAAAGGGCTATGCCTGATGCGGGATACTAGTTACAACAAGCATAAACGTGCCCTGTGCTGTGCTAGCATTTATGTCCACAGAGTGAACGTATATATGGATCCCTGCTTACATTCCGTGCGTCATCTACTCACTCTTCCTACCTCCCCTGTACGCAGTGCCATTTGGATCATGGTTCGACCACACTCGGGGCTGGATGTCCATGAGAGACAAGGAGAACTTCCTGATACTGAGCTATGAAGAGATGAAATGGGTAACGATTGCTCTTATAATCAGCACACCCTTTCTCATCTTCGCTCGCTCTAACGTCCCCCCCTTCTTTAGCCTGTGCATGGTCATTAGAAGTGAGAACTTAGCCACCCGGTCCTCATTGCCCTGCTTACGGTCAAACGCCATGCTCTCCTTCGCCATGTCTTCTTCATCTCACCTTACAACATCCCAGAACCGACTCATTGGAAAAGACCCTGATGCTGGGAAAGATTAAAGGCAGGAGGAGAAGGGGATGACAGAGGATGAGATGGTTGGATGGCGTCACCGACTCGATGGACATGAGTTTGAGCAAGCTCCGGGAGTGGGTGATGGACAGGGAAGCCTGGCGTGCTGCTGTCTATGGGGTCGCAAAGAGTTGGATACGACTGAGCAACTGAACTGAACTGAACTGAACAATATCCAAAGGGCTTTTTCCATATACTGAGGCAGAGTACAGTGGTTTGTGCTCACACTGGTCACTGGTTCTATCATTTCTAGAGGTATATCCCTTGGTGCTGCTGATAACCTAGTAGCGAGAGGGGTCTGAGAAAGAAGATGGGAATGCGTAGAAGCAAGCTGGGTTCCAGAGATAGTAGAAAAATTAAGTCATAAAATCAATCAGTATGATTACTCTGAGGCCAAGTACTGAACTGAGCAGCAATAGGCAGGAAAAGCTGGCATATGAAACTCAAAACCAATAAAGGTGATGAAACCACAGAGAGAACTTTAACCTTAAGCGGTATCTTGGAGAAAAGAAAAATAACACAAACACTGGCTTTTGCTTCTATCTGAGAAACATTACTTTCCATCATCTTCTTCCAGCTATTTCTATTCCATCCTCTATGGCGTCCACACGAATTTCCTTTTTACCAAGGAGTCTTTTGTAAATAACAATTTACCCCAGTAAATTGTTTTCTTTTCTCTCTCTCTCTTTTTTTTTTCCCTGGGGGAGGGGGTGATTTTTGTTTGCTTGCTCAGTGTTGCTTTTTTCCTTTTTCCTTCTTTTTTCTTTTTTTGATGTTCTTTTGTTCTTTTATGTTTTACTGCTGTGTGTTTACTTGTTAGATCATAGTGAAGGCCCATGGAATAAAGAAAAAAAAATTAAAGCATTTTAGCTCTAAGAGGAAAGTCTCTGATTCAAAGCAAGGCCTTTCTGGTTATAAAACCTATTTTCTTATAATCTCCCAGCATCATGGGCCAAGAACTAATTATTGAGATAATAAATAAGAAGACATGGTAAAGCTCTCTTGTGTTATTCAAATGTTAGTCGTGAAAAACAGCATTATTTGGGCATATAGCCAAGGCTTGAAATCAATTCCTTAAATTTTTATCAAATTCTCCCTGGAACTCTCCTGTCTAATCCTGCTCAGAATTGTCTAGAAGCCCTTCTAAAGTCTCTTTGGAAAACTCAGTATGTTAGGGTTAAGGTGTCCTGAATTCAACTATACTGAGAAATCCATCATGGTCCTTCCAACTTTTTTTTCCCCAACTGTTCTCCAAGTCATTTTTTGTTTGTTTGTTTGTTTACTTTATTTCTTCAAATCTTTAGCTCAGTGGTAAAGAATTTGCCTGCCAACGCAGAAGCCCCAGGAGACACGGGTTCCATCCCTGAGTTGGGAAGATGCCCTGGAGGAGGAAATGGTAACTCACTCCAAAGCTCTTGCCTGGACAATCCCGTGGACAGAAGAGTCTGGCGGGCTACAGTCCATGGGGTCACGGAGAGTCGGACACAACTGAGCACACACAGCCATACTTGCTTTCCAATGTTGGCTGTACAGCAAAGTGAATCAGCTAAGCGTTTACACATATCCTCTTTTTTGGACTTCCTTCCCATGTAGGTCACCACAGAGCGTTGGCTAGAGTCTCTGTGCACACAGTAGGTCCTCATAGGTTACCTGTTCTTTACTTAGTATCGACAGTGTCTATGTGTCAATGTCAATCGCCCGGTTCACCCACTCTGGACTCCCCCAACTCTATCCCTACTCATGTCTCTACATTTCTTTCCTCTTTTCCTCTCCTCTCTCCCCCTCCTCTCTCTGCTGTCTCCTCCCCCTCATCTCCTTTTCTATGTTCTTGCTCTTTCACATAATCTCTCAGATTTTCTCTTCTTCTAGGACACGAGGAGCACTGTGGAGAAGATCTGCCAATTCCTGGGCGAGAAACTAGAACCAGAAGAACTGAACTCAGTCCTCCAGAACAGTTCTTTCCAGGTCATGAAAGAAAACAATATGTCCAACTTTTCCCTCCTGAAGGGTCAGTATTTAGAGGAAAATGGACTTCTTTTGAGGAAAGGTAAAAAAAACGTTCTGCCTTCAAAATGCATCAGAAAATGTAGAAGTTATTCTTATGCTTACAACAGAGCACTAACCATTGGGAGTAGGGACTGTTTGAATTTATCAACTTGTATTGTTCATCACTTGAAAATGTCTCTTGTGAGCCCTTATGAGGGCGTCTCTTTTTATAGTACTAAGGTGGGCTGCATGGTTCAAACTCTCTCTCTCTCAGAATTTAACATGGAAGATATCTCTTCTGCAAACAGTAACCAGGTTAATCCACTATTCTTGCTAACTCGCTAGCTGTGACTGACCCAGAAAGTAAGGACAGGATTGGGAAAGTTCATGTTTGTGTTACTCCTGGTGATTGAACATAGAGAAATATCCTCAACAACAACACAAATGTATGAGGAACAGCTCAATTGGAAAAAGGAAAGAGGAAAGACTTTTCACTTAGCTGAGAGCCTGTCTTGTGATCAGACATTATAAAGCCCCCTGTGATGAGAAATTAATCATGTCCATATCCTTGAACTCAAGATGAATGAACAGAATATACAGCATAGAGGAGGAGGAGCCTGTTTTCCCAGAATCCTAGAATTCAAATAGATTGAGGATGTGATTCATGCAAGGAAGAAATAAAATGGACTTCCTGGTGGTCCAGCGACTAATACTCCATCTCCCAATACAGAGTGCGGGGTTCCTTCCCTGGTCAGGCAACTAGATCCCACATGCTGCAACTAAGACTTCAAACGCCACAGCTAAAGACCCCGCATGCGAAAACAAAAATCAAAGATCTCCAGTGCCACAACTAAGACATGGCACAGCCAAATAAATAAGTACAAATAAACAATTTTTAAAAAACCAGAAAGACCAGTTAGATTTCTAATACAATAAGCCAGGTGAGAAATGATGTTAACTTGGATGTAGTTGGTAGAAATAGAGGTTGCAAAAAGTGGCTAAATGTTGGTTATATCAGAAAATAGAGTTACATTATTGCAGACAAATTATACACTGGGAGAGAAGAGAACAAGGAAAATTGTTTCAAGCAGACAGACGTCTAAATGGGTATGGCTGCCAGGCAGTAAAAAGCAACAAACCATTGGTCATTCTGCCTTATTAGCTATGATTTCCATGTCAAGCAGACAGAAGAAATAGATCAGGGCTTCCTTGGTGGTCCAGGTGTTAAGAATCAGCCTCTAGCGCAGAGGACGTGGGTACAATCCCACATGCCTTGGGGCACTGTAACTACTGAGCTCCTGACCCACAAGAGAAGCCACGGCAATGAGAAGTCCTAGCACAGCTGGAAAGGAGCCCCCAGCTGCCGCAGCTAGAGAAAGCCAGTAACAGCAACAGGGACCCAGTGCAGCCATAAATAAACAGATGAATAATTTTAAAAAATAAATAAAATAAAAGGTGTAAGAATGTATCATGTACTACTTAACAGCAACACACTTTTAAAAAGAAAAGCAATAGATCCAGGAAGACATGCAGTGGAGTCTTGAGACCGGACCCTAGATCTGATCGGAGTCTCTAATTTACGTTTATCAGGGATGACTGGGGACTGGAAAAATTACTTCACGGTGGCCCAAGCTGAAACCTTTGATAAACTATTCCAGGAGAAGATGGCAGACCTTCCTCAGGAGCTGTTCCCGTGGGAATAATGCTCTAAATCTTCCGGATCTTATACGGATATTGATATTTGTTCTTCCATCCTTATACATGTGAGTGACTGGGGGTAATTGCATAAAACCTGTTATTTCATCGTGGTGTTTTGAATGATCAAATCTCTGCATTTGACAATTTGGCTGTTAAAATTTATCAGGGTACCCCTAATTCACTTTGTGGCATCCGACTTTTAAAAAATGTTTATCATATTTCATTTCATTCCTATAGAGTGGTAGATAAATAATATAACTATTACCCCCCAATTATGTCAATTTTTAAATAAAACTGAGAAATAAAATTACAAAGCAGATAAGGCACCTTCTGTTTCCATTGCCTGTATCTCTACAATTTACTATTATGATGACCTTGAAGTATATCATTTCCAACCAGGCATTATTATCTTAGTAGGTGGTGTTTGACCATAAACAATATATTGAATTTATGGAGGCTTTTTAAACCTAGAAAAATGGTGTCATGCATAATGCATTCATCAACTTGCCTTTCAACTCAGTATTTTCTGTTTGGATGTCACTGCTTGTTGATTGTATAACTTTTTCATTATTAGGTATTGAGATTTATAATTTTCACCTATCTTCCCTCAGATTAATTTGGATATCTTCCCTGACAGTTTCTTCTGATTTAAAACATGGCTTTAGCCTCACATATGGCCTAACCTTGGAGAATGTTAGATAAATGGATTTTTTAAATGTGATATATACAAACAATGTGATATATACTGAGACTTAAAGAAGAAAGACATTCTGTGAAATACGGATGAACTCGAAGGGCATTCGTATTAGTGAAACAAGTCAGGCAGAAGAACAAATAGTGCATGATTCCACTTACATAACAAACATAAAAGAGTCAGACTCATAGAAAAAGAAAGCAGAATGGTGGTTGCCAAGGGCTGGGGGCAGGGGACATGGGGAGTGTCACTCATCAGGTACTGTCTCAGTCATACAAGATACAAGACTAGGTTCTAGAGACTTACTCTACAATGTTGTGCCTATAGTTAACAATACGGGGTTGTGCACTTAACAGTTTGTTAGAGGAATTCCCTGGTGGTCCAGTGGTTAAAAATCCGCCTGCCCACACAGGGGACACAGGTTCAATTCCTGGTCTGGGAACTAAGATCCCTCATGCTGCAGGGCAACTGAGCCCGTGCTCCGCAACTACTGAGCCTGTGCTCCAGAGCCCGGGAGCCACAGCTACTGAGACCCTCAGGCCCTAGAGGTCATGCTCCACAGCAAGAGAAGCCACCACAATGAGAAGCCCGCGCACGGCAGCTAGAGAAGAGCCCACGCAGCCACGAAGACCCCGCACAACCAAAAAAAAAAAAAAAAAAGATAAAATTCGTTAAAAAAATTTTTTTTATCAATCAGTATACTTCACCATACCCACAAACTAAAGTAAGAGAATCACATAAGTGTATCAACTGATGCAGAAAAATCATTTAATAAAATTCAATATATCCTTTTCTTTTAATGTTTGAGAACCAGCAGTTTTTTATTTTATTTTATTAAATTTTTGGCCTTACTGTGCAGCATGCAGGATCTTATATCCCCCCACTGGGATCAAACCTGCAGTGAAAGCATAAAGTCCCAACCACTAGACGGCCAGGGAAGTCCTCCAGTACAGATCTTTTTACCTCCTTGAGTAGGTGTATTCCCAAGTATTTTATTCTTTTGCTACAATTGTAAATGGAATTGATGGCTTAATTTCTCTTTCTGATAGTTTGTTGTTAGTGTATAAAAATACAACAGATTTCTGTATATTAATTTTGTATCCTTCACCTTCACCAAATTCATTCATGAGTTCTAGTAGGTTTTTGTTGGCACCTTTAAGATTTTCTTTGTACAGAATCATGTCCTCTGCAAACACTGACAGTTTTACTTCTTCCTTTCCATTTAGATTCCTTTCATTTCACTGTGGGGCTTCCCAAGTGGCTCAGATGCTAAAGAGTCTGCCTGCAATGTAGGAGACCTGGGTTCAGTCCCTGGGTAGGGGAGATCCCCTGTAGAAAGAAATGGCAACCCGCTTCAGTATGCTTGCCTAGAGAATTCCATGGACAGAGGAGCCTGGTGGGCTACAGTCCATGGAGTGGGAAAGAGTCGGACACGACTGAGTGACTGGCACTTCCGCTATGTCACTGTGGGTGAAGCCAGGTCCTGGGACTTGGGTTAGCCTACCGGCAGGCAGAGCTGTGCCCTGGGGTCTGGTGGCAGGGCCCAGGGGTTACAGAGCAGGTGTAGGGCCACTGGTGGGTGGGGTCAGTTCTGTCATAGTTAGCTGCAGGGCCTGGGGTGTCTCGATGTTCCATTGACCTGCTAGCAGATAGGACCTGGGCCCAGCCAGTCCCCGGGGAAAGATGTGGCCTGCTAGTGGGTGGGCCTGGTCTGCAGACTGCGGGCCTGAAGTCTCCTTGCTCCTGTCTGGCCTCCTGGTGGGTGGAGCTGTGCTAGAGGCTCTTGTTGTTGTTCAGTTTCTCAGTCATGTGGGAAATTTTCAAGACCTGCCAACCGGAAGTTACCACCTCCTTTCTTCCTGAGCTGAATGGGAATTCCAGATGCTTCCATCGTCGTGGATGCTGAGGACACAGCCTGAGATTGTGGAGGGAGGTGGAATAGAGCCCCAGAGCGCTTGCTAGGGGGTGGCAAAGATTCCTGGATTCAGAAGGGGGTGGGGGGATCCCTAGGAGCACCACTCTGCCTCCCCCATGCCCAGAGTGAGTCTGAGTCTTATCTCCCCCCTCTTCTGTCCCCGAATGCTCACAGACTTCCCCAACCTGGGCTCCTTCTCCTGGAATAAAGAGAAGATTAGATTCCTCCCTGCCCTCCCCTACAATGTCAGGGTTTGAGTGGGGTGGGGTTCCAGGGAGTTGTGTGTGTACATCCCCACCAGGGTCTGTTGGATAATCAAGAGGGTTCTCATTACACCCTGGCATTCTCTCTCCCCCTCCCCCGTCCCCCAGCACTTCCCCCCAGAGCCTGTCACATGAGCGTTCCCCTCCCAAATCTGATCTAATTCTCTCTCTGCTCTGCTGAGGCCGGCCTGGCCTTAAGAGGATTGGAACATTTGCTAAATGGGACCAGGCCAGGGTCAGAGGACCGACTATGGGGGAAACTCAGGAGGCAGGGCTGCCGCAGGGAGGCGATAAAGGAAGAGATGGATGGAGAGACAAGACAACTAGAGAGGAGATGAGATATTCCTACAGCATTTGGTAAAATCAAAGAAGGGGATAACAAACACTCCTTAGCTCTGTAGGAAACAGTGCTTACAAGATGACCTTGAACATTATGAATTTTCAAATTATCAAGCCCAAAACAACATCCAGATAAGTTGTTAGGAATTTTTTTTTCAATTGAGCCAGGTCCCTAAATACAAAATAAATGTATCCACAGAATCCTATATACAGAACAAAGATTTTTTTTTTTTTAATTTTTTAAATTTTAATTGGAGGCTAACTACTTTACAATATTGTGGTGGTTTTGCCATACATTGACATGAATCAGCCATAGTTGTACATGTGTTTGTTCCCCATCCTGACCCTCCCTCCCACCTCCCTCCCCATCCCATCCTTCAAGGTCATCCCAGTGCACCAGGCCTGAGCATCCTGCCTCATGCATCAAACCTGGACTGGCATTTCACATATGATAATATACATGTTTCAATGTTTCTCTCAAATCATCCCACCCTCACCTTCTCCCACAGAGTCCAACAGTCTGTTCTTTACACCTGTGTCTCTTTTGCAATCTCATATATAGGGTCATCATTACCATCTTTGTAAATTTCATATATAGCATTAATATACTGTATTGGTGTTTTTCTTTCTGATTTACTTTGTTCTGTATAATAGACTCCAGTTTCATCTACCTCATTAGAACCGATTCAAATGCATTCTTTTTAATAGCTGAGTAATATTCCATTGTGTATATGTACCACAGCTTTCTTATCCATTTGTCAGCCAGTGGACATCTAGGCAGAACACAGATTTTGAAATAAAAATTTAAATTCATCTAAAATATCAGGTAATCACAAGACAAAGCACTAGAAATAAACCTACAGAAATAATAACACTTAGTCGAGGCTTTTTGTAAACAACCAAATGAATGATTAATAAGTAATATACCTAGATTGGAAGGCTCAGTATTGTAAAGATGCCAATTAGCTCCAAAACTATTTATGGATTTAATGCCCCCTTTTTTATTTGCAAACATTTATTTGAAACTACAGGTAAGGATAGAGACAAGCAAAAACAGAAATCTCTAGACATGAAAGGAAGGTAAAGATTTAAGGCAATTTTAATTAAATTCCCTATGAGGCTGGTGAAAGTCCTATAGCAAGTTCCCACAATAGTGAAACAGACGCTGTGAACAATAATTCCACCTCTGACTTGGAAATTCACAGAAATACCCACGTGCACCTCAAATACTAACGAGGGCGGGGACATTCAGGGCTTTGAGACTCCAGGCTGGACCAAGGGAGGGAGGTGCGGTCCCTTTGCAGACAGTAAAGCAGCTGTGAGGACCAAGCCAGCGCACCTTCCCGCATCCCCATGCGCACCACGTGCAGACTCACAAGGACTTCAGCCCTCTGGCCCCTCAGAGTGTGCAGGACTGTGTGGGAACAGATGACCACGACCCTATAAATTCGTGAACTGCCGGGGGCCTGTGTCATTCTCATCCGCAAAGCTATCTCCCGTTTGGTACCCAGACGTCGGGGAGGAGAGCTCCTGGGATGAGAACATCAGGCCACAGGCAGGAAGCAGAAGAGGATCTGGGCGGTAGTTTGAGACGTAGGGGTCCTGAGGCCAGCCCAGGGCTGGGGCCGGGGCCGGGGTTGGAGCAGCCGGGCTGTACACGTGGACGCCCTGTGCCGGGACCCACATGGCCAGGTGGTGACTGGAGACGCCGGGCTCGGGCGCTGGGAGCACCCCCGCGGGGCTGGGGGGAGGAAGGCGGCTGTAGAGTCCCGGGCTGTCTGGGAAACTGGGGCTCGCAGCTGTGGCAGTAGATTCCAAGGCGGGGGCGGGGGTCTGGGGGGCTCCGGGGTCCGTGGGCACATGGCCGGCCCTCTGGTATCCGCCCTGGGCCTGTTGTCGCTCCAGACGGGAGCGATGGGCCCGGCGGTTCTTGAACCACACCTGGTGGGGCAGAGGGGACCAGGAGGAGGGGGTGTGAGAGGCGAGGGGCCCCCCGGTATCGCCTCTGCTCGGGAGGTGGAGGGGTGAGGCTGTCCTGCTGAGAATCCCGCCTCCCCTCTGCCTCCGCCCCCCCCCCCAGACCCAATTAGAGGCTCCTGGGGTTCAGGAGGCAGCGGGAAGGGGCGCAGAGGGCAGGGGGCAGGGCTTGGGCATCCCCGGGGCAGGAAGGGGTCTGCCCGAGAGTGTCCGCGGGGTCAGAGGCCCTGAGGGCTGGGCACCGGGATACCCGGGGCGGTGGGGGGCGTCAGGCAGGCCGGATGCGGCTGGCGCGCTGATACAGCACAGGGTTGACCCGGGGTCCAGCCCTGGGTCCGCAGCGGGGAGACCCCTTGCTTGCTGCGGGACCCGGGGCAGCCCTGGCCCCTCTGGCCTCGCGGTCCCCAGCGGTGGCTCCAGGAGGGCGGAGGGGTGGCCCCGGGGCGGGTGGGCTCAGACCTGCACTCTGTGCTCATCCAGGTGGAGCCTGGCCGCCAGGCGCAGGCGGTCCTGGTAGCTCGGGTACTCGTTCTTCAGGAAGGCTTCTTTGAGCGCCTCCAACTGCTCTTTGCTGTACACCGTGCGCTCCTGCCGCTGCCTGTTTGGGGGCGCCAACTTCCGCGTGGGGCCTGACCAAGGGGGAAACAGGGTCCCATCAGCCCAGGAACAGCCCCCAGCCTGCCTGGCGCCCTCCCCATCCCTGGACCAGACCCAGGTGAGCGGGTGGGACTCAGGCCCGAGGGCGGGAGAAGCCTGGGGCATCCAGAGTGAGGTTGTTGGTCAGACCCTGGCTGTCTGCCCTCCAGCCCTAACCTCTACACCTCTCTGGGCCTCAGTGAGCACAGCTTGGAAATGGGCTTGATCTCAGCCCGTGGAGTATTTATTCCAGGGCCCTGCCCTAGGAAGGCAGGCAGGACAGGCTCCTTGGTGACCCTTGGTGCTCCCCCCAACCCCCCACTATCTCCCAACCAAGGGGTAGCCACCCTGACAGGGGACCCCCGAGGACCAGGCTCCCCCTGCTCCTCTCCCCCAGTAATGTGATTCCACCCCCAAACTCCACTAAGTCCCAGGAGGCCAGACTCACTCATGATGGACTCGGGTTCTTGCATCCTCCTGCTGTTCTGCCATCGGAGTTTGAGGCTCTGCTCACAGGCCTGGGACAGACATCCTGGTTTTATGCTGTGCCCACCTTAGGCACACCCTAGGGTCTGAAACCCACCCTCTCTTGCCCCACCCTCAGCCTCCCTGCCCTGCGAGAGAGTGATTAATAATTGGTTAATCCTTTTATTGTTGAGCAACTACTCAGTTCAGTTCAGTTCACTCACTCAGTTGTGTCCGACTCTTTAAGACCCCATGAATCACAGCACGCCAGGCCTCCCTGTCCATCACCAACTCCCGGAGTTCACTCAGACTCACGTCCATCGAGTCCGTGATGCCACCCAGCCATCTCATCCTCGGTCGTCCCCTTCTCCTCCTGCCCCCAATCCATCCCAGCATCAGAGTCTTTTCCAATGAGTCAGCTCTTCACATGACGTACCCAAAGTACTGGAGTTTCAGCTTTAGCATCATTCCTTCCAAAGAACACCCAGGACTGATCTCCTTCAGAATGGACTTGTTGGATCTTCTTGCAGTCCAAGGGACTCTCAAGAGTCTTCTCCAACATCACAGTTCAAAAGCATCAATTCTTCAGCGCTCAGCTTTCTTCACAGTCCAACTCTCACATCCATACATGACTACTAGAAAAGCTATAGTCTTGACTAGACAGACCTTTGTTGGCAAAGTAATGTCTCTGCTTTTCAACATGCTATCTAGGTTGGTCATAATTTTTCTTCCAAGGAGTAAGCATCTTTTAATTTCATGGCTGCAGTCACCATTTGGAGTGATTTTGGAGCCCCCCAAAATAAAGTCTGACACTGTTTCCACTGTTTCCCCATCTATTTCCCATGACGTGATGGGACCAGATGCCATGATCTTAGTTTTCTGAAAGCTGAGCTTTAAGCCAACTTTTTCACTCTCCATTTTCATTTTCATCAAGAGGCTTTTTAGTTCCTCTTTACTTTCTGCCATAAGGGTGGTGTCATCTGCATATCTGAGGTTATTGATATTTCTCCCGGCAATCTTGATTCCAGCTTGTGCTTCTTCCAGCTCAGTGTTTCTCATGATGTACTCTGTATATAAGTTAAATAAGCAGGGTGACAACATACAGCCTTGACGTACTCCTTTTCCTATTTGGAACCAGTCTGTTGTTCCATGTCCAGTTCTAACTGTTGCTTCCTGACCTGCATACAGATTTCTCAAGAGGCAGGTCAGGTGGTCTGGTATTCCCATCTCTTGAAGAATTTCCCACAGTTTATTGTGATCCACCCAGTCAAAGGCTTTGGCATAGTCAATAAAGCAGAAATGGATGTTTTTCTGGAACTCTCTTGCTTTTTCCATGATCCAGGGGATGTTGGCAATTTGATCTCTGGTTCCTCTGCCTTTTCTAAAACCAGCTGGAACATCAGGGAGTTCACAGTTCATGTATTGCTGAAGCCTGGCTTGGAGAATTTTGAGCATTACTTTACTAGCATGTGAGATGAGTGCAATTGTGCGGTAGTTTGAGCATTTTTTGGCATTGCCTTTCTTTGGGATTGGAATGAAAGCTGACCTTTTCCAGTCCTGTGGCCACTGGTGAGTTTTCCAAATTTGCTGGCATATTGAGTGAAGCACTTTCACAGCATCATCTTTCAGGATTTGAAATAGCTCAACTGGAATGCCATCACCTCCACTAGCTTTGTTCATAGTGATGCTTTCTAAGGCCCACTTGACTTCACATTCCAGGATGTCTGGCTCTAGGTGAGTGATCACACCATCATGATTATCTTGGTCCTGAAGATCTTTTTTGTACAGTTCTTCTGTGTATTCTTGCCACCTCTGCTTAATATCTTCTGCTTCTGTTAGGTCCATACCATTTCTGTCCTTTATTGAGCCCATCTTTGCATGAAATGTTCCCTTGGTATCTCTAATTTTCTTGAAGAGATCTCTAGTCTTTCCCATTCTGTTGTTTTCCTCTATTTCTTTGCATTGATTGCTGAAGAAGTCTTTCTTATCTCTTTTTGCTATTCTTTGGAACTTTGCATTCAGATACTTATATCTTTCCTTTTCTCCTTTTCTTTTTGCTTCTCTTCTTTTCACAGCTATTTGTAAGGCCTCCCCAGACAGCCATTTTGCTTTTTTGCATTTCTTTTCCATGGGGACAGTCTTGATCCCTGTCTCCTGTACAATGTCACGAACCTCAGTCCATAGTTCATCAGTCACTCTATCAGATCTAGTCCCTTAAATCTATTTCTCACTTCCACTGCATAATCATAAGGGATTTGATTTAGGTCGTACCTGAATGGTCTAGTGGTTTTCCCTACTTTCTTCAATTTAAGTCTGAATTTGGCAATAAGGAGCGGTGGCTGCGTGGGTGCAGGAGGCCCGAGAGGAGCTACTCCATGTTCAATACAAAATTAACCTTCCTTAAAAGAAAAAAAAAAAAAAAAAGCCCCCTCCAGGCCCATATGCGTCACTGTTGAACTTGATCACATACTTGAAGAAGAAATAAGACCTTGCATGAACTCCCGTCCTGACATCTGTCTTTTCTTTCCCTGCCTAATCTCCTCCGCTCTGCTTTCTGTTCTGCATTTTCTCCTCCTTTTCCACCCTCTCTTGACCTCTTTCCCTCTCCTTCACCTCCTCCAAACTGTGGGGGGCTGAAAGGGTCACCTTTGAAGTCACCAAACAGAGAATGCGTTTGCACACTCTGCAACCGCGGGGCCGTTCCATTATCTCCCAGACTCTGTTTTTTCACCTATAACTTGAAACCACCAGGATGGCTGGGACAGGACCCCGATCACTTTGGGAAAGTTACTTAACCCCTCCTGATCCATCGCATAGAGGAGATGCGGGTGGCCCCTACCTCATGAGGTTGTAATGAAGATTTAATAAGTGAGAAATGCAGGAGTGCCTGCCACACTGTAAGCCCTTCGTAATGAATTTAGCTGTGGACTTTCTTGGTGGTACAGTGGATAAGAATCCTCCTGCCAGTGCAGGGGACGCGGCTTCCATCCCTGGTCCAGGAAGATTCCACGTGCCGTGGGGCACCTAAGCCCGTGGGCCACAACTACTGAGATGGCGCACCTACAGCCCACGCTCTGCAACAAGAGAAGTCACTGCGATGAGAAGCCTGGGCACCGCAGAGAGGGTAGCCCCCTCTGGCAGCAATGAACACCTGGCACAGCCGAAAAAGAATTCAGCTGTGATTTTATTACTGCTGTGTGTCCCAGGCACGGTTTCACATGGAAGGCGCAAGGGTGGATGACGCCATGCCTTAGTTAAAACCCACTCGTCTCCCCGAAGTCCCCTTCCCCCAATGGGTCATGGGTCTGAACCTAATCCCCGCTAATTCCCCTGCCATTCTGCTGAGGCTGGGCCATCATAAGAGGATTGGAGCATTTGCTAAATTAGTCCTGTTCAGGGACAGAGGAAACAGCCAGGGAGGGGCTCAGAGATCAGGAGAAGCAGGAGGTCGGTCGGAGACATATGGGGGTGAGGAGAGAGATGAAGAGAGGAATAGCACTTGAGCCTGAGACCAAAGAAGAGAGAGACAGGCGGGAGAGAAGCGAGGAGAGGCAGGGTCAAAACTGGGGAGGAGGGGGAAATGCCAGGAGGGCCCGGAGGGTCTGCCTTCCAGCACGAGCCCTGTACATCTCAGTTCTTATCTCTTCCTGGTTGTGGGACCATGGGCAGGTCACCTGACCTGCCTCTGACTCGGTTTGCTCATTTGTGAAGTGAGGATGATCATAGCATCTATCTGATAATAATAGCATCTCTCTGGTAGATTGCTTTGAGAATGTGAAGAGTTAGGATTTACTTTCTCCAGTACTGGCAAATAGTACCTGCTGAGTAAGTTTTTCTTTTCTTTCCCTTCCAATTTATTGAGGTATAATTCATATGTTATAAATGCCACTCATTTTAACCATGCAGTTTGATGAGTTCGGGCAATCATATACAGTCATGGAAATACCCCCGTAGTCAAGATAGAGGATATTTCCAGCATCTCAAAAAAGAGCCCCTTTGAGGGACTTCCCTGGTGATCCAGTGGTTAAGACTCCATGCTTCCGAGGCAGGTGATATCAGTTCAATCCCTGGTCAGGGAACTAAGATCCCACATGCTAAGTGGTGTGGCCAAAAAAATTTTTAATTTTTGTAAAGGGGAAGTCCTTCTGTCCCTTTGTGGTGAATCTGATCTATTGATTCCCCAGATCCTGCTAATCACTAATCACGTTCTGCCACTGGTTTTATCTTTTCTAGAATTTCATGAAAGTGGAATCCTACTATATACACTGCTTAGAACCTGGTTTCTTCCACTCATTATTGAGTTATTCATCCAGTTGATCTGTACACCAGGAGTTCATTGCCTTCCATTGCTAAAGACATTCTCTAGATTCACCAGGTTTTTTTAGCCGTTCACCTGTTGACGGACACTTGGACCGTTTCCAGGTGGAGGCCATTATGAATAAAGCTGCTATGAAGGGCACAAGTACAACATCAGTGGAAATGCTAGGTTAAGATAACATTTAGCGCAATGTCTTCAAGGCAGACATCCAGACTGTTCCCATCTGCTTGGTTATTGTGAATAGTGCTGCTGTGAACACAAGAGCACACTTTTTTAAACACCTGTTTTCAATTCTTGGCTCAGCTCATAAAGAATCCACCTGCCATGCAGGAGACCCCCGGTTCGATTCCTGGGTCCGGAATATCCCCTGGAGAAGGGAACTGCTACCCACTCCAGAATTCTTGGGCTTCCCTAAGTGGCTCAGATGGCAAAGAATCCACCTGCGATGCAGGAGACCTGGGTTTGATCTCTGGGTTGGAAAGATCCCCTGGAGAAGGGAACCGCTACCTACTCCAGTATTCTGGCCTGGAGAGTCCCATGGACAGAGGAGCCTGGCGGGCTACAGTCCATGGGGTCACAAAAAGTCGGACATGACTGAGCAACTTTCACAACAGACTAAGGAGTGGAATTGCTGGATCCTATCTAATTCCAGAACTTTTTCCATCAACCCAAAGAGAAACTCTCTCACCCATTAAGCAGTTCCTTCCCAACGTCCCCTCCCCCCAGCAAACACGAATCTGTTTTCCATCTCCATGGATTTACCTCTTCTGGACATTTCACATAAAGGGATTCCTTTGATATGAGCCCTTTATGTCTTGTTTCCTCTGTGAATGTATTTAATACCATTGAGTTGCACACTATAAAATAATAATGGTCACTCTTACGTGACGTGCATTTTGCTATACAAAATAAACACTTATTGGGCTGTTACCATGGGCCAGACTTCAGGGCCAAATACTTAACAAAATGACATCATTTAATTCTCTTGAGGTGGGTCTTCTCAATGTCTCACATTACTGAGGGGAAACTGAAGTTGGGAGGAACGGATTGCCCAAGGTCATAGGACCAGATGTGGCTGAGCCAGGCTCAAACAGCAAGTCTATCTGACCTCATTAGTTCTGTGTTAAATACACACACACATTTTAACTCAGGATCCAGCGAACGAGAGGGGCATTAGAGAGATTGATGACCTGGAGTTGGAGCAACAGAAAGGCAAAGGATAAGGATAAGAGAAGAAGAGGAAAGAAAGAACAAGTTAAAAGCCAGCAGAAAGAAATGTGGACCTTGGAGTCTGAGATTTGACAGTCAAGAAGGAAAAAGGGGGGTGGGGAAAAAAGAGAGAGAAAAGACAAGAGACAGAAGCGATATGGTGGGAAAGTGAAAATGACCAGAACGGGAGAAGGGATGGAAGGGAAGGTGGCAAGGATGGAAGGCGGAAGGGGGAAGCATGAGATGAAGCTGCAGAGGCTTGGAGCCTGATGGGGAGGGCTCCAAGAATCCTTCTTCCTTCGAGAGCCAACTGCTAAGCACCTCCCAGCACACCACTCCCTTCCCAAGCTACTTTAATCCTCATGTGGACCACTGAGGCAGGAAGCAAGGTCACCAGCCCCTTGCAGCGAGGGGTCATAGCAGGTGGAAGCTGGCCATCTGAAGCCCACATTCCTGCCTAATTGGCTTTACAGAGATGTCACAGAAAAGACAGCGAGCAGAGAAACCACATGGACACACCCAGGCCCCCAGAGACAGACGTTTTTACCTCCAGGCCCCTCCACGGAAACAAACAATCACCCAGACTTTAAGCAGGATCCAACGTTTTAATCATTTTCACTCCACAGGTGGCCAGCGAAGGGAGACCTGGAGCTCCAGTGAGTGGGCAAGGGGAGGACAGAGGACTTAACACAGAATGAGGGGGACCTCTTGTTCTGTCCCCACTTCCTTTGACACTCTTCCTGGCTTTAGGAATCCCTAAGGGACAGCTGAAGAACCAGGCTTCAGGAGACTGGCCCAGGAGAAGGAACCTGGAATCTCCTGAAAGATTTGACTCCTTCCTCTGTCCAAGTCCTAGAGAACTCTCAGAAGACCCCAGGAAGTTGCGGCGGGCGGGGCGGGGGTGGTGGTGCAGCTCTTAAAGTCTTACTCCCATTGGCCTGTGTCTCTGGCCCCCCCTCCCAGATTCTATTACTGCCTCTGAATCATTTGCATAAGACACTCCCTCCTCTGTGAATGGAGAACTTAGTGAGGCAGGGAGAGACTCTACTCACACCTGAGACCCCAGCCTCCAGCAAAGAGTGTGGGAGCCTCTGCAAAATGCCTAATGGACACTTGCATCCTGGTCCCAGCGTTTACACAAATCCAGAGCACAATGCCATCTCCGACCTGCCCCTCCCTGGAAAATTTTTGCCTGGATCGGTGGATTGACATCCATCCCGTATGTCAATATATGTTGTCTTTCTCTGTTTAGATATTGCTTCCCACAGTGGATTCTGGGTCTAATGTGCCAACATGACTCAGACCCAGGAGAGATGATGCGAAAGCCATCTTTGGGGGCTCTAGTGATCTCAGGGTGCCACTCATGGTTCCTCCTGACCTGGCATCATCTGATGCCACCCAGTCTCACTTTGCATTGTGCCCCTCCTCCTGACCTTCCTTTCCGCCCTGGGGGCCTGGAGCCAGCTTGTCCTGGCTAGTGAGCACAGACTGTAAGTATCTCTTCCTAAGTGCAGGGACCTCAGCCTGATGCCTTGACATCAGCCACAGTGGGAGTATTTACACCACAGAAATGGGCAACAATGACAAACCAGGATTTCCTCTTCCTTCCAGAGCCCGTTGTTAAGCACCTCCCAGCATACCACTTCTCTCCCACACTACTTTCTTTCACCCCTGGCCTTGTGAAACCCACCAGTGACTGGCTCGTGGCTCCCGCCTCTCCCACCCCAAAATAAAAGAACTCAGATTGAGAAAGTAGGTGTCAAAGTACCAAACTTCAAAGAGCATTGGAATGCCTGCATCCTTCAGATTCTTACACTGCTTGTCTCTGCGGCCACGGGTCAGACTGTATTCAAAGAAATACAGTGTTGCCCCTGGAAAATTTCCCAGGCCAAGCTCTATTTATAGTCCAACCCCACCATCGAAACTGAAAACAAAACCTCTAAAAGAGGGAGTGTGAGTGTGGGATGTGGGGCTGCCCCCAAATCCATTTCTCTTGCCCCACCCCTGTCTCTTATATATTTACAGGTGGGAAGCCTGTCCAACCTCTTCTTCTCTTGGAAATAGCCACAATCATAGCTGGTGTACCCCAAGCAGCAACCGAGATTCTTCCAGTGTTTGGGTGAAGTTCACCTTTTAAAAAATGCTAAAACGAAAGAAAACAAAGGAGACGTGAAACAGGCAACTTGCCTTCCATTCTTCCACCAGATATGCCCATTTCCAGTGTCATGAATGAACGAAAGATGAAATGTCTTTAAGAAGAAACTAACAGCAGGAAGAAAATGTGTGTGTGTGTGTGTGTGTGTGTGTGTGGCCCCCTAAACCTATCATGCAAACCTGACATCCGTGAAATCTGGAAAACTGCCAAATGAATTTCTGAACTTAACAGTATAGCTGGCCTAAAGGTTCCATCCTGGGACTCTGTAAAGTCTGTCTTTGGAATTTCTAGAAGGATCTCTACCCATGAGCTAAAGAAGTGTCCCCAAATGGAAAGTTAAGGAATCAAGCCTCCCTACCTGTTTGTTCAACAGCACTGTGATTTTCTGACCTAAACATGACCCCAGGTCAACTGCAAGTTTGGTTTAATTTCATCTCAGGGTGGATTCTCAGCACCAGTTTCTGGAGTCTGGGGCTCATGGTTTGAAACGCCGGTTGGACTCCGTATGAGACCACCTTGGGGGTGAGAGGATGACTAAGACCTATCGAGCTCCCCAGGAGGAAAGGGGTGGACTGTGTTGGTCATTGGAGCCAAAGAGGCCGTGACCTTCGGAAGGACTCCTGCCACCCCCACCCGGATGCTGTCCCAGGGCAGGTTGGGACAATGTGCGGAGGGGACGAGAGATGGAGAGAGGAGGGTCTTCTACAAGATCTGAAACTTCCAGGCACTCTGATCCTTGTAGTCCAGGGGGTCCATGGGGTTGTAGGTGAATTTCCAGGTGCCTGTGGGGTCCTTGAATTCTAAGCTGTCCACAGGGCTGTAGGTGCCATAGCTCTGGCCTGACAGGGAGGTGGGGGACTGGGTCAGGGAGGGCCCCACAGAGGGGCCTGAAAGGGGGCTGAGGGCCGGGCCCCCCAATGGGGGCACCATGGGAGACAAGTAGGGGTCCAGGCCACTGAAATAGGAGCTCGGCGACCCATAGGCTGAGGGAGAAGAGCAAAAAGCAGAGGCGGGGGCGTAGGTCATGGCATAGGGCGCTGAGGTCAGAGAGGGGCCCGAGGCCACTAGCCCTGCCCGCTGCGCCTCGGGCAAAGGGGACTCAGAGGCCGGACTCCAAATGGACACCGTGGCCACTGCCGTGGTGGGAGAGCCCGAGGGCCCGGGGAGAGGGGGGCTGTAGGAATCTGAGATGCCCAGGGGGTCTGGACAGACATCCGTGGAGGACCTTGGAGATGTGCCTGCCTTCCTCTTGGCAGGACGAGCCTTGGCTTGCGCCCCTGGGGGCTGCTGCTGCTGCTTCTGCTGCTGCCGCTGCTGCCGACATTTAGCCCGGCGGTTCTTGAACCAAACCTGGGGGGCGAGAGCGGAGATGAGGGAGGGAGAGTGGGCAGGAGGCCCAGGGGAGCCTTCATGATGCCCAGGAGAGCCTTCATGATGCCCAGGAGTGGTGATGCCTATCGGTGAAGCATGCCAGAGTCATAACTCTCCGTTTGCAATTGGCTGTGGGGCACTCTGGGGGCTTCCCAGGGGGCTCAGGGGTGAAGAATCCGCCTGCCAAGGCAGGAAACTCGAGTTTAATTCCTGGGTCAGGAAGATTCCCTAGAGAAGGGAATGGCAACCCACTCCAGCATTCTTGCCTGGGAAATCCCTTGGACAGAGGAGCCTGGCGGGCTACAGTCCATGGGGTCACAAAGAGTCAGACACCACTGAGCAGCTAAACAACAACATAGGGCACTCTATTCATCCACCACCCATTCAATTATTTATATACATGATTGTACGGTCACACATATACAATACGCACAACTGTACATGCATACATTTGTGTGTACACACAGTCACACACATATATACACATTCTTCCAGCCAATCATATGTACATACCTACTATCATGTAACATACAAATATACACCTATACATTCATCTGTCCACCAAATCACTCATATATACACGCAGACATACAGTCATACCTATGTACATTCACCATCTAATCATATGCACACACATAACAGTCATGCATAAGCACAGTTGTGAGTATATACACACAGTAATGGGCTTCCCTGGTGGCTCGGATGATAAGGAATCTGCCCGCAATGCAGAAGACCTGGCTTTGATCAAGGGAATGGCTACCCACTCCAGTGTTCTTGCCTGGAGAATTCCATGGACAGAGGAGCCTGGTGGGCTACAGTCAATGGGATCGCAGAGTCCGACATGACTGAGAGACTGACACTTTCACCTCACATATAATGACACATACTTTCATCTTTCCAATCCTATGTACATATGTACACATATTATCATACAAACACATATACGTCCATATATACAATCATATATGCATCATACATATACACAATCAAACACACATATACATTTACCCATCCATGCATGCATGCATCCATCCATCCATCCATTCAATTATTTAATAAACATGTATTCTTCGACTGCTTTGGGGACACACCAATGAAGCTGACATTCTACTTGAGAGAAAGAAAGAAAGAAAGTTGCTCAGTCGTGTCTGACTCTTTGCAACCCCATGGACTGTAGCCTACCAGGCTCTTTCGTCCATGGGATTTTCCAGGCAAGAATACTGGAGTGGGTTGTCATTTCCTTCTCCAGGGGATCTTCCCGACCCAGGGATTGAACCTGGTCCTCCCACATTGTAGGCAGACGCTTTACTATCTGAGCCACCAGGGAAGTCTTGAGAGAGACAGCATATAAATAAATAGGAAGGAAGGAAATCACACAGAATTTTAGAAAGTGATAAATGCTATGGGAGAACCAATTGAGCAGAGTGAGGGGGAGTAGCAGAGTTGGGATGACGGGAAAAAGCTGCAGCTTCTGATGCCAAGGGCGGTGTAGGTCTTATTGACTGGCCAGGTGACTAGATTGGTTGATAAACAAAGACTTGAACAGAGGGTAGGGAATATATCTTCCAGGTAGAGGGAATAAAGAGTGTTCTTGGTGGGAATGCTGAAGAAAGGACCAGGGGCGGTGCTCACGCAGTAGAATGAGAGGGGATAGGCATGCAAAAGAGGAAGCCAGCGAAATTACGGGGATGAGGGATCAACAAGACACTTCAGCCCTTCCTCTGTGACCTTCCCCTCTTCCCTCCGCTCTGGATCCCAGGGACCAGGGCGCCCACCTGAACCCTGGACTCCGGCAGGTTGATCTTCAGGGCCACCTCCTCACGGGCATACACATCCGGGTACTGAGTCTTGGCAAACAGGGCTTCCAGCTCTTCCAGCTGGCTTCGCGTGAAGGTGGTCCGTTCCCGCCGTTGCTTTCTCGGGGCGCCTGGGGTGGACAAAAAAAACAGGACTGTCGGGTGACCTGAGACCCCATTCTCTGCATCTGCTGACGCAAGGTCCTGAGAAGGCATGGGATGCCAACAAGCCTCTTCTGGGCGTTCATCTGCCCAAACTAAGGGGGTGCTGATTCCCTCAACTTCTAGACCTCACTCTGTCCCCCTGGGAAATGGGTTCTCCCTTTGCCGGTCCTTAGGGGGACTCTTGCCTCACCCCGAGGAGAACTGGCTTTACCTGTGTAAGGAGGTATCTGAGTTTGGTTTTTATCCCCTTTCTAAAATTTCTTCTGCACTAAGACATTCACTTGAAACATGACATTTGGGATATCCAGCCTATAAAAGAGGCAGGACCGTAATGGTCAACTTAATAAAAGAATAATACCATCAAAAATAGAACGCTTCCTTCGCTAAGAAATAAAGCATCGCTGACAGATGGGAATTCCTCTGGGTCCCCCTTCCAGATGGTTTCTCTCCCTCACCCGAAAGGGAACCACTGTCCTAAATTTCTGTGAAGATCCACATGCTTTCCTGCATCCCTAAGAGATGTGGGGTGGTGCTTTGCATTTACTGATGAGTCCGTTTGGCTGGTGTATGGCCCTGATGTTACCCTTGTAAGTACCCATCCTCTTCCTGAGGGCAAGGGACCCCAGAAGGTGGGGGCCAGCTGGGGTTGGGGGGGGCGGGGAGGACGATTGTACTCACTTGGGTAGGACACAGCTGGGTGCATCAGATCCACACTGGGGCCACTCAGGGCCAAGGCGTTGACGGAATAGTGGGGCCCCGGGTTCATATACGCCATCATGATCTTCGGGGATGCTGGGGCCCAGGTCAGGGGGCCTGCGAGAAAAGGATGGGTGCTCACAAACTCCCCAGTTCATCACCGCCTCAGTCTCTTCCTAGATATGTGACCTTGGGCAACTTACCCCCCACTCTCTGCCTGGGTTTCCTCACCTATAAAACAGCCCTCTGCTTAAGGTCGTCAAAGCGTCCCTGGGACTCTGTAAAGCCAAGATCAAAAGCTGTAATGAGCATTCTAAATGTAAGCTCTTATTCCTACTCTATCCTTTAAAAGATCTTCTGACCAACCCCCTTGTCCAAGACCTTTCCCCCACCCCGCGTGTTAGTGTTAGTCGCTCAGTCGTGTCCGGCTCTTTGCAACACGTGGACGGTAGCCCTCCAGGCTCCTCTGTCCATGGGATTGTCCAGGCAAGAACACTACAGCAGGTTGCCATGGCCTTCTCCAGGGCATCTTCCCAACCCCTAGCACCTCAAAAAAGATGTTCAGCCTCACACAGAATCATGGCAAGTAGGGAAACTGGTTGTCTCAGTCTGCCGGGGATGGAGAGCTTTCTAGGGATGTGGGATTTCAGTGACAAATCTGAAAACTCCCAGACAAATTGGGATGGTTAGTGACCCCAAAGGAGTCACAGTCAAATGACAGCAAGGGATGATCTCCCATGACTATTTTTGACCCATCAAGTTGGCAAAGATCAAAGAGGCTTGGTAACTCCAGGGCTGGCCTCAGAACAGGCTTCTTGTGTCAGATGGGCGACAGTGTGGATGGAACAAACTGCAAACATGTATCAAAGAAAAACGCCGTCTTTCCTTGGTCCCAGCAATTTGCCTTCAAGGTGCCCTGGCCACCTCATCAGAAGATGGGAACGAACAATACAGCTTACATCTTTAGGTTGACGTGAGGGTCAAATGAATTATTGTGCATCTGATACTTAAAATAACACCTGATGTGCAGCAAAGCCTACAAAACTGTGACGGTTATTATTATCTGCAAGCAGACGTTTGCATAGACTTTATGCTCGGATACTTCTTATTGGAGTACAGTTCACTTACAATGTCGTGTTAGTTTCTGGTACGCAGCAAAGTGATTCAGTTCTGTATTTTTTTCACATTAGTTTCCATTACAGGTTATTACAAGAGCGTGAATAGGGTTCCCTGTGCCATACAGTAGGTCTTTGCTGTTTCTCTCCTTTATATATCATAGTGCGTTTCTGTCAATCCCAAACTCCTAATTTATCCCTCCCCATCCAAGCTAGGATTTTTAATGCAGCATGTTTATAATTGCCGCAATGTGGAAGCACCCTATACGTCCACCAAAGGGGACATAGTAAGTAAGTTATGTAATTTAAGTAAGTTATGTTACGATTATGGCACATCCGGGCAAGAGAGTACTATAAAGTCATTAAAAACTATAATTCTCTGTGAATGGACTTGAAACGACCTCTAGTAAATAGTTAAGGAAAGATTATCCTGGGACTTCCCTGGTGATCCAGTGGTTAAGAATCCACCTTCCGATGCAGGGGATGTGGGTTCGATCCCTGGTCTGGGAACTAAGATCCCACATGCTGTGGGGCAGGGAAGCCTGAGCAGCTCAGCTACTGAGCCCACGTGCTCCGGAGCCAGTGGGCTGCAACTAAAACCCAGCACAGCCAAATAAATAAATTTTTTAAAAAGATTACCCTAAACTTAGCAATGAGACAAATGGTTGACAGCAAGTCACTTCCTGGTTCTCTAGACAACCAAGCCAAGCATTAGTTCCTTTTCTAAGGAACTTGTTCACTATTGATTAGGATCCAGACACTGACAAGTTCAATGGCAACTTTCAGATGTTTGGTTGCCCATGATTTGTCTCTGGTAGGAAAGATAACCTCAGGGTTACAGTTTTGCTGCCTGTAGAACCTGAACTAGTTTTGTACCTAACCTGACCAGCTCTTTTCAGCACACCTTTTCTGAATAACAGTATTAACCTCTCTTCCTTGAATTCTCCTTGGAAACAGCCAGTTCACGACTTAAATCTTTGTTTTTGGCTTATTACATGTGCCTAAGAGTCAGGTTTTTAATTTTTTTTTATTACATTTTGGCAATACCACAGTGTGTGTCTGTGTGTTAGATATCATATTTTACCAAGTTATGGGCTTCCCTGGTGACTCAGGGATAGAAGAATCAGCCAGCTAATGCAGGAGACACAGGTTCAACCCCTGGGTGGGGAAGATCCCCTGGAGCAGGAAATGGCAGCCCGCTCCAGTATTCTTGCCTGGGAAATCCCATAGACAGAGGAGCCTGGTGGGCTACAGTCCATGGGATCGCAGAGAGTCGGACACGACTGAAGCAACTGAGCACAGCATATATAGATATATTTACGCATTCCGATTGCATAGAACATTCCCAGGAAGAAGGACACAATATACAGTAACAGTGGCTGCCTCTGAGGAGCTATGTTGTATCCATATCTCGTTTTACAGCTTGGATTACTTTTTAACCACGTGTGTGTAAATTGCCCTTTCAACAACAAAACCAACAATACCACATATTTAAAAGAGAGAGACGCTCTCCAGGGCTCCCTATCGCCCTAGTTAAGATGACCTCAGGAGACCTCTCAGCCTCTCCAGAAACTTCCAATAACTGTTCTGGGCCAGGAATGCCTCTCTCCCAGCCCAAAACCCTCTCTCACCAACTAACTAACCCCTTCTCCTCCTCCAGGACACAGCTCAAACATAATTTCCTGGGAGAGCCAGCCCACACCCTAAACAGGATGTCACACACACACATACACACTTTCTTCTGTTCTTCAGGAATCACACGTACTAAATATGACATATTTATAAGTATGTTTGCCTGTCTGTCTCCCCTAATCCAGCTACCTGAGGATGGAGACTAGGAACATTGTAGTCCCTGGGGTGTCCCCAGCAAGCCCAATAAATATTTGCAAAATAAAGAAATGCTTACAGTTGAATGGTGTTTACGTGAGTGCCCACCTCATCCTTCTCTCACCGCCCTGTCCTTCTCAACCCTCATTTGCGAGAGTTTAATTTATCATAAATTGAAGCTCTGCTGTCCACTTAGCAAATATTTTCTGAAAATCAATCATGCTCTAAGGTCTAGGGAGACAATAAGAAATAAGACACACAGCATCTCTGCTCTCATGGGATTGAAATTTGAGGTTCTGATCAGGGAAACAAACATCTAACAAGGAAATAGACTTGTTTTGCTGCTGCTGCTGCTAAGTCACTTCAGTCGTGTCCGACTCTGTGCGACCCCAGAGATGGCAGCCCACCAGGCCCCTCCGTCCCTGGGATTCTCCAGGCAAGAACACTGGAGTGGGTTGCCATTTCCTTCTCCAGTGCATGAAAGTGAAAAGTGAAAGTGAAGTCACTCAGTTGTGTCCGACTCTTAGCAACCCCATGGACTGCAGCCTACCAGGCTCCTCCATCCATGGGATTTTCCAGGTAAGAGTACTGGAGTGGGGTGTCATTGCCTTCTCCAAGACTTTTCTTAAGAAAGTCAAAATGCTTCCAGAGAGTTTCAAGAACTCCAAGGAAAATTAAATGGGGTAGTAAGAAATTAAAAGACGCTTGCTCCTTGGAAGGAAAGCTATGACGAACCCAGACAGCGTATTCAAAAGCAGAGACATCTCTTTGCCAACAAAGGTCCATGTAGTCAAAGCTACGGTTTTTCTGGCAGTCATATACAGATGTGAGAGTTTGGGCCACAAAGAAGGCTGAGTTGCTTTCAAACCGTGTTGCTAGAGAAGACTCTTGAGAGTACCTTGGACAGCAAGGAGATCAAATGAGTCAATCCTAAAGGGAATCAACCCTGAATATTCATTGAAAGAGCTAATGCTGAAGCTGAAGCTCCCATCCTTTGGCCACCTGGTGAGAAAAACCAACTCATTGGAAAAAACCCTGATGTTGGGAAAGATTGAAGGCAGGAGGAGAAAGGGAATACAGAGGATGAGATGGTTGGATGGCATCACCGACCGTCATGAGTTTGAGCAAGCTCCGTGAGATGGTGAAGGACAGGGAAGCCTGGCGTGCTGCAGTCCATGGGGTCACAAAGAATCAGACATGATTTAGTGACTGAACAATGAACAACAAAATAAGAGAGTGATGGGGTTTGAAGCGAGGGTGAGTCGTCTGATTTAGGTGAATGATCAGGGAAGTCAGATGTCAATCAGGGCTGCCGTCACTTAAAGGCTTGACTGAGGCTGGACAGTCAGATTCCTTGGGGTTCATTCCTATGGGTGTTGCCAGGAGGCCTCAGTTCTTGCCACACAGACCTCACCACAGGACTGCTCAAGCATGCTCTGGGGAAGCATGATCGGGGAAGACCTCTCTCTAAGGAGGCGACTTTGGGGCTGCAAAACGAAGGACTCTGCACCCGCTGTGAGAGGATCTCAGGGTAGAGGTCTCTAGGCAGAGGGAGCAGCAGATGCAAAGGTCTGGAGGCTGGAATCGTTTCATCTCGTGGGAGGAGAACCAAAGTGTCCAGTGCTGCTGGAGCAGAGTGATCAGGATGGAAAGTGGACTAAGAGTGGGTGCGACCTGATACAAAGGTCTTGGGGACGCTTGGTATCGATACTAATCATAAAAGTAGAAATAACACACTAATCCTAAGAATCAAGAGGAGTCCTAGGTAATGACTGGTATTTACACCCTAGAGGTGTCCCTCCCACGGAGCAGGGCTGCATGTGCAACCAATGAGATATTGTGGAAATGACCGTGTGACCTCTGAGGCTGGCCTCTCTCTCTCTAGCAAAGCAGCTGTTGTGCCGAACATGCTTGCGCAGTCCTGTGGCGAGGTCTGTACGGCAAGAACTGAGGCCTCCTGCCGACAGCCATGGGAATGAACCCCCAGGAATCTGACTGTCCAGCCTCAGTCAAGCCTTCAAGTGACGACAGCCCTGATTGACATCAGACTACAACAGAACGAGAGACCCTGAGCTGGAATCATCCAGTGATGCTGTCCCTGGATTCCTGTGACCTCAGAAACTTTTGCCCGTTGTTCAGTCACTTAGTCGTGTTTGACTCTTTGTGGCCCCATGGACTGTAGCAGGCCAGGCTTCCCTGTCCTTCACCATCTCCCAAAGACTGCTCAAACTCATGTCCATTGAGTCGGTGAGGCCATCCAACCATCTCGTCCTCTGTCATCCCCTTTCTCCTCCTCCCTTCAATCTTTCCCAGCATCAGGGTCTTTTCCAATGAGTCGGCTCTTCACATCAGGTGGCCAAAGGATTGGAGCTTCAGCTTCAACATCAGTCCTTGCAATGAATATTCAAGGTTTATTTCCTTTAGGAAACTACACAACATCATAAATATGTATTTGTTTTAAGCTCCTAGGTTGGGGTTAACTCGTTACACAGCCACAGATAACTAATACACAAGACTTCCCAATGCAACACGGCACTGAGTCCTCAGCCCAAGCCTGGGTCGTAGAGACAGTATTACTATTATGTTCATATTTTATCACTGAGAACATCTGCAGACTCAGGTGCTGGGACTTGCCTGGGTCACTCAGGCTGTGAGTGGGGACCACCCTCCTGGAGGCCCTGTTCTCCCAGTTCCCAGCCTGGATCCCCTCTGTCACCTTCTTTTCCTCTGATGGTATTTCATCAGACCCTCATGAGAAAAGGGAAACAGGGAGCCTGCTGAACTTGCCCTGTAGGGACAATTTGCAGAGCTTGGAACAAAAGCATCCATTTCTAGGGCTTCCCTGGTAGTACAGTTGGATAGCAATCTGCCTGCCAATGCAAGAGACACAGGTCTGATCCCTGATCTGGGAAGATTCTACATGCCTTGGAGCAATCAAGCCCGTGAGTCACAACTACTGAGACTGCATGCCCCAGAGCTTGTGCTTCAAATCAAGAGAAATCACTGCAGTGAGAAGCTCATGCATCTCAACAAAGAGTAGCCCCTGCTCACCGAAGCTAAAGAGAGCCTGCGCAGCAAAGAAGACCAAGAGCAACCAAAAATAAATAAATAATTTTTTTAAAAAATCCATTTCTACTGTCTTCACCAGGGAATCTGCATCAAGTTGCCCGGCTAAGGGGTTGGTCTTCCAGGAAAGCCTAGATCTCTCTCCCTGGGAGGATCCCATTCTACAGGCAGGAAACCTGAGTCAAGCAGCTGATAATGATAACGACCTCCAAGGTCAAGGGTTTGCCCACTCTACAGATCATCCAATAAGCAAGCGTGTGGCGGACAAGACGGCAGCAAAGAACGGTAAGAACATAAGTGATGTCAGACACCCACTGAAGCCCTTCTCTGGGTTTGGCAGCTAGATGAGGTGGTCGATGATATCAGACCTTCCGGGACTTCTCTCCTCCAAACAGGCTTTGTGTGTCCAACCTCCAAGAGCACAGACAACAACCACAGTGTCCATCTTTCACTGAGAATTTGCTGTGAGCCTGACAGAGACCCTTTATCATCCTGCCAGGCGAATTTCAAGGCAGTGATGTTTCATAGTCCCAAACGGTAGAGCTGGGAAGATCACTGTCCTTGCCCTGGGGACCAACCAGTGGGGCCTGAGGCTGTTGCTCAGGGCTCCTGGGGTTCAGCAGCTCTGAGGCCAGACTCCCACCTGAGCAGATGCTCGGACAGGTGAGGTCTGAAGGCTCACACCCACCTTGTGGGTTGTCCTGAAGATAATCTATGGGTGGAGAAACCAACCAAGCCTTGGGAAAGGAAGGTGTCTGCCCCTGGACAGACAGAAAGTCCTCCATCCATTAGGACCTCCAGTTGGAATCCCCAGCTGCACTGGAACAAGATCTCCAGGAACAATAACCCAGTGAAATCGTCCCACGGGGTAGGTCTTATTGTCACCTCCATTCCACAGAGGAGGACACCGAGGCTCCGAGAAGCAGAGTCCCGGGTCCCATCACACACACCAGCAGCAGAGCCAGCACCCTCCCCTACAGTCTGCGCCCTCCCGACCACCAAGTTACACGACCTCAGGATGCTCCCCACAACCCCCTGTGGAGCTCACATGCCCATTTCTCAGATGAGGAAACTGAGGCTGAAGGGGGTTCTGTCCATTTCTGAGGACACACAGGGGTGAGTGGAACAGTCAGGAATAAAACCCAGATATCTTTGATCTCAGAGCATTGCCTTGTCCCCCCAAAAATGCTCAGGACCCCCCAAAGTGGGATGAGGCCAGCCCTCTCCCCTGCACTCACAACAAGCCCAGGTCTGAGACGTGAGCTTCCCATGGCTCATCTGACTGGATCATGACAATAACTTGTCATTGTCCCCACTTTGCAGATGAGGAAACTGAGGCTCCGAGTGACCTCACCACAGACCCACATGGCTCCACCTCAGTCTGAGCAAGACCTACCCCCTAGCTTTGTCGGATCTTTGCAGCCCGCACTGGCTCGGTCACCCAAGAGACAAGGAGCTGACCTTGTTATGTGGCACCCTGGATGGGAGGGGAGTTTGGCGGAGAATGGATACATGTGTGTGCAGGGCTGAGTCCCTTTGCTGTCCACCTGAAACTATCATAGCATTGTTGATCAGCTATACTCCAATACAAAATAAAAAGTTTAAACATTAAAAAAGAGAGAAGAATCTGGGGCTTGTGCTCACCACCCAGGATTGGACGTGGGGAAAGCCAGAGCCTCAGGGGACAGCGAGGTCCCCAAAATAATCAATTCACCCCCATTTCATCCCCAAACTATCGCATCCCCAGCCCCCGGGGGTAGTCTCCTAGTCTCCCCTCCCTCCTTCCTGCTGCAGCCACAAAACCTTGCCGCTCGGTGTACGTGTCTCTCCGATTCTATTTCGCTCATCCATCCATCCATCTATTCAACAAATTCTTAGGCATCCCAACCACATGGCAGGCACTGGGAGGAAATCAGGGTTCACTGGGGGAGACGGGCAATGAGTAGATGAACGCACACATGAAGAGGGAGTTTCAGACTGTGCTAAGTTATAATGTACAAGGAGATGTGCCAAGGAGTTGCCTTCAGGCTGTGAAAAGCGCCCAACCCTGGGAGCTGGCGGGCTTGGTCATGTCACCTCCCCAACAAGCCGCCCCTGAAGGAGCCTGTGTGCCATGGGCCAGCTTCTCCTGTCCATCCTTGCTGCCCCCGGCTGCCATATTTCCCCAAACATCAGGACAGACACTCTGATCCCTGTATGATCATCCAGCCAACATCATACACTCTGGCTCCTCAACCCTGTGCCAGACCCTGAAAACACAGCCATGAATAAAATGGACCCACGTCCCGAGCCCTCCTCTCCCCTCTCTCGCCTCCACTTCCTCCATCCCCTCTCCTCGGCTGCTCCTGCGGACACTCACCTTCAGAGAGTGGGGACAGGGCTCTCCTGGGGGGCCCGGGGATAGAGTCATCAGACAGCAGGGGCTGAAGGAAACGGGTCCCCTCGCATGGGGAGATTTTAAGCCCTGGCTGGGAGTGATGTCATCTGCCGTGGCCTGGATCTCGGAGGGTAATCCTGGCCCCCAGTGGGGGGGACCCGACTGGGCGCCAGGAGGTGACATTGGCGGGGAGGGGGAGGGGCGCCCGTCTGCCTAATCCCCTCCTCTCCTCCCCCTCCCTCCCCGCCCCCCTCAACCATGACATCTTGGCAATTAGGGCTGATGGGGATGGGAGGCCCCAGCACCCTGGGACCAGGATCCTGTACTCCTCAGGGAAGATCTTCCTTAGGTCTAACTGGAGTCCCTCGAGCTTTGGCTGTTGTTCCATCAAAGAGGAAGGAGAGCAAGGTGGGGTGTTCTGAGAGATCATTCGAGAAACGAGGGGCGCGGGGCTTTCCGGCTCCCTCTCCTGGGTCGTCCTTTCTCTCCCCAGCAGTCTATCTGTCTACTAAGTCATCTCTGCATGGCCCCGTTGTTTCCTGCTCTGCCTCAATTTCCCTTTTTCTTCTTTGCCTCGGCTTCCGTCACTTGTTGCTGTTCAGCCGCTCAGTCGTGTCTGACTCTGTGGCCCCATGGACTGCAGCACGCCAGGCTTCCCAGTCCTTCACCATCTCCCAGAGTTTGCTCAAACTAATGTCCATTGAGTCGGGGATGCCATCCAACCATCTCTATAGCTCTTTGATATCAACTTCTCCCATTTCCTCTCCCCCCAAACCCCGCTCTCCCTACGCGTGTCTCTCCACCTCGATCTGTCCCTCCCTCGCTCCACGCCCTTCGTCTTTGCTTGGGATTTCCGGGCCTCCGTTTCCTTTTGCTCTGACCCGCAGGCTCCTGCCCGTCTGCCTTGAGTACCCCTCTCTCATTCTGCAGCGCTGGGGCCCTCCGGTCGGGTCTTCACTGATTCATCGGTCTGTCTTGGGCCCTCTTGCCGTCTCTCTCATTCTCTCTCTCTGAGTCCCTGTTCCCATTTTGATTTTCGTCTCTGTCCTTGTCTCTCTGTGTCTACAAGCATATGGGCTTCCCGAGTGGCTCAGATGGGAAAGATTCTACCTGCAAGGTGGGAAACCCAGGTTCAGTCCCTGGGTGGGGAAGATCCCCTGGAGAAAGGAATGGCAGTCCACTGCAGTATTCTTGCCTGGAGAATTCCATGGACAGAGGAGCCTGGCTACAGTCCATGGGGTTGCAGAGAGTCAGACACGGCTGAGCGACACACACATACACACGCCTCTCTGTGACTCCAGTCTCTCCCCTACCCCACCAGTACCACTGTCCTTTATCCAACCTCTTAAACTTCAATTTCTGTTCTTGTTTCTCTCTCTTCCCTGTTTCTTCCTCTGATTCTTGCTTTCTTTCTCTCTAATTCCCCCTCCATTTCTTTCTCCCTATCTTGATACCTTTCTTGATCTGTACTTCTGACTCTCTTTGTTTCTGCCTCTGAATTTTCTCCTCTCTGTCCTTTTCTGTGTGTGTGTGTGTGTGTGTGTCTGGATATAAATATCTCCCTGAGCTCCTGACTCCACGCGGGTCTGTTTTCCATCCCAATGTATTCCAACACCTACCTATGTGCGTGCGTGAGATCTCAGTAATCCCGCCTTGTGGCTGGGTCATTGTGTCTCACCATAAGGGGCCCTTTCTTCCTTCACCTCCTCCCAACCCCCTGCCAGGAGAGATTAAGGCCAGCAGCCTGGCTGGGGAATCAGGACCCGTCTCATTAGCTTGAGCCAGGGGTGACAGGGAGAGAGGGAGGGGCCACCTGACCCTCACTGACCGGCCAAAAGGCTACTGATGGGAGGACCCAGTCCTGTAACAGACCCTCCTGGCCCACCGGAGAGGGGAAAGAAAGCTGGTCATCAGAGAGTGGAAGAAAGAACAGGTCCTTGGGGACTGCCCTGGAGGTCCAGGGTTCAAGAATCTGTGCTTCCACCATAGGGGGCACACGTTCAATCCCTGGTCTGGGAACTAAGATCCCACACAAGGGGCTTCCCTGGTGATTCAGTGATGGAGAATCCACCTGTCAGTGCAGGAGACACAGTTCAATCCCTGGTCCGGGAAAATCCCGGAGCAACTAAGCCCATCCGCCACAACTACTGAGCCTGCGCTCGAGTTCACGCTCCACAGCAAGGGAAGCCCAAGCACGGCAACTAAAGAAAGGCCCTCGCAGCAACAGGGACCCAGCACAGCTCAATTAATTAGTTTTTTTTAAAGATCCCATATGGAAAAAAAAAAAGGAACAAGTCCTCAAAAGCCCCCAGGTGAAGGTGTCAGCTCCTTTTCCACCAACTTTTCCCACCCAGGGTCCTACCAGGCTGGGTAGGTGTGGGCAGGTGGGTTTCAGGTCACATAGGTGGTTCAGGATGTCAATTAAGCTGAGTCTAAACCCAGGCTACTCCTCCCCTGAGGCAAATAGCTTTCTTTTCTCATCTACACCCAGAAGAAAACGTGGGCAATCAGCCTTGCCTTCTCCCTTTTTTCCTCAGCATACCCCTCCTCCTCACACACAGCTCAGATCCACCCATAAATCCTATCATCTCTGCTTTCAACTAACTGTCCAGCTAAAAATTACAAACCACTGCCGGGAGAAAGGAAACAAGACTCAAGTCAATAGTGACATGGGCTTCCCTAGTGGCTCAGATGGAGAAGGCAATGGCACCCCATCCGGTACTCTTGCCTGGAAAATCCCATGGACGGAGGAGCCTGGTAGGCTGCAGTCCATGGGGTCACTGAGGGTCGGACACGACTGAGCGACTTCACTTTCACTTTTCACTTTCATGCATTGCAGAAGGAAATGGCAACCCACTCCAGTGTTCTTGCCTGGAGAATCCCAGGGATGGGGGAGCCTGGTGGGCTGCCATCTATGGGGTTGCACAGAGTCGGACACGACTGAAGCGACTTAGCAGCAGCAGTGGCTCAAATGATAAAGAATCTGCCTGCAGTGCAGAGGACCCAGGTTCGATCCCTGAGTTGGGAAGATCCCTTGGAGAGGGGAAATGGCAACCCACTCCAGTATTCTTGCCTGGAGAATCTCACGGACAGAGAAGCCTGGTGGGCTACCCTCCATGGGGTCCCAAAAAGTTGGACACAACTAAGTGACTAACACACATGCCAGGAATGACAAAGATCAAAGATATATTTCTTGGGACTTACTTCTCTGGTGGTCCAGTGCTATAGTCAGCCACATAGTCGACATATGGTGACATATAGTCTGCCCTCCTAGAAAAAAAGGAGAAATATTTTCTTGACCTCAAGAAGCAGGCAAAGATTTCTTGAATAGGACATGGACAGCAGTAACCATAGGGTGGGAGAAGGGAGGAAGGTTCGAGAGGGAGGAAAGATGTACACCTGTGGTTGATAGATGCATGGCAGAAACCAACACAATATTGTAAAGCAGTTGTCTTCCAATTTAAAAAATCTTTTTAAAAATTAGATTTAATTAGAATGGGGAACTCCGACCCTTCAAAAAACTTCAAGTTAAAGAAAATCCTAGCTACAGTCTGTTAGAAGATATTTGTGAAACCTTATAGCTGGCAAAGAACGTGTATCCAGAATACATAAGGAAGACTCCAACTCAGTAATAAAATAGCTGAAAGAGATCCTGCACAAAATATATACAAATGGCCAATAAGGGCACAAAGATATTCTTTGTCATTGGAGAAAGAAACACACACACACACAAGGAGATACTACACATAACCACCAAAATGGTAACAAAGAAAAAAGATCAACACCACAAATGTTGGTGAGGTTGTGGAACAACTGGGAAGTCTTATACTTTCTGGTGGGAATGGCATGGTCCCACATTGGAGTACGACTTAGCTGTTTTCTATCAAGATGAGTTATTTTAACCGCATAAGTTATTTTAACCTCATACCTCTTATGAGGTATTTATCCAAAAGAATGAAAACGTATGTCTACCATAAGACTTGTACAGAAATGTTCATGGAAGCTTTTTTCATGTCCCAAGGCCCAAATGGAAAACAGCCAAATGTCTTACTGAGCTGTAAAAGAACAGAGCGTGACACAGCCGTGTGATGGAATATTACTCAGCAATGAAAAAGGAACAGTCTACTACATGTACAACATCACGGATGAGTCCCAGAATCTTCTCTTGGGTGAAAGAAGCCAAACACAATATATTTATTTGTTTGGCTGCACCTTATCTTATTACAGCACAAAGGATCTTTAATGGCTGCATACAAACTCTTAGTTGCAAGATCTAGTTCCCTAACCAGAGATCAAACCCCTGTCCCCTGGATTGGTAATATAGAGTCTTAGCCACCAGACTACCAGGGAGATCCCCAAAATATGTCTTTAACCTTTGTCATTCCCAGCATGTTAGTCACTTCAGTTCAGTTCAGTTCAGTTCAGTTGCTCAGTCGTGTCCGACTCTTGTGACCCCATGAATCACAGCACGCCAGGCCTCCCTGTCCATCACCAACTCCTAGAGTTCACTCAAACTCATGTGCATCAAGTCAGTGATGCCATCCAGCCATCTCATCCTCTGTCATCCCCTTCTCCTCCTGCCCCAATCCCTCCCAGCATCAGGGTCTTTTCCAGTGAGTCAACTCTTCACATGAGGTGGCCAAAGTACTGGAGTTTCAGCCTTGGCATCAGTTCTTCCAATGAACACCCAGGACTGGTCTCCTTTAGGATGGACTGGTTGGATCTTCTTGCAGTCCAAGGGACTCTCAAGAGTCTTCTCCAACACCACAGTTCAAAACTATCAATTCTTCAGCAATCAGCTTTCTTCACAGTCCAACTCTCACATCCATACATGACCACTGGAAAAACCATAGCCTTGACTAGATGGACCATTGTTGGCAAAGTAATATCTCTGCTTTTTAATATGCTATCTAGGTTGGTCATAACTTTCCCTCCAAGGAGTAAGCATGTTTTAATTTCATGGCTGCAATCACAATCTGGAGTGATTTTGGAGCCCAAAAAATTAAAGTCTGACACTGTTTCCACTGTTTCCCCATCTATTTCCCATGAAATGATGGGACCAGATGCCATGATCTTAGTTTTCTGAATGTTGAGCTTATATGTTGAGATTTATGTTGAGCTTTATGCCAACTTTTTCACTCTCCTCTTTCTCTTTCATCAAGAGGCTTTTTAGTTCCTCTTCATTTTCTGCCATAAGGGTGGTATCATCTGCATATCTGAGATTATTGGTATTTCTCCTGGCAATCTTGATTCCAGCTCATGTCCAACTCTTTGGGACCCCATGGAGTGTAGCCCACCAGACTTGTCTGTCCGTGGGAATCTCAAGGATACTGGAGTGGGTTGCCATTCCCTTCTCCAAGGGATCTTCCCAACCCAGGGATCGAACCAAGGTCCTCTTCATTGCAGGCAGATTTTTTACCATCTGAGTCACTAGGGAAGCCTATTCCCTGGAGCTCCTAAAACCTTTAGGATTTCTCGTGAGGAGATAAATCAATATGTCTTTTGTTATGTTAATGAGACACCCTTCAGAAAGCCTTAGGTGACTCAAGGATGATTGCCTGGGGAACCAATCTTGGGATTAAAGGATTAAAATTTCAGTCCCTTCCACCTCACTCCCACTCTCCACCCAACTACCCCCTCCTGGGATGTAAAAAGAGCTAGAGATTCAGGTCAACTGCCAATGACCAAGGATTTCATCAATCATGCCTATATAATGAAACATCCATACAGCCCCACAGGATGGGGTTCCAAGAGCTTAACAGTTGGTGAACTAGGATACAACTTTGTGCTGCGAGAGTGAAAGTGTTATTCCCTTCAGTCATGTCCGACTCTCTGAGACCCCATGGACTGTAGCCTGCCAGGTTCCTCTGTCCATGGAATTCTCCAGGCAAGAATACTGGAGTGGGTTGCCGTTCCCTTCTCCAAGGGATCTTCCCATCCCAGGGATCAAACCTAGGTCTCCTGCATTGCGGGCAGATTCTTTACCTTTTGAGCCACCAGGGTTGCAGATTCCAAACCCCAGAATACAGAGGACAGAAGCTCCTGTGCCTGGGAGCCTTTTGATCTCATCATCTGTCCAGTCACGGTCATGTCCAATGCTTTGCGACCCCATGGACTACAGGGTCCTCTCTCCTCCACCATCTCCTGAAGTTTGCTCAAATTCACATCCATCGAGTTGGTGATGCGATCTAACTATCTCTTCCTTTACTGCATCTGGCCGTTAAAATGCTTTTATAATAAAGTGATAATTTAGCGAGTGTTTTCCAGGATTCTGTGAGCCCACTCTAGCAAATTAATGAAATCCAAGGAGGGGATCATGGGAATATCCAATTCATGATTGGTTGGTCGGGGGGCACAGGTGACTATCTGGACTTGAGATTGATGTCTGAAGGGGAGGAGGAGGGCAGCCCTGTGAGATGAGACTTAACCTCCGGCATCTGACCCTGTCTCTAGGTAAGTAGTGTCAGAACTCAGTTCCTTGCTTGGTAATGTTGGAAGACACACTCTGAGCTGTATAATCCTAAAGTTCAAGAACAAAATATCTGATTTTTAAAAAGATGAATAAAATTGAATTGCCAGGAGACTTATGAAGAACAGAAACTGAAACAAAAAATTCATTATCATTTAGTCATTAAGGAAATTAACCCTAAAATCACAATTGCTACTGCTACTGCTAAGTCACTTCAGTCGTGTCCGACTCTGTGCGACCCCATAGACGGCAGCCCACCAGGCTCCCCTGTCCCTGGGATTCTCCAGGCAAGAACACTGGAGTGGGTTGCCATTTCCTTCTCCAATGCATGAAAGTGAAAAGTGAAAGGGAAGTTGATCAGTCGTGTCCGACCCTCAGTGACCCCATGGACTGCAGCCTACCAGGCTCCTCCATCCATGGGATTTTCCAGGCAAGAATACTAGAGTGGGGTGCCATTGCCTTCTCCGAAAATCACAATAAACGACCAATAATCCTTCCCCAAAAAGAGAGAAAAACAAACAAAAAAAATTTATAAATCAGAAAATCACTTCCAGGGCTGGCACATGTGTGGATAGAGAATGGAGAGTGACTGGTTCCACAGACAGGATTTCTTTGGGGGATGATTAAAATATTCTGAAATTAGATCATGGTGATGGTTGCACAATCTTGACAAAATTCTATAGAAACACCACTAACGTGTATGCTCTCAATGGGAATTTTATGGTATGTAAATTTGATCTCAAATTTTTAAAAAAAAAAAAGGGCAGAAAAAGCAGTTGCCTGGAGAGGAAGCACTGACTGCAAACTGGCCTGAGGAAACTTTTGGGAGGCTACAAACCTTCTGCATCTTGACAGCATGCCAAGAGTAAGCCTTTGTCAAAATCTGTCAAGCTAATCACTTAAAGTATATGCATTTTCTTGTACGTGCATTGTGCCTTGGGACTTCCCTGGTGGTCCAGTGGCTAAGACTCCGCTCTCCCAATGCAGGGGACCCAGGTTCGATCCCTGGTCAGAGAACTAAGATCCCGCATGCCGCAAAGAAGATCGAATATCCCCTGTGCCACAGCCAATACCCAGTGCAGCCACAAAAATGTGTGCGTGCTTAGTCGCTCAGCCATGTCCAACTCTTTCCCACCCCGTGGACTGTAGCCCACCAGGCTCCTCTGCCCGAGGGATTCTCCAGGCAAGAATACTGGAGTGGGTTGCCAAGCCCTCCTCCAGGGGATCTTCCCAACCCAGGGATCGAACCCAGGCCTTTTGCATTGCAGGTGATTTTTTTACCACCTAAGCCACCAGGGAAGCCCAATAATTTTTTAAATTGTGCCTTGACTTAAAAAAAAAGAATATTGGAGGGAAATATTATCTCCAATCTAACTTTTTCTCACTACATGGACTACTTGTAGCCTAGACAAGGAGGATTGCGGAAGCTTCTTTTTGCAGCCCTATAGCCCCAGCCTCCATCAGTCCTCTGCTCAGGATCACAATTAGAAGACAATCCACCCTGTGCTCATCTCTGTGTGGACAGGCTCCTAACCACTCACTCCCCCCGACCTCCACCCCCCCTGGCTATTCTTTCTGTCCTCGCAGTTAGCCAAGCACAAGAAAGGAGCCCAGAAGGCGAGAGGGGCACCCACGAGAGACAGGGTCTCAGGACAGCTGGCGGTGAAGAGCAAGTTCAGTTCAGTCGCGCAGTCGTGCCCGACTCTTTACAACCCCATGAACCACAGCACACCAGGCCTCCCTGTCCATCACCAACTCCCCGAGTCCACAGAGAAACTGAGGGAGAGTAAAGGACTGAGAGATACAGTGGGATAGAGGAGAGCTACAAAGAGGGAATAAATATCCATTCATTACAATGATGGGATGAACAAGACAGAGAGACACGAGAGAGAAAGAATCTTGGTGTTTGTCAAGGAACGTCAAGGGCCCAGGACTGCAGTGGGAGGGAAGAGGGTTAGACCGTGGGGGTGGCCCCAGGTCGTGTGAGATTCAAGTCACTGATGGGTTTCAGTCTTGGCTCAACCACACGCCTGCGGGCTCCTCACACCTGCACCCCTTTAGCTGCCTAACACATTCACGCCATTTTACTTTCTGCAAAACTCTCATCACTGCCTTTGGATGTAGTACTTTCTGCCTGTCCAGAGGCAGGCGCCTTCCCCCCGCCCCCCGCCCCCAGGCTTGGTTTCTCCAGCTGTAGATTATCTCCAGGACAACCCACAAGATGGGTGTGAGCCTCCAGACCTCACCTGTCCAAGCACCTGCTCAGGTGGGAGCCTGGACCCAGAGCTGCTGAACTGCAGGAGCCCCAAGCAACAGCCTCAGGCTCAACTGGTTGGTCCCCAGGGCAAGGACGGTGATCTCCCTGGCTCCACTGTTTGGGACTATGAGACATCATTGCGTTGAATTTCACCCAGGATGCAGAAGACTTAGACAGGCATTTCAAAAATGAAGTAGCACACGGCTCGTGAACTCACTACACAGGAAAATCGAAATTAACACCTTACCGTGATATCAGCCTCTATGTCCCCTGAGGATGGCTCAAAGGGAGAGCTGACAATGTGTGTTAGATAAAGACATATATGAGTGTACTATTACATATATCATAATTCTATATTATAGATCACTTGAGATAGTAAAAATACACTTATACATTTGCATGTGTGTGTATGCACATATGTGTGTGTGTGTGTGTATAAAATATTATTTGGGCCCAATAGTGATGGCAGAGCCTGTGCTGCTGGACTAGGTCCTAAGGACATTAACTCTGTTATGAGTAGACCATAAGGACACCCAAGGCTCCCAAACGATGGGACCCCAGAGGAATATAGGAAAAGGGCCTCAATCAACCCAGTTTTCTCAGGACTGTCCCAGTTTAGAAGGCTCAGTGGTAGAGAACCCGCCTGCCGATGCAGAAGACCTCAGTTCCATCCCTGAGTTGGGAAGACCCCCAGAGAAGGAAATGGCAACCCACTCCAGTATTCTTGCCTCGAGAATCCCATGGACAGAGGAGCCTGGTGGGCTACAGTCCTTGGGATCGCAAAGAGTTGGACATGACTGAGCGCACATGCAGTTTAACACGGGAAGCCCCGCATACTGGGAACCCGAGCCCAGTCAAATGGGGAAGGACTGCTCCCCTTACTGACCAAACTCTTTGGATAGACGAGCTGGACTCTCCCTACTGGCGTGTACACTGGACAGACTGTCAGCTTCAGAGATGGGAATTATCAACTTAGGTCTTCAGAGGAGGAAACCTGAGATGCAGACAGAGGAGAGACTCGTCTGGAGACACACAGCTAATAGTGAAGCAAAACAATATTTGGGCCAAGGTTTCTTTGCCAATCGAAACCAATGCCCTTGAGTGCATTGCTACCCTTGACTCATTCTCAACGGGGTGTTCACGGAAAAACAGACACCACCCACGACCTCACGAGCTTTTCAAAGTTACCGAGGACTCAGGAAGCTTGGTTATATCAGTTGCTATTTATTGTATTTAAAGTTAAAATGCAGAATTGTAAAGTAAAAATTAAAAATAAATAAATAAATTAAAAAATAAATAAATAAAGTTAAAATGGAGGTATTTTTTTTAATGTTTCTAATTTTTAAAAATGTATTTAAAATGTATTTTAAATTCCGTATTTTTTTTTTTAATTGAATGCTTTCCTTGAAAAATCCCAACACTACAAGGTACCTCGTGTCTTGAGATGAACCTCAGGGCTCTGCAGAAAACTGCTGGCAGGTCAGACCCTTCCAGAACATTGTCTGATCAGAAGCCCTGGGTCATCTCTGAGAGCCCTGGTCAGACACACGCAGAGTCCCTCACTTGTACTTCCTTTCCCCATCTCTAGAACTCCCTGTGACTTCCAGGGGGACAGAGAAGAGAAAGAGGGTAGGAAATCAGAAGTTTCAAGATAAATTTTTTCCATCAACCAAGTTGGCCCCCTCGTAACCCTTTCGAAATTGTTGCCCAAACAGCCAGGGAGTGCGCATGCGCGCGGCGCCCCACTCACCCTCTTCTCTCCCCTCACCCCTTCTCTCCGGGGGGCTCCTCTTCGCCTCTGACGCCCCCCTGCGGCCGCCCTGGCCCCTAGGTCTCCCCACAGCTGGTCCTCTGACCCTGGCCTGGTCCCATTGGAGCATTAGCAAATGCTCCAATCCTCTTAAGGCCGGCCTCAGCAGAGCCGAGAGAGAATTAGATCAAATTTGCGGGGAGAGTGGCCCGTCATGTGATGGGCTGGGGGGAGGGGAGCGGACAGACCGTAGGGATAGAAAGAACAGTCCTGCTTGTTTCAGCTTCCACGAGGAGGTCTGAGGCGTCTCACACACTGAGACCCCCCCCCAAAAGGAGACTCGGATGTGGGGGAGCGGGGGGTTGGGGGGACAGAGGCACGGGGCAGGGGCACCTGGGAGCCGAGGTATCTTACTACCCAGCCCGGAGGAGCCTGACGCTTCTGTCTGCGTCTTCACGCCATCTCTCCTCTCTTTAAGGATTTTAGTGTCTCTTCTAGAATCCTTAATTCTTGGCACGTGTGTTTTTACGGGACAGATATTGACAGCCTTTGGGCTGCCCTCAGACGCTCCCCACCACCACCTCCCCAGCCTCCCACCCCCACCCCTACTGCCCGCCTTCGCATTCCAGCCTGAGGGACAATGGTTAGACTCACAAGGTTTTCCAGAACAGAGCAGCAGGCAGCCCCTGAGGGCAAGCCCTTTCTCCTTTAGCATCTGATGAACACTCTAGGCTTCCTTCCCGAGGCTACCAAGCTGCAGACAGCCCCAGGAGCTCACGGGTTCCACACCCCCTATTCTTTCCAGGACCTTCTGAATGGGGCAAGGATGAGACCTCCTGGGGGGAACAGAAACAGTGGAGGCAGAAACCTGTCTGGTCCAGGAGCCAAAGTCAGGTTCCACTCTTCCCAGAAGCTTGACACTTGGCTGGAAATTTTCACAACCCTCCCCCCACCAGATTAGACCCCAGGCTTGTTATGCCTGCGGGCTCCCTCCCTTCCAAGCTCTGAGCTCACAGGTGACATCTTTTGCTGTGATTCTTTGAGTAGTTCTGCCTTGTAAAGCCACTTCAAACGGGGAATGCTCCCATTCAATTCTGCTTTTAGCTTTCTTGGAGCCTCTGCCTGCCTTTCCATCAGTCAGTATGTCCCCCTGTTTCATGTATGTTTCATGTGTGTTTCTGTTTAAGGACACTCTTTACTGTGTACAGTTGATTCTTGCACACTGAGCACATGGCCAGCACCTCTATAATTTACACGGGAAGGAAGCTTATCTCGAACACGTATTTTCTCAGCGGGACGCGTCACTGCCTTCTGGAAAGGAACAGAAGACAATTCAGCACTGTTCTTGGGAGTATTTTGAACAGTAAGATTGGGACTTCCCTGATGGTCCCAGTGGTTAAGACTCCTCGCTTCCAATGCAAGGGGTACGGGTTCAATCCCCAGTTGGGTAACTAAGATCCCATATGCTTTGTGTCACGGCAAAAAAGTAAATAAATGGAAAAATAAATAGTGAAATCACCAACAAAAAGCACCAAAGTACCATATGAATCAACAATTCTGCTCCTAGGTATATATCCAAAAGAACTGACAGCAAAGACTTAAACATCGAGTCCTTAGTTCAAGGACTCTTCACAAGAGCCAAGAGCTAGAAACAACCCAAGGGCCCATCAACAGATGAATGGAGAAACAGAATTTAGCACATGCATGTATATAATGGAATGTTATCCAGCCGTAAGCAGGAGTAAAATTCTGATACACACCACAACATAACAGAACCCTGAAGACAGTCTGCTTAGTGAAATGAGCCAGACACAGAAGGAGAAAATAGTGTACAGTTCCACTTAGAGGAGGTAACTGGAGCTTTCAGAGAGAGTCAAAGTACTTCAAAGGTCACCAGAGGCTGGGGGAAGGGGGAAAGTGTTTAATGGGTCCAGAGACTCTGTCACGATGATATAGGTATAGAGAGTAATGATGGTTACACACTGTGAATGTATTTACTGAACTCTGTACTTGTGCTGTGCTGTGCTAGATCGCTCAGTCATGTCCAACTCTTTGCAGCCCCATGGACTGCAGCTGCCAGGCTCCTCTGTCCATGCGGATTCTCCGGGCAAGAATACTAGAGTGGGTTGCCATGCCCTCCTCCAGGAGATCTTCCCAACCCAGGGATCGAACCCAGGTCTCCCGCATTGCAGGCAGATTCTTTACCATCTGAGCCACCAGAAAAGCCCAATGGAATGGGTAGCCTATCCCTCCTCCAGAGGATCTTCCTGACCCAGGAGTCGAACTGGGGTTTCCTGCATTGCAGGCCGATTCTTTACCAGCTGAGCTACCAGGGAAGCCCAGACTACATGCTTACAAATGGTTAAAACAATATTATATTATAAAATCTTACCATGATTTTTAAAAGCACAAAAATATTCCCCCCAATGCGGCCCAAACAGACCTCAAAAAAGGGCACTTGTTTATAGCACAAGAGCTGAGACAAGAAGGCAGAGTGTCCCTGTATTCCTGGTCAGCTGCGAGCACGTGAGGGTGGCTCCTTGAATTTTTCACAGCTCTGCGCTTGTCTGCAAATAACTAGAAACACGCTGGACTCCTCCTTTGGCTGTTGCGAAGCAGTTTTACCCAGTAGGCAAACTGGCAAATAGTGAGGATGGACTGTATTTCAAAAATGAAAGAAGAGGCAGAGAGCAACGTCTAGAGAAGTTCTAGAAGGTAGAGATCAAAACCCTGGCCCCCATCTCTCCATCTCCCCAGCCTTTTCCTCCAAGCCCAGATTGCTCTTTTAATGTTGCCTTAAGTGGCACTAGGAGTAAAGAACCTGCCTGCCAATGCCGGAGACATAAGAGACTTGGGTTCCATCCCTGGGTTGGGAAGATCCCCTGGAGGAGGGCGTGGCAACCCACTCCAGTATTCTTGCCTAGAGAATCCCATGGACAGAGGAGCCTGGCGGGTTACAGTTCATAGGGTCACAAAGAGTCGGACACGACCGAAGTGACTTAGCATGCACTCATTGCAGAGAGCCAGAGAGGTCTCTCGATGGGCGTCTCTCGGGCAGGAGGCAGAGATGGAGCAACCGTACAGGGAGGGCCAGAAGCACAGCTCATCCAGAAAGGGGGCTGCAGAGATCAAGAAACTGATGGATGGGGAGAGAGCCATTGTTTCGGTTCTGACTGGACCAAAAATGAAAGTAATAACTTTTCCCTCTTAGCGCCAGTTTATCGACTTCTTTCCCATCTCTGTCTCTTCCGTCCAAGGAAGAACTTTCAGGAACGCTTCCTTCCCCCAGCTGTACCTGGATGGGCTCTGCCCTCTGGGCTTCCATCCAGCCCAGGGATAAACGAGGTCAGAGAAACAGAAGGCAAGGCATCCACGTGGCCTGGGGCAGCACCCAGAGCCAGAAACTAGCCTTGTTTCCCTGCTTGCCAATTAAAAAATAAGAGCCATTAAGAAGTAGAAAAGAGGAAAAAAATGAACACAGCCTCTGGATACTTGATTTTGCTGTGTTTTGGGGGGTTTTTTGCTTTTGGCCACCTCACTCGAAAAGTTGACTCATTGGAAAAGACTGATGCTAGGAGGGATTGGGGGCAGGAGAAAGGGACGACAGAGGATGAGATGGCTGGATGGCATCACCGACTCGATGGACATGAGTTTGGGTGAACTCTGGGAGTTGGTGATGGACAGGGAGGCCTGGCGTGCTGCAATTCATGGGGTCGAAAAGAGTCGGACACGACTGAGCTACTGAACTGAACTGAACTGAACTGAATGCAAATATATTATGGATATATATATAGTATGTGCTTATTGAATGTATACATTCTCAGAAGTGAACAGTGTGCCGAGACATCGCGTGCATGCTCAGTAGTTCAGTCATGTCCGACTCTTTGCAACCCCATGGACTGTAGTCCACCAGGCTCCTCTGTCCATTGGATTTTTCAGGCAAGAAATAGGGTGGGTTGCCATTTCCTCCTCCAGGGGCTCTTCCCAACCCAAGGATCGAACCAGAGCCTCCTGTGCCTTCTGCACTGGCAAGCAGAGTCTTTACCACTGAACCACCTGGGAAGGCCCTCTGAGACGTTACTCCACGTCAAAAGCGGCATACTCATCCAGATCGCTTAGCACATTATTAGTCATCAACTTTTGAGTTTTTCTCATTCTAGACTAGGATATTTGGGATGTTTTGGACACATTTATTTTGACAAAAGAGATACACCAGGCAAACAAAGCAAAAACTACACTGAAAATCATCAATTGTTATTAAAGTTTCTAAGCCTCATTCCTTCTGTTAATTAGCATTCCACAGTCTAAAGTTACCGAGAATTATTTATTCATTCTCTTTTTCAAGGACACAAGTTGATCCAATTTGTTCAGCTGATTGATAGCTCAAGTAAACTTTTTCACGCTTGTTCACAGCGGTCAAGCACTCTCCCAGGCCAGGACTGCCCCGGCGGTCCAGGGGTTAAGATTCCATGCTTCCATTGCAAGGGGTGGGCATTTGACCCCTGGTCTGGAAACTAAGATCCCACATCCATCCCATGGCCAAGAAAAAAATAATTCGCCCAGGAATAAATCCTTTTTGATTAAAAAAAAAAAAAGTATTATACTCATTCGCTCCTGTTCAGTTTCACCAATTCAGTCTCCAAAATCTCCAAAAATCTTTTCCCAACCTTCATTCCAGCAGCAATGAGAAAAGGCCACATTCCCCATCCCTGTGTCCCACCCAACTTGATCAGTCTAGTAGGCAGGAATGTTAGCACTGCATTCATGACTATATTTTTACTGATAGGTATTCACACAACATAAAAGTTACCCACTTAAAGCCTACAATTCAGGGTTTCTTAATTTATTCACAGAGTTGCCCATTCATCACCATAATCCGTTTCAGAACGTTTTCACCACCCAAAATAGACCAGTTAGTCCCCATTTCCCCTTCTCCCAAGTTCCTAGAAGGTGCTAATCCACCTTCCGGCCCCATGGCTTGTCTCTTCTGGACATTTCCTATAAGTGGAACCATACAACACGTGAGCTTTTGTGTCTGGCTTCTTTCTGAGCCGAATGTTTTCAAGGTTCATCCATGCTGTAGTATGAATCAGTACCTCATTCCTCTTTGTGGTTGAAACAATATTCCACGGTATGAATAAATGACGTTTTGTTTATCCCTCCACCAATAGATGGACACGTTTGTTTCATTTCCACCTTTTGGTTTTTGTGAATAGTGCTTGCCGTGACCATTTTCACATTTAGTGTATACATTTTCCTAAAACAGTATCGGTGAGTTAGTCCATCTAGTTGCACTTTTATTGGCCAAATAAACTGCCACACTGGAAAATCTTTGAGGGCAGGGAAATTACTCTTCTCATCACTCCTGCTTTCCCATCACATTTGTTAGGCTTGACAGGGAAGAGTTGACAGATGATGAAACTTTTCTGTATCTAATGCTAAGTAGCAGTTCAAAACAATGAACTTAACCTATAATAACATTTCTGTTTTATTTAATTTTATATATATATTTTTGGCACTACAGCTTGCAGGAGTCTTAGTTCCCCAACCAGGGATCAAACTCTCGCCCCCATGCATTGGAAGGGCAGAGTCTTAACCCCTAGACTGCCAAGGAAGTCCTTGTTATATTTAATTTTGAATGTAATCTCCCATATATTTCTAGCGTCCCAGACTATGAGCCTTGTCAGTCATATTCTCCCTTGACCCTTGACCCCTGAACTCATGAGGGTACCGCCAAAAGAGGATGGAATCACCCACTCAGGTCTCTGGACAGAACAGATGTACCATCACTGTCCACCTGATGGTCTTTGACTGAGGGTATTGGCAGCAATCACCCAGTCTGTCTCAGATGCCAACCTACACTCCCAAAGCATGAGAAAGCCCGATTCTGGTAGAAAGCTACCAGTCCCCGGCATGGTGTCTCTTCTCAGTCACTGCTCATCTAAACATCATGATGTTCCATTTATTACCTTGAAAAAGTAGAGAGAAGGTGGCCTCCAGTTACATCCTATAGACCAAGGACATTACCACGTTTGCCCCTATTGACAGCAGCAGCAGTCTTGCTGACTAGTGTGTTCCCAGCTGCCCAAGAAGCAGAAAAGATGTCCAATTATGGCAAAAGGCTGGCGGAAAGGGAGCAGAGTAAATGTCCACTGATGGCAAAATGCCCCCATGAGCATCAAAGAGTGACATAAATCGAAGAACAAGATCTCTTTGCTTTGTTTCATGTCATACTTGATCACTAATTTGTCGCCTCCCGATGATGACAATAAAAGTCCCAGGGGATGAGCATCATGAGCTGTGTTCTCCCCTGCTGATGGTCCCCCGGAGATCCAGGCACAAGCCAGGAACTCAGTATGATGCTTAGATCCAGGTCTACGCAGCCTCAGTTCAGTTTAGTCGTTCAGTCGCTCCAACTCATTGCAACCCCATGGGCTGCAGCACACCAGGTCTCCCTGTCCATCACCAACTCCCAGAGTTTACTCAAACTCATGTCCATTGAGTCGGTGATGCCATCCAGCCATCTCATCCTCATCCTGGTTCTCCTCCTGCCCTCAGTCTCTCCCAGCATCAGGGTCTTTTCCAGAATCAGCTCTTCGCATCAGGTGGCCAAAGTATTGGAGCTTCCGCTTCAGCATCAGTCCTTCCAATGAATAGTCAGAGTTGATTTCCTTTAGGATTGACTGGTTTGATCTTCTTGCTGTCCAAGGGACTGTCAATAGTCTTTTATTATTGAGCAGCTGCAAGTGAGTCCTGTCCTGGGAGGCATCAGGAACCCTCTGTATTAAGACAGCTTGGGGCCTGCCCTTCGTGGATGAATGAACTGGGTCTGGTTTCCCTGTTGCATTCAGGAGCTTGGGTCCCAGGAGCCCGATTTCACACTTCTGTGGTGTTGGAGAAGACTCTTGAGAGTCCCTTGGACTGCAAGAAGATCCAACCAGTCCATCCTAAAGGAAATCAACCCTCAACATTCATTGGAAGGACTGATACTGAAGCTGAAGCTCCAATACTTTGGCCACCTGATGCGAAGAGCTGACGCACTGGAAAAGACCCAGATGCTGGGAGAGATTGAGGGCAGAGGAGAACCGGGATGACAGAGAATGAGATGGCTGGATGGCATAGATTCAATGAACATGAGTTTGAGCAAACTCTGGAGACAGTGAAGGACAGGGAAGCCTGGCAAACTGCCGACCATGGGATCTCAGAGTTGGACACGATTGAGTGACTGAATGACAACATCAAATAAAAGGATTAACCAATTATTAATCACTCTCTTGCAAGGCAGGGAGGTTGAGGGTGGGGCAAGAGAGGGTGGGTTTCAGACCCTTAGGGTGTGCCTAAGGTGGGCACAGCATAAAACCAGGATGTCTGTCCCAGGCCTGTGAGCAGAGCCTCAAACTCCGACGGCAGAACAGCAGGAGGATGCAAGAACCAGAGTCCATCATGAGTGAGTCTGGCCTCCTGGGACTTAGTGGAATTTGGGGGTGGAATCACATTACTGGGGGAGAGGAGCAGGGAGCCTGGTCTTCAGGGGTCCCCAGTCAGGGTGGCTACCCCTTGGTTGGGAGATAGTGGGGGGTTGGGGGGAGCACCAAGGGTCACCAAGGAGCCTGTCCTGCCTGCCTTCCTAGGGCAGGGCCCTGGAATAAATACTCCACGGGCTGAGATCAAGCCCATTTCCAAGCTGTGCTCACTGAGGCCCAGAGAGGTGCAGGGGTTAGGGCTGGAGGGTGGACAGCCAGGGTCTGGCCAACAACCTCACTCTGGATGCCCCAGGCTTCTCCTCCCGCCCTCGGGCCTGAGTCCCACCCGCTCACCTGGGTCTGGTCCAGGGAGGGGGAGGGTGCCAGGTGGGCTGGGGGCTGTTCCTGGGCTGATGGGACCCTGTTTCCCCCTTGGTCAGGCCCCACGCGGAGGTCGGTGCCCCCAAGGAGGAAGCGGCGGGAGCGCACGGTGTACAGCAAAGAGCAGTTGGAGGCGCTCAAAGAAGCCTTCCTGAAGAACGAGTACCCGAGCTACCAGGACCGCCTGCGCCTGGCGGCCAGGCTCCACCTGGATGAGCACAGAGTGCAGGTCTGACCCCGCCCGCCCCGGGGCCACCCCTCCGCCCTCCTGGAGCCACCGCTGGGGACCACGAGGCCAGAGGGGCCAGGGCTGCCCCGGGTCCCGCAGCAAGCAAGGGGTCTCCCCGCTGCGGACCCAGGGCTGGACCCCGGGTCAACCCTGTGCTGTATCAGCGCGCCAGCCGCATCCGGCCTGCCTGACGCCCCCCACCGCCCCGGGTATCCCGATGCCCAGCCCTCAGGGCCTCTGACCCCGCGGACACTCGGGCAGACCCCTTCCTGCCCCGGGGATGCCCAAGCCCTGCCCCCTGCCCTCTGTGCCCCTTCCCGCTGCCTCTGAACCCCAGGAGCCTCTAATTGGGTCTTGGGGGCGGAGAGAGTGGGGAGGCGGGATTCTCAGCAGGACAGCCTCACCCCTCCACCTCCCGAGCAGAGGCGATACCGGGGGGCCCCTCGCCTCTCACACCCGCTCCTCCTGGTCCCCTCTGCCCCCCCAGGTGTGGTTCAAGAACCGCCGGGCCCAGCGCTCCCGTCTGGAGCGACAACAGGCCCAGGGCGGATACCAGAGGGCCGGCCATGCGCCCACGGACCCCGGAGCCCCCCGGAGCCCCGCCCCCGCCCCGGAATCTGCTGCCGCAGCTGCGAGCCCCAGTTTCCCAGACAGCCCGGGACTCTACAGCCGCCTTCCTCCCCCCAGCCCCGCGGGGGTGCTCCCAGCGCCCGAGCCCGGTGTCTCCAGTCACCACCCAGCCACGTGGGTCCCGGCACAGGGCGTCCACGTGTACGGCCCGGCTGCTCCAACCCCGGCCTCGGCCCCGGGTTGGCCTCAGGACCCCGACGCCCGGAATTACTGCCCAGATCCTCTCCCGGTTCTGCTTCGTGACTGTGCCCTGATGTTCTCATCCCAGGAGCACTTTTCCGAACCCTCCTCTCCCTTGAATTCTGTGTCCCCTGTGGACGAGGACGATTTAGGCTCCCGGCAGTTCACGAATTTATAGGGTCGTGGTCATCTGTCCCCGCAAAGTCCCGCAGACCCCGAGGGGCCAGAGAGAACGAGGGCGCTGTGAGCCTGTACGTGGCGCCCCCGGTCCGAGAAGGTGCGATGGTTTGGTCTTCACAGCTCCTTACTGTGTGCACCTCCCTTGATCCAGCCTGGGGAAGGGGCGTTTCTGTGTCACTGTGAGGCCACCGCGGGTCGAGAAGTCCTGAAGATCTCTGCCCGGTTATTTGGGGCGCACGTGGGAACTGCTGTCAATGGAATCGCTGCTGGCAGTTCGTGTGTGTTCCGGCTTCGTGGATGCTGCAGGAGAACTTTCTGTGCAAGCGAGACCAACATCATTCGCCCAGCCCCCCGAATGTTGAGGATTTGAGACATTTTCATGTTTGCTGATCTGCCCTCTTTCGGCTTCTTTGTAGTTTTAATACTGATCCCTCCAATGATGCAGAAGTTAAGTAAGCTCTTCTCAGGTATTAATTGGACATTAGGAATACTTGTAAATTGTCCTCCCCAGCCCGTCCATTTTTCTCAATTTGTTTGAATTTATATATCTATCTCTTTTGGTGGCTAAAGTGTTGCAAACATTTTTCCCATGTGTATTTTCTATAAGTAGAATTTTCTTGATTTTAATGTTGTGTGTTTCAGTGCCTCTCGTCATCTTTTGTGATGAATTCGTGTTTTTCTTTCGTTTACATCAGTGGCACACTGATACGCTGAAAAAAAAATAGAATAAAAAATTTTAAAATAAAAATGATTTTTTTACAAGATGGGCCTCCGTTTTCGAGTTGACATAAAAGTTTATAAAAGCTGACTGTTTAGGGTTTCTCTGGTGGTCCAGTGGTTAAGAATCCACCTTGCAATGCCAGGGACACCAGTTCAATACCTGGTCCAGGAAGATCCCACACGCCACAGCTACTAAGACCTGCACATCCTAGAGTTTGGTCTCTGTAACAGGAGAAGCCACCTCAATAAACTAGAGAAAGCTTACGCAGCAATGAAGACCCAGCACAGCCAAAAATAATTTTTTAAAAAACTTGACATTCAAGGCCTACTTGCTTTGTCACAAGCTGAAAACAGTTTACAGATAACATTAGTCTGAGATTCCCAGTCTGCTGTTTCCAGTATAGCTCAGGGGTTTCAAATGGCAACCCATTTCTGTATTCTTGCCTTGGAGAATCCCATGGACAGAGGAGTCTGGCAGGCTAGAGTCCATGGGGTTGCAAAGAGTGGGATACGAATGAATGACTAACATGGGGGTTTCTGGGACGGGGATGTGGAGGGAGGAGTTGCTCTTTTCTTCTCTAGCATTACTGCTTTTTAAACAGTATTTGGCTGCATCTGGTCTTAGTTGGGGCATGTGGGATCGTCGCTGCTTCCTTGCAGCCATTGTAGCATGAAGGCTCAGTATTTATGGCATGCAGACTTAATTGCTTTGCAACATGTGGGGTCTTAATTTCCCAGCCAGGAATGGAACCCAAGTCCCCAGCATGTCAAGGAGGATTCTTAGCCACTGGACCACCAGGGAAGTCCCTACCGCTCTTCTCTTTCCTCTTGTTTAAGATATCTTTCATTATCATGTAAAGATAATGTCTTCTTCCCTAAAATCATAACAGTTGTAACTCCCATATTTAGGTGTTAAAACAACTAGAACTGATTGTGGATGTATGGTGTGAGGTAGGGGTTTCTTTTTGTTTGTTTTTTTTTCCCTCATGGAATTTCATCCCAGGGGGCTCAGTGGTAAAGAACCTGTCTGTCAATGCAGGAGACGCAGGTTCAGTCCCTGGGGCAGAAAGATCCCCAGGAGAAGGAAATGGCAAGCCACGCCAGTATTCTTGCCTGGGAAATCCCATGGACAGAGAAGCCTGAGGGGCTACCATTTACGGAGCTGCAAAGAGCTGGACAAGACTGAGCACACACATGGCTTTCCAGTGGTCATTTTGTGGAGAGGTTGGTTAATTTGTCATCAATCAAGGGTCCAATCACAGATGGATCGATGTCCACAAAGGCTTAATTTGGGGTCCTCGATCTTTATAACTTTGCATCTATTACCTGTTCCCTCTGTCTCCAGTTTCTCTGCTGCTCATCCTGACCCCTAGGTCTCCCCACAGCCAATTTTCTGGCCCCATCCTGGTCCCCTTTAGCAAATGCTCCAATCCTCTTAGGACAGGCCAGCCTCAGCAAAATAGAGTGAGAATTAGCAGGGATTTAGAGGTCCACGTGACAGACTGTGGTTTGCGGGGGTAGAGAGACAGTTGCGAGGATAGAAGGAGACCGTGTTTATCAGAGAGGCCCTGGTAGAAATGAAGATAAACACACACACACACAGGCCCCACAAGGAGACTGAGGGACACAGGAGAGAGATTGGAGCCAGAGGAGACATACAGAGAGGCAGAGAGGGGGAGTTAGGGGGTGGGGCAGAAAGGAAAGGGAACTGAGGCACCCCAGCCCTGCTCCCTAAACGAAAACAGACAAGGTCCCTCCCGCATGTGTCACTTTCCATGTGACAGCTGCTGTCCTCCATGCTCTAATATCCTTACAAAAGGTCCTTTAAGGTCAGCAACCTAATCCCGTACCCACAGGAGGTCACACCAAACATCAGAGCCTTCAACTGCCTTTCTGAGAAGACGGCGGGCATCTAAGCTGAGCGTGAACCAGGCTGCCCAGCTGAAGACCTCAGTCCTTAACCCCTCCACTCTCTCGAGTTTTACCAAGTTTATCTGCTTCTTGGACCACTCGGAGAAAGCCATGTGGACAGCTGGATCTCTGTGAGACTTCGGGTAACAGTCATCACTGGGGGTGGGTGTGAATTACACGGAGTGTGCAATTGACACAGTGGGCACTAATTCACAGGAAGTGCTGAGTAAATGGGTGGTCTTATCCTACCGGGCTTCCCAGGTGGTTCTAGAGGTAAAGAACCTGCCTGCCAATGCAGGAGACTTAAGAGATTCGGGTTCCATCCTTGGATCGGGGAAGATTCCTCTGGAGGAAGACATGGTAACCCACTCCAGTATTTTTGCCTGGAGAATCCCATGGACAGAGGAGCCTGGTGGGCTATAGTCCGTAGGGTCGAAAGGAGTCAGACACAACTGAAGCGAGTTAGCATGCACGCGGGCACTATTCTACCACTGAGACAGCCCCCTGACCCCCATCTCCATCTTTTCCCTCCTCTGACTCACCCATCTCCCGTCTCTCTGCCCTGTATGCTTCCCTCCCTCTGGCCTCTCTCCCAGCCCTTCAGGTCCCTGGCCTTCTCCCCAGCAGCTTTCCTTGGCTTTGACCTAGTCTGACTCACCACGTGCCCCAACCTCTTAGGCCAGTCAGGCCAGCATCTGCAGAATAAGGGCACAGGTACCATCAGAGGTGGGCTGAAGGGGACATGGGTCTCACTGGCAGATGAAGCTCAAAACTTTCTCAACCCCCGACTCACATCTTCCCGTGTTTCCTTGGTGACCAGGAGAATTCCGTTTCGGCAGTTGGTGCTGTTGGGGTCTCCGGCATTCCCCTCCCCAACATAAGTCCCAGGGAGATGCTCTCAGGAAGCAAAGATGCTGCCCAGTCTCCTCTAGCCCTGATTGATCTGCCGTGACTCAGGCAGTGGACAGAGCACAGTGTAGATCACAGATACTTGGTGGCATTTGCATTTTTATTCAGAATTTCACTACACTTATCTCCAAACTCATTCAGCTGAATACATGAAATATATACAGTTTTTTTAGGTCCATAAAACAGGTTTATGAGGAGTTGATGGAATCCTAGTCCTTTGCAGTGACTAGTGCATACTGCTTGAAACTCCAGACAATCTTTCTTTTCTCTCTCAGTTCCTCCATACCCCTCTTGCTCACACCCTCTTCATTTATAGCTTAGCTTATTTATTCCTTAAATATGCAGCCAGTGACCATGCAAAGGGCTTCCCAGGTGGCGCTAGCAGTAAAGAATCCGCCTGCCAATGCAGGAGACTGGGGTTCGATCCCTGGGTCAGGAAGATCCCCTGGAGGAGGGCATGGCAACCCATTCCAGTACTCTTGCCTGGAGAATCCGCATGGACGGAGGAGCCTGGCAGGCTACCGTCCCTGGGGGGGGGGGGGGGGGTCGCAGAGTCAGACACGACTTAGCACGCATGCATGCACAACCATGCAAATACTGCTAGCCATCACAGCCAGGGAGCATGTCCTCCCTTTTAAAACTTTCCCTCTCCCTCTGTTTCTTCCCATCTCAGATGGGCGCATCACTCACCTCTCTTTCCAGCTCCCTCTTCCTCTACCGCCCCCTACCGCCCTCCTGAGGCCATCCTGGCCCCTGAGTCTCCCCCACAGCCGGTCCTCTGACCCTGTCCTGGTCCCATTTAGCAAATGCTCCAATCCTCTTATGCTGGGCCGGCCTCAGGAGAGCAGAGAGAAAAATTAGATCAAATTGGAGAGAGAGGGAAGGGAGTCATGTGACAGGTGACAGAGGTTGGGGAGGGGGGTTGGACAGACATAACAGGATGGATGGCTCTGGGGGCTGCCAAGATGTAGCAGAAGCCCCTCCTGCTTATCTAACAGACCCTGTTAGGGATTGATGCAGAAGGACACTGAAGAAACAGGGGCAGAGGAGCGAGACCCAGAGGCAGAAGCACTGTTGATTGGAATGAGTTTCTCCCACTCATAGACATGGGGCGTCTTGACCCCTGAGGGCCTGGAGATTTTGATATCTCTCATCTAGATTGCTAGGAGCACAGATTATCGTCTCTAAATATCATTTCCCTCTGGGAGTAACCCGAGTTTTGGCATAAAGACTGGATCCAGGTCTGAGGCCAGAAAAATGAAGGTGAGCTGAGACCATCTCGTCACAGCAAAAGCACAAAAAAGCTCTCAGAGATGATGGGGTTTCTGTCCAAACGCTGAAGAAACCAAAGGCAGGACCATTAAAGCTTCAAAAGAAGAACGTCGGCAAGCAGGTTGAAAGATGTCAAATACGTAAAAACCCATAGGTTCATAATGGTCCTCAAAAATAGAGTAAAAAGAGAGAGGGAAAGAAATTGGTTGAGGCTCTGATTTAAACATTGCCATCTTGCCACTATGAGGCATAAACCAAGCTAAAGAAAGGAAAACATGAAAATACAGAAACGTTCTGGGAGACTTCCCTCGTGGTCCAGTGGATATGACTCTGCATTTGCAATGCGAGGGACACCGGTTTGACCCCTGCTCGGGAAAGATCCCATATGCCACCGAGCAACAAAGCCCAAGCTCTACAACTACGGAAGCCTGCACGCCTAGAGCCCGGGGATCCGCAGCAAGAGAAGCCTCTGCAATGAAAAGCCCCCGTCTGCTGCAGCTAGAGAAAGCCCATCCAAAGCAAGGAAAACCCACCACAACCAATAAATAAATGCATCTTTAAAATAATAATAAAAGACTATACGTTTTCAATTCAGGGAGTGTGGGCCCGATCCCTGGTCTGGGAACTAAGATCCTGCATGCCATACGGCAAAAGAAAAAATAAAGTGTCATATCACCAAACCTAGGATGGTTAATCACTTTACAGCAAATCTCAACGAAATGATTCTATAGTGTGCATACAGATTCCTGGTGATCCGAGGGGATGTGGGAAGCTGCAGTTCTCCAAAGTGGCCACACGGTGTCGCTGTTGGAAAAGAATTCAGTGTTTCTCCCAGTTCAGGCTTCCAGTGACGATCCTGCTAAATTCTTTTTCTTGAAGACGTTAATTGTCTTGGTTAAGACACAATAGGGTCATGGTATTTTCTGTTTCTCCTCCACGCATAGGTAAAATCAAAAGGAGCCTGGTAGATATTTCTAGCGCTTACCAATTTTTCGGGCTCCCCTTCCTTTCCTGACCGCCGTTCCCAGGTGGGTTCTACAGGTGGGTGGAGCCTTGTGCCCATTCTGGCCAATGGGCTGTGACTAAAACTGAGACGTGTGTCACTTCCTGGCTAAGGTCTTTAAGAGCTAGTGCGTGTTTCTTTTCCCAGCCATGCGGATTGAGGATGCTGTGGGTCCAGGTGCAACAACAGGAGAAGAGAATCTCTATCTGTCTAGATCTGCACTGTCCAATAAGATAGCCACGCGCCACACTTGCCATGAATTTGAATGTCAGTTGAAATAAAGTAAAATAAAAATTCCTAGTTCCAGACTTGCCTGGTGGTCCAGTGGCTAAGAATATGCCTGCCAATGCAGGGGACACAGGTTTGATCCCTGGTTCGGGAGGAGTTCACGTGCCTCGGGGCAACTAAGTCTGTGGGCCATGACTACTGATGCTGCCGCTGCTAAGTCGCTTCAGTCGTGTCCCACTCTGTGCGACCCCATAGACGGCAGGACTACTGATGCCTGCACGCCTAAGGCCCGTGCACCGCAACAAGAGAAGTAAGCGCAATGGGAAGCCTGTGCCCCACAAATGGGAAGTAGACCCCACTCATCACAACTAGAGAGAGCTGGAGCACAGCTATGAAGACACAGCACAGCCAGAAATAAATGAATTAAAAATTCAGTTCCTCAGTCACATCCACCTCCTTTCAAGCTCTGCCTAGCACCATGTGGCATGTGCCTAGTGGCCACGGTGCTGGACAGAGACAGAAAAATCCCATCTTCACAATGCCCTACCGGACAAATGCTGCTCTAGGTCACTGACTGGCCGCAGGGAGGACACCTACCCTGAAGAGGGCTTTGCACGTGCCGGGTTTAACCCATTGAGATTTGCGTTTGTTTTTGTGTGTTTCCACAGAAGCATAACCCAGCCTAGCCTGACCCACTAGATTTCTTGCTTAAACAAAGGACTTGAGAGTCTTGTGTTATTTAAATTACCCTCTGGTGGCACGATGTGACATGGCTAAGCCAAAGGGAGAGCTGAGGGTAACACCACGCAGGCTCCAGCGGGGTTAAGATCGAGCTTCCTTGAGTCCCAGTCCACCTACCTGGTTTAGGTCTAAACTGCCAGAATGTACTGAATTGTCAGAATTGTTACCAGTGAAGATGAGGGAGGGCTTTCCTTCTTGTTGGTACTATTGATGGTTGTCAGGGGAGATTTTCCCAGATGACACTGGGTATGGATCCATGGAGCACAGGCGCAATCTCATGGTTCAGCATTTGGCTTAGGGGAGAAATGACTTCATTTCTGTGACTCAAGGTTTGAGAGTTCATTGGGTTAGAATTATATTTGAAATAAGTGCAGACTTTATGGCCACCAAAAGCACTGAGTTTCTTGAGGGAATTTTCTGGTGGCCCAGTGGCTACAACTTTGCGCTCCCAATGCAGGGGGCCCTGGTTTGATCCCTGGTGAGGGAATTAGATCCCACATGCTGCAACTAAGACCCGGTGCAGCCAAATAAACAATTAAAAAAAAAAAAAAAAAGAGTTCCTCAAATGAAAAAAAAAAAAAGTTCCTCAAACTAAAGGAAAAAAAATTCCTCAATTCTGAGCAAATCTAATGGTCTTCATATGACCTTCTGCCAGGAAAGTTCTTCTTTTAAAAATCATTGCTGTTGACCCAGCTGTTCCACTCCTAGCTATCTGCCCAAAGGACCTGAGAACTGGTGTTTAAACAAAAACTTGGACACGGAAGTCCACAGAAGCACTGCTCACAGTAGCCTAGGAGTATAAACAACCTAAATGTTCACCAACGGATGAAATGGTGGCCCACAGAGCGGAAAATTACTCAGCCATAAAAAGGATGACGTTCTGGTGTGTGCCAATGCGCATCATGGACGAACCTTGAGAACATTATGCCAAGCAAAAGGAGCCACAGACCACACATACCGTATGATTCCACTTTTGTGAAATCTCCCAATAGGGAAATCTACAGAAAGTGGATTAGTGGTAGATCCAGGGCAGGGTGGGGGGAGCAGTGGGGAGGCGGTGCTGGGGACCAAAGGGGTGCGTGCTCAGGACTGGAGGGGTGCTCTAGAGTGTAAGGGTTCCTCCTTGAGGTGGTGAAAACGTTCCAAAGTTGACCATAGTGGGACTTCCTCAAAATAGAGGATTGTACAGAAGGACATCAGTGGCCAGACTCCCATCACTTCTACCATCTCGCCACAAGAGAGATTTAAGAACTGACCCTGTGAGACTGCCAGGCCCTCCTCAGTGTCCTGACACTGGGGGGACCACCAGGCCTCTGAAGGCCCAGGCTCAGACCTGGTGTGGTTACGTCTGCCTCACTCCACTGGCCAAAGCAAGTCATGGGATCAAACTCAGAGCTAGGAGGTGAGGACAGCTCGTCTCCAGTGCGAGGACGGTAAAGGGGGCAGGCAGGCGAGAGGAGGGGTGAGCCAGCCCTAACACGCCACCCAGCACTTTCCTCCCAGTTGCTGCCAGGTTACCTCCAAATGCGGGAACCAGGAACCCGCTTCACCCTGCAGGATGTACACCCATGGCGGCTCCAGGGAGCTCCAGGGGGGCACCCAGAGCCCACCTCCACCTTGGCTTGAGGAACCACTGAAAAGTTCAGCCCTGAGTTGGTCCTAGCTCCGCGCTACGAAGTCACTAATATCCTAGGGTGGAGACCAGCGGGAGGCCGCTGCAGGGGAAAATGGACACACGCAGACACAGGCCTGTTTTGTTAACCTCATCACCATTTATTGAGCTGTGAGCTGTTGCCATCACTGCTGAAATCTGAGACTCACTCATCCCGATCCTCCTCTCAGCTTCCCCTTGAAAAGGAAGCCTGGAGCAGGACCAGCCCATACACCACAGGGTAGAAGGGAGACATGGCGGGGCGGTGGCGGTGGAGATGCAGGGAGATGAGCGATGGGGAAGGCACCAGGACCAGCGTGCAGGGACACACGCACTCACACACACACGCACAGGCAAAGACCAGGGGTGTCCATCTCTGCTCCAACCGGCGGCCGTGAGAACATCAGGGAAGGACCAGGCGTCCAAGAGACATTTCAGTCCTTCCTGTCATGAAGCGTCTGCCGAGAGGGGCTGGGCCACGGTTACTGGTCTGTGCAGAGAAGAGGCGGGGAGAGGTGTGCAGAGGCCGGATGAAGCGAGGTGCTTCCCTGCCTTTCATCGCTTAAGCTTTCCCTGTAATAAACTGTAACCGGGACTGCAACAGCTCTGCTGTGTTCTGAGTCCTGCAAGAATCGCTGAGCCTGACCGGGGGTTTCGGGACTCCTGAAATTGCACTCAACCTGTGAACAAGAGTCACTCCTTTCCCTCTCTCTTTTGTATGAATCCCATCTTGGCTTATCTTAGATAAAATCATCATTGGTGGACTTCTCTAGAATCCAAGCCAACCTCATGCTGGTTTAAGCAAATGCCTCCGAGTGACTGACAGTCTGGAGGTGGCAAACGGTGTGTTTCTGCAAGGGATTCTCCATTTAAGAATTCAAGTCCCCCCCAAAGGGGCACCCCTCCCTCCTGACAGCAACAGCCCACGCACAGCCAGCTCATGCAGCCTGGGAATTATGGAATTCTTTTTTTTTTCCTTTTTCTTTGCGCATCTTTTTTCTTTTTTTTTGGAATCATGCAATTCTTTTTTTTTTTTTTTTTGTAATTTGGAAAGACTCTCCTTTTCAGACCTGCATAGGAGGCAAGACATTTGTATTTTTGTACTGCATTGATTCAAATTGTACTGCAGGTCCAAATTCCCACTGAAAGCCGCCTCATTCTGCTCCAGTGAGGATGACGAGAAATGGAACTCGAGGTCAAGGCATTTGAGAACCAGGTTGCTGGTGCAAAGCATGCTGGGGGTAGGGGGCTGGGTCCACAGGCTCCTGGGACAGATGCTCAGTTCTAGCACAGGGGCAGGAACTGGCACTCAAGCTTGATGGAGGGTAGAAACTGCTTCCAGGATCTCAAAAGCCAGGAGTCAGAGCTTGGTTACAGACTAGATAAGTGATCAGGGCCCAGTTCTAGAGTAGGCTTGGTTTGGGGCTCATCTGGAACACAGAAGCTCGAACATTGAAAATCAGGCTCAGAAGATGCTGAAAAGCAGTGCTATGGTCCAGAGAACAAAGTGGAAATTGCAACCAGTGTAATGTACTGGGCTGGAAACTAGTCCTCAGGTTTGGAGTCCATTGGGAACCAGGGGTCAGTTCTGTGGCCTCGGGGCGGGGCCCCCCTCACCTCTGCCTTCAGGGCACATCAGGCCTGAGCCAAAGCGGCTTTGATGGCGGCCACCAGCTTCAGAAACTTGCTCTCCGTGTCCACGTAGCCATCGCCTCCCTGGAGAAGGGAGGACCAGAGGAGGGATGGGCTGGGACCAAGACGCCAACCCCAGTCCCAACCCCCCACTGGCCCCCAGTGAGGCAGGATGAACAGACATACCTTCTTGGAGTGAACCAGCTTTCCCGCTACGAACACTTCAAAGAAGCCGGTGACCTGGGGAGTCCCCTCGCCGCACTGGGGAGAAGGAGAGATGCTGGAGGGGCGGAGACACCCCCTTGCGGACACCTGCCCCTTCCCAGGGAAGGGAGAACACATTTTGGGGTGGGGGGGGGCTGACCCAAACCACCCCCGCTGCCACCAGGACTGAGGGACAGACAGGACCCATGTCTGACTCCTTCCCCTTCCCCTAGACTCACGATCTCTAGACGGCTAGGGAACTCATCTTCTAACTTCTTCTTGAGTTGAAGATACTGGAAAGGGGTGGGTGGTCACACCAGGGTCCACAGAAGCCACATAGGTTAGCCCACCATGGGCTAACCCCCTCCCCCACTTTCCAGGGCAGCCTCTTAGGACCACATGGCTTACCTTGGGCTTGTAGCCTCAAGCACCACTGGTGGGAGCGTGTCCAAGAGAGTGGGTCCCGGGAGAGGAGGCGGCGGACAGTGGAGATCCGGGGAGAGGAGAGAGAAGGGGACAGTGGGGATCCAGGGATGGGAGGGGAGAGGCAAGGAGACAGAGGCAAATGGCGGGGAGGAAGCAGGAAGAGATGAAGAGGGACATGGATGATACAAGGAGGAGGAGGAGACAGACACTCTCAAAAGAGAGGAAAGACACGGGGGCACACGGGGGCGGGGTGCAGCACAGAGATGGAGAGGCGCAGGAAGGGAGCCAGCCACACAGGGAAAATGCACAGAGCAAGGGAGACAAGAGGCAGAGCGTGGGGGGAGGGGGAGCGGTGCACAGAATCGGGGCGACGAGGAGAGAGCACAAGCGCAAGGCAGAGGGGAGAGGGCGGCAAAATGGAGAGAGCCAGGTCAGGATGAGAGCTGCCCAACGACAGCAGCCCCACCCACAGCCGATACCCAAGCCTCAGGGAAACCATTACTGCAGGATTCCCAAGGCCCTCCCATGCCTGAGGGTGAAGGATAACCCCCCCACCCGCGCGCAAACTATTTCAGGACCGGAGTCTGGTGCACAGGCAAGGCGGGGGAGGGGAAGGGGAGGCGCCTCAAAATGTCACTCTCCCCTCTGCTTGACTCAGCGGGCAGGGACACTGCTAACTAACGCAGTGACAGGTCTGAACCTTTCAAAGCCCCAGGCAGGGACCCTCCTCCCCCGCCCCAAGTGGTCATTTCAACAGGACAGCCAGCAGACCCAGGCGCGGGGTACCCCTGTGATCCGCCCGTGCCCCACTCCCAGCCTCGGTTTCCGCACTTGTAGAATGGAGCTAAAACCCCTGCCCAGGGAGTTTCTGGGGAAGGAAATTCAGGGAACACGTATTTATTGAGCGCCCACAGGCCAGCATGCCTGTGCAGGCCAGCAGAGTCCAAGGCGCCAGGGCTGTGACACCGCCTACGGGACAGAACACTCCCTGCCGAGCACACGTTTTCACCCTTAAAGCGGGCAATTAGACCAAACGTGTAACACCCAACACACCGCACTCCCTCCGCCATAACCATTAAGACGACAACCTAGCCGGGGGGAGGGAGGTTCAAGAGGGAGCGGACACACGTACACCTACGGCCAATTCACGTTGACATATGGCAGAAACCAACACAAATTGGGAAAGCAATGATGCCACAATCAAAAATAAATCTAAAAAAAATCTCTCCCTCTACGGATGAGAAAAGTGGGTCAGAAAACGAGGAGGGTTAATAGCAAAAAAGCATCCACCGTCTGGGTTTAAGTCCTTGCCCAACACAGGCCGGGACGATCTAGAACGATCTGGAACGATCCTGACTCTGGCCGGCCCCACCCGACGACCGGTCCTGGGGGAGGGCAGACGGAACCGCCCAGAGAGGTTCCTCCTGCATTACAAACCGACCCCCACCTGCTCCCCACCCTGAGCCCGGGAATCAGGGTAGAGGTTAAAACGACACACACGTGTCTCAGTTCTACCTTTTAGGACCTGAGACGTCTAGAATGTCACAAATTGGGGAGAAGAGGGGCCGAGAAATCAACATCCTCGTTTTCCGCCTCCTCCCACGCCCACCGCACCCACACGGAACCCTCTCCCGAGTGCAAGGCTCCCCAAGGGTCCTGCCCCCTCCCCCGCGCACCCCCGACTCTGCCAGAGGCCAGCTCCGCCGGGACAGGGCGGGGCCCGAGCGGGATTCGAAGAGGGCACCTCTGGCCCGCGTGCTCACCAATAAACTACTCGGACGACGACCGCCATAGCTCCGGACCGCGGTGCCCGCTGCAGCACGGACTCGCGACCCGAACCCGGGCGAGGCAGGGTGAGGTCTGCGCCCGGGGCGGGGCGTGTGCACACAGGCCTAGCACTTGGCGCTCCGCAGCGCGGACCATGCCAGGAGAGGGGGTAATGAGGAGAGGCCTCCAGAGCGGAGGCGAGAGGCACCCTGAAGCCCACCGCCCTGAGCCCCCCACGCAAATCTTCCCCCTCGTTCCCTGTGAGGCCAGGGAAAACCCCGGCAGAGGGGGTCCTCAGAAGAGTCCTCTGCGCACCCCGCTCCCGGACTCCCCCCTCCTCCGAGCCAGAATGGTACGGTCTCAAGGGGCGGGGGTTCAGGGCCAACAGCTGCTGGTTGCAAACGGAATTGCAACTGACCTTGCTCGTTTCGCTGGGAGGACCTTGAGGGCGGCCTGAGGGGGAAAGGGAGCCGAGTTCGCAAGGATTCGGGGTACACAAAGGCGGCCGCTGAAGCTGAGGTTTTTTTCAATGAGCGGTCCGGAGGACCCGCTGCCTTATTAAATAAAGCCTGGCATCTAGAGCTGGGCGCCGCCTGATAGGCACTGAAGTACCGCCCCCCGCCCCCGCCCCGACCAACTCACCCACCCTTTTGCGCCTTCCAGACCTTTTTGAGGCAAGGGGGTCATGGAAAGTGCTAGAAGTTGGCAGCTGAAGTATAAGGGCTTTAGAAAGCCGATGCATCTCTCTGAGCCTCAGTTTCCTCTTCCGGGCGTAAATGCCTTCAGAGAATGTTTACCCATTTAACAAATACCTATTGGGTACCTTGCTGCAGTCATAGGTTCTGAAGATACAGCTCAGTTCAGTCGCTCAGTCGTGTCCGACTCTTTGCAACCCCATAGACTGCAGCAGGCCAGGCTTCCCTGTCCATCACCATCTCCCAGAGCTTGTTCAAACTCATGTCCATCTAGTCGGTGATGCCATCGGAAGATACAGCAATGAAAAAATAGCCAAAGTCCCTGACCCAGGTCTTCCCGCCCCAGCTTCCGTCTCTGACCCCCTGATCCTCACCTGCCGTGATGCTGATATCTCGGGGCTCGTGGCAGACTAGGTTCAATTCCCACCCCCCATTGCTGCCAGCTGTGTGATCTCAGTGGTCTTGGGCAGGTATGAATATAACGAGCCTGTGATGCAGAGCGGTTAACATGCAGCCGGGTGTAATCAGTGTCCCATAATCAGGTGTCTGTCAGGCTCCCAGGGGGCTCAGAACAAAAACCCAAGCCTTGGGAAGTCCCTGGTGGTCCAGCGGTTAGAATTCCAGGCTTTTACTATGGTGGCCAGGGTTCAATCCCTGGTGGGGAAACTGGGATCTCCTAAGGGGAAGCTAAGATCGTGGCATCCGATCCCATCCCTTCATGGCAAATAGATGGGGAAACAGTGGAAATAGTGACAGACTATTTTTTGCATGCTCCAAAATCACTGCAGATGGTGACTTCACCCATGAAATTAAAAGACGCTTGCTCCTAGGAAGAAAAGTTATGACCAACCTAGACAGCATATTAAAGAGCAGAGATATTACTTTGCCAACAAAGGTCCATCTAGTAAAACCTATGGTTTTTCCAGTAGTCATGTATGAATGTGAGAGGTGGACTATAAAGAAAGCTGAGTGCCGAAGAATTGATGCTTTTGAACTGTGGTGCTGGAGAAGACTCTTGAGAGCCCCTTGGACTGCAAGGAGATCCAACTAGTTCATCCTAAAGGAAATCAGTCTTGAACGTTCACTGGAAGGACTGATGCTGAAGCTGAAACTCCAATACTTTGGCCACCTGATGCAAAGAACTGACTCATTGGAAAAGACCCTGATGCTGGGAAAGATTGAAGGCGGGAGGAGAAGGGGACAACAGAGGACGAGATGGTTGGATGGCATTGAAGAAGGAATTCATAGGGCCTGGACTCCATCTTAGGCCTGTTCATGCTGATCATGCTCGGCCACCTTTCCAGTGGACTCTGAACTCTGTGTTTAGTGCCTATGAAAACAACAACCGAAGGATAAGACCCCCTCCAGACAGGGGAACCTTGAAGATCATATCTAGGTTACTCATTGCCTAAGAGAAAACATACACTAATCACCCCTTCCTCCAGATAGGCCATAAATTTTTCCATATCAATCGGAGTGTAACCTCGGGTTTATTCATTATTGGCTAATTGTTTGACTGTTTGAGCACATGAGCACATAGCACGTGAATGATGGGGTTATTGGGATTGTATTTTCCTTGGTTTATGTAAGTCTCAAGGAATTTGGAGTGGTGGGTTCGGACACGTACACATGGGGTCTAAAAGATTTTCACAAATGCTGGTTGGGGTCCTTGGCTAAGAGGAGACTCTGCCTTGGGCCCGCCAGTGTAATAAACTGCACTCCACTATCTGCGTTGTCCTTCTGAGTGAGTTTGTTTACTGGAACGCGTGGCTACAACAGCATCACCGACTCAATGGACATGAGTTTGAGTAAACTCCAGGAGTTGGTGATGGACAGGGAAGCCTGGCGAGCTGCGGTCCATGGGGTCACAAAGAGTTGGACATGACTGAGCAACTGAACTGAACTGAAGGGGAAGCTTGGCCCAAAAGAAAAAAGAAAACAAAACTGCAACAAGATAACCCAAGACTTAGCATGCTCCGCCCCTGATTGGCCCCATTGTTCCCTTCTGGCCCCTCTCAGTGCCCTAGCCACATGGAATCTTGGACCTCACCCACTCACCCGCCTCTGGGCCTTTGCACAGCTATTTCTACCCTTCCCTGCTGCCTGATCCTGCTCATCCTCCAAGAATCAGTTCCAACATATTGTAGGAGAATTTTTGTGTCTTGGTAAACTGTGGCTTCTCCATATTATTAATACATCTGTTGCTGTTGTTCAATCGCTAAGTCATGTATTCACTGTTTGTGATCCCATGGGTCCTTCACTATCTCCCAGAATTTGCTCAAACTCATGTCCACTGAGTCGGTGATGCCATCCAACCATCTGGTCGTCTGTCACTCCCTTCTCCTCCTGCCTTCAATCTTTCCCAGCATCAGGGTCTTTTCCATTGAGTCGGCTCATCATATCAGGTGGCCAAAGTCCTGGAGCTTCAGCTTCAGCATCAGTCCTTCCAATGAATATTCAGGGTTGATTTCCTTTAGGACTGACTGGTTTGATTTCCTTGCTCTCCAAGGGACTCTCAAGAGTCTTCTCCAGCACCACAGTTTGAAAGCTTCAATCCTTTGGCGCTCTCTTTACGGTCCCTCTTTTGACCTTCTTTATGGTCCAACTCTCACATCCCTACAGGACTCCTGGTCTTAGTTTGCTAATCATCACTATCATCGCTAAGCCCCAGAAACTGAGTGACTTAAACCACAGACATTTATCTCATGGTTCTAGAGGCCGGAAGTCAGCAATCAAGGTGTCAGCAGGGTTGTTTCCTCCTGAGTACTGTGGGAAAGAACCTGCCCCCTGCTTCTCCCCTAGCTTCTGGTGTTTGACCGGCAATCTTTGGTGTTCCTTGGCTTATAAGTGCATCATCCAGTTTCTGCCTGCACGTTCACAGGACACGCTCCCGGTGCGCATGTCTGGGTCCAAGTTTCCCCAGTTTACAAGACCCAGTCATTTTAGGCTATAGGGCCCGCCCTATGCCAAATGACCTCCTCTTCACTCATTACATCTGCCACAAGCCTGTTTCCAAACAAGGTCACATTCTGAGCTGCTGGGGGTTAGGATTTCACAGACGAATTCTGGGTGGGAGATAATTCGAACTGTAACCAATCATTCAGAGTTACCTGATTCTATGGGGTCTGTTTTACAACTCTATAAACTGTAGGTAAGTGAAGGCAACACAAGATACATCTTCTGTTTTTGTTTGCTTGTTCGTGTTTTTTTTTTTTTGGGGGGGGGGGGGGGGGCTCCCCTTGCCGTGCCATGCAGCATGTGGGATCTTAGTCTTCCAACCAGGATGGAACTCACGTCTCCTGCATTGGAAATTCAGGGTCTCAACCACTTGATCGCCAGGGAAATTCCAGGATGAATCTTCTGTAGAGGTATGCACATAAATTCTGTCTGGAAGAAAAACCCTACCTCCCTTAGTCCGTTTGGGTTGCTGTGACAGAATACTACAGCTTATATGCTTATAAACAACAGATATGTATTGCTCCCAGTTATGGAGGCTGGGAGTACAAGATCAAGGTGCCAGCATGGTTGAATGAGGGCCTTCTCATGTTCATGGCTGGCCCCTTCTCGCTGTGAGCTCGCCAGGTGGAAGGGACTGGGGATGTCCCTGGAGCCTGTTTTCTAAGAGCACTAATCCCACTCACGAGGGCTCCACCTTCATGACGTCAGCACTTCCCAAAGACCCCACCTCCTCATACCATCATCTTTGGGGAGCAGAATTTCAACATATGAATTTGGGGGAAACACAAATTTTGAGACCATAAGACTCCCCCCAAAATGTTTTGCCTCTACTTGCATTTTTGATTCTCTATCTCTGATCTATAAGTGCAACTGTTTTTGTTTTTTTTTATCTTTTTATTTTTTGGCCACACCCCGCAGCACATGGGATCTTAGTTCCCCGTCCAGGAATCGAACCTGCGCCCCCTGCACTGGAGGTGAAGAGTCTTAACCACTGGACTTCTAGGGAAGTCAGTGTGTCTGTTCTTTGAGTCTCCTCTGAAGCAGTTGTAACACTTCACAGGGTTAAGTGAAATCTTTAACACGTGTTCACGTTAAGATCTGTTTGAGTCTTGGTTTCCCCAAAGTCTCTCTCCCCAAAATTATCTTCTAACAATGCTGTCGTCAAGGAAGCCCAGCACACCCCTCAGGCTGGCCAGGGTCCCTGTAGGGCTCCCCATCACTGCCCCAACCACTCTGGTTGTCCCGGGTCTGACGCTCTCAAACATGCAGCAAGTGGCTGAGCACAGGGCAAATGCCCAGAGGCTGTTTTGTCGACCAGACTTGAGGCTGAGAATTTGCCAGGGGCCTGAAGAATGAAACACCCCCTTTATGCCACCGAGAACAAAAAGGTCTCTGTCGCCAAGGAGTGGGGGATGCTGGAGGCATTAGTCATGGTTCTGGGGCTGGGAAACCATTTCTTTCTTGCTCACTCTCCCTCACACACACGTGTACACACACATACACACACACACAAATGGTAACACACAGTGCTCACCCTCATCTGGCTAAACCACTGCACATCCAGAGACACAACACAACTCAGCACATACCTCTATTCTGCTACACAACGACACAAAAACACCCTTCACTCTCAATACACAACAGCCCAGCCCATACCCAGCCGGGATCACAACATCAACACCTCCAAATGTACAGCTCACAGTGACGCCGCCTCTCTTCGGCCATGTGGCGGAACACACAACTGTACCCTGGACACACAATGACACAACACACCCATGTCCAGCCAGAGACACAACAGCCCACCCTGAGATCCTGCTCACTGGGACCCACGATTGTATACAGAGCACACACCACTGGCTTTGGTCATGGACGTTGATACACAACCGCACAGCTGCACACACAGGATCATTAATGCCCCCTGATGTAGGCACACAGCAACAGACAACTCCATCTGCTCCCAAGAGACAAAGGCACACAATTACACAGTAATACAATGGTACACATCACCATGGCAGGGACAAGACACACAATGAGACTATACAACCACAGTGCTACCCTGGGAGGCAGACCCCAGCACACAGCAATACAACCACACACACACACAACATTAACTAACACAATAACCCAGCCAGACTCTCACTGGGATGCATCACGACTTGAACACCATTGCACAACCACACACCAGCCCAGGGACACACTCAGGCAGAGACACTGCAGCCCAATTACACGCACACAGAGGCTCCCCCAACAGCCTTGCAGTGACCCGCACCCAAGCTCCGCAGGCCTGGGGTCACACAGTAAGCAAACGTGGTCCCCGCCTTCTGGGACTCGCATTATGGTCAAGCAGACAGACACGGGAAAACAGAAACAAACAGATTTCGAGAGGCTGTAGCGAGTGCTGTGAAGAAAAATAAAGCCAGGAAGGATGGTGGGGGTCTGTAAACAGATCAGGGAAGGCAGCTCTGTTATTAATAACAGCAGCCAGCCCTTGAATATACAGTGACATAAAAGCCTCTTTCGGGCCCTAAAAGGCAGGAACTGTGATCATCCCATTTTACAGATGGGCAAACTGAGGTACTTGGCTGAGGTCACACCAGACCTTGTCTGACTGTGGAGCCTGTGCTCTGAACCAGCTTCCTGTCAGCATGATGGATAAAAGCGGGGTGGGGAGGTGGGGTGGGGTGGGGTGGGGACTTGTCAGGGACCTCGAAAGCTTCCCTGCTGGCTCACATGGTAAAGAACATGCCTGCAATGCTGCAGACGCGGTTTCCATGCCTGAGTCCAAAAGTCCCCTGGAAGAGGGAATGGCTACCCAGTCCAGTATTCTTGCCTAGAGAATCCCAAGGACAGAGGAGCCTGGCGGGTTACAGTCTATGAGGTCACAAAGACGACTGAGCAACTGACGCGGAAAGCTCAAAGGGGGTGAAGGAGGCCTGGACTTCTGAAAAGCCAAGAGATCCAGCCTCTGCCTCGTCCCTGTTGCAGGGAAGATGCTACCCGAGGCTCTGTGCCAGGGAGGGTTTCCTGGAGGAGGAGACTTCTGAGACATAGAGGAGGGAACCTGGCAGCGGGAAGAGCAGGCTCTCCCACACCCAGACCCAGCAGGGCATCGTGCTGCACCCCACCTGCGTCTTCGCCAACAGCCCCGAGGTGCGGCACACGCAGGAGCAGGCGGCCAGTGGTGGCGACGGGAGCCGAGGTACCGGGAGCCCCGGCGGGGGTGGGGAGAAGCCCTCCATCAGGGGTGTGAGGGTGCACAGTGATCTTGGGGTGCCGCTCGCCGTCGGGGGTTACCCCCTCACACCTCCCACACTCCACCTTCCCTGGGGCTGCTGATCTGGGACCCGCAGGTCCCTGGAGCCACACCTGGCTGGGTGGCCTTGGGGGGGTTCACCCCCCTCCCCACATGGTGCTGGCTGCCCCGAGCCTGGAGCCTGGAGCCTGTCCCACAGCCTGAAGTATTAGTTGCTCAGTTGTGTCTGACTCTTTGCCACCCTTATGGACTGTAGCCCGCCAGGCTCCTCTAAAATCCTAGTTCATGGAACTCTCCAGGCAAGAATATCAGGGTGGGTGGCTATTTCCTTCTTCAGGGGATCTTCCAGACCCAGGGGCTGAATCTGTGTCTTGCGTCTCCTGCATTGGCAGGTAGATTCTTTACCACTTGCACCAACTGGGAAGCCCAAGAAGCTCCCCTATCTGTTCACAAACAAAGCTGCTCTGTACTTTCGTGTATGCACGTCTTTGCATGGCCATAGGCTTTCCTCAGGAGGGGGGGTGGTGAGGAGATACCCCTCGTCCAAGGTAAGGAGCAGCGGCTGCGCTTTGCTGGAGCAGCCGTGAAGAGATATCCCACGTCCAAGGTAAGAGAAACCCAAGACGGTAGGTGTTGCAAGAGGGCATCAGAGGGCAGACACACTGAAACCATACTCACAGAAAACTATTCAATCTAATCACACTAGGACCACAGCCTTGTCTAACTCAGTGAAACTAAGCCATGCCCACGGGGCAATCCAAGATGGGCGGGTCACGGTGGAGAGGTCTGACAGAATGTGGTCCACTGGAGAAGGGAATGGCAAACCACTTCAGTATTCTTGCCTTGAGAACCCCATGAACAGTATGAAAAGGCAAAATGATAGGATACTGAAAGAGGAACTCCCCAGGTCAGTAGGTGCCCAATATGCTACTGGACATCAGTGGAGAAATAACTCCAGAAAGAATGAAGGGATGGAGCCAAAGCAAAAACAATACCCAGTTCTGGATGTGACTGGTGATAGAAGCAAGGTCTGATGCTGTAAAGAGCAATATTGCATAGAAACCTGGAATGTCAGGTCCATGAATCAAGGCAAATTGGAAGAGGTCAAACAAGAGATGGCAAGAGTGAACGTCAACATTCTAGGAATCAGTGAACTAAAATGGACTGGAATGGCTGAATTTAACTCAGATGACCATTACATCTACTACTACGGGCAGGAATCCCTCAGAAGAAACGGAGTAGCTATCATGGTCAACAAAAGAGTCCAAAATGCAGTACTTGGATGCAATCTCAAAAATGACAGAATGATCTCTGTTCGTTTCCAAGGCAAACCATTCAATATCACAGTAATCCAAGTCTATGCCCCAACCAGTAATGGTGAAGAAGCTGAAGTTGAATGGTTTTATGAAGACCTACAAAACCTTTTAGAACTAACACCCAAAAAAGATATCCTTTTCATTATAGGGGACTGGAATGCAAAAGTAGGAAGTCAAGAAACACCTGGAGTAACAGGCAAATTTGGCCTTGGAATGCGGAATGAAGCAGGGCAAAGACTAATAGAGTTTTGCCAAGAAAATGCACTGGTCATAGCAAACACCCTTTTCCAACAACACAAGAGAAGACTCTATACATGGACATCACCAGATGGTCAACACCGAAATCAGATTGATTATATTCTTTGCAGCCAAGGATGGAGAAGCTCTATACAGTCAACACAAACAAGACCAGGAGCTGACTGTGGCTCAGATCATGAACTCCTTATTGCCAAATTCAGACTTAAATTGAAGAAAGTAGGGAAAACCGCTAGACCATTCAGGTATGACCTAAATCAAATCCCTTATGATTATACAGTGGAAGTAAGAAATAGATTTAAGGGACTAGATATGGATGGAGGTTCGTGACATTGTACAGGAGACAGGGATCAAGACCATCCCCATGGAAAAGAAATGCAAAAAAAGCAAAATGGCTGTCTGAGGAGGCCTTACAAATAGCTGTGAAAAGAAGAGAAGCAAAAAGCAAAGGAGAAAAGGAAAGATATAAGCATCTGAATGCAGAGTTCCAAAGAATAGCAAGAAGAGATAAGAAAGCCTTCCTCAGCGATCAATGCAAAGAAATAGAGGAAAACAACAGAATGGGAAAGACTAGAGATCTCTTCAAGAAAATTAGAGATACCAAGGGAATATTTCATGAAAAGAAGGGTTCAATAAAGGACAGAAATGGTATGGACCTAACAGAAGCAGAAGATATTAAGAAGAGGTGGCAAGAATACACAGAAGAACTGTACAAAAAAGATCTTCATGACCAAGATAATCACGATGGTGTGATCACTCACCTAGAGCCAGACATCCTGGAATGTGAAGTCAAGTGGGCCTTAGAAAGCATCACTATGAACAAAGCTTTTGGAGGTGATGGCATTCCAGTTGAGCTATTTCAAATCCTGAAAGATGATGCTGTGAAAGTGCTTCACTCAATATGCCAGCAAATTTGGAAAACTCAGCAGTGGCCACAGGACTGGAAAAGGTCAGCTTTCATTCCAATCCCAAAGAAAGGCAATGCCAAAGAATGCTCAAACTACCACACAATTGTACTCATCTCACATGCTAGTAAAGTAATGCTCAAAATTCTCCAAGCCAGGCTTCAGCAATACGTGAACCGTGAACTTCCTGATGTTCAAGCTGGTTTTAGAAAAGGCAGAGGAACCAGAGATCAAATTGCCAACATCCTCTGGATCATGGAAAAAGCAAGAGAGTTCCAGAAAAACATCTATTTCTGCTTTGTTGACTATGCCAAAGCTTTTGACTGTGTGGATCACAATAAACTGTGGAACATTCTTCAAGAGATGGGAATACCAGGCCACCTGACCTGCCTCTTGAGAAACCTATATGCAGGTCAGGAAGCAACAGTTAGAACTAGACATGGAACAACAGACTGGTTCCAAATAGGAAAAGGAGTACGTCAATGCTGTATATTGTTACCCTGCTTATTTAACTTATATGCAGAGTACATCATGAGAAACGCTGGGCTGGAAGAAGCACAAGCTGGAATCAAGATTGCTGGGAGAAATACCAATAACCTCAGATATGCAGATGACACCACCCTTATGGCAGAAAGTGAAGAGAAACTCAAAAGCATCTTGATGAAAGTGAAAGAGGAGAGTGAAAAAGTTTGCTTAAACCTCAACATTCAGGAAACGAAGATCATGGCATCCGGTCCCATCACTTCATGGGAAATAGATGGGGAAACAGTGGAAACAGTGTCAGACTTTATTTTTTGGGCTCCAAAATCACTGCAGATGGTGACTGCAGCCATGAAATTAAAAGACGCTTACTCCTTGGAAGAAAAATTATGACCAACCTAGATAGCATGTTGAAAAGCAGAGACATTACTTTGCTGACTAACGTCTGTCTAGTCAAGGCTATGGTTTTTCCTGTGGTCATGAATGGATGTGAGAGTTGGACTGTGAAGAAAGCTGAGTGCTGAAGAATTGATGCTTTTGAACTGTGGTGTTGGAGAAGACTCTTGAGAGTCCCTGGACTGCAAGGAGATCCAACCAGTCCATTCTGAAGGAGATCAGCCCTGGGATTTCTTTGGAAGGAATGATGCTGAAGCTGAAACTCCAGTACTTTGACCACCTCATGCAAAGAGTTGACTCATTGGAAAGACTGATGCTGGGAGGGATTGGGGCAGGAGGAGAAGGGGATGACAGAGGATGAGATGACTGGATGGCATCACTGACTCGATGGACGTGAGTCTGCGTGAACTCCGGGAGTTGGTGATGGACAAGGAGGCCTGGCGTGCTGCGCTTCATGGGGTTGCAAAGAGTCGGACACGACTGAGCGACTGAACTGAACTGAACTGATCTGAGGCTTTCCTCTGTCTGGCATAAATACCTAGGTGTGAAATTCCTGGGTCATAGAGGGGTATATGGTTCATTTTTTAAGGAAACTGCCAGACTGTTATCCATGGAGGTTGTAACATTTCATATTCCCACAAGCCGGGTGCCAGAGTTCTGGTTGCTTCATCCCCATCCTCACCCTCACCAGCATTTGGAAGACTCAGGTTTTTTTTTTTTTTTCATTTCAACATTCCAATGGGCCTGGGGAACTATCTCATTGTGTTAATTTTGCACTTGTCGGGACTCCTCTGGTGGTTCAGTGGCTATAATTTTGAGCTCCCGATACAGGGGGCTTGTGTTCCACCCCTGGTCAGGGAACCAGGTTCCATATGCCACATGTAACAGCTCACCTGCCACAGTAAAGGTCCCCATGCCACAGTGAAGATCGAAGACCCTGCAGGTGCAACTAAGACTCGGTGCAGTCAAATAAATAGAACTTTTTTTTAAAGAAATGCTTTTAAAATTAAAATAAAATTGCATTTCCCTAAAGATTAATGAAGACTTTTCACGCCCTTAGTTGCCAGTCTTTTCTGATGAAGTGTCTACTTCCTCACATCTTTGGCCCATTTTTTATCGAGCCTATTTGTCTTCTTATTAGATTGTAAGGATTCTTTATAGATTCCAGATACAAGTTTTTTGTCGGCTATCTGTCTTGGAAATATTTTCCCAGTCTGTGGCTTGCCTGTTCACTTTTGCAACAGTGTCTTTTGAAGAGCAAAAGATTTTCATTTTGATGAAGTCCAAGGTACGTTTTTCTTTAATTATACTTCATGATTTGTGGTTATATAAGGTGTTTATCGGAGAAGGCAATGGCACCCCACTCTAGTATGCTTGCCTGGAAAATCCCATGGATGGAGGAGTCTGGTAGGCTACAGTCCATGAGGTCGCTAAGAGTTGGACACGAGTGAGTGAATTCACTTTCACTTTTCATTTTCATGCATTGGAGAAGGAAATGGCAACCCACTCCAGTATTCTTGCCTGGAGAATCCCAGGGACAGAGGAGCCCAGTGGGCTTCCGTCTATGGGGTCGCATAGAGTCAGACATGACTGAAGCGACTTAGCAGCAGCAGCAAGGTGTTTATATCAAACATATGTGTGTGTTTGACTCTTTTTGGAGTGGATTGCCATTGTCCTCCTCCAGGGGATCTTCCCCCGACCCAGGGATTAAACCGGCGTCTTCTGAATCTCCTGCTTTGGCAGGCGGATTCTTAACCCATGAGCCTATATTTTCTTAAAGATGATTCATGGTTTTAGCTCTGCTTTGGGGACTTAGGCGTTCTTTTTCTTATCTGGTTTCTTGTCTCATTATCACTGCTAGTTGGAGAGATATAGATTCAGCCTGACAGCAAGCGTCAAGGGTTGGGGGCGGGGCACTGGATCGCCAGGAACAATTACTAGCATTAGAAAGGACTGCAGGCAAGATCCGCCCTCCCCTTGGATCAGGGAAACTGACTGATTTTCCTCCCCTAACCCAAAACTTTCCTGAAGCTAAGAACTGCTCTCTCTGCCTAGACTTACGAAGCAGTATGGTTTATGCTGCCGGTGTCTGCTTCCTTTCTGGAAGTCTGGCATTTAGGTACGTGCTGGGTAGACTGTGCCTACGTGAACAGCCGCCCCCAAATTTTCGGGTGGGTCCTGAGTCTCTAAGGCGCTTCTCTGCGCGGAAACTTTGAATACAAGTGGCCGCATTTTCGTTGCTAGGGAAACGTGCTGGGGCAACCCTGCTGGGAGGAGCCAGAGGCAGGAAGCTCGCCAGTGGATGCCCCGGGAAGCTCCCCTTTGATCCGCTGCGTGTCCTACTACATCTCTACAGTATCGACTCTATATTGACTCGTGTAGGACCTCCTACCAAGTCGCTGAACACGGGAGTGGTTTGGGGACCCTGACTCAACTGATAACCCTGGGTCAGACCCAGATGGAGAGGGGGCGGTGCCTGAAAAAAAGTCTAAAATGCAAACTACACCATGCTGTTCGCTGTTCCATTGTGTGTGGGCTGCCAGGAATTGCTTTATTACATTTAAATTCTACTGCACGAAATGTTAGCAGAGTGGCGCAGCGGAAGCGTGCTGGGCCCATAACCCAGAGGTCGATGGATCGAAACCATTCTCTGCTAGCTGCAATGTTTTGGGGCTTCCCCGGTAGCTCAGCTTAAAGAATCCACCTGCAGTGCAGGAAGCCCCACGTGGACTCCTGGGTCAGGAAGATCCTCTGGCCGAGGGATAGGCTAACCTCTCCAGTATTCTTGGGCTTCCCTGGTGGCTCCTGCAATGTGGGAGACCTGGGTTCGAACCCTAGGTTGGGAAGATCCCCTGGAGGAGGGCAGGGCAACCCACTCCAGTGTTCTTGCCTGGAGAATCCCCATGGACAGAGGAGCCTGGCGGGCTGCAGTCCATGGGGTTCGCGAAGCAGCAAGTAGGGAGAGATTGGGCATTTATGGGTATGGGATATAATTACTGCAGATTCCAAATGCATATTTCTAGCCCTTGAATGCTAGACTTTTATATCCAACTGCCTACTCGACACAGCCAATTGAGCATCTAACGGGCACCAGCAATCTGAGTTCCTGATTCACCCACACCACCTCTGGGCCCCTCTCTCTCCCGTCTTCCATCTTGAAATGACAACTTCAGACCAGGCAAAAGTCCATTGGCTTCTTTGTAGGTCAGCCATCGATGGTGGATTCACTCTCAAAATGTATCCTGGGTGCACCCACCCCTCTGCACCCCGACCTGCTGGCGCTGGGAGCCGCCAGCACCTCCGGGCGGGACTCAGGGAGGCCTTGCTTTCCCTCGGTCTGTTCCCCACATGGCCGCCAGGGGGCGCCAGTCCGCACCAGCGGCCGCTCACGCCTGGCTTCCTCACCCACAGTCACCGGCGTGGACCACAGTAACTGATGTTCCGACTCCCGCTTACCTTCTGATCTTACACCCTCTTCACGACGCTCCAACTACACTGCGCTCCTTGCTTTTCCCGGAACACGACCGACACACTGCCTCTTCAGAGGTTTTCTTTTGGGGAGGGGGGGTCGTGGGGTTTTTTCCTTTTTCAAAAAATTGAGGTTAAATTCACATCTCATAAAACTAACCATCTTAGGCTGTAGGATTCAGGGGCATTTGGTACATTCCAGATATTCTTTTTGAAACAATGATCTTGTCGTCATTTGTTACACGAAAGAATGGCGATGGGACTTATGTTTAAACTGTGGTAAAAGACACCCTAATCTAACCTTCACCCTTAGAATTAGGAAGACTTCCCTAGTGGTCGAGTGGCTAAGATTCTGCTCTCCAATGCAGGGGGCCACGGTTCCAACCCTAGTCAGGGAACTAGATCCCACATGCCGCAACCAAGACCCTGTGCAGCCAAAGACAAATACTGTAAAAATAAACAAACTGGTCAGAGTCATACTGTGTTCTTCCCTATTTTAACAGTTCTCTTAGACCTTAAGTATATTCCCCTGATCATTAAAAATTCTTCCCCTTCCCAAAAAATTCTCCCCAAAGACGGTGTTCTCTAAAATGGTGATGGAATATCTATTGTGTAGACATCCCACTTGTAAAGACCCTTTCTACTGCCTACATTTGGACAGTCCGTTTCTAATTTCAACTGTTTCCAGTCTTCCAAACAGCACAATGGCTGACATCTCTGCATTCATCAAGGAATCTTTGTCCACAATCTTAATTCCTTTTGAAAAAAAAAATGTGGAAAAGCTGGAAAAAGTCTTAAGAAGGGAAAAAAAAAAAAAAAAAAAACCAACCCTGGAATCCCCCACCCAAGAGACTCTGGGGTTAGTTCAGTGAACCGCAGCGTGGATGTGGGCAGATCCTGTTTGCTTTATTCCACAAAAGAACAGAACACAAACACATCCCGGTTATTACACACGCTTCCGACCCTGGTAACGGCTGCAGAGGCTGGCCTCCCTCCCCCGAGTGGCCCGCCCGCCCCACAGCCATTACCACACTTCCTTCCATTCTGCACAGCCCTCTGACCAACCTGTCTCTACATTATGTTTTTTCCCCACATTTCCGGCTGTTTCCTTCGGGCATGTTCCCAGGAGTGCAATCAGTGGGTCAAAAGGTAAGAATATGTATGAGTCGTCTTTGGCACAGATTGCAAGTTTCCATCCTTTTTTTTCCCTAACCATTTTTGTTTCTTCCCTAACATTATAATAGCCAACACTCCTCTAGGGCTTACTCTGTCCCAGGCCCTTTTCTAAGCACTTTTATGTACAGATTCCACCCTTGGAATAACCCACACTTGCAGACAGGGACTCTGGGGCACAGAGAGGTGAAGTAACCTTCACAAGGTCACACAGCTAGTAGGTAAGGGAGCTGGGATATAAAATCAGAAACTGGCTCCCAAGTCCACGCTACTAACCACAATTTAAGGCTCCTGCCTACAGGTGGGTTTTTTTTTTTTTTTTTGGCCGTATTGGGTCTTAGTTGCAGCATGCCAACTGTGGCATGTGGGATCTAGTTCCTGGACCGGGACCGAAACCACGCCCCCTGCGTTGGCAGCGCAGAATCTAACCTAGGGAACCACCACCAGCAGGGTAGTGGTAAAGGATGGAGGGAAGCCCCTAGTAGCTGAAGCTTTATAAGGCCACCTCACGGTCACTCGGCAGTATCATGTACTATCATTGATTCAGCCATCACCCAGCTGGCGGGTTAACTCCACTTTTATACCACAATCAGGCAGATACAGGTTCTGTGGTGCTGGAAGCTTTTTACAACTGGGGGGGCTCACTGTAGGAAAAATGCCAAGTTACAAGTTCAAAAGGTGTAGGGCCTTGAAAGGGACTAGTGCAATTGGCCTCGAACCTCAGCTTCACCAGCATCATGCTAAACCCTAATGTACTTTTCCCCAATAACTATTAGGAAGATTTTCAGACAGTAAAGCCAAGAGTTTTCCTGGGACTGCCACCTAGATTCTACCATCACAGTTCCGAGCTTGTTTGAAGTCGAGTCTAGGTATCTATCCCTCTCTGATTTGTCCCCCATTCCCCCTATTTTATTCATTTCAAAAGAAGTTGCAGAACACGGGGGTATCACTGCAGCTTGCAAATCGTTTAACTAGAGTTCAGCATTTTCTTTTCTTTTAATGTAAAAACCAGAAGTGAAAATGTAATTCACGTGCAGGAAAACCCACAAATGTCTTTGTGGCCGACCCCCGGTTTTTGTTATTGCACACAAGTACACACACATTCCCCCGGAGGCCATTAAACAGCACTTCCTGAGGACTCAGCATTTGCCCTCCGGTAGCTGGGACCACCCCATCCCCCAGGTGTCCTCATGTCTAGCAGACGCTCTGCTAGCCATCTATGGACATTAACAATCTCCTCCCTTCTTCCAAAGTTTAGCTTCCTTCAGACTCCCTCCCCAGGATGGATTACCGGGTCAAAAGGCTGAGGCTTAAGGCTTTACCACACGCGACTTTCATTTTCACTTCAACTTACCCTCTTCTGACCCCTCCTGTACATACACGCAGAGCTGTTTTCTCGTCTGTACAACACTCTTTTCTATTTTTAAGATGGCAGAAGGGGAGGAACAGCAGAAACAGAAATCATGATGTGGGGGGAAGGGGAGGCTCTGACGTTAGTCTCTCCCTTCAGCCATTTGTTTTATAAATTGCCTGCTCTATTTTTATAAACATCTTGTCCTGGAGCAATCCGCCTAAAGGCTATGGTTTAAAAAAAAAAAAAAAAAACAGAGGAAGACTCAACACTTCTGGCAAGATAGCATGCACGATGTAAAAACGAAGCTCCTGGGAGAAACGTCTGTAGCATGTATGATATCCTCAGATCCGTAATAAACAAGCAGCTACTACAGATAAACAACAGTCCACGAGGAAAATAGTCCAAAGGTTTGGAGAAGCATGGAAGAAACTGCGAGTGATCATCTGAAACGATGCTCAACCTCACTGGTAATCACACAATAAACTTTAAAAATTCACGAGGCCATACAGTAGTAGTCAGTAGTGGTAGTGTTCTTGCCTGGAGAATCTCAGGGATGGCGGAGCCTGGTGGGCTGTCATCTATGGGGTCGCGCAGAGTCAGACACGACTGAAGCGACTTAGCAGCATATTCAGCAGCAGCAGCAGACAGCAGTAGAGCTATGAGCAAGCAAGAGGACGCCTTGGCTGCTGGAGGGCAAACATCAGCCCAGCCCACGCAGAGCAATTTGGCTGAATCCAAATGACCCTTTAGATGCTTTCCCTGTAGCCCAGAAATCCACTTCCAGGTACCTGTCCTACAAACTCATGTGAAATGGCACAGGTGCACAGCCATCCCCTTCCAGCTTCACCAGGAGTAATATGGGTCTGGGTGAGTGGAATTCCATGCAGCTGTGGAAAACAATAAACATGCAGCCTACACAGATGCAGAAAATTCCCCAACATGCGCAATAGGGCAAATTATAGAGCCACATTACTATGACCCTATCCAAAAGGCAGAAAAGTGAGAAGCCTTCTATTTTCTGACGCCTGTGTATATAATTTAATAGACGCACACAGGGTACATGACGGAGCCATTCACAGGAAACTGCAGAGAGCTACCTGCGCAAAGAAGTTTGGAATGGAGGGCAAAGGTCAAGGGTGATATTCACCCTTTCTCTGGTACATTTATGAACCACAGTGACGACTTACAGTGAGACCACAGCGCTTTACAAAAGATTTGAAAAAGGCCTTTATGGTGGGGGGAGTGAGAGGATTAACCCCTACTAATGAGCATCAGTTTCCTCACTTTTAAAAGGGGGACAGATCATTCCTGCCTCCTGAACCGGTGGCTGGACAAGGCAGGACGGGCAGGTGGCTAACATCAGGGGCTGCTCCGGCCCTGTGACGGGGCTGCTCTCAAGGGCTGCCTCCCCACCACTGGATAGCCACCCCCGCATCAGAAACCCAAGCGCACGCAGCCCACACCGCAGGCCTGTCTCCTCTGCCCATGCCTCTGCCGGCCCGCCCTGGCTTCCCACCAGGCTTCAGTGGAGAGGAGGTCCCGGCACCCATATCCCTGTGTGCTCAGCAGGGCGGCAGGGGAAGCAGCTGCCCCCGGGAGGGAAACGAGGCACGAGTCACACTCAGCGAGGCCCGAGGTGTTGGTCAGGAGCTGCTTTATTGGGGGGTGGGGGCTCCGGCATCTCTTGGCAGCTACAACCTGGGGACAGAGAGGAGGCTGAGGGAAGACCAGGGGAGGGGGCCCGACATCCTGTCCACATGACGCCCTTCTTCTGGCAGGGGGCCCCCCCACATCCCCTGGAGCGCCCTCCCTGGCCCGACCCTGGGGTCCGATGGCTCTGGTGGGCTGAGCCTCTCCTGGGCTCGGCCAAGGCAGCATCGCTCCGCCCCCGGCCATGGCGACTGGGTCTGGGAAGGGCCCCGGGACCTGCTGCACACCCCTGGGGAGAGGGGTAGCCACTCACTGGATCTCCCGGAACGCACGCTTCTCCACCAATTTCACTTTGTACTTGCGTTTGAACCTGGAGGAGGGAGGAGACAGCAGTCAGTGACCACCAGCCCACCCCCGCGGGAAGGTCCCGGAGGCCCACCCCCACCGCGGCCCCGCCCTTACTTGGCTCGCTCCCGAGGCTCGATCATGTTCCTCCTCTGGAAGCTCTTGAACCGGTCACGGAGGATGTTGCCCTCGGGCTGCGGGACACGGAGAGGCCTTAGCAGGCGCCTGGCAGAAACCCTCAGGCCCTGACTTCTCCATGGGGGCTAGTGAGGGGTCAGCCTTGCAGTCCCCCGGTGAGCCAAGGCGCCCAGTCCAGCCTCGTGTACACCAGGGACTCGGCCTGGTCCTGAGCTCGTGGGGTGACAGGTACTGACCCGTGGACCAGCCCTGAGGAGGCGGCTGGAGAAGTGGAAACGGGCGGGGCCAGCAGTGGGGCTTGGAGGGTCAGAGGGAGAAGGGTGCACAGTGGCCCGCTGCCCGGACCCCCAAGGCAGGCAGAACTACACAGGGCCCATGGCCGTGCAGGGAGCTGGGTTTTCTCCTGGGGGCACCAGGGAACCACAGCAGCTTCTGAGCGAGGGAAGAACAGGCTTTGCTCTGAGCTTTAGGAAGACCCCTCTGGGACCAAAGACATGGAGGGTGGGGCTGGGGGACCAGGGACAGCACAGGAAAAAAGACCTTCTGGGGGTCCCAGGCTCCAGCCCGTCACCTGGGGGACCCCGTGCCCTCAGCCCCCAGGCATTAGCCCCACTGGCCCCGCCTGGGGGTAGCCGTGGTGTCGCCCACAGTCCCTGGTGGACACGGGGAGCAAGGATGGGTGTCATCACTGGGCACAGGCGCCTCCCCTTCAGCGCCCGGTGGGACAAGTACCTTCAGGGTCCTGAGCGAGTCAGAGAGCTCTGAGCTGAGCTGCACGTCGATGTCGGGCTCCTGATACCTAGAGGACACGGGGCGGGGTGTCCCGGGGGTCAGCCCAGCCTGGCACACAGGACCTGGGGCTGCTCCCGGGAACCACAGGCCCAGCAGCGAGGGTTCGAGAACCTGGGGTGTTGGGGAGAGAGGGTCTCCTGGGAGGAGCCCATGCTGAGCAAAGGTAGGAGGGTGCCTGCTGTGGGGTGGTGACCCCTCCCAACCTCCCGGGGAGCCCCGGGGCCGGGCCTCACTTGAGCCGCCCCAGCCGCCGGGGCTTGTCTGCCTCCGCCAGCCGCTTTGCCTTCCGCTGCTCCTGCCGCCGGGCCAGCTCCGCCAGGCGCCGCGCCACCTGTGCCTTGATCCCACGCAGCCTAAAGAGCTCCTGGTGCCGGAGGCGGGCGGCCTGCACCGCGGCCTGCTGCGTCCTCTGCAGGGACAGCAGGGTCAGGGGCCCGGCCAGATGCCACCCTGCCCTGGCCACCTGCTGCCAGGTCACAGGCATGTCCCCACAGTGACTGTTTGCTGAGCCCACCTTCCTGACCCTAACTCTGACCCACCTGTCTCTACGGTTCACACACCCTTCTCCAGCCCTCACCCCGAACATCAGCCCCACGGTGGCAGGGGCTTGACCTAAAATGTTCCCCACTGTGTCCTCAGAGAGGAAGGTTGGGAACTAGTCCTCCGCTGACCAAGTGGCTTCAGGGATCCCAAACACCCCCGAAAGACAGGCTGAGCCTGGGAGAAGCAAGCCAGGGCCCACGGCGCTCACCAGCATCCGGGCGGTCTTCTCCCGCCGCCGCTGCTGCTCCGTCTTCTTCTCCAGGGCAGCCGGGCGGCCATGCGCGGGCGAGGCCTCCCCTCCTGCGGCCGGGTCTCCCGCCTCGGGCCCCTCGTCCTGGCCCTCGCCTGGCTCACCCTCCCCGTCAGACTCCTCTAGCAGCCCCTGGCACATCTCCCGGAAGGCAGACTCCTGGGGAGAGGGGGCGGGTCAGGCGCGGGGCAGGGGCAGGGCGGGCAGCAAGGGTGGGTCTGCGCTCCCCGCTCACCTGGGTAGCAGCCTGCTCTGAGGCCGGCAGGGCCAGCTGCCGCTCCAGCTTCTGAGCCGCCTTCTCCCGCTGCAGCTCCACCTCATGGGCCGCCCACAGCAGGTTCTGGGAGGGGACAGGGACGCAGGTGAGGACCCAGACCTGGGGGGCCCTCTCCTCGAGTCACAGACCTGGCCCTCCCACCTCTGACCTACACCTCCACCCTGGCCTCCCTGCAGCAGCCAAGGGGCTTCGAATTCTTAACCTCACCCCTGCTCTGCCCTTTCTCTTCAAGGACGGTCTACTCTGCCCCAGTACACGGAAATTCCTCAGACAGGGCGGAGCAGGGGCTGTCCAAGACCAGGGAAGACAGTGCAGTGCGGGGTGACCGCTGACCGGCGTGAGACTTCTTTCCAGGGTGACGAGAATGGTATAAAGCTGACTGCACGATGGCTGCCTAACTCTGGATATACCTTGCACCACTGAACTGTGCCCTCTAGGTGGGCAAATCGCAGCGGCCTGAGAATCGAGATCTGATTTTTTAAGAAGAGAAAGACTATCTGATCTCTCCATGAGTAACAGCCTTAATGAGCAGCCGTGTCCTCTCCGAGTTCAGCATGGGTTTGCCCCCAGAGACACCACTCCCCAGGTGAGGGTCACGGCCCCCGCCCAACTGGCTAGGAATCCATCCCCCAGTAAACGACCCTGGCTGGCATTCACGGAGCACCTGTGTCCACTAGTGACCTGGGTTTCTTTTGGGAAATCTGTGCCCCCAACAGCGGGGGTCCGTCCTCTTTGCTCGTGACATTGGTGCCTAACAGATACCTTCGAAACCAACAGCGACTCGCCACCAGTTTCTCCGGCTGCTAAACTACCTTTGCCAACCCGCAAGGCTCACACGGTCACGTGGTTTGTTGCTACCAGATGAAGGCCTCTTGCGTTTATGTCTGAAACATGCCACGGTCTCCCTCACCTCCGTGAGGGAGGAGGAACACCCCATCCTCTCTTACCACAGCAAACTGCCCCCAGTCCCAGTGTTGATGGCCCCCCCCCTTCAGGAAGCCCTCCAATTCCCAAGGCTGGATCTGAAGCTCCCTCCGTGCCCCTCTACCCCAGCCCTGCCCACTGTGGGACATCATGGTCCAGGAAGAGGTCTGTCTGCCCGACAGGACTGTGATCCCGGGAGGACATGCTGACGCACTGGCCAAGCGCTGACCAAGGAGAGGCCTGGCGGGGCGGGCGGCCGCCGTACCTGGTGGTCCTCAAAGGTTGGGTTGTACGAGGCTCCCGCGGGTGTCACCTCCACGGCAGGCGCCTGGGAGGGCTTGCTGTGCAGATGCTGCGGCCGCTGGAGGAAGACAAGACCAAGGCCGGGTGAGGCCTGGGAGTCCCATGACTCAAGCTCCCGCAGGCACCAGTGCTGGGACTCCGGGCCTGGGAGGTGGCAGAGGCCTCAGCACGGCCCACGGCCTTCAAGCTGGGAGGGGCCTGCGCATCTGAACGATGCAGAGAGGGACCGGCACCCCGGGTACGGCGTCCCCAGGACATGCAGGGGCTCTGCTCACCTTTCCTGAGGAGAGTCCCTGTTGTCCAAGTGGGGGACCCTTGCAAAATCGTGTGGCACAGTCACCAGGCCATCACTGCAACAGGCAGCTGGGTTGGGCAGAGGGCACAGCCGACGAAGGGCCCCCCCGGGAGCTTGGGACAACGGCACTGCTGCCGGCTCAGCTGAAACCCGCCCACGGGTCTCTAACAGTCCCCAGGGGACCCAAGCACTGGCTCAGCTCTGAGCAGCAACCCCCAGCCAGACCCCCGAGTCCCTGCTCAGCTGGCTCCCACCCCAGTGAAAGCCTGGGGGTCACCAGGCTGCCCCTCCCCAGCCCCCACTGCCCGCCAGGCTGGGTGATTCTGCCTGAGGACTTCTCCTGGGTCACCCCCCATTCCTCTCCACGCCAGGGTACCTGCCCCACCACAACCCCACCTCCGCAGAGCGCCCCACAACACCAACTCTCTCCTGTGCAGAAGCACTTGACATAAAGCTCACAGCCTGAGCTGGGCTCCCCGCTGCCTTCTCCCCGCCAGCTAGCCCCACAGGCCTGGCCTCATCTGGAGGCTCCGCCCTTCCATCTCCAAAGGCTCACTCACTACCCCAGGGCTCCAACCCATTTGCAGCACCTTTTTGGCCCTCGTCTCCCTAAAAAATGTCCCACCGCTCTGCTTCCTCCCTCGGAGGCAGCAGACTCGCAGCCTGGCTCCAGCCTGTGCGTTCATAGTCCTAGGATGCTCGGGCTCTAACACGGCATTTCTATGGCCCCATCCTCTGACCCCTAACTCCGAGGACGCCCTGCTGATGAACTCTCACCTTCACGCCTTTCTTCTTGGTCTGCTCCAGGAAAAACTCATCCTGGCCCTCCAAGGGCTGGTCCAGAGGGTCTGTGGAGGCAGCGAGGGGCGGCTGTGGGACAACACCGTGGCCCTGAGGGGCTCCCTGCTACCCCCCCTCCCTTCAGAAAGATAGCACTGAAACACTTATGCAAAGATAGCCGAGGAAGGACTGAGTCTCAGACCCCAAAGGGCTTCGAGCGCCAGGGAAGAGAGCACATGAGTGAGGCCCAGAAAGCAGAAAAGACCCAAGGCCAAGGGACAGGCATCAGTCCGTTCCGGAAAGTGGAGCAGGAACGAGGACAGGGAGCCACTTCGAGACACCTGACTGGGCCGAAGACCCTCAGCGACACCCTCAGGGTGCTCCCCGAGGTCACTGCACAACCCAAAGGCCTGGGCCTGGCAGCAGGGACACTCACTGTCTTTGGCCCAGAGGTCGTAGAAGGGCCGCTGGACGGTGTCCTGGGGCCCAGGCTTGGCTCTGGCCGCTGGGGGGTTGAGGAGCCGGGCCTGCGCCCTGCGCACCTCCCCGGGCAGCTTGCCCTGCTTTGCCAGCCTCTCCCATAGCTGCTCCTTCCGCTTGAGCTTCCTGGCGTTGGGAACCTGGTGGGCAAGGATGCTGGGTGGGGGAGAAGTGGCCCGGAGCAGTGGGTGAGTCAGGCCCTGCCTCTCAGACCCCCCCAGCACCCCCTCCCTCCTTGAGGCGCCTCCTCAGGTTCCTGCTCCTTCTCATCCAGCAGCTCAGAGCCTGCCCCCCACACCCGTCTCCCAGCTGAGCTCCAGACCCGGCACCACCACGGCCGCTGGGGGGGGCCTCGCCCGGGAGGCCTCCAGGGAACTCACACGTCGCTTCAAAACCAACCTTGGCCTCCCTCCACCCCCCACCCAGCCCCCTCACACTCCCTCAGGATCAGTCACCAAGCCCTGCCGGACCCTGCTCCCGACTGGGGCGCCCGCCCAGCCCTGCCCTCCGGCCTCAAAGCAGGTCTAGGCTCCTCTCTTCCTGCCCCAGCCTGGCCCCAGCCTCACTGCCTCCGATGTGTCCTCCAAAGCCCCTAATCTGGCCCCGTCTCCCCACCAGCACCCTTCACCTGTCACCTTCTTTTCCTACAATTCCTCTGGAGCCAAGAAGTGAGTAGGGGCCCCACAGAAGGACATGAGGCCAGACCGGGGGGCGGTGGGGGAGGGGAAGACGATCTGGGGGGGTCAGGGGACACTCACTCTTTGGGAGCTGGGACCTTGGAGGTGTTCTCTAGGATGAGGTCGCTCCGGAGGGGCTTCTTGAGAAGCAGTGACCTCTTCTGGCTTTTGGTCCTCTTCTTGTTCAGTTCTGGGGGTGGCAGAGAGCAGAGAGTCCACACTTCAAGCCTCCTCACTACCCAAGAGGGACTTCTTGCCCTTCCCAACCCCTACCCCCACCACTGGAGCCATCAGACCTGCAGGCCCCAGGCTCCCACCTGAGCAAAGAGGCCCCCAGGGGCAGGGCCCAAGCTGTGACCACCCACCACACCCATTTCCTGGGCCAGCTGGAGGCACCCCTGTGCTGGGGACCGAGACCCACAGCCCTGCAGACAAGAGGCTTCCTGAGGCAGCAGAGAAGTGGGCACAGAACCTTCAATACTAAAAAGAAAAAAGTGATGAGGTGACACGAGGCCCAGGGAGCTGGACTCAGGACAGACCCAAGACCATTGATTCTCAGCACAGGGCCATTTCCCGCCTTTACTTCTAAAGCATAGTAAGAACCCCAGGACAAAACATGCTGGGACAGAATCTGTATCCTTCCATTGGCTACGAAACCTGACAGAAGTGACTTTGCTCCTATGCAGCCAAAACAGGAATGTTTAATGCCTACCCTAGAAATCAGATATGATTACAGCTGACCACTGAACACGATGGGTTTGAACTCATACCCAACTTGCTTCAATACTAAATACTACGAGAACCCACAGATATAACACCAAGGATAGAGAGCTGATCACAAATTATACGCGAATCTTCGACCATGTGGGAAGGTCAGTGCCCTGAACCCGTGTACTGTTCGAGGGTCCGTTGCCTTCCAAGATCCCACAGCAGCGATCACCCGAGAAAGCATGCAATCGCTGCCATTGTTTAAAAAAAAAAAAAACTAAGACAGAATCTATAACTACTTCTTTGCCAAGGCAGCTCCCTGCCTGACCCTTCAGTTCACAGAACAAATCTCCTCACTTCTGTAAAAGCCGACCTCTTTAACAACCCTGTCTTACCTGCTCAAAGACTCCACCCAGCCACCAAAGAGGATCTTTCATTTTCCTCAGACCAGATCCCGACTGATCTCATAAAGGGTACCCTCCTGTAACAGCAGCCTGGTGTTTTGCTTATTAAAGCTATTGGTTTTCCGATTAAAATGCATCTCTTGGCTTTTCTATCCTCTCCTTAAAGAAGGCCACTTATTCTTTATCTTTCTACGTATTGAGAGTAAACCCTATTATTCACTGAAGGAAACCCTAACTTGCTTCTCCTCCGTTTGTTTTAGCAGGTCCCAACCCTGTATTTTGAAAAGTTAAAGCAAGGAGGCCAAGACAAGTTTCTTACCAACTCATTCAGGCTGATCCTTTTGTTTTCATTAAAGCACATCTTACTGACTAAAAAAGGGCTGTTTCCTTATAAGTCCTTAGTTTGCTTTTCTGCAAATTAACGGAGACCTCCTAACTTATGTCGTTATCTACTCATCAAGGTAGATCTCTACTGGCTGCTTCTCTAGGCACTGAGCTCTCTCTGAAACTTAAGAAAGAAAAGGAGTTATTTAGGTTAGTCATAGCTTGCTTTCTGCTCCTTTCAGGTCCTCTTGTTTACAGCAGAGACCCTTTTCTGATGGTGTTTGCCATCCAAGCCACGCCGTGTTTTGGAGGCCGAGGTGGCCTAGGTAACGACTAATCGCCATACATCGCCACTGAAACCCTTCCTCACCTTTATCCTTGAAGCCAGTGTCCACGAAGAAAAGTTTCTCATCGGGGGCCTCTGATATCAAGCCACTGGGAGATGGAAATGCAGAATGTCAGCTATAGATGGGAGGGGTCTGCGGAAGGAGCAGGTTTTCTTATGATGGTCATTCAACCACACACTAACCGCCTGGAGTCCCCTCCAGGCCAGGGTGCCTCCGTCCAATTTGCAGAATTTAATACGTAAAACGCACTAAATTACGGTGGGTCACTGGACGCACTGACATCAGGAAAACTATTCGCGGTTTACCTGGGAGTCTCGTATCTGGTAACCTGATCAAGTCTCCCAGCCTCTTGCCCAGGGTCCCCGGCTCACCTGCTGGGTTTCTTCGGGTGTGCCCCAACAGGCGCTCCCAGCCCGCCGGAACTAACCCCAGGCAGCACGGCCTCCCACCGCGCTACACAGAACCTGGTCCTGCTGCCGGAAGTCCGGCCCTACGCACCCGCTCGTGCGCTCCTGCAGCCGCACGTCCTCCAAGAACTGATCGACCTCCAGTCCCAGAGGCTCTTGAGCGAGCCGCCGCCAGCCTCGCTTCTTATTTCTTGGGCCTCGCCGCCGCCTCCTCAGCGCTGGATCCACTGACGTGGGCCGCAGCCCCAGGAAGCCGGTATCGGTCTCGTTTTTCGAGCACGGCCCGCCACCACCACCATTATTTCCTGCCGCCATCTTGTTAAAGAAAGAACCAGGCCGCCGGCACCCGGAAATCCGGTTTGGGGCATGCGCGCGCCGAAGTCCTTCCCCTTCTCGTGACGTACTTCCGCTGGCCGCCATCTTGGTAGGGTGGCTGGAGCCACAAAGAGGCGTGAAGGCCGCCATCTTGGTAAAGGATAAATGGCTCCTCCCTCTTCTACAGATTCTGGCCGGGCCCGGCTCGTAGGTTCCGGGTTCTAGCCCTAGGCGAAATACCTTTCCCTACAGCCTAGAAGTACTTTTAAAATCTGAATATTTTTAATTTGCTGATTTTTTTTTTAAGTCTAGTTTTCTTAAAAAAGTAAAGTTAGATGGGACGTCCCTGGCTGTCCAGTGGTTAAGACTGCGCTTCCACTGCGGGACGCTTCCAGTGGGGAACTTAAGATACCCCACATGCCCTGCTGTGCAGCCAAAAAAAAAAAAAAAAAAAACTGTCAGGGCAGATTCAGCACAAGGCACATTCCAATCTCAGAACGTTTGACCTGTCAATGTTCCAATCCTAGAATCTTGGAAATTAAAGAGCTTTCAGAAGTCGAGGTTGGGAGCACAGAACGTTATATATGGATGCACGCCAAATGTTAGCAACATGAAATATTAGAACCCTAGAAGCGCAGGCTCAGAATACTGAGCCTCATAGGTTATTCTGGAGATTAAACAAGGTAATATATACAAAGCCCTTAAGATGGAGCTAAACGTTAGCTATTGTTACTGCCTTGCCCCTTGAGACTTCATCTTATAACAAATCTAGTCTGTTTACAAATAAGGAAGGAAGCTCAGAGGCCCTGGGGCCCTGGCAAGCATCCATAGGGATCCAGAGCCTCATAAACGCACAGAGAGGGAAAACACCACTCGAGGATTCACACCGCAGAATTCGGCATGGGAAAGGTGATGGGCCCCCGGGTTGTGGCCCTGGAGACCCGCTTACCCATCAACCTGGGACTGGGCCGGGGCGGGGGGAGGGCAGTGTGAGAAGTGGGGGGTGTGGTCACCGACTCGCCCGCCTAGCTCTCGAGCGTCCACCAGGGGGCGCCAGGAGCCGAGCCACTGGGCGCGCGTGGGCGGGGAAGGCGCGAGGACAGCGTGTCCCCGGGCGCCGTGGGTGTGGCCTGGGTGTGAGTTCGCGGAACCGGGAGCTGGGTCCGCAGCGTTGCGGAGGCCCGAGCCCCCCTGGTGTGAGCCAGCGCGTGCGCACACTTGGTGTTCGTGATGGGCAGCATCACCGCCTCTCCTCCGGGAGCCCGCTGGTGTTACGTGTCGAGCTGTGTACCCAGGTTGTGTGGGTGGACGTTGGAGGAGAGGGAGGAGGCAGGGGTGCACGCGCGCGCGCGTACACACACACACACATACAAAACCCTACGCCCCAGGGCTTGGTTCCCAGGCTCCCACGGCAGGAGGTAGGAGGGAGGGATGTCCCAGAGGGAGGGCCCCAGAGTAACTTTTCTACGGAAAATATGTCGGTCTGGCCCCCAGCCCAGGCCTGAGTCATCAGGCTCCCGATGCATTGAGTCATGGCCTCCACCTCCGCCCCTGAGAGCTTGGAGGGACCCCCCCCCCCCGGACTCCCCGCCGTTAAGTCCTGCCCAGGGTCGTCCTTCCCCAGGGGGTTTGGGCAGAGAGCGACCCCTGCCCTCATCCCATCACAAGACAGCCAGACTCGCACTGGGAAAGAAGCCTTGGCTTTATTTGCACTCTGGGAACGCTATTCCGTTCACAGTACCCTCCGGGGCACGGGGTGAGGGGTGATGGGCGTGGAAATCCCAGCGAGCTCCCTGGAGTGGGCGTCATCCCCATCTATTTCGCTCTTCCCCCCGTCTTTTCCGTGGGCCCCCCCACCAGGGTCAAGCACTAATGTGTGGTGAAGGCAGGGAAAGACGTGTGTAGTGGGGGTGAGAGTTCCTTTTAGAGGAGGGGAGGGAGGGCTGTAGCACCAAGAACCCCTCCCCCCACGACGTCCCTGAAAAGGGGACTAAAATGACGTCCTGGGGCTGTCCTATCTAGCAGGGGCTCCACTTAAATATGGACGGAGGGCGGAGAGGCCGTGCTTCCCCCTCCCCCCCCCCCCCCCCGTCAAAAATGCAGATTATCATTTGTGGGGAGCCTGCGGTGCGGGGGGGTGGGGCGGGTAGCAGGCCAGGCTTTCAGTCCAGAGCAGGTGAGCAGTGGAGGACAGGCCTCAGAGCGTGCGCCGGTCTGGGAGAAGCAGGCGTGGAGGGGTCTTTTCGTCCACCGAGGATCCTTAGTCAAGAAAGGGGTGTGGCCGGAACTGGGGGGCGGGGCTAAGAGGGGTCCCGCGGAGGAAGCAGGAGGTTGCATCTCCCCGCTCTGAGCCCCCGGTGGTCCCTAGGCATGAGGACCCGATCGGGTGGAGGGGCCTTGGCCTGATGGGCAAGAGGAAGTGGGGCGGTGGGGCCCCTGTGTTAGTCATTTCAACCAAGCGGCGGCTCACTTATGGGGACAGGCGAGGGGTCTAGCTCAAAACCAGGGATCAGACTGGTTGGGGCTGGGTGTGTGTCTGACCTTGGGCGTGCTCTCTCCTGAGAATGTCAGCTCCATGAGAGCAGCAGATAAACGTGTCTGTTTTACTCCCCAGTGTCTAGGAGACCTGAACATAGAAGGTGCTCAATAAATACGTGAATGAATGAGGCCCGGATGGGTGCTTCTGTGTGTTAGTGTCGGAATGATGTGCTAAGTGTAACGTGAGGGTAGAGGTGTGGAGGGTGGGCAGAGAAGCCTTGCCCCTCCCCTGGTCCTCACTGTTTAATGGTGGGGGGTGGGGGCCGAGGGACCCCCATCCTTACAGCTGGGAGAGTGGGCAGGGAGCGCAGTTGTGGGCCAGGGGAGGAGATGTGTGTGCAGCCATCCAGAGCTGGGGAGCCACAGCAGGGCGAGAGGGAGGGAGGACGGGCAGGCGAGGGTGGGGCGGGGGGCTGGCTCACTCGGCTGAGCCCTTGTGGCGCCGCTTGGAGGGTGGCACCAGGCGGCGGGGCAGGTTGGTGGGCAGCCCGTGGCCCTCGAGCTTGGCCTCGATGAGGTGGCTGGCCAGGGCGAACTCCTCGTCGTCCAGCATGCCGTCGCGGTCAACATCGCTCAGCTTCCAGATGCGGCCCAGCACGGAGTTGGGGAGCTTGGTGCCCACCATCCAGGTCTTGGCCTTGGTGCCGCTCAGCTTGCCGTCGGCCGGCGCCAGGTTGTAGAAGATCTCGTCGTACTTGGACTTGTCCTTGGTCACTACCCACTCGGCATCGTCATCCGAGCCCTCCTCGCCGTCCTCCAGGGCCTCGTCGGGCCCCCGCTCCACGAAGGGACCCATGTGGGTGCCCTCGAAAGCGCCCCCCTGCACACCCACATCTGTGCTCTCCAGCTCCTCCTGCCGGAGCAGGGGCATGAGCTTGGCAATGTCGTGGGTCAGCATCTCATCCAGGGCCTCCAGCAGCTTTGGCTTCAACGAGTGGAACTTGGTGAAGTCGTGAGCCATCAGCAGCTCCTGATTGCAGGGAGGTTGGGTTGGGGGGGGGACACAGAGAAGTCAGGAGGCACCATCCCCAGGCCCCCCAGCCCCATGCTGGCTCCAGGACACTTGGCCAGCTCTTGATGGAGACGGGCAGAAGTATCTGATTATGGGGGAACACCCCAATTCACGTGGGTACCCACCACTCAGTACAGACTTGGCAGCAAGCTCCCACCGCCCCGTGACTCACTGGACAGGAGGGAGAACAGGGACCTCTGAGTCAGAGCAGCAGCCGTCCGCCAGCCAGGGGAGGAGGATTTCAACGTGGTGATGTGAGCTTTACCAGAGCGCAGCCCTCAGCCCTGCCCACCCGCTATGGCACCCCAGCGCCCTGCCAGCACCCCCGACCATCATGCAAGTTAAGAAAATGCAATTCCTGCCACCCTGCTGGCTCTGTTACCCCACCACACAGAAAGGGCTAAGCGGCTTGCTCCCTATTTGGTGGTTAGGTTTGGGATGGACAAGTCATCAGGAGATCCTGGGACCGCCCCCACCACCCCACCCCACCCCCAAATCCTGGCCCCAGGCAAGAAGTCATCTGGTGCAAGAGCTGAGCCGCTGCTGGGCGGAGTCTGTGTTCACCCTGCTTCTCACATGCACCGTTGCTAAGCCAGTTGCACCAGGATAGTCGCTGCAAAGACTAATCCACATTCTGGTGCCACGTTAAATTCCCACAGCCAAGGCATAAAGATCGTGAGACCATAAAGAGAGAAGGGTGTGGGGGCTTCCCCGGTGGGCTCAGTGGTAAAGAATCTGTCTGCCAATGCCGGAGTCACGGGTGTGATCCCTGATCTGAGATGATTCCACATGCCTCGGAGCACCTAAGCCTGAGTGCCACACTATTGAGTCTGTGCTCTAGAGCCTGAGAGCCGCAACTACTGAGCCCAGGCGCCGCAGCTGCTGAGGCCAACTTGCTCCGAAACGAGAGAAGCCACCGCAGGGAGAAGCCCGCTCGCCACAACCAGAGAAAAGCCTGAGCGGCAACGAAGACCCAGCCCAGCCCGAAAAAAAATCATAACAACAGAAAAGTGACAGGGATGTGATGGTTGTGAGGGAGGAGGACTCCAAGGCCAGACTGCCCAGATTCCAACCCAGCTGTCACTTGGGAGCTGTGCATCCTCAGGAAAGTGACTTCACCTCTCTGGTTTCCCTGTCAGTTTTCGGATTTGTAAAACAGGTTGAGAACTAGCACTCCCCTCATTGGGAGGTGGCAAAGTATAAATAAATTTATCTGGATCAAGTGCTCAGTAAACGTCAGTGTAATCTTCACAGCTGCTCTTTATCAAATCCAGCGGCTCTCAGCCAAGGATGGTGGTGTCCCCCAGGGGACAGCGGGCAATATCTGGAGATGTTTTTGATTGTCGTAATTCGGGAGTGCTACTGACAGTCTAGTGAGTAGAGCCCAGGGATGCTGCTAAAGACAGGGGGCTGCCAGGCACAAGACAGCCCCCTACAGTGAAGGATTATCGAGTCCCAGATGTCAGGAGCTCAGAGGTTGAGAAACCTTGATCCAGCCCAAACTCAGTGCTAGATACTGTCCTAAGGAGGTCACTAACACCAGTCAATTCAGCATTCAGGGTAGATACAATCAGGATGATGCCCATTTTCCAGGTGAAGAAACTGAGGCTCAGGAAAGGTGAGTGACTTGCACAGGTTCACAGAGCTAGTCAGTGGCCAAGAGGAATTTCACTGTACTCTAATTCCTCAGTCTTGGAGTAGAAACATCACAGACCCAAAGGTCCCAGGCTTTGAGTATCACCCCAAAACAGCCTCAAAGCAGAGCCTGGGCAGGGGGCTTCCATGCCTGAGCTCGGACCTCTGTCCCCATGTCCACTGGTTGCTCCTACCCCAGCCCACCTCCAGCGGTTCTTCATGTACCCCAGGCTGCCACCTCCAGACCCAGTGCTTTCCATGTCACTGGTTAATCCTAGGCCCGAACATGGGAGGAGCCTTCTGTGATCCCCAATATCCATCTTTCCTTCCTCCTGAGTATAGAATCCCCAAATGTTACCTAGGCACCTAGAGGGAGAACTACACTTTGTAGCTTCCCTTGCAGCACCGTGGCCATGTGACTACGTTCTGGCCAGCCGGAAGTCAGCACAAGTTGCACTTGCAACTACAGAATTACCCTGTTCAATACAGTAGCCACATCTGGTTATTTAAATTAGTTAAAACCTAAATTTTCAGGTTTAATGTGGCTAGTGCCTACTACATTGGACAGCACAGCATAGAACATTTCCATCATCATAGCGGTATTGGACGGCACTCCTCTAAAAAGTGTTCTTAGAGAGCTTGTACCATTAACTCCCGCCTCCCCCACTTCTTGCTGGCTGGAATGCAGACACAATGGCTGGAGTTTTCACAGCCATTTTGTACCACGAGGAGTTCTTGGGCCTGGAGGCCAGGCATGGAGGAGAATGGGCCAGGCATGGACAGAAGAGAACTAGTTCTGTAAAGCACAAAACCAGCCCTGGACCATCTTCCAGGATATTTATGAAGGAGAGAAATAAACCTCTATCCTAATTAGGCCACCATTACTTTGGGATTTCTCTTCACTCCCTTATCCTAACTCACACAACCATACTCTCAGGGAACCATTTGTGGGAGGTGCTTTCAGGAACCTGCCATCCATCCCTCTAGTTTTCGAGGCCCCATCCTCAGCCTACAGAAGTTGACCTTCCCATCACCCCTTGCCCATCCCTCCTGGGCGTCCACCCACCTGCATCTTCTGGCAGTCCGGGAAGTCACCCGGAGATATGTGATGTTCCAACTGAATCTTGGCGAAGATGACAGGCAGCTTGAGGATCAGCTGCTTCTTCTTGTTCTCCTTCCCAAACACGGAGGGCATCTCCTTCTTCAGGTAGCTGATGATGTAGGCGTGAACCTGTAGGGAGGTGAGTTCTCGCCTGAGCCTGCCTCTTGTCACCTGGGAGGCTCCTTAAAACATGGGTTGGCTGGAGTTTCCGAGTCACCAGGTCCGGCGTGGGGCCTGAGAGTGTGAATTTCTAACAGTTACAGGTAAGCTGCTGCTGCCGTAGGTACAGGGGCTCACCCCTCTCCTCTAGGTCATCTCAGCCCCTCCTGTGGCTTCAACATCCCTCCACGTCCACTGCCAAGTCGACATACCAGCCTCGGCCTCTCCCTGGAGCTCGACTCAGAGCCGATTGCCTTGTCAACATTCCTGGACAGCTCCATCTCGGGGACGCCCGCGGTGGAATTCAGGCCCCGCCCGGCCGTGTCACCCTCAGCTGTGCCCATCTCTGGAGGCAAGTGGCACCCGCCCCCCACCTCTCCCTGCCCAGTGGAGCCCAGAGATCTGGAAATTACTCCTGATTTGATCCTCCTCCCTCACTGGTCACATCCATTTCATCAGTCGTTCCTTTGAACACCTTTGAACTCTCTCCCACTTTTCCAATTCTCTCCACCTCACCATCTCTTGCCTGGTGGGGGACACACCTGTCACCCCACTGGACTCCTGGCTGACCCTCTGTCCCCTTCAATCCTTTCCCCATGAAGCAGCAGCTGGAGGTTTTTTTTTAAGGAACAAATGCCAGACCATGAGACACTGCTCCCAAGTTTCGATTTGCTTCTTATCCAAGTGCAAAATTCCTCCCACAGCCGCCAAGGCCTTCTGGCAGCAGCAATTCTCCAAGTGTGGTCCAGGGAATCCCCAGGGGGTCCCCAAGACTCTTTAAGGGGGTTGCACACTCAAAACTACTTTCACAAGAATGCTGAGGGCCTGTTTGTCTTTTTTACCTTCATTCCCTCCTGAGTGATCTGTGGAATTTTTAAAGGCTAAAAGATACTGCAACTAACTGAATGTAGAAACAGATGTTCGAATCCCGATGTCACCTTTGAAGCCAGACATTAAAGAGATTTGCAAACATGCAAAACAGGGCCACTGTCCTCTCTACTTTGTTTTTTTGGAGGGTTTTTGAAAACAGTTAATTTTCATAAAACATCTGTTGTGTGTTTCTGTGCTCAGTCGCTCAGTCCTGTCTGACTCTGCAACCCACCAGGCTCCTCTGTCCATGGGATTCTCCAGGCAAGAATACTGGAGTGGGTTGCCATTCCCTTCTCCAGGGGATCTTCCCAACCCAGAGATCAAACCCAGGTCTCCTGCATTGCAGGCAGATTCTTTATCATCTCAGCCACCAGGGAAGCCCAAAACATCTGTTACTTAGGTTAACAGGCAATAGGTTTTTCTTGCTATTTTAAATGATTTGATAAGAGTATCAATATCTGTTAATATACATGGGCATGATCAACAATGTATTGATAATATTTATAATAAATTATCTACTATTAAGTATGTGAGTATTGTTTGGGAATCCCCAGTGGTCCAGTGGTTAGGACTCTACACTTTCACTGCCAAGGGCTCAGGTTCAATCCCTGGTCGGGGAAGTAAGATCCTATAAGCCTCATGGTGAGGCTGATCTAAGTATTGTTGGTTAATTAATATTATGAGAAAAAGTGAAACGTTTCTTAGTTTTAACTTTTTCCTTTTTGGGCTGCACCACAAGGCTTGTGGGATCTGAACCAGGGACTGAACTCAGGCCATGCCAGTGAAAGCCCCAAGTGTTAACCTCTGGACCACCAGGGAACTCCTTCAGTTTCCTAATACGGTTAATATAGAAAGATCTAATCTGTGTATACACAAACTCTCTGGGGTCCTCAATAATGTTTAAGAGTGCGATGAGGTCCTGAGATAGAAAGGTTTGAGAAGTACTGCTCGACAGGCCTTGCCCCCTGCCCCTATCTGCTCAAGCTTCCTCAACAGCCTTCCTTTTTAAAAAAAAAAAGATCAGCCTGCAAAACTCTCCTACATCAAGGCCTTTGCACATGCTACCCTCTGCCTGGAATTCCGCCCTGGTCTTCCAACAACTGAGTCCTTCAGCTTCCTTTTTCTTTTTTGACTGCACCAGGCTACATGTGGACCTTAGTTCTTAGTTCCCCAACCAGGGATTGAGCTGTGCCCCCTGCACTAGAAGGCAGAGGCTTAACAGCCGGGCCACCAGGGAAATCCCGCCCTCAGCTTCTTTCTGATGTCACCTCCTCACAGAGACCATCCTGTGGGAAGAAGTTTTCCCAAGCACCACCATCCAATTTCGCTCTATCTTTACTTTCATTGTTTCATCCACAGCACTTATCGCAATCTGTCATTATTATTCTGTGTCCTTTCATCCGAATGTGCGCTCCAGGAGGGCTGGGACCTTTTCTGTCTCTGTCCCCAGAGCTGGCACAGTGTGCAGAGAAAAGACTCAAGAAATATTTGGGAAGTAAACCAGTGAACTTGAGAACCTCTGAGCCACAATCTCGTATGTTATCAAAAAGTAAACGAGGAGAGAAAACCAGCATTCATACGTCCTGTTTTTAAATGTGCTGTGCTTAGTCACTCAGTTGTGTCCGACTCTCTGACCCCATGAACTGTAGCCCGCTGGGCTCCTCTGTCCATGGGATTCTCCAGGCAAGAATACTGGAGTGGGTTGCCATGCCCTCCTCCAGGGGATCTTCCTGACCCAGGGATGGAACCCAGGTCTCCCGCATTGCAGGCAGATTCTTTGGCATCTGAGCCACCAGGAAAGCCCTATTTTTAAATAGGAAGCTCAATAATTAAATGGATATGCTTAAGTAAAAATACAATGTATCTGGAAAAAGACAGAAGAAACTATTCCTGTGGGTTGTCTACGGGAGAGAGAACCTGAGGGCTGTCGGGGTCAGGGGTGGGAGGGGGCACCTTTGACAGTACATGAGTGCCTTCCCATGAGATGGCCTTAAATGTTCAATTAAAAACATTCATTAAAAATTCCTTTTAGTGAGTCATAGGTTTAGAATGCTCAACATTCTGGTGACATCTTGGCTGGCTTTGAATCCTCATATCCTTTCACCATCCTGTCTCCTCCAGCCACCCTGGGCTCCATATTCAAGCATGTCCTGGTTTCAGGGCCTTTGCACTTGCTGTTCCCTCTGCCTGGGTACAGTTTCCCCCATATCTCCACCCTGCTCACCCCTTCCCCTCCTTTGGTACTCTGCTCGAGAATCACCTCCTCCAGGAGACCCTCCTTGATGACCCTAGTCCCTTAAGTAGCCCACCAGTCTCTCCTCTGCTTCATGTTTCTTTATAATCCTTATCACATTCAGTGTATCAGGGCTGAATTTGTTTAATACTCACTTCCCCGTTAAAAAGCAATTCTACAATAAAAGAAACTATCTGCTTTTGTTTCCTGTGGCATCCCCAGGGTTTAGAACAGTACAGGAGCCCAGTGTCGGTGCTCAGTCACTGTGGAATGGAAGCTACTAAGCTGCCTCAGAGAGCTCTGTAGGAAGGCTCAGGGCACCCTGGCCTCTTTAGAATTAGAACCTCCCAAGACCCTGCCCATCAAGGGTCTTGAGCTGTGCTCAAGCGTCACACAGCCCATGGAAATCGCTCCTTCTAACAGCAGCTGTCGCTTCAAGCAAAGGTGCAGAGCCAGAGGGTTCGCCCACATCCTAGATCGTTACAGACAGGGAAACTGAGGCATAGAGGGGTAGTTACCAAGAGTGAGGAGAGGCCTTGTACTGTTGGGGGAAAGCATGTGGGGAGGTGAATCGTGTGGGCTGTTTGATGGCTGGACCAGGTGTGGCAGAATCCCACCTGGGGGATGAGCGGGTGACACAGGGCAGGGGAAGGGCACCGAGGCTTGGTCACAGTAGACCCCGGATCTTGAGGGGCACTGGGGAGGCGCAGAAGAGCCGCAGGAGCAAGGGGGGAGGCGTGGGTGCCAAGGGGGAGGTCTGAGGGGACCAATCGGGGCAGGGGTGTGGCCAGGCGGGTGGGTGGGGCCTGCGAGAGCGGGCCAATGGGGAGAGGGGGCGGGGCCTAAGGGCCACTCTTCTGGAGCCCAGAAGACACGAGGAGGGGGGGCGCTAATGGCTTTTCCAGAGAGGAAGTGGGGGAAGGTGCCAGGAAGAGATAAGGTGGGTGGGCGGGCTGAGCCTGGGCGCGGGTCCGGGACTCCGGGGTTTGTCTGGGTTTCCGGAGCCGCCTCCTACGTGGTGGGGGCACCAGGTGTCCGGCCCCACCCTGCCCCTCGGTCCCACGGACCCTGGGGTTCTAGCTCCTGCTGCTGCGGGAGCAGCTTCCCCGAGGGGCCTGCAGGACCAGGTCCGTGGGGGAAGCGGGTGAACCAGGGGGAGACCGAGGGAGGGAGAGGATGGAGAGAGGAGAGAAAGAGAAAAGAGAATGATGAGGGGAAAAAAAGAATAAGAGAGAAAAAACAGAAAGAGGTAGAAATGAGGAGATCGAGAGAGAGAAGTTGCCTGGAGAATCCCAGGGACGGGGGAGCCTGGTGGGCTGCCGTCTATGGGGTCGCACAGAGTCGGACACGACTGAAGTGGCTTAGCAGCAGACAGAGAGACAGAGACAGTCCAGGGCATGGGCAGAGGAGAGAAAGGTGTTTTCTGGAGGCTTCAGGAGCTGACCGCACTGGGCCGCTCCCTCCTAAGCAGGATTCCTGGGGTGGGGGGTAGGGGCTCTGACTCACCCCCTCTGCTGCTCCTTAAACCAACACCTCAGGCTCCTCCACCCCCCATAAACTTCTAGGCCTCCTTGCCTGCTCGGCTTCCTGCCCCACCTCCAGCCTGGCTGGCAGCCTCCCCTGTGAATGTTCCATTCGGCCTCCAGAAAAGCTCTTAAATCAGTGCTCCCCTCCCCTTCCCCAAGGCTATGTCCTGATGATCCAGGCTCCTCCTTGTTCCTCGGTCCCCCAGCCTCCTCCCTAGTCTGGGAACCCAGTCTTACTGCCCTTGAATCCACCCTCCAGAAGGCAGCGAGGGTCTGACTCTGTCCCTACCCTGAGTCATTCCATGGCTCCCCAGTGCCCTTGGGACAAAGCACAGGTTCCAGACCACAGTCTGGGGTGATCTGACTCTCACCCAGCCCACCCCAGGCCACCCCCACCCCTCAGTTGCAGTTACTCCCACCATCTACACTGGTTTCAACACTGGCATTTCCCCTCTTCCTTGAACTGGCCATGTTCTCATCGCCAGTCCATGCACTTGCTGGCCCCATTTTCTAGAATCCTTTCCCCTCCTCATCCTCATAATCCTCCAGTTTGCAGCTCAGATGCCCTTTCCGCCAAGAAGTTCTCCAGGATTTCACCTGGGCTCCCAAGTTCTCAGCCCTGACCATGCTGGATGGTAACTCTGGGGATGAAACGGTCTTCTCCCCTGGACTGCCGTGGTCAGAGCTCCCTTCCCAGTACAACCTGGCAGAGGGCCAGGCACAACAGTAGAACTTTCTCAGATTAGTGAACTAACTCATCAGATAGCTGATGCCAGATCAGGGACCAGCAGCCAAGTAGAGGAGGATCAGAGGAAAGGCAAGAGCAGCAGCTGCCTCCCCATCCCCCATCACTGCTCACCCGCACCAGCCGGGCTCTCTTCACCAGATCATTGAGCTTGCGCAGCGCCGCGTGGCGCGGCAGGCCCTGGATGTCGCGGAAAAGGTCTTGTTCCTCCAGCTCGAAGAGGCGCCGGTTGTCGGGTACCAGCAGGGGCTGGGACCAGAAGGAGCCGATATAGACGCGCAGCACCTCGGGCGTGCCCACCACCTTGCCCAGCGCCCACATGAGCGCCCCGTAGACACGCATGAGCTGCTGCGTCTCCACCATGTCGGCCTTGTTGAGCACCACGCGGATCTTGTCCTCATGGCCTCGCAGGGCGCCGATGGCCTCCGAGAACTCGTCCGAGATCTCCAGCTTGTGAGCATCGAAGAGCAGGATGATGAGGTCCACGCGCTCCGCGAACCAGCGCAGCACAGCCGGGAAGTCGTAGCCTGCAGGGGAAGGGTGGTACAAGGGCGTGTGCCTGCGTGCTCGCTTCAGTCGTGTCCGACTCTGCGACCCCCAGACTCTGTAGCCCCCTAGGTTCCTCTGTCCATGGGATTCTCCAGGCAACAATACTGCCGTGGGTTGCCATGCCCTTCACCAGGGGATCTTCCCCACCCAGGGATCCAACCGTCCCTTGCGTCTCCTGCACTGCTGGCAGATTCTTTACCGCTGAGTCACAGGGGCTCCAGTCCCCCAAAGCAGAGGTCAGCCCCCAGCCTTCAGCCATTGGGACACATTCATTGCTTTGGGCTCAAACTGGACTGTACAGATGTTCAGGTTGTTAACCACTGAAAATTTTGTCTGTGGGAAATAGCTCCAGGCCCCCAGCCTCCAGAATTTCCCCATCACTCTGGCCCTCTAGCCATCTGACTACCGGAGGACAATCACCCCCCTCACCTTTCCATTCATTCTTTGGGCAAATATTAGCAGCTTGCATCGGTCCCCTTATTAAAACAGTGAAATGTTTACTATGCTTCTATGGACCTCTGAGTCCCCCAAATGCCACCATCAACCCCAACTCCTCCCCAGGATGTGTTCGATCACCCTACCATCCAGCAATTGAAAATTTTACTTGGGCCTTTGTTAGAGTCTTGCCATAGCAGATGTTAAATATTCTACATTTATTAACAATAAATTACTGAGAGTCTCCTGTGTGCTGGGCCCTGTCCTGGACACTGGGGATCCCACAGAGAACATACAAAGTCCTTGCCTTCGTAGGGCACCTATCCCACCAACAGCTGGCTCCTGGGACCATTCATTCATTCCTTTCACTATTCATTTCTTCATTCCCTCATTCATTCAGCAGCCAGCAATGCTTGGGAGAGCAGAGAGGAGCCGTTGAGACCCCCTGGCTTGGCAGTTGGGAAGGCCTGGGTTTGAATCCCAACTCTGCTTCCTTCGGCTAGGTGACCTTAAGAAAGCAAGTAACCTCTCTGAACCTGTTTCCTCTTTGGTAAAATCTAGAACCTACCTCCTGGGACTGTGTGAAGATGGAAAGAATACACATGAGCTAAGCTGTATGAAGAGCTTAAACAGTGCCTGGCTCTGAACTATATACTTAAAAGGCGTGAGCTTTAGGCATGTAGATTATACAATAAAACTTAAAAAAAAAAAAAAACAAGGACTTCCCTGGTGGTCCAGTGGTTAAGAATCTACCCTGCAAAGCAGGGAACCCAGGTTTGATCCCTGGTGGGGGAACTAAGATCCCACATGCTGTGGAACTAAACGCCCACGCACTGCAGCCACTGAGCTGCACGCTCCGGAGCCCACCTGCTGCAGACCCGATGCCGCCAAACGAACAAAGAAACATTAAAACAAAAAAACCCACGGAGCTAGGCACACGGCGAGCAATCCACAAGAGTTCCTCATGACACCACGGTGGAGCCGTCGAGGAGCCGCCCTCAGAACAGCCTGCTCTGTGCTGGGCACACAGGGTGGCTCAGACAGCCCCAGTTCCGTCCTTACTGGGCTTACCGTCCAGAGCGGTCAGGCTGGGATGGGAAAACCCAGGGAGCCGCAGGAGCCTGGGGGCGGGGGGCGCCTGACCACCCAGGCTGGGTGGTCAGGGAGGGCTTCCTGGAGGAGGAAACACTGAGTGGTGATCTGGGGGGTGAGGAGTTAACTGGCGGGACAGAGAGCCATCGCTGATTCACCAGAAGTCACCTCATGCCCTCCCCAATTCAACTCATCGAATCTTCAAAACGACTCCAGGAGACAGGCACTCTTAGGACCCCTATTTTCCAAAAGGGGAAACTGAGGAACAGAGTGGTTAAGGAATCCACTGGTTCATTTGCTCCAGACACAGAAGCTGCAGCCCTGGGGGTCTCCATGCTCTGCTGGGGAGCTGGTGCTGGGCCCATCCTGCCTCAACGGAAGTGGGTTCCTGTAGCCACAGGGGACTGGCTGGGACGGGATGGGGTGGCAGACGCTGTTTTGGGGGGAGGGAGGGCCAGGTCAACAGAGGGACCAAAGCTAGGGCCCTTCCTGTCCGCAATGTTTACACACTCACACACACACACACACACACACACACACGCATGTCCAGATTTGGAAAGTGTGTCTCATGCAGGGAGGGAGGGAGGGAGGTTGAGTCAGCATGGGAATGGGAGACGTGGCAGGCAGACACCCCAGATGCAGAATGACAGCCTCACAGAGGAAAAGCAGTCATCACAGGACCTTCCCTAGCTCCTCCTGGGGGGCCACACACTGCCCTAAGTGCCTCACACACTTTGACTCTTTTTTTTTGGCCTCGCCACGTGGCATGCAGGCTACAGGATCTTGGCCCCCCGTTGGGGTTGAACCCGCACGCCTGCGATGGAAGCATGGAGTCCTAACCACTGGACCACCGGGAAAATCAGCAAGGTACGGCGTGAGACTATCATGTTCCCACTTTACAGGTGAGAAAACTAAGGCACAGAGAGGTTAAGCGGCTCGGGCAACGTCTCAGTGTAGAAGGAGCAGAGGCCAGATTGGAACCCTGCCAGAAGGCTCCACTCTGCCACAATCACACACGTGTACGTTGAGATATTCTACACAGAGGTCACATGCTTCATCAGTGCACACACACGCGCACATACAAACTTGTGCACCCTAGAGCAAGCAGACACCTGAACACCATCTGAGTCACACTACAAGGTGCAGACTCTCGCACACACCCTCACCAGCAATCTGGAACCTACATAGGCAACCAGGGTCACACAATGGCAAGATGTTTGAGAGCCACACAAAATAACAAATAGGCACACAACGAGCCTGTGCGTACCAGCAGACCCCCCAAACAAGAGATGCAATCACATAGTTACACAAAAGATACGCTCATGCGCACACACCCCCCTCACTTGTACAACCCAAGAGCACAATTGTATACAACATGCGGTTATACCCTATCTAACAAAATCACCTCAGTCCTACAGGGCCACACACTGGTACAACCACGAGCACAGCGCTGACACCTCAGAGTCACACCCACAGTTACACGGATGCAGTCCGCCAGGCTCCTCTGTCCATGGGATCCTCCAGGCAAGAATACTGGAGTGGGCTGCAGATTCCTCCTCCAGGGGATCTTCCCGACCCAGGGTCGAACCCGCGTCTCCTGCATTGGCAGGCGGGTTCTTTACCACTGAGCCGCCTGGGAATCCCACACACCTTCCCAGACACACACTAAATGATCCACACAGTCACATAAAAGTTCCCCTGCACAACACACCAACCACACGCTTCACAATACAACTACCTACAGAGACACGGTGAGTCACAGTCACACACAATCGCACAAGCGCCCCGCCCCCAGGCCCTTGGAGCTGCCCAAAGTCACACCTAGCCACCCACACGGGCACAGACGCTCATACACACACTCACCCTCAAGACAGACAGGCACAACTCTCCTCTTCCTCTACTCCCGCAGCCACAGAAAGAGACCCCCGTTCTCTCCCCCATGGCACCCCCCGCCATGGCTTGGAGTGGCCCCCTCCCTCTCTCCCGAGGGAAACCCCAAGCCCCCTGCCTCCCCCATGGGGCTGGCAGCTCACCTCCCCCCTCCCCGATCTCCTCTGCAGCTGTCTCCTGCCTCTCTCCCAGGGGACAGGTTCCCGCTGGGCAGCGGCCAGGGACACCAGTAACCCTCCGCGCCCTCACCCGAACGAGGCCCAGCCTCCCTGCCTCCTCGCCATCGCCTCCGGGTCCCCTCTGCCCCACACTGCAACCTCCTTTGCCCCAGTTTCTGGCCTCCAAGGCCTCACGGGGCAGGGGTGGAAGGGACAGAAATGCGGGGAGGTGGGGATTGGGGGGGGCGGCGCGGAGACTGAGCCAGGCAGGGCAGGGGTGGGGGCCGGGCTCACCCGGAGGCCCCGCTGGAATTCACCCCCTCCCCCCGCCGCTCTCCCTGCACAGCTGTTTATAAATTCCTGGCCGCCCTTGGCCCCTGCCCAGACTCCCCGTCCCGGGCCCTCCTCAGCCCCATCCGTGGCCCAGAGCTGGAGCCAGGCGCTGACAGCGGCCCAGGGCCTCCCCGCTCGGCTCTGCCTTCTCGCTGGGTCTCCCACTCTCCGGATCATCTCTCTGGATCCCGGCCTCGCCCTCTGAATCTCTGTCCACCTTGGAGTCTCCCTCTCTCTTGGTCTCTCCCCCTCCATCCTTTGGACCCGCCCAGACATGCAGCCGCAGCGGGTTCACACGTGTTCATCCCCACGCCTCCCCCACCCTTCAGCGCGCGCCAGCTCGGAGGAGTCACAGCCTTCCACCAGCTCCCTTCGGCTACGCAGCCAGCTCAGGGCCGGCGCACACAGTTCTAGCAGTGACCCTGGGCCTTCCTCCCTCAGACCCAGGAGCCCAGCCTCACTCACCACGGCTCACTCTCTGCTTGGCCCCCGACAGGATGCCCGGGGTGTCGATGATGCTAATACTCTCCAGGACCTGATTGGGGAGCTGGGCACACATGAACCTGGAGCAGAGGGAAGGTCAGGGGTCAGTGCAGGCACAGGTAGGAGGAGGGGACACGTGAGAAGGGAACCCAGGACTTGCACGGAGGAGAATCAGGCTCGGAGAGGGAAAGAATCTTGGAAGAGAAAAGGAAGATTAGGACAAAGACTAAGAACTATTTTAAAAAATCAGAGCTGATGTTAATTGAGCACTTACTTTGTGCGGGGTGCTGTTCTAAGCACTTTGTATGTTTTCCTTCATTTAGTCCCCACAACAGCCCTATGGAGGAAGGACTGTGGTTATCCCCATTTTCCAGATGAGGATAAGAAACAGAGAGGTTAAGTTGCTTGCCCGAAGTCACCCAGCTAGACAGGAGTCGAACTCAGGTGTCACTGGCTTAACTGCTCCCCGAGAGAAGGCAAGAAGAGGAAGGCTCTAGTAGAGAGAAGGGGATTAGGACTGAAAAGGAGAGAGACACAGGAGGGGATGGGACAAAGACGGGGGCCAGGGACGGGAGGACCCTCCAGGCTGCTGGCTGCGCACCTGTTGAGGAAGGTATTCCCGAAGGGGTTGAGTTTACGGAAGGGCTTGTCCGGGTCAACGACGAGGGCATTGCCAGGCACGGTGCCCTCGGTGTCACCGTGCATGACAGCCACGAAGCAGTCGGTGGTGGGCTCAGGCCCCACCCGGGAGCCGGGCACCTCCTGCTCCAGCAGGTACTGAATAAAGCTGGTCTTGCCCGTGCTGTACTGGCCGGCCACCAGCACCATGGGCTTGCCGTCGAAGTCAGCATCCTCCAGGGCCGGAGAATGGAAGGTCCCGAAGCGGTAGTGCTCCTCCAAAGGCAGCAGCTTTTCGCGGTACAGCTCCTTGAGGGCCGAGGTCACCGTGCGGATGGCCTCCGGCTGCTGGCCCCGAGCCCCGCCCCGCTTCAGCCAGCTGAACATGGTGGCTCCACACTGCCCACTGAGCTCTGACGGAGATGCCCAGTGCGAGGGCTACCTGTGGGAGGAGAGGATGTTGATGGGGGACTGCCTGGAGGAGGAGGTGGAGAAGAAAGGGAGCCAGAAGGTAGACTAGATGGACAAGGCTGGTGGGATGGGGTGTCGGGGAGAGCTTCTGAGAGCACTGAGGGTGGATGGCAGGAGCTGACAGCTGAAGGAGGAAGAAGGTGATCATTCCAGCTGGAGGAAGAGAGAGAGACAACGGCATGCTGGAAGAGGCGAGATTGGTGATGGAAGCCCAAGAGATAAACAAGGGGAAGGAGGCAGAAACTGATCCGAAGAAAAGGATTCCTCCGTCTTTTTCTATCTCCGTCCCCACGCCTTCCATTATTTGGCAATTTTCACTGAAATCGCACCATGTGTCAAGAGGTATGGATCCAAAAATAGACCAGAGACCAGTCCCCACACTCTCAGAGCCTCCAGTGTGGAGAGAACCGGGGCACGGAGCAGTCAGCGAGGTCTGGGCAAAGCTGGGTGGTGGACTTGTAGGCACCAGAGGGGGACAGGGTGAGCCAATCACAGAATTAGGAAAGCTCTGGCTGGGCTGACTTTTCTTTTCACGTTTATTGTTTATTTGGCTGTACCAGATCTTAGTTGTGTCCTGTAGAATCTTTTCCCACACATACTCTCCAGGCCAGAATACTGGAGTGGGGAGCTGTTCCCTTTTCCAGGAGATCTTCCCATCCCAGGGATCGAACCCACGTCTCCTGCACTGTAGGCAGATTCTTTACGAGCTGAGCCACAGGGGAAGCCCCCTGGGCTGACTTCTGAGCTGCTCCCTGAAGAGTGACAAGGGCATTTAGGCGGAGAGGATGGTGGGTTTCATGACCTGGAACTGTAAAATGGATGGACAGAGTGGCTGAACACGTGGGCACAAAGATGAGAAATGAGTCTCAATACTGCCTGGGTCCCCCCCAGATCATGATGTTATCATTCACAGGAATAATATTTGTGATCACTGCATGCCAGAAACTGCTCTAACTCATTTAATCTTCACAACAACCTTGTAAGGTAAGGCTGTTATTACCCCCACTTTTCTGATAAGGAAATAGAGGTTCAGGAAGATAGTATAACTTCCCTGAGATCACTCTGCTAGTAAGTACTCAATCTGGGACTCCAGATAACCTGACTTCAGAGCCAACACGCCTATCACAGATCTAAGGAGTTAGGGAGAGAACGAACTGCCAGCCCAGCAGCAACCAGCAGCCTCAGCACCTAGACTGTGTTCCCTACATCCCCTTACTAGCGTTTCATTCACTGTAGGACCCGTAGTGATGTCCCCCCTCCCTCTTTCATTCTCAATTAGCACTCATTTGTGTCTTTGTTTTCTTTCTCCAATCCCCCTGCCCCGGCCACCGCCCTGCCGCCCTGCCCCGCCTTGATCAGTCTAAGTGGATGCTTATAATTTTACTGATCTCTGCACAGAACCGACTTCTGGTCAGGTTGGGGTCTCTAAATACCATTTTCCACTAAAAGAGAAACTGAGGCTTCTGGGAGAAATGGCTAATTCCGGGGCTGAGGCAGGGAAAGAACAAGTGAGTCCGGGTCAGATAGTGGGGATGTGCTCACACTGGGATGGGGCGTGTCACAGGGACAGAGTCCTGGCTCGACAGGCCTCCCACTGGCCAAAGATGGGACACTTTGAGCACCCAAACTAACTGCACATCCAATATGTTAAAATCCATAAAATCATTGCCATGCTTTAAAAAAAAAGTGTGCTTGTGTGGGAGGGGGAGAATTCAGGGAGGGTGTGCCAGAAAGGTGAAGGAGGCTGGAGCCAAGACCTGGGACGTTGGCAGAGGGAAGGGGCCCTGGGCGGTGTCCTACACGGGGAGGGACCTGGGGGACATCTTAGCGAGGACGCTTTGGGGTGGTTGGACAGGCAGTGGGGTTGGCGAGGTAGGAGAGGAGCTTTGAGGGCGGGAGGAGGAATGGACAGAGGTGGATGAATGCGGTGGAGGGAGACTCCAAGGAAGGCCGCGGGAAGGGAGGAGGAGAATGGGGAACACCGCTACAGATTGAAGGGGCCGCTGCGGGGTCGGGGCAGAGAGGGAGATGGAGAGGTTTCCGGAGGGGCTGCGGAGAACTGAGAGACCCCCTACACACTGCCTGGGGTGGGGACTGAGGGTCTTTGGCGAGCAGGGGAATGATCCAGGGCAGGCTCGAGGGCTCCGCGGGCGGAGGCTGGGGGGCGAAAGCCTCAGTTAGGGGTCACTCACCAAGGGGGCGCGCGGACTGCAGGGCAGGGCAGGGAAAACTGGGCGGGGGTCCCGCGGAGATTGGAGGCGCCCGCGGAGCGGCCTGTGCTCGCGGTCCTGTCCGGAGCCGTCTGAGCCGGGTGGGGCCCAGAACTGGGAGGAGGGACGGGAGGGGCAGAGAAGGGGGGGGCGGGACGAGGCGCCCCCCCATCCCCAAACCGGGCGCCCGGCCTCTGGCGCCCTCTGGTGGGGGCAGGCACAGTGCCTTTGCGAAATGGGTGCGCGCGCGGGTTCCCAGTCCTGCCTTCAAACTCCACCCCGTCTCCCTTCCTGACATGGGAACAGCAATAATAAAACAGTAACACCACCAACAATATTAATTTTAATTATAAGTAATCATAATAATTTTTTCAACGGAAACGAGTGCATGAAAACTCTGTTCACAGTCCTCCATGGTTCTTCTTTCACTCAAAGCAGAAGCCAAAGCCCTCAGTGTGGACCGCCAGGCCCTGAAAGATCTGCAGGTTCCCTCTGCCGTCTGCTCCCTCTCTCCCCCTCGATCACTCAGCTCCAGCCGCACTGGCCTCTCCACTGTTCCTCAGACAACCCTCTTTTCAGGGCCCTTTGCACTCGCCCTTCCACCACCTGGAAAGTCCCACCCGGCCACTCCCATCCTGGCTCCCACCCTTCCCGCCTTCCAGTCTCCACCCAAATGTCACCTCTTCGGAGAAGCCCGCTCTGATCTCCCTGTTTAATGCAGTACCCACCATCCATCCATTCTCGTTGCTTTATTCTTCTCCGCAGCCTTTATCACCATATTTTACATTTTTCTGTTTCAGGGAGGGTCTCCCTCACGAGAACATGAGTCCTGTGAGAGCAAGGATTTCAGACCGTCATCAAGAGGAATCTTCGATGTCCTCACACTGTGCTTGGAATTTCCAGTGATTGCTTACTCATCACTGATTAGACCCACCGCGAGCTAGCTTTCTAATCCTGCACTGGTACACCAGACCCGATCACCATGTCACAGCCTTGTCGATTTAAAAAAATACTGATAACTGTATCTCAGTATAATTGGTTCCCTTCTGATTCTGAGGGTTACATTTTGTGCATTAAAGATAATATTCTAGGAAGGGGTCAGTGGAGTGAAAAAGCTCCACGTTGACGTATTCAGCTCCATTAAATACCCTTTGAGCCCTTAATAACTACGGTGGCTGTCACATCTTGCTACCTGCTGACCTCCGAATCAGGGAGTCTCTGACATCTGTCCCCAGTGTCATCAAATTTCCTCGATGCCTTTGCAGCCTCTGGAGTCCCCACTGCAAAGCACAAGCTCAGATGTTCTTTTCTCTGCCCCCACCCCATCTGTCAAAACTGAAAAGAGAAACTGACATATTCTACGACATGAATGAAGATGTTCAGTTGAATGAAACAAGCCACTCACAAAAGAACAAATATTGTGATTCCACTCACACAAGATGCTTAGGGTAGTCTGATTCAGAGACAGAAAGTGGAATGCTGGTCGTGGGGGAGCTGGGTGGAGGTGGAGGGGGGACAGGATCATGGTTTCATGGGCACAGAGCTTCAATTCTGCAAGATGAAATGAGTTCCTGACTTCCAGGCTGACCGCCAGCTCGGTGGCCCAATGGCTAAGACTCTGAGATCCCATTGCAGGCGGCCCAGGTTCGATCCCTGGTCAGGAAACTATGAAGCCACATGCTGCAATTAAACAAACAGACAAACAAAAAAATCCTTCACGTTGCAACTAAGTTAAAAAAAGAAATGATGAGATGAGTTCTGAAGATTGATGGTTGCACAATGTAAATGTCTTAATGCTGATGTGATTACAAAGGTTTACTTTATGGGTATTTTTTTCACAATTAAAAAAAAAAATGGAGAAAGCAGCCAGTGAGCTTGTTCACTTGGGACACTGGTCAGTCTTGGGTTCCAGTCATGCTCCGTGTCCAGGTGATTTGGGTCCAGAGGTAGTCATTTGTGGCTTCTTTTTCCGGATGGCTCAGCTGTAGAAAGGGGCTTCCCAGGTGGCACAGTGGTAAAGAATCCACCTGCAGGAGATGCAAGGGACTCGGTTTCGATCCCTGGGTCAAGAAGATCCCCTGGAGGAGGAAAAGGCAACCCACTCCAGTGTTCTTGCCTGGGAAATCCCAAGGACAAAGCAGCCTGGCAGGTTACAGTCCATGGGGTCGCAAAGGGTTGGACACCACTGAGTGACTGAACACTCTCCAGATGCCCACTCTGCTGTATCTAGCATCTAAGAGCGAGTATGCCAAAGGCTAACTGTAGAAGCTGAGGTCAGTTTTGGTCTCATACCCTGGGGCTTGGGGAGGAGGCTGTCTCTGCCTTTGCACAGCAGATTTACCAAGGCCTTGTATACAGGACTTCCCTGGTGGCTCAGATGGTAAAGCGTCTGTCTACAATGAGGGAGACCCGGGTTCGATCCCTGGGTCGGGAAGATCCGCTGGAGAAGGAAATGGCAATCCACTCCAGTACTATTGCCTGGAAAATCCCATGGACAGAGGAGCCTGGTAGGCTACAGTCCATGGGGTCGTAAAGAGTCAGACACGACTAAGCGACTTCACTTCACTTGTTGCTGTATACACCTCTCCCCCCAGGCTGGGTGTGCACAGGGGAAGATTGCAAGCTCCTAGCCAGACCACCTGGCTTGCAGCCCAGTATGCTACTTACTACATCTCTCGGGGCCTCAGTTTCCTCATCTGCAAGATGGGGTTATTAATTCCCACACGACAGCTTCTGTGAGCATCAGATAAGATATTCTGGGTGAAGAGCTGGGAGCAATGCCCAAGGTAAGTGTTCTGGAAACGTTAGTCATCATGTCCCTCTGCTTGGGCTGCATTCAGCTAGCCTTCCAATGTTCAATTCAGTTCAATCGCTCAGTCGTGTCCGACTCTTTGCGACCCCATGAATCGCAGCACGCCAGGCCTCCCTGTCCATCACCATCTCCCGGAGTTCACTCAGACTCATGTCCATCGAGTCCATGATGCCATCCAGCCATCTCATCCTTGGTCGTCCCCTTCTCCTCTTGCCCCCAATCCCTCCCAGCATCAGTCTTTTCCAATGAGTCAACTCTTTGCATGAGGTGCCAAAGTACTGGAGCTTCAGCTTTAGCATCATTCCTTCCAAAGAAATCCCAGGGTTGATCTCCTTCAGAATGGACTTCCAATGTTAGTCGGTGGAAATGACCGGCAAACTTCTTTCCACGGCCACGTGAGGTCTTCCAGGAGCGTGCGGGGATTCAAGGATGTAGAGCACTGCTGTTCTCCTTTAAATCTTTATTACATACGCGGGGGAAGTAGATCTAGAGCTAGGAAGGAGGGGGCGGTCTCTCTCTTGGAGATCCCATGTATCTGCTTCTCCCCTCCCATACACCCCCAGGAGCCTGCCGAGGAACGGGGTGGATCACCCTAGTCCAGCCGCCGTCACACCCACCTGACTGTGGCCGTTGCCTCCTTGCCCTGTAGCTTGCATACATGGCCGCCAGAGGGCGCCTAGGAAAACGAAGTCAGCTCACAGCCCTCTGCGCAGAACCTGCTGATGGCTCCTGCCTCATTCTTAGAGTAAAAGCGGAGTTTTCAGCGTGGAGCTACAGGATCCTACAGGATCGAAGCCCTTTGTTCCCACTGACCTCACCTCTTGTCTGCACCCCGTTCTTCCCCAGGTTCCAGTCATAGACCCATTTGGCGGTTTTACATTCTATCCATGCTCCTGCCTCAGGGCCTTTGCACGGGCTGTTCTCGCTGCCTTGGGTGCTCTCTTCCTGTGGTCCCCTCCCTTCTTTCATGCAGTTCTCTGTTCAGATGTCACCTCCTCAAAGAAGTCTTCCCTTCCCACTTGATCCTGAGGGCCTTCGTGTGCAGTTGGGCAGGTTGTTCACTGCACAAACCACCGGCTTGATTGAAAGGGGCTGGAATCCGGGTCATGTGCTGCTCTCCAAATCCCCAGAGGAAGGGGGTGCTGTTTTCTAGTGCACACAAAAGGGTTCTAGGAACGAGCAGCTGCTGTGTCCTATTGAGCTGCGTCTCCCCAAGAGATATGCCAGTATCCTAACCCCGAGTGAATTACCTGTGAATTTGTGATCTTCTTTGGAAATGGGGTCTTTGCAGATGTCATCTAGTTAAGACCAGCACATACTGGAGTAGGGTAGGCTCAAATTCAATACGGCTGGTGTCCTCATAAGAGAAGACACACCCATGCAGAGGGGAAATGGCTCAGAAGGAGAGAATGGAGGGATGCAGCTACAAGCCAGAGAAGTCCCGGGATGACGAGAGATTGGAAAATGTAAGGAAGGACCCTCCCCTTGTCTCTAGGGGAACTGTGGTCCTGACCACACTTTTGATTTGGAACTTCTAGCCTCTGGAACTGAGAGAATAAATTTCTTTTAAGCCACCCGCCCAATTGGTTTTTTTTTTTTTCCCATATAAAGTGATTTTGTTTATTGGCTGCACTGTGTGGCATGTGGGATCTTAGTTCAGCCATCAGGGATGAAACCCATACCCCCTACATTGGCAGCGTGTTTTAACCACTGGACCATGAGGGAAGTTCCCGGAGGTACCTTTTTTTCATATCCACGGGAAGCTAACATATCCTGCTTGACTGCCCCCACATCTCTGACACTGTACACATTTAGTCAATCCTATCAGCAGGTACCCTGCTTGTGAATTCATCTACTTGTTGGAACTTTCGCCTGTTGCCAAAAACCCGTGCTACTTCCACGGACATGCGCAGAGTGGCGAAAACGTTGAGTCACCCAGCAGGCATGTTTCTGACTGAGTGCTGAATAGGTGAGGATACTCTCCTACTTGAAACGAAGCATCCTTTTGCAAGTGTATTCACATTTTGGTGCTTTTGTAGATTTCACTGTTTTAAATGGCCCCCGGGTTCTTGAGTTCTTAAGCCCAAGGAGGCTAGGATGTGCCTTACAGAGAAAACACCCTGTTACAGAAGCTTCATTCAGGCACGAGTTAATGCTGCTGGCTGTGCAAGCAGTGTTAATGAATCAACACTATATATTAAGTGAAGGGTCTTTAAACAGAAAACACACATAAAACAAAGTGATGTGTTGAGGGTTTGACAAAAATGTGATCAGAGGCTGGCTGGAAGCTAGCCGTGTATTTTTCCCAGGAGGGATGGTTACATATTGAGAATTCCGAGCTCCGGGAGACCACAGAACCCCACCAGGAACGATACAAAAACACCTGGCTGAAGTCAGGCCTCCCAGAACAGGCACTTCCATCATATTCAGCTGCCCCCTTGTGCCTAGAATAGGACCTGGCCCCCAGCAGGGGCTCACAAATGAATGTGTAGTAAGTCCCCACAATCCCCCTCTCCACCCACCTGTCGCCCCAACCCGCAGACTCCAAACAAGTTCCCGAAAATCCCAAAGCAATGCGGGCCGGGGGAGGGGGCGTCAGTACAGTTTTAAAAAAAGGATCGCTTTTTAATTTACAAGAGTTCTAAATGTACAGAATTCTCCTTTTAAAAAAATCGTTATACACAATAAATACAGTACAAAAAAATTTATCTTACAGTACTAGTTTTGTCTCCAAGATTTCAAAATCTGGCGCGGGTGGCTGGCGGCAGGAAGAACAGAGGGGAAGACTGGCTGGGGAAGGGGGTGGAAGGAAGATCCCGGTTTTATTTGGGAGGTGCTCGGATTTCAGTCGAGGGACTGGAGGCTTTGAAATCTTTCTCACTCGAGCACATAGAGAGGGACATAGGACAGACACACACACACACACACACACACACACACACACACACACACACACGGATGCCACACGGGTGCCCGCAGGCACGCACTGCCAGGTGGGGGTCCCGGGAGGCAGGCTCACGCCGCCCTTTCCCTGCGTTTCCTGTCTCGGCCTGTTGGGGGCATTGGAGAGACGCGGACACTGCCAGCGATGGGCGCAGGGACAGATTGAAGCCACGCGGGCAAACCGGGTACCTGGATGCGTGTGAGCGGTGGGGAGCGCCAGGGAGCCCTCCTCCCTGGCCAGTGCGCACGTGTTCCCCCGGGCGGAGGGGCGGAGCATGGCTGGAAATGGGAAGAAATAGGAAATGACACACCAGGATTACCCCCTCCTTTGGCAGGGGGGACCTTGTACATTAGAGCCTCCCCTCCCCGAAATCCACGACCCCCACCCAACCACCCGGCTGAAGCAGGAGGTTGGTGGGACGAGGCCTTTGTGACTCAAATAACTTAGGCAAGAAAAACTCAAGGGGTCCCCGGCTCGTGTCCCCCAGGAGGCTGAGGTCAGACGCCCGGCTGTCCCCTTCCCCGCTCCCCGCTGCATCCCTGCGGAGCGAGGGGGCAAGGAAGGGAAGTCCAGCCCGGTGTTATCTGTTCAACGTCCTGGTACCGAGGCCACCGTTGTGACTGGAGGGCGGGTAGGCCTCTGGCCTGTGCAGGGGCGTCGGGGAGGTGGGCGTGACGGCCGCGGGGGCGGCGTGGGGGTACGGGGGTGCGGGCGTCCGGCCGGGGGCCTGTTGGAGGTTCAAGATGCTGTCGATGGCGCTCTGCAGGTGTTCCGTGAGCGTGTCGTCTTGCGGGCTGTCGCTGGAAAAGCTGGCCTGGTCCACGTCGGGCGACTCGGACTTGCGCCGCTTGGCGGGGGGCAGCGAGGGTGCCTCCCAGCCGGGCTCCCGGCTGCCGCTGCCCTGCCCGGTGCCCGCCGCAGGCTCGGCCGGGCTGGCCTTCAGCATCCGCTGGTACAGCTCGTCCTCCACTGCCGCCAGTTCGCGGATGAGCCCGCTGGTGGCCTCATCCACTTTGGTGGGCAGCGGGGCCGGGCTGCCGCCCCGGGCTCTGCCCACGGCCGCTGCCGCCGCCCCCTCAGTCACCCCCACACCCGGGGCCTCCACATTCTCGCGGTAGGTCTTGCGGAGGGGTAGGCGGGGGCAGTGCGGGGCCGGTGGCGGTGGCTTGCGGTCAGCGGCGGCCGGCGGCGGCAGCGGGTGGTCCACCGTACCATTCATCTGGCCGGGGGCGGGGGGCGGCGGTGGGGGCCGGGGCGGGGGCTCGGCTGCCTTGAGGGAGGTGGGGGGCGGCGGCGGCGTTTGGTGCACCGGGTCCAAGGCCGTGTTGTGGACGACCTTGCTGAGCCCGGCTTCCTGTTTGATCTTGAGCTTGAGCCCGATGCGGCTGCGGGCCTCGTAGGTCTTGATGGGTGGCCGGTTGCGGGAAGGCATGGGACCGTCCTCGTCGGCGTCCAGGGAGGAGGCGGCAGAGGACGAGGAGGACGAAGACAGGGAGGATGAGGAGGCCCGCGCCCAGGTCACGGAGGGGGAGCCACCCACGCCGCCGTGTCGGATCACCAGCTTGGTGGGCAGGTGCAGAGGGGGCTGGGCTGGGGCCCCGGACGCCGAGGACGGGGACGGGCCGTGGCCGGGCAGCCGGTGTCCCTCGGAAGAAGCGGCGACGGGGAGGCCGAGAGTGCGGGAGGAAGACACGTACTCATCTGTAGGAGAAGGGGGCCAAGAAAACCCTGGGCGTTAGCCAAGGCAGGAGGCCCCTGCAGAGCTGAGGAGCCGGTGTCCACTGAGTACTGACCACCTGCCGGGCCCGGGGCTAAACCCTTCACTCACGAGGACACTGCTAGGCAAGACCCCTTCCCCAAGTCCCCAGTCCCCATAATATGCCAGCAGCCCTCGGCACCGGACAGAGGATACCACCTAACTTCTGCAACCCACCAGCTGCTGCTGGCTTCACCCCAGTCCTGGCTCTGCTCTCCCGCTTTTCTGTGCCCCCGAGGGTGGCAGAACGTTCCCTCCCTCCAGGGCCAGGATTGAAGGGGCGAAATCGACACAGGATGATGGGACGAGCTGGAAGCGGAGGTCCACTCTCAGGGCTTTCAGGCTGGGCTCGGGCGCCGCCCAGTGGCGGAGTGAGGGACAGCGCCGCACCCGGCGGAGGCGGCGGGGACCCGGCTCCCTCTGCTCTCACCTACCTGGCTTCTCCTTGGCCAGCTGCTTGTCCAAGGCCAGCGTGGTCTTTTCCTCTTGAATGAACATTCGGTCGATCATTACCATCTCCGCGGAGGGGCTCACCCTCTGGGGGCAGGGAGGGGGAGACGCGATTAGATGAGCCAGTGAAGAAGTGAGGTGGAGGAGGGGACGCGATCGCCAGGGATGGATGGGAACAGATTCTCAACTGTCCTTCTTGTGATCTGATCCACCCTCCCTCCTTGCGGCGGCGGGGTGGGGGTGGGGGTGGGGATGGGGGAAGGGCAGGGTCACCCAGGGAGAAAGGTGACAGGCCACCCTACCCGGGACTCCTCCAGCAGCAGGAGGCGGTATTTATTGAGCATGGCCTGGGTGCGTTTCAGCAGCTGCGTGGAGACCGTCTCGAACTCCTCGTCCACTGCGGAGGAAGAGGTCCAGAGACCCAGATGTTGGGGAGGACCCGCAGTCAAGGGCACCTGCACCTTGTTGGTCTTCACCACCCGCCTCCACACCCAGGGCAGGCCTCACCTTTGTGGTAGTCGTTGGGGGAGGGGAGGGCACCCTGGTAGACATGATAGGGCAGGAGGCGGTGCACGGCATCCTCGAAGGAGGGGAAGGCTGTCTTGCAGTCGGGGTGCAGGACGGAGCCCTGATGTTTGTGCAAATGCTCCAGGAAGCTGGCGGGTCGGGGGAAGGACCACACACACAGACAACTCATGGTGAGGCCAGGAGACAGCAGAACCAGATCCTGAGCCCCCAAGCCACAAGGCAGACAACGAGGAGGGAAGGAACGCTGCAGGAGTATGTGTGAACGTCTGCCTGGCCTGCCTCACTGTATCTCTGGGGACAACCAACGGCAGGAAGTGGTATCCTTATGCCCGTTTTACAGATGAGGAAACTGAGGCCTGCAAAGATGAAGTCACTGATCCAAAGCAGCTAGAGGCAGCACTGGGAGTTAGACGCCAGAGCGAGTGACTCACCTTCCATGCAATACCATCTCCTGCCACTTGGGGTCAGCATGTCCCCGCTCTACCTGGAACCCAGCAGCAGGCTTGGGGAGGCGGGCAGGGAGGTTGGGCCCTTGGGTGGTTGGTTGATAAGATCTGCTTTCGCATTGGGCAGTAGACTATCGCCTACTATATATGGCTGTCTCTCCCATCAGACATGCTTGCTTGTCTGTACCCAGTGCTGAATGCCAGCAGCCCTCACACACAGTGGATGCGGGACCTGGTCTGTCCAGTGTTTCCAGAGTCCAGCACAGGACTGGGCACCTGATGAGGATCTGACCAACACTCTCAGTGGACGGAGGGCAGGAGAGAGGGACAGAACGCGAGCATCCAACACTCACCCGCCCACCCGCCCAAACAGCCATCCGTCCAGCCACGCACCTGCCTGAGTAGCGTCCATCCATCCATTCACCCTGGCCCCCAGGCATCCCTGCGTCCACCTGAACACGCACCCCCCACCCCCAGACAGGAGCCACTGCGTGCCAGCCTGGTCTGAGGCGCTCAGGGTACTGCGGTGACCAAGCCACACCAAATATCCACCCCTGCTCACTTGAAGCCAGCAACCTAGCTGCCCCACGAATGCTGCTAACACAGCCACATGGAATCCTCGTCATTCACCCTATAATCACTACTATTCACACCCCCCTCCCTAGAGGGGGAGGCAGAGAGATCAATGGTACTTCTCAAACCCACAGTGGGGGACGGTGCCCACAGCGGGGACAGCGCCGGGAGGGGAGGCACCCACGGAGCTCACCAGGCTTCTTTGCTGGGCTGAAGCGCAGGGGGTTTCTTCAGGCTGCCCAACTTGCTCTCATACTGCAGGGCAAAGAGAAGCCAGTGAGGGGGGTTCGTGGCAGAGGAGGCTTCCCTTGGCACCTGAGCCTCTCTACCCACAGCCTGGGACAAAGATGGGAGCGGCTGATGCCACCCGAGATGGGGTCCCGGTCCTAGCTGCAGGATTCCCCACCCAGCAGACTCAACCTGCGGGGAGAATGGGGCTGGATCGGGGAGGGGGGGGGGCGACACGGCGAGGAGAGGGTGACAGGCAGGCTCAAGCCCCAGGCATCCGGGTGGGCCACCTCCTCCAGCCCCTTCTCAGGCCTGGGTCTCTCAGCTTCCGCCTGGTGCCTCCCTCCCTGCCCATCGAAAGGCCCACAAACCCCCCCTCATTGTCTAGCACCTGATGGGCACGGCCTCTTTCCTCCTGGCCTGCCTAAATCTCTACCTTGACTTCCCTTGTCCTGCCTATTCTTCCCTTTCAGGCTCTCTCGAATCCTGTCTCTGCCTCAGTCTCCTCCATCCTCCCTGCCTATGCCCCTCTGGCCTGGGTGCCACCATCCTAGCTCTCCTCTTGACCACCCCCCACCCCCCCGCCCCATCGCCACCTTCTCTCTTTTTTCTTTGGCTGCACTGCAAGGCATGTGGGATCTCAGTTCCCCGACCAGGGACTGAACCCGTGACCCTGCGCTGGAAGTACGGAGTCTTAACCGCCAAGGCCGTCCCTCTGCCGTCTCTGACTCAGTGTCTCGCTGGCCACCCTGCCCTGTCCTTCCTTTTAGGGTCTCCCCACCGCCTGTCCTGAGCCAACACAGTCCCTCCTCCCACAGCCTCCATCTCTCTCACCTGCTCATGCCCCCAGTGACCGCCTGGGATCTCTCTCAGGCCGTCTCTCCCATCCTCATTCTGTCGTTTTGGTGTTTTGGGGTATTTCGGTCCAACCGTCTTGGTTTCCCACATGCCCCGGCCTGGACTGGCCTGGTGGCCTGCCCCCACCTGGCTGTGTCTCTGCCCATCTCTACCTCCCTGCCTGCTGGCCAGCCTCCCCTACCCCTCCAGCCCCATCCCAGTTCCCCAACGACCTGGCCTGGGCCCTAGCCCGCCATTCTGGGTGCCCCTTACCTGCAGCCCAGAGGACTTCGCTGGCCCGGAAGGGGCGGCCTTGGCCACAGTCAGAGTTGGGAGGTTGCTGGCAAAGGCTTTGCTCTCGGCAGGAAGCAGGGGAGGCAAGCCTGGGGTGGGGGTGTGGGCAGACAGGGCTCAGGGGTCACGGGCACAAAGGCCCCCCCAGAGACCCTGCACCCCATACTGCTCTGGTTCTTGGGCCTCGGTGGCCCCAGAGTGAGTGCCCCTGGAGGGGACCTGAGGAGTACAGCCTGGCCCCCTCCACCGGCCCTGTCCCTGGAGATCTAGGCGACCCTTGGGCTCTGGTGCCCACAGTTATGGCCCATACATGCTCCTTGTCACTCCCACCCACCCGCTTCGGGCCCCCCATGGCTCTGTTGCGGGCTCCCTCTCCCTTACCTGCGGTGGCCATGGGCGCTGGGGCGGGGGGATGGCTGGGGGTGGTGGGGGTCCCGGATGGAGCCTGCCCGCTGACCAGCACGGAGGCAGTGGGGCTGGCGAGGGGTCCCAGGCTGGCGGAGGACTGTGGGGCGGTGGGGGCCCCGACGGCCTTGCTCTGGAGAATGATCCCGGACGGCACCTGAGGAGGGGGACAGGTGGTTTGGGAGGGGACACACGCTAGGAGCAGGGGCAGCCAGGAACCAGGACCGGGGGTGCAGAGAAAGCCAGAAAGCAGCGGGAGGGAATCGGATCGGCGGGGAGGGCGGGGGTGCGACGTGGGCCGGCCCCTGCCTCTAATTACCTGGTGAAATCTCTCGAGAAGAGCCTTCGGCTGGGGCAGCGCCGGGAATGGGGTGGTCACCATCTGGAAGGTCCGAGGAGGCGGTGGGGGGGGCGCTGCGGGCTCAGGGACCAGGTGGAGGGTCGGAGGGGGCGTAGGGGACTTGTGGGGCCCCTGGCTGGGCGGGTACTGCAGCTGGAAGTCGGGCGGCGTGGGGGCTGGCAGCCGGGAGGACGTCTCGGAGGAGGAGGCGGAGGCGGCCCCGACAGTGGAGGTGGAGGCCGGAGGGAGGTGGGGGGCAGGGGCCAGTGGCCCCTCCAGGGGCTGGGATGGGGGTCGCAGCGGGGGCTGGGGCGGGCCTGGGGCGGTGGGGGCCGGGGTGCTTGCAGCGGGGGCGCCGCCCAGCTGGTTCTGGATGACAAAAATGCCAGGCAGGGTAGGGGGGGCCTGGGGAGGAGGGCAAGGGTGCAGGGCGGGCTCTGAAGGGGGGCGGGACAAGCTCTGTGGCTGGGAGGGCGGGCGGGAGTGGGGGCGGGACGGGGGGCGGGAGGGGGGCCGGGCTGGGTGAGGGGACGGCAGGTGGGGGCTGTCCCCCAGGGGGGCCTGGTGAGGTAGTGACGGGGAGGAGGAGGGGCCAGGGCCCTTCAGCGGAGCTGCCGCGGGGATCTGGGCAGGGGAGGGAGGGAGAGGTGAGGGGGCGGGGGTCAGAACCAACCTTGGCTCTCCTGGCCCCAAGACGCTGGGGACCCCGGCCGCTCCCGCCCGGAAGCCCCGCCTCCTTCTTGGCCACCCCTTGTCCTGATCCCCGCCGCCACCATCCTCATCACCCCACCTCCGTCCCCAACCTTGCACCTGCCCCCCACCCCCTACCTGTCCACCTACCTCATTCCCTCAACCTATCCCTTCTCGACCCACCATCTGCCCCCCAAACTCCGTACCTCTGCCTTCTGACCTCCCCTCCGCCCCCCAGAACCCCCTCCCCACCCCAGAGGAAGGCAAGCTCTGCAGGCTTTGGGGGCAGCAGCGGAGGAAGCAGTGGCGGCAGGAGCACCACAGCAGCTGCCGGCGGCAGGTAGGCAGAAGGGGCCAGGGAGCAGAGCACAGCAGCAGGTGCGGGGGTGGGGTGGGGAGGGCTCCGGGCCGACGGGCCAGGGGACCCAGAAGAACAGACACCAGCAGGGAGACCAGGCTGCTGTGAACTGGGGGTGGGGGTGGGGGCCGATGGTTGAAGAGGGCACGCTGGGGATGGGGGAGCCGCTGGGGCTGGGGGAGCCAGCGATGAGGATGTAAACTAAGGGTCAAGGTCAGGGTCGGATCCCCCTGGATGCCAGTACATGAGTTAAAGTCCCCTTCTAAGTGTCCATGACCTGTACCTGTGGGGTCGTGGCTGCATGCCTACCTGGAGGTCGTGGGAGCCTACAGGTACAGGTGTGAGTGTGTGTGCATACGTGTGTGTGTGTGTGTATTAGGCTTGCATATGCAATCTAAGCACTAGTCTGTAACACGTACACAGTGACCTCACCTAAAACACACCTCAGTCAGGGTGTCCTCCCCCTGAAGGTCACCTAAAGGTGACCTCTCCAAGAACCTCAAACCTCAGCAGCTGCTATTGAACCATGGGCAACAGCTGGGCACCCAGTACTGAACTGGCACCTCTCTGCTCTGGGTTACAGACTCCACCCCCCCCCACCCCCCCACCCCCCATCGACAGCACCCACTGACCCAGCGCTTGCAGCTGGGAACGGGTACCCACTCATGGGCTCTCTCCGTGGTCCTGAGAACTGTGATCATATCTGACCCACTTCACAGATGAGACATTGAGTCCAGGGGACCAAAATGACCAGTCCAAATGATACAAATGAACTTACAACACAGAAAGAGACCCATAAACTTAAAAACCTAACCTACTGTTTCCTGGGGGGTGGGGGACAGGGGGAAGGGGATTGGGAGGAGTTTGGGAAGGTCAAGTACACACTGCTATATTCAAAATAGATAATCAACAAGGACCTACTGTAGAGCACAGGGAACTCTGCTCAATGATATGTGGCAGCCTGGATGAGAGGGGAGTTTGGGGGAGAATAGATGCATGTACATGTATGGCTGCTCACCTGAAACTATCACTGAGTTGTTCATCGGCTATACTCCAATACAAAATAAAAAGTTTAAAGTTTGGAAATAAATAGTAAGTGAAACAAACAAAACAGAAGAGCCTTGAGTGGACCTGGTAATCTCGCCTGCAGGAATTAGTGATCAGGAACATTCAGGCTCTTGCTCACAGGGCTGGCCACCGTGAGACTATTTACAACAGAGAAAACCAGAGAAGAAAGCTGGTGGGAGCTGCAGGCGACGAGCTGACAGTGAGGACCAAGCGAACTGTCCCGCTTGGCACTCTCCCCTCCTAAGCACAGACTTCAGAGGGCACGGTGAAGTGGCAACACAGACCAGATGCTGAGTGAGAGGACAGCGATCCACGACATGATTGCTAGACAGCTGGCTGCACCGCATTATGGACGGTGAATTTGATAACAGTATTGTCGCAACGCTAGGTGCACTGGATCTGATGACTGCGGTGGTTGAGTGAGAGGATGCTCTTATTCTCAAAGACAGAAATAATCAGATCAAAATATGAAGGGGGTGCAGAAGCATGATGTCTGCAATTGACTCTCAAATGATTCAGGAAAAGAAAAAGGGATGCATGTTGAGGGCCATGGCTAAAGCTAATGTGGCCAAATATTTACAGTGGTTAAATCTGGGGTGGCCCCCAGCAATCCCCGCCTCCCTGTTTTCAGGCTCCAATCAGGGGTGGCCCCCAGCGATCCCCGCCTCCCTGTTTTCAGGCTCCAATCAGGGGTGGCCCCCAGCAATCCCCGCCCCCCCTATTTTCAGGCTCCAATCAGGGGTGGCCCTCAGCAATTCCCGCCTCCCTGTTTTCAGGCTCCTCCTACACTACTAGGGCTGGTCTCCGCAGCCATAGGAACTCAGCAGAAGTGATCACGTGTCACTTCCAAGATTAGGTTATAAAAAAGACTGGCTTCTCTCCTGGGCAGCTCCCTTGCTCTTTTTCTAGTCGATTAAGCGCTCAAGGGAAGCCGACTGTGGATCATGTTGTGAGCTGCCCTTCGGGGAGGCCTCAGTTTCTCTCTGCGTAGGCCCTCTCTCCCACCAGCAGCCCTACCAGTGCACCATCTTTGTAGTTGTTATTCTGGCTGCGCAGTGCGGTATGCAGAATCTTAGTTCCCTGACCAGGGATGGAACCCTCACCCCCTGCGGCAGAAACACAGAGCCTTAAGCACTGGGCCACCAGGGAAGTCCCACGAGTGCAGCATCTTGGAAGCAGACTGTCCAGCCTGGTTAAGCCTTCAGATGACAGACAGCCCTGGCCGATACCTTGACTATAATCTCCCAAAAGATCACAAACCAGAACCTCCCAGTTAATCTGCTTCCAGATTCCTGATCCTTAGAAATCACGTGAGGTAAGTTAATGTTTGTTGTTTAAGCCGCTCAGTTTAACAACAGGTAACTAAAACATCTGGTTCTAGTAAAGAATTCACATGGGTATTATTCCCACATCGTAGTCTTACAACTTTGTTATATATTTGAAACGAACTTTTCATTTAAAAATGAAAAGCTTAAAAATAACCCAAAATTGAAAAATATTCTTAAAAATTCTCATCCTCAATAAAAATACAGGGACAAATACACACTCCCCCCAAACCAAGTCAAGAAGCAAATGACATACTGGGGGAAATAGTGAGAGTCCCTTGGACAGCAAGGAGATCAAACTGGTCACTTCTAAAGGAAATCAACCATGAACATTCATTGGAAGGACTGATCCTGTAGCTGAAACTCCAATACTTAGGCCACCTGATGTGAAGAACCCATTCATTAGAAAAGACCCTGACGCTGGGAAAGATTAAAGGCAGGAGAAGGGGACGACAGAGGATGAGATGGTGGATGGCATCACTGACTCGACAGACGTGTGTTTGAGCAAGCTCTAGGAGATGGGGAAGGACAGGGAGTCCATGGGGTCACAAAGAGTCAGACACGAGTTAGTGACTGAACAACAACATAGCCTAGACAAAGCTCATCTCTCTCATATAAAAAGAGCCTCTGGAAATCACTAAGAATAACAAGCAGTGAGAAAAATGGGGGCAAAGGATATGATCAGACACAGTGTAGAAAAAGAAACACAAAAGACTTAAATACGTCAAGAGATGCTCAACCTCCCTTGTAATAAGAGAGATGCAGATCAAAGGTGCCCTATGGAGCCAAGTTCAGGCACACATTACAAATAAGTCATATGTCTCATAAAGGCACTCGCATATTGCCCATGGGAGTCTAAACTGGCACCATTTACTACAGCCTCAGAAGAATGCAATTCAGCAGCTGCTGTGCAGATTCTAAGTGCTCCTGTGCTTTGATCCAGCAAACAGGCTTCTGGGAAGTGACCAGAGAGATACATGTACACGAGATGATGGATGTTTACTGCAGCTCTGTGTGAAGGACCAAAGCCTAGACGTGGTCTAAGGGCATCAGGACAGCATGTCTGAGGATGAAAGCCCGTCCAGCCCCATCTACACAAAGGAATACTTCTCCACTGTAACAAAGGACCAAGGAAATGCTACCCAAGTACATGGATAATGTGCTACCTGCTGGGTAGAGAGAAATATTAACCTATACTTGCACAAGGTTGTATATGCATAGAGCTGGAAGAAAATACAAAAAAGTAAGTGCTGAGGCTATGGGGAGGGGTTGGGAATGCAGGCATGGGGTGGGATACTTCCCCTCATACTTCAAAAATCCTTTTTGGAACTTCCCTGGCTGTCCAGTGGTTAAGACTCTGGGCTTCCACTGCAGGTTCAATCCCTGGTCAGGGAACTAAGATCCCACACACCACAGATAAAAAGAAAAAAAAGATTAAAAAAAAGAAAAGCTTTTTCATGATTGAACCATGTGAATATACTACCTAATGGTCAAAAGGGACAAATGTTTGAAATGGATGAGAAGAAGAAAAGCAAGGCTAAAAGAAGACTTCATACCAAAAATGTTGCCAGCAGCTTCTGCAAGCTGGTATTTTGGGTGATTTGTTTTTCTTCTTAGTTCTTTTCTGTATTTTTTAAATCCTCTAGAGAAGCATGAAATTATTTTTATAATTACATTTTTTTTAAGCTCCCACGAGTGGACTGTTTACTGAGAGATTCCAACTGCCCGTGGGGAGATGGGAAGACGTTCGAATCAAGCAGAATTTGAAAGCACAGGAGTGGGGGGGCATGCATTTTCCCCTGTGGCGGGCAATGAGTGGGTCACTGATCTAGGGTTGAGGAGGCTGACAGAGGCCTTTACCAGCAGGAACCTCATGAAGGAGCAGCTGGATTGGTCCATAACATGCTTGGGCAGTGTGTACTGTCAACCCTCCATATCTACAGGGGCTCACCCCATCAGATACCAAAATCCAAGGATGCTCAAGTCTTTTATACCAATGGTGCAGTACTTGCATATAACCTACGCACAACCTTTCATATATTTTAAACCACCTCTAGATTACCTACGATACCTAACAAATGGCGCTAGTGGTAAAGAACCCACCTGCCCATGCCAGAAACGTTAAGTGACGTGCATTCAATCCCTGGGTGGGGAAGATCCCCTGGAGGAGGGCATGGCTACCCACTCCAGTATTCTTGCCTGAAGACTGCCATGGACAGAGGAGCCTGGCGGGCTACAGTCTATGGGGTCGCAAAGTTGGACACGACTGACGTGACTTAGCACGCACGCACACACGCACAATGCCAATGCTATGGAAGTAGTTGTCTGCATATTCAAACGGTGCTTTTTGGAACTTTCTGGAATATTTTCCCCCGAATATTTTCCATCCACTGGTGGTTGAATCCAGCGGAGCAGAATCTGCAGATTCGGAGGGGCAACTGGATACCCTCCAATGCAGCAATTCTATTTCTAGACATTCACCCTCTTGGCATTCTCACGCACATGCAAAGCCCGGTATGAGAATATGGACGGGACTGTTCGTTAGCGATTCCGTGGGACTGGATACCTTAAGTGTTCACCAATAGGGGACTGAATAAGTGAAGTCTTGCACATCTACATAATAATAAAATAAAGATTTCAAAAGGTTTGGCAGACTAAGGCCCAGAAGCCAAATGTGGCCTGCCGCCTGCTTGGCCCGACCATTTTGGACGGCCGACAAGCTAAGAATAGTTTTACGCTTTTAAATGGTTGAAAAGAAGTCAGAGAAGAAGAATATTCTTTGACTCGGGACACTGATAGGAGATTCAAATTTCAGGCTTTATGGGAGCCCACCCACGCTCATTCATTTATCTAGAGCCATTTCTAGGCTATAGTGACAGTCCTGCAAAGCCTAAAACCTTTACTACTAGCCCTTCATGGAAAGTTCGCCGGGCTTCTCCCTCATGCTCCGGGACTTCCGACATGTTGGTCCTGTTGAAGCACTTTACATACGCTAATTCATTTACTCCTCACAACAGCCACTGTCCTCAAACCCATTTGTCAGGTCAGGAAGTTGAGGCCCAGGGAGGTTAAGGGGCTTGGGGGAGTACCATCTTGGTACTGTTGGTCACCCAAGGAGCGAGTCCAGACAAGCACCTGCAGGGTGTGTGTAGATCACATACGGGCCTTGCCCGGCTCTCAACCACAGTACTCAGAAGAAGCGCTCCTACCAGCCCTGAGTTCCAGCTGAGGATGGAAGGCTGGGAGAGGGGACTGCCCTTGCCCCGGGGACCCAGGCCCACGTCTGACCACCCTGGAAACAGTACTTTCAACCTGAGTCTCTCTCAGTCCAGGTGGCCCCTGGCCCCTGCCCTTCTTCCCTGTGTAGAGATGACCTGAGGAAATCTTGGCCCCCTGTCCCTCTGGACTGACCCGCGCTTGATGCCACAAACGCTACAGCTAAAACAAGCATTTGTTGTTGAGTCACTGAGCCACGTCCAACTCTTTTGTGATCCCCATGGACTGAAGCCTGCCAGGTTCCTCTCTGTCCACGGGATTTCCCAGACAAGAATACTGGAGTTGGTTGCCATTTCCTTCTGCAGAGGCTGTTCCTGACCTAGGGATCAAATTTGCCTCTCCTGCACTGGCAGGCAGGTTCTTTACCACCAAGCCACCCAGGAAGTCCCCAGGTAATAATAACAATAGCAAATATTTTTGGACTGCTTACTCTGTGCAAAGCACATAGCAACTCGGTTACTTGTCCTAGTAGACGTATAAAGAAACTACTATTCCCATTTTCCAGATGAGGAAACTGAGGTTCAGCAGTTACAGGGACTTGCCCAGGGTTAGCACAAGGCCTGGCACATACTTAGCATTCTCTTTTCCCTAAACAACAGTTGACGGAATGAAGAAGCTGGTTGCTTCCAGTCACGTGGTGAGTAGCAGAGCCTGAGAGTGAAATCATGGCTATTGACGGCCAAAGTGCAGCTGATTTCTGCCTGCCTGGCCCTCGTTCATCTTCTTTCCTCCTCTTCTGCCTGTCCTAATCTACCTACCCATGGATCCTTTTTGAACAAGTGCAACATCTATACCTCCAGAATAAAAAGGGCCCATCCTAACCTCTCATATGCTGATGCACTAATGACTCATATAAGACAGTCTATTTCTCTAATATGTAAAGAGTTTCTACAAACCAACAAGAAAATGACCAGCAACTCAAATTTGAAAATGGCCAAGTGTATGAACAGATAACTCCACAGAAAACACAAATAACTCTAAAACTCTAAATCTATAAAAACCTGCCCAGCCTCATTTATAGTAAAAGAAATACAAATTAGAACAAGATACTGTTTTTTACTTACCCAAGTGGCCAAGTTCAATATCACTTGAGGGTGGGGGCAAACAACCAGAGATCATATACTGATCAACCACAGATAATCCATTAAACCAATTTATACTTTACAGGGAGCAATTTGGCAATATTTGTCACAATTATAAATGCATATGCTCTCAGACCTAGAGATGTCCTTTTAGAATTTATCCTACAAAGAGACATATGTACAGAGTTGTACTTTGCAGCCTTGCTCATCTGACAGCTAAAGACCAAAAGTGACCTAAATTCCCAACAACAATATCTGGTTACATAAAGCGTACCCACACACAATGGAATACTATGCAATCATGTAAAAGAGTGAAGTACAGTCTCCAAGATGAACTTCTAAATGATAAAAGGTGCAGAATGCACGTAGAGTATTGCTTTCATTTTCGTAAAAATGGAAGGAAAAGAACCCCGTTGTCTTTTTGTTTGTCTCTTCGTGGGAAAGGAGTGAAAAAAACCCTCTTGGGGAGGGAAAGCCAGGCTTGGATCTAGACCTCTTAATGTCTTCCTCGAAATGTGAGCTACTTATCCAGACAGAAAAATGATCATTCCAGGACCTAACTATGCGTCCCTGACTAGAGTGTGGTCTCAAGCATCCACGGCCCTCGGGAAGGATCTGGGGAGCCAAGGGGAGCACCGCTTCCCAAGCCAGCGAAACAGAGAGGCAGGCAGGACAGCCAGAGAGCGCGTGGAGGGGGTGGGGAGGCGGGGCGAGGGGCAGGGCTGGTCTGCGCTGGGACAGAGGCTGCTTGGGGTTCGTCTACCTGGGGGGCCGGCACCGGGGAGGCCTGGCTGTCGGGGGCCTGAGGGCCAAGGCCAGCTCCTTTGGCGACAGGGGTGGTCGGGGCTGGGTCTTGGGCGGGAGGCGGGGCGCTGACTATGACCGAGGCGGGCACGGAGAGGTGGGGCCCCTCTGTGGAGAGGGGCTGCTGGCTCCTCTCCTGCAACGGGCAGCCCACAGTGGGTCAGAGGCCACCCCCACAAACCCAAGGCCTCCACACCCCGACTCCCAGCCCCCGCAGGTGCTCCGGAGAAGGGGGTGGTGGGAATCAGTTGGGGGGCACCCAGAGGCTAAACACCGAAGTCAGGGGATTGGGAGCTCCAGGGTCCAGAGGGCGTGACCTGAGGTAGCTCAGTCCCCTCAGTTCTGTGAGTCATCTTCCGGCTCCACCCCAGCATCCATCTCTCCCACCCCGTCTGTCTGTCCATCCGTGTATCGCCCACTCTCTCTCTTGGACCCTTCTCCAACCCTCCAGCAAGAGGGCAGCCTTTCTCTCTGTCCCTCCCCTTGTCTCTCTGTCCTGGTGTCAGTCAGCTGGGCCCTGTCCCCCCGGGACCTCCTCTGAGCAACCTGGGGCAGGGGTGGCAGCTCTGGGCACCATTCCTGACCCCCGGGCCCCTCCCCACTTGCTGCTTCAACCACATCTGGTTCCAGCTCCAGGCCCCCCCTCCACGCGGGCCCCTGCCCCTGCCCCGGCAGCCCTGGTTACCTGGGGCAGAAACATCTGCAGGGAGTCCTGAGTGAGGACGGCCGTGGGGGCAGCAGAGGGAGGCTGCCCCAGGACAATCTTCTCTGGGCTGGACGCCAGGCCCGGGCTGGGCTGCGGGGTGGTGGCCTGAGCTGGGGCGGCAGCCTGCGGGGTCGGGGCCTGTGGTGGCGGCGGCTGCTGTTGCTGCTGCGGCTGCTGGAGGCCCAGAGGCAGTGGGGTGCTGACCGTGGGGGGCGCCTGGGGCGCTGTCTGCACCGTGAGGACAGGTGTGGCCTCCCCGGTGGCTGGGGTGGCGGGCTGCACCAGACCGTCGGGGGTGTTGAGCATGGCCACGGCGCTGGGGGGCAGGGTGACCCCCTGGAGGACGGTGGTGGCGGCTGGCCCCGCGGCGGCCGGCTGACTCTGCGTGGGCAGGCTGCCGGCGGCCAGCGACACGGGCATCTGGAAGAGCGCCGGCTGGCCCACCTGGATGGGGGCGGCCGAGAGAATGTGGGCAGCGCTGTGGGCCCCCGAGTGGGGGGCCAGCACGGGGCCCAGGCTCAGCGGGCCCGCCAGGTTCTGGTTGGTGAGGATGGGGTTGGCGATGAGCTGTCCGCCCGCATGGGGGGCCGCAGCCGCCAGGATCTGCCCGCCCACGTTGGCCGGCAGGGCTGAGAGCGGCTGGGGGAGCTGGACCGCCGACGTGCCGGGCAGCAGGAACTGGTTCTGGCCTGGAAGCATGTGCTGGGCAGGGATGACGATGCTGCTGCCTTGGTTCAGGAGATGCACGCTCATGGGCTTGCTCAGCGTCCCGGGGGGCTGCGGGGGAGCCGCCCCCGTGGTGGTGGCTGGAGGCGGCTTGAAGACGTTGGCCTGCAGGGCAGGTGCTGGGAAGCCTGACAGCACTACGTTCTGGCCAGCCTTGCCCGCTGCCATGAAAGTCAGGTTCTGGGGAGCCTTGGGTGGCTGCGGGAGGCCCCCAGCCTCGCCCTGGATGGTGAGCGTGGCGCCCGCGGGGGCGAACGGCTTGGGGGTCAGCTGGTAAAGCTTGGGAGGCAGCACGCCAGCAGGCTTGGGCTGGATGGGTGTGGGCGTGCGGTGAAGAATGACATTGGGCGCTTGAACCAGCGGCGATGTGCCCAGGCCGGGGGCCACTGCCAGCGGCTGTCCTGAGGGCGCCCCGCTGGCCGCCGCCGGGGCAGCTCCCGCCCCTCCGAACACCGAGTTCCCATTGAGCGTGGTGGCCACAGCGGCAGGGAGGTTCTTCTGGAGGACCAGGCCGGCCCCCTGGGGTGAGACGCCGGCTGATGCCAGGGTCACTGGCTCCGAAGGGCCGGCCGCTGAGGCCAGGTAGCCGCTGACGGGCACCTGCTTGGCCAGGAGCTGGGAGGTGGGTGGGTTGAGTGCCATGACGGGCTGGCCGACCACCTGGATGGGGGCCAGGCCAAGAGTGGCTGCTGCGGCACCCCCAGGGCTGCCATTGGGCAGGCCCTGGAGGCCCGGGATGGGCTGCAGGGTCACGTTGCCCAGGCCCACAGGCTGCAGGAAGGGCTGGACGCTCAAGGCTTTGCTGACCACATCCTGGGGTGGCACCAGGGCCTGGTGGGTCAGCACGGTGGGTGGGGCCTGCAGCCCCAGCAGGTCGGCGCCCCCCGAGAAGAGTGCCTGGGGTCCCGTGGCCACGGCAGCAGCCCCTCCGGCCCCCGCCGGGCCGGCCCCACCGTCCGCGGGCTGGAGGGTGGGCAGCTGGAAGGGGCCCAGGTCCAGCTCGGCCTCAGCCTCAAGTGTCTGCTCAGTGATGTTGGCCTCCTGGAGGCTCTGCTGGAGAATGTCGCAGGGCTGGTCGGCGGCCCCCGCGCCCCCACCGCCGCCCCCGGCCGCGGGCGAGTCCAGGATGTCATCTTCCAGGAAGTCGAGGTCCACACTGGGGGCCGGCTGGCTGGGCTCTGGGTTCAAATGGTTGCCAGAGGCTTCTTGCACATGGAGCTGGAGACAGGGAAGGTGAGGGAGGAGAGAGCCCAGGTTAGCAAGGGGCCGGGCCCAGGACACAGCTGAAGCCAAGGGTACCTGATGTCAGGGCAGCAAGGAAAGAAAGAACCTTCTACAAGAAGTGGCTGGACCCGGGTTCAAATCCCAGCTTCACCAGGGCTGAGCTGGGCACCCCAGGGCTGGCTTAATCTGGCCTGTTTTATCCCCCATCTGCGCACATCAGCAGAAGGTTAACAAAAACCATTTTCTAAACAGGCATACAGGCCCATGATGCTCATCTGCAATTCCAAAACTCCAAAGGCTCTGAAAACCATGAATGTTTTGAGAACTTCAGGCTGGAAAGCCCTGACCAGAATGCAACTGATGCTCAGAGGGAAAGGCGTCATTCAGCCACGCAACAGGACTCGCCCTCGGTGTGACCACAGAAAAGTGAGCGTGTTACGTTACACACAGCACACACGCAGTCAGCACTGCCTTTCCAGCATCTGAAAAACCCTGAATCCCACAACAAGCCTGCCCCAAAAGTTTTGGATCAAGGATCATGGTTCTGTTAAGTGCAGGAGCAGCAGCAGCAGCCTTGCCCGGTGGCAAGCACTGTGAGTCTGAGATTTCCTAAGTGCTTTCCGGATGGTGATCCAGGTCACGAATGTACGATCAATACGTGTAGCATTTTTGAGCAAATATTCCATAAGTAATGAGTACGCTAGCAGCATGGAATACCCACTGATAATGGGTCAAAACTGTTGTTAAAAAGATTCTGAGTTCATTCCACGTGGACGGCTCAGAGCGGTACCCGGCACCCGAGAAACACCGTCTATCACTGCTGCTGGCATTACTATTACTGTCTAGGTCGCTGCTGTTAGTAACAGCCCAGGGAGGTGGGCACTGCTCCCTCCTTGCCCCCTAGATTGGGAGGGGGTCACCCCGCTGCCAAGCAGGGGGCATTGCCTGGCGAGACAGGCTCCAGCTCAGCCCCCAACCAAAGACCAGGGGGTTCTGAGCTCCTAACTGCTAAATGGCTATAACCAAACCTGCCTCCTAGGACGGTTGTGACATTTACTGACATCATGCATGTGAGGTGCTAAGACCCTGACCAGGGTCCTTATAGGTTAAATTAAGACAGGGCGGTGTGGATAAGAATAACGCGTACTCTAACCGATCTGTAAGTGTAATAACATGAAAGTACTATTATTTGCTGGGTTCTGGATTTAGGCATGTATATTACGCCAGATCAGTTGTTTGGAATGTGTTATTACGGTGGTTGTGAGGATTAAATGAAAGTTACCATAAAGGGTCTAGCATATGATAAGTGTTCTGTAAATGACAGTTACGATGACGAAGGAGGGGGCGGGGTAGGGAGAGAAGAGGGGAAGGGAGAGGCCACAGAAGGGGAAGAGGACGGGGGGCCTGGCACGCAGGAGGTGCCCAATAATGTAGATGCCCACTGCGTGCCCCGCTTTGGGCTTTGCCCATCATCCCTGCTCTCATTTTCAGGCAGAGACGGAGGTCTGTATCAGTGGATCCTCTTTCCTGGCTGAGCCGGGACAAGACCCCCAAGATGCCCCTTGTCCCCACTTCTCAGGAGCCAGCCTCAGCCTCCATGCCAGTGCTATAGCAGCTGATCCCTAAGGCCAGGGACCCAGGAACCACACCTCCTTCTCTGAGGCACAGCCTGGAGGTAGGGGAGGTATCTGGCAGCCTCGGCCTCACCTGCACCCCACTCTGCTCTCAGTGACTGCGCCCCAGCCCCTCACTGGAGGGGCAAAAAGTGCCTCAGGGAATAAGTGAGACGCCCTCCAACCCTCCCCTACTGGCTGCTACCACGGGCGTCCTGCCCACCACCCTCCCCGAGCCCCCGTGGCCACTTACCCCAGGACCTTCATAGAAGGCACTTTGGGCCTCCCCGGGATTATCCAGGAGGTCATCACTGTCGAGCTGCAACAAGACCCGCCCCCACCCAAGGTCAAAGGTCAGCTGGGCAGTGGGCCGGCCCACACGCTAGAACAAAAACCAATTTCGTGTTACACAGACACAAAGACAAAGAAGAGGTGGGGGTGGGGAGGATGCAGGGTGTCGGGGAGGTTCGAGGGGTACAGGAAACTCCACCTCCAGAAAAGAGGCCCCAAAGAAAGGGGCTAGGCTGCAAGTTTAAATCCTAAGGAGCCCCCAGCACCACATCCGAGGCTCCCCGACATGCCTGCCTGGAACTCTCTAGAATCCTGCCTCCGCACCTTCACCCAAGCAGTGCCCCGGCCCTCCACCCTCTGCCTCTTTGGTAACACATCCTGCAGGGCCTGTCACACGTGCCTCCTCCTCCCAACACGTGCCCGTCTGTCCCTTCCTATGAAATCAGTCCTTCCTCTGCACAGCCGCGTTCCCTGGGCACTGGACCTGTGAGCTGCTCCCATGTCTGGGAGGGCAGGGACCGGTCTCATTCCAGGAGTTATCCTCAATGCCGAGAACAGGCCTTAAGCGCCCACTGTCCACAGTCGAGCTCCCCAGTTTCTAGCTGATCCCCTTCTAGAACCCTAGACTGGTATGGGGTTGGCCAAAAAATTCATTTGAGTTTTCTCATTACATCTTACAGAAACACCCAAACCAACTTTTTTTGGCCAATTCAATATATCCAACAGCTGCCCTCGGACTTCTGGGATCTGCCCCAAACTCCCAGTCTCAGGGAATGGTACAACCCATTTGGTTGCTCAGGTCAAGTCCAGGAGGCAGTCTGGACACTTCTTCACTATCTAATCCACCGTCAAGTCGAGTGACGCTGCCTTCCAGGCTGACCCCAAAGTCAACGCCTGGCACCTCCTCCACCGCCTGCCTTGGGGCCCAGGCCACCATCCTCCCATTGCACTTGCCTCTGCTCTGCAAATTATTCGATACATCCCCTTGAGGAGTGGAGCTCTTTTCCCTCCCTGAGAGTGTGGGTGGGCATGGTGACTCGCTTCCAGTGAATGCAGTGTGACTTCGGAGACTAGGTCATAAGAGGCACTCAGCTTCCTCCTGGCTCTCTCCCCTGGGTCACTTGCTTGGGCAAACCAGCTGCCACATCATGAGGACGCTCAAGCAATCCTCTGGAGAGGCCCGCGTGGCAAGGAGCTGAGCCCTCCAGCCAACAGGCACAGGAGTGAGTCACTGTGGAAGCAGGCCCCCCAGCCCCAGGCAAGCCCCCAGATGACAATGACTCCAACCAACATCCTGAATGCTACTCAGGGGAGACTCTAAGATAGACACCCAGACTGCTCCTCCATTCCCAATCTCCAGAAACTGAGAGCTCTAACAAATGTTATTAGAAGTCAATAGAAGCCACACCGCGTTGAGATAACTTGGTATGCAGCCCTAGGTAACTGATACAACCCCTTGTGGCTCAACAGATGCCCCCTCATCCCCGCTTTGCTCCCTTCTCTGGAGTGCAAATAGAATATGCCATGTGGCTGCTGAATAACCTGTCAGAGCTGCCTGTCACATTCAGAATAAAGTCCAAACTCCCCAGTCAAGCTCCTCTAGGCTCTGCATAACCTGGGGATTTTTGTCCACTCCAGTCTCCCCTCCTACTAGTTTACCTTTCATCCTGGCCCCACTGGCCTTCTTTCTGTTCCTGGAATGGGTTGGACTTTCCTGCCTTCCCACCTGCTCTCCGCCTGGTCAGAGCACAGTGGGTGCCTCCCTTTGGTCCTTCAGGTTCACCCTCAATGTCGCCTCTCTGCCCACTGCAGCTAACGGAGCCCCCGCCCTCGCCCCCCACCTCCCATTCATTTTCTTCGGATCCTCCTTTGTGGTGCAAAAGTGATGTTGCTATTTCTTCTGCTGCCCAGCATGGTGCTTTCCACCACTGCCTTTATTAGTCACTGGTTGCTTGTTTACCCAGGAAATGTGTATGGCGTGAGGGCAGGGATTTGCCGTCTTTTTCCCTCTTCGCCGTGAGCTTGGGGCCTGGCTCCTGGAAGGCAGATGTCTACTCAGTGTGGTGGGTGGGGGGGCTTGACTCACAGCACCCTGCAGCCCTGGGGGATACCTCACCCTGCCCAGCACTCACCTTCTCGGATCCATGTAAGAAGTCATTGAGGGCCTGAGGGTCACTGAAAGAGAGAAGGGGAGAGACACTTGAGGAGATGAGGGACAGGGGAGGGGAGGGAGAGTGATTGGGGAGGGGGGACGGAAAGCCCACTACTCACCAAATCACGTCTAGTAAGCATCTCCCATCCTCATCATCCATCGCCACTGGGTGGGGCGGGGCAGGAAGAAGGCGACAGGTTAGATGGCGGCAGCAGGCCAGGACCCTCCCCACAAGGACCATTTCCTGGGGGCCCAGAGCCCTGGAGCCTGTGGGCATTGGTGGGGGGGCGAGGCAGGACCCTCCCCACCAGCAGCTCTGACCAGAGAGACACGGCTGCCTTGTCCTCCGCCCTCTGTCCCCCCAGCATCCGGTGATGACAGCGATGACGTCAGTCCTGACTAAGTGAGCCCTGATCACGTGCGGGCCCCGTGCCAAGTGCTTCACACACACTAATGCAATTAATCCCCAGGGAATCCCTCGAAGTGGGTCTTGCCGCCCCCCAGCTTCGCAGAGGAGTTAATGCAAGAGCAGAGGCTGTGGTTCTCCATCTCCTGGCTCGCAGAGGTCTGGCCCCCGAGCTTGTGTCTGCCTCCTGAGGGCAGGGCTGGCCCAGAGCGGGCATTGGGGGGCTTGTCCTACACGAGAACGGGTCGGGGGGAAGGCATGAAAGGGCCCAGGTTCTGGGTCCCCGTGGAAGACACATGCAGTGCAGTTCTCATGGAGGGAAAGAGAGGGAGAGGGACCCGGAGGGTGGGCGCTTGGCGTCAGAGCAGCCGCCGGAGCCCGACTGAGCCCATCAGAGTGATGAGGATGAGGACGGCTAACATTTGGCCCGTGCTTATCACGTGCCCGCCAGGCACTGTTCCAAGCATTTCACTAATGTTAGCTTGTTCAATCCCCATGGGGAAGGGTGCTATGTGTCCCATTTTATAGCGAGAAAACTGAAGTTCTCTGTGTTTGCCATCCCCCTACCCCCACCCCTCACCTAACCTCCCATTGCTCCAAACATCCCACCAGGCTTCCAAGCACCCATCTCGCCAAACTTCCGCCTCATGGTCCATCTCTCCTGTCTTCCAAACACATCCAACTGATCCATCCTTCCATCTGCCCACACATCCTTCCCTCCCAACGATGCAGACAGGACACGAGAAATCACATACAACCCCAGCCCAGAGCCATGGACTTCTTACCCTCTCTTTTCTTTTCTTTTTTTTTTTTTTTTTTCGGTAGGGAGAGCAGGAGTGGTCCTGAACTCACTGAGGAGGATCTACCCCTCCCTCCACCTCAAAACACACAAAATCTCACTTGTGCCCTCAGCTGGGTCATGATTCCTCACTCTGACAGATCCTCTGAACTTCCCAATCACCACCCCCACCCCCAGTAACCTCAACGGCTCTGTGACATAGCCTCGGGAGGGACCCCGCATCACTCGTTCAGGGTCTTCTCTGAACTGTGCCTTGGATTGGAGGGTCTGACGGAAGCAAAAAGACCCTCTGGCCAGAAACACGCATGTGGGCCAGATATGTTACACGTACTTCTGCATGGGACATGCACACACCTATGCACACACGTACACACTTCACGGGCCCCGGGTTACAAGGCCAGTCTAGAACAGAAACATCCATCTTCAGGGCCTCACACGCCAATCACCCTCCCCTCTAGAGCTGGCCCTGGGCACGGACCCCAGAGAGGCCTTTCCCTTCCAAGACTCTGGCTGCACCAGCCACTGGTACAACATACTCTCTCTGGCTTCACACCCCTGCCCCCACCCAGGCTGCCTTCTTCCCACGCCACCAGCTGCCCTTCCCGACCAGCCCGCAGTAGGCAAGGCCTGGCCGGGGAGCAACTGGCAAGATCTGCAGAGCACGTGGAGAAGAGGGGGATGTGGGAGGGAGATCCTGCTCCTCCTGTAGATGGTGAGGAGGCAGGGGGCTGGCTCGAATGACCCCGGGGCCCCAGGTTGGGAAGGGTGGGGCTGAAGGTTGCGGCTAAGTCAAGGAGGACCGTCCCTTCCGTGGAGGAGGTGGGGGACCACAGCCCCTCTGGGAATGAGCTGACGCTTGGCTGGTTACCTGCGCTACAAACGAATCATGAAGGGAAGGAGGGGGTGTCCACTCCAGGTCTACGCGGGGCCCCCAGCTGGGGAGTTGGGGAGTGTCCTTTTGGGGGCCAGCTGTGGAGAGAGAGGGAGAGAGAGGCTGTGAGTGGGACCGTCAGTGAAAAGGAGAAAGATGCAGCCAGAGAGAGGAGAGGTCAAACCCAAGTGTACAAACCACAGGAAACAACGCCGCACATGATCACATGCGTGGTAAGTGCAGACAAGCCTGCCCTGTATCTGCCCGCACTGCATATGTACATATACACACTCACACAACAGCACGCAACACCGTACGGCTTAATCCACCGGCACTTCTGAGCCGTCGGCCCTGAGGAAATACAGGGTTAGCTTCCTGCCAGCCTCTGGCCCCGTTCTCATCAACCCAACAACACACTGCCTTGGCTATGTGTGTTTCCGTTTAAAGACACCTTGTTGAATATAAATCAGTGAATCGCTCACACTGGGCTTGTGGCCAATAGCGCTGTAACTCAGGTATAACTGTTCATCTCCCACGTGCTTTCTCCATAGAGCTCACTGCAGCCTTCCTGAGCTTATGAGCACTGGGTGGCTTTTCACCTCTGTGCGGGAGAGGCCATGTTTAACAGCAAAACCACTCACAAAAGCACAGAAGTGCAAAACAACAGGGCCCTAAGGAGGATGCTTGTTGACAGCTGAACTGAGAAGGCAGAGGGTCACCGTGTTCCACCTCTGCTGGGGGGATGTGCACCCAGAGACTCAAAGACTTCACGACTCTGCACATGACTGGGAAAGCCCCATACTGATTTGGGGCTTATTGACGTCAGTGGGTGGGTGGATTCGCAAATACGGAATCCAGGAACACCGAGGATTGACCTGACGTGATGATGGTGATGATAGCTGCTGATTTTAAGTACTCTGCGTGTTTCCCCTGTGTCACCATCTTGGACTCCCTATGAGGCGGGTGCTCTGCTTAGCCCCATTCTGCAGATGAGGACGGCGAGGCTCCAAATGGTGAGCCATACGCCACCCCCAGATGCCTGCAGTGGTCAGCGGCCAGGCTGGGATCTGAGCCAAGGCAGGCTGACTGCAGAGTCCCCGCCCTTAACCACAATCCCACAGACAGCCCTCTCATCGTGCAGTTTCTCTTCAAAATGTGAAGCAAACATGGCCACAGTGTCAAGATAAGACAAAGCTGGGTGACAAGCCTTTGTTAGCATTTTGTGAATGCCTGGGATAGTTCAGATCCAAAGACGCGATAAGGGCGAGTGGATGGAACAGAGAAGAGGGACGGGAACTGCTGCTCCTTTTGATGGAGAGTCCCAGACCCCCGGAAAGGTCTAGAAAGCCTCTGTCACAGGACCCTGGAACATGGAGTTCTGGCCCATCTAGGCTGCAGGGGCACTGCCCTGGCCCGGAAGCGATCCCAAGCGCCCGCAGCGGCTTCGTGAGAGCCGCCAGCTCCACGTGGGTCCCCCCCACCCCTCCTCCCTGCCCCGAGCTTCGGGTGTGGCCCAAGTTCTGTAAACCTCGGACCAGAAGGAGAGCCAGGAGGCGGTATTTCCTGAACGGAGCTCTCCAAGTGGGACCTGTGGGTGAATGTCCAGCAGGAGGCGCCAGGCTGTGAGAATCTGTCATCTCTGCGTTTTCATTTTGATGGTGACAGCCGCGCAATGGGTGAGGGGGGCTTTCCGGGGAGAGGACAGATCCTGCACTGCGATGGGGCATCAGTTATATGGGGGTTTAAAAATTTATAGCTCAGGGCTTCCCTGGTGGCTCAGTGGTAAAGAACCCGCCGGCCAATGCAGGAGACGCGGGTTTGATCCCCGATCCAGGAAAATCCAGCATACCCCTGCAACCACTGAGCCTGGGCTCTAGAGACTGCAAGCTGCAACTCAGCACTGCAGCCTTTGCTAAAGCCCAGGCACCGCAGTGAGAAGCCCACACACGCCAACTGCAGTAGCCCTTGGCAGCAACGAAGACCAGCAAAGGGAGGAAGGAGAAGAAAGAGGGGATGGATTCTAGGCGTGTAACAATGGCGTCGTAGTCTCTTTCTTTTCATTTAGAGTCCTTACCTTTCAGAAATGCATCCTAAAACATGTAGAGGTGACATGATAAAACGACTGTGACTTAAGTTCAGAATAACCCAGCTGTGTGAGTTCAGAGGCATACTGTCCTATGCCGTTCAAAAACAGTACCCACTTAGCCACACGTGACTACATACATTTAAGTGCAAGCTGCTGAAACGAAATTATGGCAAAGAACTGGAGTAGGTATTTGTCCCAAGACGACACATGGAAAGATGATCACCACCACCAAACATTAGGGCAATGCTGTCGAAACCACAGATGCTGCCTCACTCCTATTAAAAGGTGACGAGCAAAAATTCAAAAATTAACAAGTGTCGCTGAGGACCTGGGGAAACTGGAACCGTGGCGCCCTGTTGGTGGGAACGTAAAATGATGCAGCTGCTGTGGAAAACACTGGTGGTTCCTCAAAAAATTAAAAATAGAATTAGCATATGACCCAGCAAGCCCACTTCTGGATATATATAACACAAAAGAATTGAAAGTGGGGTCTGGAAGGGCATATTTATGCAGCCCTGTTCATGATTCCCAAGAGCCAAGAGGTACAACAACCCAGGTGTCCATCAACAGATGAATGGATAAGCCAATCGTGGTATCTGTTTAAAACAGAATTATCATTCAGGGAGGAAAGGCTGAAGGGATGGCATGGATGACTTTGTGCCAAGTGAGGTCAGCCAGTGACAAAAAGACAAGGATACCATCTTATTCCACTCTTGATGGAGAGACAGGAAGGAGAATGCAGTTTGCCAGGGACTGGGGGGTGGGGTAGAGAGAAGAGAGGAATTGTTGCTTAGTGGGTATCCAGTTTCAGTTCTGCAAGATGCAGCAAGTTTGAGAGAAGGATGGGGGTGATGGTTGCACCACCGTGCACACGCACTTGATGTCGCTGATTTGTACACTTAGATGTGGTTGCAACGGTCACTTTTGTTATGTGTATTTTAACCACAATAAAAGGATGGAAAAAAGAGAGGATAATCAGGAATATGCAAGTTTTCAATAAAACAGTCACATTAAAAGTGCAAAGGAAATTAAAACACCGAGTCCACGGTCACCCCCGCCACATTTCGTGGGCTCAACTGCCACACATGGCTGGTGGCTACCACGTGAAACAGCACAGATCTAGAACGTTCCCGTGGTGGCAGGAAGCCCCCTTGGACAGGGCTGGTCTGTCAGAGTGGTGGAAGATCGGTAAAGCGTTGGTTGATGCGGTTCAAGTTTTACTATTCTCTCTGCTTTGTGCACATTTGCAATTGTCCACAACGAAAAATTTTTACTTTGAAAATACTTGAGCTTCAAAAATCATATGACTCTCTGACTGTTTACTGTCTGTCTCCCCTACAAAAACGTCAACCCTCCGACTACAAGGATTTTTGTCTGTTTTGTTCCTTGTGGAATGCTCAGAGTCCACACAGGACAAGGCACATGGAAGGAGCTCACTAAATATTTGTGGGATGAATGAATGAATTTGCAGGGATGGTTAAAACAAACCCATTCATTCATTTAAAGAGCAGCCTGGTGAAAAGGGCATTTATTCGTTGTCCGTTCTGTGTTGGGGAGAACTGAGGATCCTGTAATGAGCAATGAGATCCTCCAGCCCTTGACCTTGGGGAAGATGATGCTTAGTGGTTCTTAGCCAGGGATGACACTGGATGCCCAATGTCACACACATACTCAAAAAGCTTTTGAAAAAAAAAAAAAAAGCATCGGGAGACTGGGGCAGGGGACACACAATTAGCATGCAAAGCTGCAAACCCAAAATATCCACACGAGAGGACGTCTTCCGCCCCTGCAGAGCAGAAGCTTGAAAAGCCACTGTATGGTTCCACTTGAGTCCCACCACGATGTGGACACATGGATAGAGCCACAACCAACCCTCAGAGCTTGGACACATGAGCAAGAGAGGAGCATTCGCTGCTGTCAGCCACTGAGATCCGGGGCTCACTTGTTACTGCACATCACTCAGTCGAAGCTGACTGATACATCTTGGAAGAGCACCCCCCCAATCCCAGTGCTTCCTTGGCATCAGGCCATGTGCTAACTCCATATAGACTCCTCCCAGTCTCCAGGGAGACAGGAGGAATGTGTCCCATTTCACAGCGCAGGAAACTGAGGCTCACAGGGGTCAGGACACTTGCCCCAAATCACACCGTGGGACCAGACTCTGAACCCAGGCCCTGTGATTCCGAAGAACCTCATTCTCCAGCATCGGGCTATAAAAAGCATGAGAAGCCAGGCCTGCAAAACCACAACCAGCTCAAGAGAACAGCCATGACGCAACAATGACAAAGTGTCCTTCCAGAAAATCGTGTGAATTCTTCCGGCACTTGGAATGCCTTCGGAGTTTTGCGTTGTCATCAGGAGTTGTGCTGAAGCCAGGGTGCTGAGCAGGACACAGAATTCAAAGTCCCCGTGAAGCTCCATAAACAGGCTTATTTTAATTTCCCGATAGGAATGCTACTAACCCTCGGGTTATTTGCAAGTCATAAAAAAGAAAGTCAATGGAACCCTATCATTTGCTGATGGGAAGTGATAGGCAGAGAAGAGGATATGGCAAAGTCTAGCTGTTGCTTTTCCAAACACCATTTCCCCAGCCCTCCTTGTCTTGCTCATGTAAGCCCAATCTCAGGGTAACACTTGCCAACTCCAAGATGTAAACAAAGGCTGTTCTGAGTCAGTCTTTTTCAACTATGGGTCACGCCTTTGAGGGTTGTGAAATCCAATTAGCAGGTTGTGACCAGGGATTGCTTTTAAGTTAAGGAGTATAGGATCAAATGGCTTGGGATAGAATAGAAAATATTAAAAAGTATCACACAGGGTTTCAATGGACACTGGTTTCAATTATGTGTGTGTGTGTGTACATATTTCCTACTGTAGGTTGTGGCCAAAACAGCTGCTATCCCTTTTGAGACATTCACTTTCCAAGGCTTCCTTGCAGCCAGAGTAGTCAGTTTTGCAAATAAGTAAAAAGCAAAGTGTATAGAATTGGGTTCTGCTCAATGAGTCTTTCAGGGAAGACAGAATTTGAGAAAGTTTTTCTTCCAGAATATCAAGATAGAGCTTCTCTAGGGAGAAACTCATTTCTCATTTTGAATATAGTTGAGAAGAATGGAGCTGTGGCAGCCATTTTGCTGCCACGAGGCAATAAACCTGAGGCTGATAAGCCTACCTGTAGAGAATAACTGATGAGAGGAGAGAAAAAGACTAGGTTTTTAAAAACTCCTCATGGCTTGCCTGCCTCTAGACTGCTTAATCCTAACAGTTTAAGCCACTATTAAGTTTCCATTGTTTGCAGTCAAACACAACTTAACACAAATGAGTAAGTACTTCTAGGTATCTTTGCAACCCAACACAAGGACTCTTGCAGCCTTCCATTAGTCAAGGACTGTACTCTGAATCCACTTAGAAGAGAGGCCCAACAAAATGGGAGAGGGCTGATGGTAAGGGGATCTGAAAAAAATAAAGACTACTGTGGTTGACTGCAAAAGCAGCCAGAAACGTTTCTCCTCCTGGTCTTATCAGGGCCTCCTATCAAGAGATGGAGTCTATTAACCAACCCTTGGACTTGGGTTAGCCTCTTGGCTTGCCTTAGCCAACAGGATGTAGCGGAAGTGACGGTGTGTGTTTCTGAGCCTATTCTTTGCCCAGCTGACATGTAAAGAAGTCCAGGTTAGCCTTCTGGAGGACAAGAGACAAATGCCATCACCGCCATGATTCCAGTTCACAGGCAGCCAAGCTGTCGAAGCAGAACCACCTAGCTGACCTACAGCTGACCACAGCGAAATAAGAGAGAAGTAACTAGGCCCAGGCCAAGTTCCAACCATTGGGATCACGGTTTTGTTTTGACCTACTGTGGCATATTGTGTTTTTCAAAGATGGCTGCAGTAATGTCTCCAATCCCCCATGATATTCCACCTTGTTAGTCCCCTTGAATTAAGCAAAGTTCGTGACTACTTCAACCAGGACAGTGAAACAGAAGCGCCACTATGTGACTTCTTAAAGCCAGTTCACAGTTTCTGCTGTGTCCATCAGGACATTTACCCTAGAAGCCGTAAGCTACTTTGATGGAATTCTGGCTGCTTTGGGGAGGCCATGCTATGGGGAGGCCTAAGCTAGGCGCACGGAGAGACCACAAGTAGGTGCTCTGGTTGATAGTCATATTTTCCAGTCATCCCAGCCCAGGTGCTAAGCATGTGTGTGAATGAGCCTTCAGCCCCTAGCCTTTAGGTCTTCTCAGCTAAGAACTTAGACGTCTTGGAGCAGAGACTCACTATGTCAAATTCCTGGCCCATAAAACTCATGAGCACAGTACAATTTTTCCCTTAAGCTTTGGGATAATTTGTTGAACAGCACTAACAACCTCTAAAGGTTGGGGGTTGTTTGTTACGTGGCAGCAGCTAACTGATACAGCCCTCTCTAGAGACAAAGGAACAGCCATGACCTCACACCTCTGACTCATTCTTATCCATTCCACCTCCCGAATCTCTCCACTCTATCTCCTCCTTTCCAAGGCCACTATTCCTGCCCAGATCTAAGTCTCATTGTCTCTCTTTCCATCTGTCCATCCAACCAGCCTGCTTTAACATGCAGGGTAACAAGTGGCTGCTCTGTTTTTAAAATATTCAAGCACTTCCTTACTGGCTGGTAACTAAATGTTGCCCCAACCCCCAGAACCTCACCTGCCTGCTCAGAACCACCTGAGATACCCCCATGGCCCAGCACAGCAGGGAGCCTGCAGGTCCCTCCCTTGGCACCATGCTGGACACTGCCTGCCTGGTATCCATGCTGCTTGTCGTGAACTCTAAATATCACCACTGCCGCATCCAGCCATTCACCCACTGATGGGCAAGTGTTGCGCAATACCTCCCATATTCCTGGTCCAGGCTGGGTGCTGAGATACAGCTGTGGACAGACAGAGATATACCTTCACAGAGGCAAGGCCACAGGTAAAGATGCCAATGAAACTACACACAGACGACCATATAATGCCCGCCTCCTCCTACTGGCTAGGGTCTCACTGGCCTCTGCTCACGCGTGCCAGCCCCCATCTCACCAGCCACCAGCCCAACCTGCCCAACCACAAGACCAACCCCCTGCTAAGGAAACTTGCTCAGCTGGCTGGAGTCTGGAAGTTCAGGCATTTGAGGTGGTGCAGGTCTGTGCCCTCTGCCCTCAGTCACCACCACTTCCTGCTTTGTCGTCCGCTTCGTCACCATGACCAAGGTTTGCCCAGGGTTCACCACGGGCCAGGTGCTGTTCTCAGTGCTTCATCTCACCTCATTGCAGCCTCAACAATCTTACACGGCAGGTGCCAGTGTCCTCGTACCCATTTCACAGCTGAGGAAACTGAGGCTGCAAAAAGGACTAGGTGACTTGCCCAAGGTCCACCCAGGTAGCAGGATGGCAGAGCTGGGATCCGAATCCAGGCTGACAGGCTCCCGAGATCATGGAAACTACAGAGCGGTGGCTGCCTGCCTGGCTATCTCCCGTCCACCCTGCCGTGGGTGTACTTCCTGCAACGTCTTCATAGGCCCCCCACCCTCCTCCAGGCACCCACTCGGGTGCTCTTCCCCGACACTTTCCTGAAACGCCACACAGAAGTCATAGCACTTTCCCCACACCTGGGTCACACACAGACTGGGTGATTCCCCGATGGGCATTCCACGCTGGACTCAACATACCACAATGCCGAGAAGTCATGCTCTTAGGATGCATTTTTTTCTTTTTTTTGACCATGCCACACAGCTCGTAAGATGTTTTAGTTCCCCAACCTGGGATGGAACCCAGGCCCTCAGCAGTGAGAGTGCAAGAGTCCTAACCACTGGACCACCAGAGAATCCCCTTAGGATGCATTTCTAAGGCATCTGTAGTGCACTGAATGGTAGTCCCCCTAAAAAGATATGTCCACGACCCGAAATCTGTGAAGGTGGCCTTCTTGATTTGGGAAGAAAAGGCTCTGTAATTAAGGATCTCAAGATGAGATCATCCTAAATTATCTATGAGCCCTGAATCCAACAACCAAAGACTTTATTTTTAGCCACGTCACGCAGCATTCAGGATCTTAGTTCTGTGACCAGGGACTGAACCTGTGCCCCGTGCTGTGGAAGCACAGAGTCCTAATCACTGACGCATCAGGGAATTCCCGACCAATGACCTTTTAACAGACAGAAGATACAGAAAGAGAATGTCACATGAATGTGGACGTAGAGATTAGAGTGATGCCGCCTCAAGCCCCAGACCACCCAGAGCCACCAGAAACAGGAAAAGACAAAGGATTCTTCCCCAGGGCCTTCACAGAGAGCATGCCAATACCTTGATTTTGAACATCTGCCCTCCAGAACTGTGAGAATAAATTTTTGTTATTCTAACTTGTTATAAGATAGATGCTTGTCATCTGTAGATACAGGATATGTATGCACCAACCACCATGTACAGTTGTGCAGGCTGTTCACTGCACAAAGGAGTCCAGTATGGGTACAAGTCGGGCCTGAAATCCAGCAGAGGCTCTGCTCACAGCAGTGAGACTCAGAGAAAAGCTACATCCACACTTGGGGAAGACTCACTTTTCCTAATTCACTCAAGAGAGACTCTTGGGACTGTGCCCTCCCAGAAGAGACCTTTTGCAATTCCATGCAAAGACCTGGTAAGAGTAAACTGGGCCCCAGATATGTAGCCACGGGCATGCCGTGTCAATTTCAAAGCCAGAAAAGAAAAACAGGGAGGGGAAATGTTGATTCCTCACCTACTCCCACCCTTTTTGGGGGGAGAGAAAGAAAGCTATTTGGAGAGCAATTAAAGTCGACACCAGCTTTATTTTCACTGACCTTTAGAGTTCTCAAATCTCTGAATGAGTTTAACAACATAAAAGCGTGCCCTATAAAACTTGGATTGCTCATAAAGCGACTGGTGTCTAGCTCCTAAAAGCCTCGTTTACACAGGTAGTTACACACTAGAAATGTTTTGTACATTCTTTCTTTTTCCTTTTGCTATTCATCGCTGTTCTAAATGAAGCTATATTGCTGCAGGCCTGCCAAGAAAATCAGGCATCTGAAAAGGTTTTTGCTTTTTTTCTTCTTAATACTAGTGTATAAAAAACAAGCGGAAACTCTGAGAAGGAATGGAACGGGCAATGGGGCAGGGTGGGGTGTGAAGGCAACACAAGCAGTGACTACCTTGACAGGACCAGGGTCACCCAGGGCATCAGGCAACAAGAGAAGGCTTCAAGTTCAGGACAGAACGGAGCTAAGAGAAGTGAACGGGAAACGAGCCCCTACAGCATCCACACATGCTTTAGACCACTTGGTCCTAAATGTGTGGGCAGGCACCAGAACCACCTGGAAGGCTTTTAAAATAAAGAATGCATTTCAGAGGGGCTCCCCTGGTGGCTCAGTGGTAAAGAATCCGCCTGACAATGCAGGAGACACAGGTTCGATCCCTGATCTGGGAAGGCCCCAGGTGTCTCGGAGCAATTAAGCCTGAGTTCTGCAACAAGAGAAGCCACCACAGGGAGAAGTCTGTGCACAACTAGAGAGGAGCCCCTGCTCTCCGCAGCTGGAGGAAAACCCACGCAGCGCTGAGGACCCAGCATGGCCAAACAAACAGAACTATTGTTTTTTTAATGGATTTCAGAACCTGAAGGTTAGGGGCGGAGGACTGAAAATTTGCATTTCTAACAAGCTGCCTAGTGATGCTGATGCTGCTGGTCCCAGGAGAACCACTGCTCGAGAAGCTTGGGTGTCTTTAGTTCTCCTTCTGGGGCTCTTGCTCTCGTATAGAACACCAGGCCACCCAGTTTCGGGCCAGTGTCCAGGCCCCTGACAAAGCGGCCTCACAGGGTCCTCTCCGAGGCTCAGGAGGATGTAACAGCCAGTCTCTGACAGCTTGGTGAACAGAACTTGAACTTGGTTCCATTCAGCAATGTACCTTCCCAAGAGAATGGCTCACAATGAATGCAGTCTTTTGTTCCCTTGCCAGAAACGTCCTTTCACAGCCTCGTTTGCAGCTAAGTATGGACATGGGAAAGAGTTTTACATTTGGATTAAAAAAAAAGCCTTATATTGGGAAGATTATTTGCCCCTACTCTTTCCTGCTTGAAAGGCTGATGTGAAGCATGGTGATAATGGCCGGTGCTAGCGCAGCCATTTTGCACTCCTGAGGGGGAAAGGTCAAGAAAATCAGAGACAGACCCAGTGGCCAGGCAGTATGAGCTGCCAAATATCCCTGGATAGGCCTTCCACTACATGTCTTGCTCCAGAAGAGAATTAAAAGCATTGATTAACTAAGGTTAAACAAACACTTACGTCTATAACCCAGCAATTCCAGTCCAAGGCGTTGACTAAGTAGATGTAAAAAGTATGTCGACAAAGACATTTGTACAAAAATTTTCCTAGCAGCCTTATTAACAAAAGCCCCAAATTGGAAACAGCACAGACGCCTGTTGACTGGTAGCTGGATAAACAAACTGTGTTATAACCCCGCAACGGAATATAGCTTATTAACGAAAGAGAATAAACTACTGATACAGGCAAGGTCATAGATGAATCTCAAATCCACCATGCTAAGCAGAGGAAGCCAAGCACAAAAGACGACCCACTGTGTGATCCTCTTTAAGTCTAGTTCTACAAAACTGACAGGAAAAAGATCGGGGTGTAGTTGCCTCAAGGGGGCGGGATGAAGGGAAGCGGGCTAAGTACTGACCAGGAAGATCCACAAGGAAATATTCTGGGATGACGCAAATGGTCTACAGCTAGATCTGGGTTATGGTTTCCTAGGTAATATTTGCCAAAATTCATCAAGCAGTGCACGTAAGATTTGTACATTTTATTATATCTAATTTGTATCCCAGTAAAGCACAACTAGTGTGTTAAAATAATAAAGCCCACACAATCAATTCTTGTTATTTGTGGTAGTTACGTTCTACAGAGTTGCCACAAACACTGAATTCGAGAACAAGGAACTATTGCTCCAGAGAGAAATACAGGTTCTTAAGAGCCTCTGGTCCCAACATTTTCATCAACCGATCAATACATAACCTTGTTTTTACGAGTGCTTCTGTTTAAAGACACCTGATTTAATATATACTGCTGATTCATTCGCATTGAACTCATAACCAGCGGCAATGTAGCTCGCACCGGAACGAAGCTCATCTGAGACACATCACAGACTTCTGGAGCTTAGGACCACAAGCCAACACTTCAGCGTGATGCTTGGGGCATTTCAACGAAATGAATCACCAACGAAGAGCCCCCCAAATGTGAAAAACGTGGCACTAAACAGACCAAGAAAAAGCCACTTGTCTGCAACGGAAGAGCTGAATCAAGAAGACAGTGTCGCCACGGTCCATCTCAGCTAGGAACAGGCATACAGGACAACTCAAGACTTCCATCTGCTCTGCACATGTCTGCAAGCGATCAGGAAAGCATTATGAGTGCTGATTTGGGGCTTACAAAGAAACTTCAGCAGGTAGATGAATTTGCAAAAACAGCACGAGGGAATAAGAATCGACCATATAGGGAAATAATTATCAAGATTATAACACATTTACTCTTTACCTGGAGATGTCCCTCATGGGCCTGATCCTCTAGCAAAACCTGATCCTTTAGCAAAAAAGTAGGATAGGGGACCTGCAGATGGGGACAAATGGGAGGGAGACATTCCGCTGCAAATTTTTCAGAAATAATATTTGGTTTTTCAGCCAATGTCCTAATCATTTCAAAAAGGCAAATATTAAAAACTGGGTTAGGGACTTCCCTGATGGTCCAGTGGTTAAAAATCTGCCTTGCATTGGGACGTGGATTCAATCCCTGGTCAGGGAACTAAGATCCCAAACGCTGCAGAGCAGCTAAGCCCGCACACAGCTACAGAAGCTCGAGAGCCACTGCTAGAGAGTCCGGATGGAAAGTCCTGCATGATGCAACGAAGGTCCCACGTGCCTCAACTGAGACCCGGTGACAATAAATAAACAAAAAGAATGTTATAAAAATAAATTAAAAATGGGTTAAAAAAAAAACGAGAGGAATATTCCCACCATCGCTCATCAGATCAACTGTTACTTGCAGCCGAATGCACATGAACTAAAAGCTATCCAGTGGTAACAGCAAGCGCTGGGGTTTGAACCCAGATTCTGTGGAAGCCTTGGACTGCCTTCCAGGACATGGCCCTGCCCCATTTCCAGTGCCCGTGAAAACGCTGGGAATCTGGCCATCTGCTGGCATGACCTCCCTTCCTTTCCCCAGCAGAAACTCTTTTCTCCCCGAACTTGGACGGAGCCTTCCAAATCATGGCCTGATTTCTCCCACATGATGACTGAGGCAGAAATTCGGGAGAGTCCTGAGAAGGGCGAGCCAGAGGCCCACGCCAGGAAGGGGTGGGGAGCCAGGTGGGCAGATCCTGAGCCAGCCACGAGTTTACAGTTCTGGCTTCAAGAAGCCACACTTCATCCTGTTTCTGAACAAATGTCTGCACCTTCCTCTGTTGTTGTTGTTTAGTTGCTAAGTTGTGTCCGACTCTCTTCCGACCCTATGGACTGTAGCCCAGCAGGCTCCTCTGTCCATGGGATTTCCTAGGCAAGAATTCTGGAGTGGGTTGCCATTTCCCCCTCCAAGGGATCGTCCAACCCAGGCATCAAACATGAGTCTCCGGTGTCTCCTTTACTGGCAGGCTGATTCTTTACAGCTGAGTCACCAGGGAAAATCCCACCCTCCTCCAGGGCTTACTCAAAAGTAGCATCCCTCCAGGCAAGAACACTGGAGTGGGTCGCCACGCCCTCTTCCAGGAGATCTTCCCTTCTCTTCTGTCTCCTGCATTGGCAGGCGGGTTCCTTACCACCAGCGCTGCCTGGGAAGCCCACTCAGGCAGCATGGTCCCTCTGGCCCTGTCTGTGCTCACCAGCTGGAAGGCTGAACCAGCCTCAGTCTCCTGCTTCTTCTAGAGTCCCTTCTCAACTCAGCTCCCCACTCCAGGGCCAACAAGATGCATGCCCTGAGAGCCCACGTGGTTTCCCCCTCTCGGGACGCTCTGCTACCCCTAACAAAGCGGTGCTGGGGAGGCAGCAGCAGGGACAACAGACATCCCTGCTCCCCTGGCACGGTCTAGGGCAGGAGCCAGACCATGAACCAGCGACACTGCACTGAGCGGAGAAAAGCAAGGATGCAGGAGACGGTGACGCGGGGGTGGGGTGGGGGAGGGTGCATGTTTAGTGGTCAGGGTGTCCCCACGACGGAGGGAGTCCGAGCTGATGCGCAGAAGATAAGGATCGAGGTAGGCAAATGGGGAAGGGCGTTCTGGGCAGAAGGCAGAGCAGATGCAAAGGTCCTATGGCAGAAACATCCTGGGGACGCTTAAGCAACCGCAAGGAGCTGAAGCGAGGTCAAGGAGGTGGGGTCAGACAGGTGATGAGGACAAGCCATGCAGGCCCTTGGGTTTTGGTTCTGAGTGAGTCCAGGGAGGTGACTGGACTTGGGCTTTCACAGGATCCTTCTGGCTGCTGAGTGGAGAGTGGATTGCAAGAGAGGAGGATGGGAACAGGGAGCCCATCGAGGAGAGAATGGTGACAGGTGGAAGTGTCAGTCGCTCAGACGTGTCTGACTCTCTGCAACCCCATGGACTGTAGCCCGCCAGGCTCCTCTGTCCATGGAATTCTCCAGGCAACAATACTGGAGTGCATTGCCATGCCCTTCTCCAGGGGGTTTTCCCGACCCAGGGACTGAACCCGGGGCCTCCTGCGCTGCAGCAGTTTCTTTACCACTGAGCCACCAGGGAAGAGAATGGTGGCAGGGGAGGAGGTAAAAAGTGGTTGGATTCTGGAATGACGGCAAGGCAACAGGGTCTGCAGATGGACTGGCCAGGAGGTATAAGGGGACGAACAGAGTCGAGGGCCCGCTGTTATCTGAGATGGATGGGAGGGTAGAGCAGCTGAAAGTGGGCAGCTAGTCAGGACGAGAAGCCCTCACACGCCCTCTTGTATCAGCTCTCTTCGTTGACCTAGCACCTTCCAGTTAAGGCCATTTCTCCTTAAGGTATTCTGATGGTCCCAAAGCTATTAATTATCTTATTAGCAGAGGGATTGACCTCCCACCTGGGGCAAGAGCAGGCGGGGCTGCTCAGTGTCTAGACAGAGAGGAATAGCTGAGACAAGCAAGACCTCCAAATCTTCCTCACCCAGCAGCTCTCTGTGTATCTTGTTTCAGAGTCTGGCCTTTCCCCAAAGTCTAAACTGAGATTCACAGTTTAGATCCAACTCTGAATCCTTAAACCACCTGGGGGCATATGGTGTGAGTTAGGGTGCTCAGTTGCTCGTGTCCGACTCTTTGCGACCCCTTTGGACAGTAGCCCACCAGGCTCCTCTGTCCGTGGGATTCTCCAGGCAAGAATACCGGAGTGGGTTGCCATTTCTTTCCCCAAATGGACCCCCCCCATTTCGTCTCTTTCCAAATGAGCTTTTGGTCCCCAGCTTGGCTTATTAAGTCTCTCCTTTCCCATCAATGAGACCAGTGGCTATTCTGGCCTCACACTAGATGTCCATATGTGGTCTGGCTTTCGACCTGGGCTCCCTTCTATTCCATCGGTAGAATGTCAATTTCAATTTATTCCCTAATCTCAGAGATAAAATGTATTCAGCTGGACAGGTAATCAATACACGGACTGACACCACATAGGATGTGAGGGACAGTCCAGATAGCAAGACGCCTCGGAAGAGCACAAGGTGCCCAAAGCAGAGATTGTGATTTCCCTCTGCTGGATGACACATCCTTCAGTAAGCTGACGTATATCACACTGCCAACCTTTAACAAAACTATCCTCACAAAGATACAGAAGGCATAAAAAAGTACTCACAAAGAAACCAGGAGATTGAAAATAATAATCTGTGAACACAGAAGGTCACATATCGTACGATTCCATTGATATGAAATGTCCAGGTAAATCCATAAAGACAGAAAGCAAATTCCAACCAGTCCATCCTAAAGGAAATCAGTCCTGAATATTCACTGGAAGGACTGAGGCTGAAGCTGAAACTCTGATACTTTAGCCACCTGATGCGAAGAATGGACTCATTGAAAAGACCCTGATGCTGGGAAAGATTGAAGGCGGCAGGAGACGGGGACGACAGAGGATGAGATGGCTGCATGGTATTGCCGATGCAATGGACATGAGTTTGAGTAAACTCCAGGAGTTGGTGATGGACAGCGAGGCCTGGTGTGCTACAGTCCATGGGGTCACAAAGAGTTGGACACAACTGAGCAACTGAACTGAACTGAACTGAGGAGCTGCGGAAATGAGAAATGAGGATAAACTGCTTAATGGGCGTAGGGCTTCCTTTTGGGCAAGGGAAATTATCCTAGATAGATGGGTAGGCAGAAACTAGACAGAGACAAAGACTGTTTAACATTACTAGTGTAACTAAAAGCCACTGACTTTACAGTTTAAAAAATTCTTTTTTAATTGACATATAGCTGATTTACAATCTTGTTAGTTTCAGGCATACAGCAAAGTGATTCAGGTTTTTATATTTACATAGATTATTTTTCTTCCCTTATAGGTTATTTCAAAATATTGACTATTGTTCCCTGTGAAGTACAGGAGGTCCTTGTTAATCTTTTATATATAGTAGTATGTATACGTTAATCCCAAACTCCTAATTTATCTCTTTGTCCCCAAATTGCTAACTTCATGACATGTGAATATTAACTCAAAAAAGGCAAACAAAGTTAATGTAAGCAGTAAGTAGACGGTTCTGTTCCTACTATAAGCACTCTGTGTGTGTGTGTGTGTGTGTGTGTGTGTGTCTGTGTGTCTGTGTGTCTGTGTCTGTCTGTCTGTCTTGTCTGTCTGTCTCTCTCAGTTGTATCTGACTCTTTGCAACCATATGAACTGTATGTAGCCCACCAGGCTCCTCTGTCCATGGAATTCTCCAGGACATTCTCCAGGTTGCCATTCCCTTCTCCAGAGAAATCTTCCCAACCCAGGGATTAAACCCAAATCTCCTGCATTGCAGGCAGATTCTTCAACGTCTGAGCCACCAGGGAAGACCTGTAAGCTTTTTCTAAACCACGTTAATAATAAAATCAGTGATGTTTTTAGCAGAACTAACAAAAAGTTGACCGAAACTTTAATTATCAAGAACATTATGCAAAATACAGACTTTAGGTTATTTTGTTTTCAGACTTCAGTTTTTATCATTAGTGATGACTACTGATAAATAATAGCTGGAATTAAGATTGCCGGGAGAAATATCAATAACCTCAGATATGCAAATGACACCACCCTTACAGCAGAAAGTGAAGAGGAACTCAAAAGCCTCTTGATGAAAGTGAAAGAGGAGAGTGAAAAAGTTGGCTTAAAGCTCAACATTCAGAAAACTAAGATCATGGCATCCGGTCCCATCACTTCATGGGAAATAGATGGGGAAACAGTGCAAACAGTGTCAGACTTTATTTTGGGGGGCTCCAAAATCACTGCAGATGGTGACTGCAGCCATGAAATTAAAAGACGCTTACTCCTTGGAAGAAAAGTTATGACCAACCTAGATAGCATATTCAAAAGCAGAGACATTGCTTTGCCGACTAAGGTCCGTCTAGTCAAGGCTATGGTTTTTCCTGTGGTCATGTATGGATGTGAGAGTTGGACTGGGAAGAAGGCTGAGCACCGAAGAATTGATGCTTTTGAACTGTGGTGTTGGAGAAGACTCTTGAGAGTCCCTTGGACTGCAAGAAGATCCAACCAGTCCATTCTGAAGGAGATCAGCCCTGGGATTTCTTTGGAAGGAATGATACTGAAGCTGAAACTCCAGTACTTTGGCCACCTCATGCGAAGAAGACTTGACTCATTGGAAAAGACTCTGATGCTGGGAGGGATTGGGGGCAGGAGGAGAAGGGGACGACCGAGGATGAGATGGCTGGATGGCATCACTGACCCAATGGACGTGAGTCTGAGTGAACTCCGGGAGTTGGTGATGGACAGGGAGGCCTGGCGTGCTGCGATTCATGGGGTCGCAAACAGTCGGACACGACTGAGCGACTGAACTGAACTAATAAGTATAACATTATTTAACATGTTTGATTTTTAAAAAATCTCCTTTACCTGTCTTATGATAAGCAGGTGACACTTAAGAGCCTGGACTTTGGAACCACCTCTGCCACTTAACTGACCTGTGACCTCAGGCAAGTTACTTCAACCTCTCTGTTTTCTTTCCCTACAGTTTCTTTCCCTGTAAAATGAGATTAAAAGTAGTGCCCACATCAGAGAGTTGTTAACCCTAAAATGAATGGACGCATGTAAACAGATATGCATAAGGCACACGCTTACCATTTTTACTGCCAAGAGTGTGGACTCAAAAGCTGTTGTGGCCTGGCCAGGCAATCAAGGTCAGCATCAACCTAATAAGTCAAGCTGATTGTATGTACCTTTGATGTGATAAGATGGGAAGGGCAAGGGCACTTCCTCTCTGCAGTCTGCCTAAACCCCTAGGCCCTTGTGTAATCACAAGAATGTTGCTCAGGTGTGTCTGACTCTTTGTGACCCCAGGGACTGCAGCCCGTCAGGCTCTAGGCAAGAATACTGGAGTAGGTTGCTGTTCCCAACCGAGGGAATCGAACCTGGGTCTTCCTGCATTGCAGGCAGATTCTGTACCAGCTGAGGCAACAGGGAAGCTCAATCACGAGGAAAAAAACATCAGACAAATCCCTAGAGAGGCACATTCTCCAAAACTCCTGACCAGCAGTCCCCCCAAATGTCAAGGTCACCAAAAGGAAGGAAAGTCTGTGAAACCGGCACAGCCAGGAGAGGGAGGTCTAAGGAGACATGAAGGACATGTAATGTCATCAATGTAATGGGGTGTCCTGGGTGGAGTCCTGGGACGGAAGAAGGACATCAGGGGCAAACAGGAAATTGGAATCAGTTCCTAAGTTGGGTTGATAGGAATGCTGCTCTCTTGGCTGTGACAAACTTTGACCAGGTCCTGTGCCCTCTGACCCCCGATTGTGCCCTGGTTCTCCTACAGTCTCACCCCCACATGGCGGCCAAAGGGACCCTGTCCATTCACATCGTCCTCTGCTTAGAGCCCTCCTGTGACGGCTGCCTCACTCAAAGTCTAAGTTCTTCCCGTGACCTTCTGCCTCCATCCTGCCTCTGGCCTTGCCTCGCACCCTATCTCTCCCTCCTTCAGTCCCCTCCAGCCACATCAGTCTGCTCCACATCCCTCCAAGGCATCCGGCACACGCCTGCCTCCGGACCTTTGTACCAGATCAGAGATGCTCGGCATTCTGTGGACAGCTGTGGGCCCCACCCCCTCACCCGGCACTTCCACCTCTCTCTGCCCCGCTGTGCTTGTCTTCAAAGCTCCGATCACCATCTCACGTGTGACTGTGATTGAGCTTATCTATGGTCTGACTCGGCTGGGAGGGATGAGCGCCAGCTGTTTTGTTCCTTCCGTGTAAACAGGGACTGAATGACAGAGGGGGGTGTTCTCAGGGGTCACAGCTGATGCTGAACAGAGGCGATGCGTGACCGGGTTTGGGGGAGGGCGTGGTGGAGGGGGCAGCATCAGCCACAGGCAGACCAGGGACCCGTGAGGCTGGGCTCGGAATGGGGGACTGGCCATGGGGATGAGAGCAGGGACCCAGGGGGAACCTGTCAGTGGCAGATGGGAGGGGTGAAAGGTCATGGGTCATGGAGGGGGGAAATTGAGCCTCAGCACAGAAAGCTGATCAGAGAAGGGGTAATTTAGCAGGGGGTCTGATGAGGCCAGAGCTACAGAGAGCAGCTCAGAGAGAGATAAAGAAAACGAGAGGGAGAGAGAGGGGAGGTGGGCGCATCTCTCCAGGACAGGGTCGCGGGGGCGGAGGGAAATGCTCCACAGGACTTCTCCACCTGCCCCCGCCCAGCATAGCAACCCAGGAGGCAAAATAATCCAGTCAGTCTACACCAGTGGCTTCTGCCCCAAATGCCAGGAGCCACCCCAACACAGAAGACAACAAAAAACTCCAGACAAGTGTGCAGAATGTGTGCAGACATCGCCCAGATGAACCCCGTCAAGCTGGTGAGGATGCCGTCCCCTGGGGCCAGACCCTCAGGCATCTCCACGGACGTCGTGGACGGCTTGCTCATGGGCACTGTGGAAGAGGACGTTCCTCCCGTCCGCAGAGCAAAGGCTGAAGAGCCACAGCAGCAGGGAGGTCTGCCATGATGGGTTTCAGTCCTCACCTAGGAAGGAGGAGGCTAGAACATACGATGTGGAGCACACTCTGTCGAGGGAGGAGAGCCGACACACAATATTCTACCTATCATCATATGAAGCCAGGGGCCAGTCTTAATTCCACCCTTGTGACTAATGGGGCAGATATAGAACATTCTAGAATGTTCACACCACCCTCTAACTGGAAACACCCCAGATACCCATCAATGGAAGAAAGCATGAATATGCTGTGGTTCGTCCACACAATGGGATACTACACAGCACGAAAAAAGGGCCAGACTACTGGCACACAGAACACAGAAGCATCTCACAAACATGATGTGGAAAGAAAACACCACCGTATGGCTTCATATACAAAGTACACACCCATTCTAACTATGGAGCTGGAATCAGGATGGTGGTTCCCCGGGGGCTGGGGGGGTGAATGGAGGGACCAGAAAGGGCTGGGGCATCTTTGGGGAGGCTTCCCAGGTGGCTCAGTGGTAAAGAATCTGCCTGCCAATGCGGGAGAAGGGGGTTCGATCCCTGAGTCAGGAAGATCCCCTGGAGAAAGAACTGGCAACCGACTCTAGGAAATCCATGGACAGAGGAGCCTGGCGGGCTACAGTCTGTGGAGCTGCAGAGTCAGACACGATTTAGTGACTAGACCACCACCACACCACCACGTTCTGCTGTTTGTTTTTTATCTGGGAGCTGGTTATATGGGTGTGTCCAATGTGCAAAAAAACTCACCCAAATGCACGTTTAAAATGTGTGCACTTTTCTACCTGTTGTAATTCAACAAAAAGTTCCTGGTAAAGGGGAAGAAAATGATACAAAAGAATAACTGTCCCCCTCATCTACTCCTGGTATGATATAACAACGGTGTGGTGTTATGGGAAACAGTCTGGCAACTCCTCAAAGGGTTAAGCAGTTACTTTATAAGCCAGCACTTCCACTCCTGGGTACATTACCCAGAAAACCTGAAAACAAGGCCACACACGAACAGGTGTACAAGATGTTCACAGGAGCATTATTCGTAACAGCCAAACAGTGAAAACAATCCGAATACCCGTCGCCCGGTGGATGGAGAAGCAAAATGTGGTCCAGCCAAGCGACGGAACATGACTCAGTCGCGAAAAGGAGCGAGGCACTGACACGTGTTATGACGTGGACGAGCCAAGGAGCCATCATGCCAAGCGAAAGAAGCCAGGCACAAAAGACCATACACTGCACGATTCTCTTTACATGAGATGTCCGGAACAGACAGATCCGTAGAGGCAGAAAGTAGAGCAGGCTGGGGATGGATGGCAGTGGGAGGAAGGGTGACGGCCCAGGGGCACAGGGTTTATTTTGGGGGTGATGAAAATGCTCCAAGTGGATTATGGTGAGGGTTACACATCTCTGAGAACGAGCTATAAACCAAAGAGTTGGGCATTTTAAATGGGTGGACTGTAGGGTGGGTGAATTGAAGCTCTATAAAGTTATTTTTTTAAAATATATAACTTTATAGAGCTTGCTATCTTCTCATTGCTGGATGGAACACGTTTTCCACTTTTCTGTATGAACCCTCTATTTCGCAATTTAAAGAGAAAAGTAGGGACTTTCCTGGGAGCCCAGCGGTTAAGACTGGGCACTTCCACTGCAGCGGTCGCGGGTTCAGTCCCAGGTCAGGAACTAAGATCCCACGGGTGACCACACCCAGTCACTTGATTTTCCCCATTTTACAGAATGAACACTGAGGCAATGTCCCCCCCCGCCCCTCGAGGATATGCCCCAAGTCACAGAGCAGGTCTGCCTGGAAGCCGGGCTTTGGGTTGTTGGACGGCTGGGTCCTCAGGAGTCCCTGCTTGTTTTGGGAGGCAGAAAGCAGGAGAGACCAGACTGGTGGGGGACGCGGTGGCTAGGACAGACCTCCAGCCCTCTCCCCTGTGCCTCTGTGCCAGCAAAGACTGCCTGCTTCTTTGGCAAAATCATTCAATTCAAAATCAGCGAATATTCCCCAAACCCACATTATGCCTGAATTTCTTCAGTAGCCTCCTCATCAGTCTCCCTGCCCCCACCCCCAGTTCAGGGACCTGGTTTGAACCCAAATCACCTCCCGTACGCACTCTCCTCAGAATCCAAGCAGAGTTCTGGTCTCATTCAAAGTCAAGTCCTCTCTGTGACCCACCAGGCCCCTCAGGACCTTCCCCTGCTCCCTCTGCCCACATCCCCTGCCGTCTCTCCTGTGTGCACTCAACTCTGGCAACACAGGCCTCCTCAACCTCAGGTCTCTCCATTCAAATGTCGTCTCTGCGATGACCTCACCGGCTCTGACCCCTGCCTTGGAAGTTCAGCCCCAACCTTCTGCACCCTGATCCCTCCTTCTCCTGCTTTATCTTTGTTAGGAAACTTACTGACACCTGACATAGTAAATCTTTTACTGACTTACTTGTTTACTGTCTCTGAAGTAAACACTTGGGAAATACTGGCTAAACCCTGGCTAATCATGTACAGCTGTGTAGGTTGTACACTGCACAACCCTGCCCAGGGAGGGTGGGGCATTCCTATTTTAGGACACTGTAGATTCATATATATACATAAGGACAATTTTCTGACAGATGGCAGTAAAGAGTCATAAGAAAGGGTGTCTGTTTTTAGTTCCACATAGGCTGGCGGGCTACAGTCCTTGGGGTTGCAAAGAGTCAGACAGGGCTGAGGGACTAAGCACACACACAGGCTTGTGGTGGCCACAGTTAAAGAAACAGGTGGACTGCTTCTTCAGATGCACCCAGACTGCCCAGGTTCAGATCCCACTCTGATTCTAAGCACCGGTGTGACCTTGGCCAAGTCATTTCTTTCTGCGCCCCCGTTTCCACTTCTGAAGGGAACCATAACACCTCCATGGTGTTGTGTGAGGATTAAATGAATGAACAAGTGTAGAGTTCAAGCCTGGGGCGCCGAGGCTGTCCTAGAGGAGTATGCATTATCGTTAGGAGTAACTACTATTCCCAAACCCTCAGGCTCAGGTTTCAAAAAATAAAACACAGGGACTTCCCTGGCAGTCCAGTGGTTAAGAATCCGTGCTTCCACTGCAGAGGGTGCAGGTTCGATCCCTGGTCCAGGAACCAAGATTCTTCAGGCTGCGCAGCAACTAAGCCTGTGAGCCACAAATACTGAAGCCTGCATGCTTCAGAGCCCATGCTCCACACCAAGAGAAGCCACTGCAATGATATCGCAACTAGAGATTAGCCCTCCCACACCCCCCACAACTAGAGAAAGCCTGCACACAGCAAGGGAGGCCCTGCTGCTGCTGCTGCTAAGTCACTTCAGTCGTGTCCAACTCTGTGTGACCCCATAGACGGCAGCCCACCAGGCTCCCCCATCCCTGGGATTCTCCAGGCAAGAACACTGGAGTGGGTTGCCATTCCAGCACAGCCAAAAACAAAATGCATTTAAAAAAAATGGGAATGATAATGTCTTCCCAGGTTGTTCTTAGAGTCATAAGATTAAAAAAATGAAAAAACTTAAAAACTGTTAAGTGTGATGCTACCAGCCTCATACATCTTCCGCTTTGGGTTTAGAGCATTCTTGAGGAGCCCTGGAGATCTAGGGGCAGTTCCAGCAGGGACCCAACACTGCCTGCTCACCTCAAGGATACAGCCTCTGGGCCTCTCCCCTGGGAACAGCTCAGGGGGCACTAACTCCCAGTACGCACGCCCCACCCATGAGACACCCACTTGGCCAGCTCCCCAAACACCCCTGCACTGAGTCTGACCTCCTGAAATTTGCTCTTGGCCTCAGCTCTCAAAATATGTCACTCCTGTCAACTGTGCAAGAATGACTGTCCCAAGGGCAAGAGGAAAAGCAGACTGATGGAGAGGAAAGGTGCCAAAATGTTAATAAGGCTTTTCTGCCCTGGGAGACAGAACAAGTCCATTTCATGTTCTCAGCGTTTCTGGAACTCTGTATATTCCAATTTCTTCCCCCTCCCTACCCTCCCTCTTTTATCTCTTCTAATGATCTTTCATTACTTGCTACATGTTAAGAGACTGTGTTTTCCTTTAACTTTTTATTGACATCACACATCTCCCCAGATGCTCATATTGGAACGGTAATGGATTGTCAAAAAATGAACACGCCAGCCGCTGGAAGCAGAACAAGACGACCAGCCCAGCAGAGAGCTCCTTTGAAGGAAGAACTCCAGCTAGTCAAGAGAGCAGGTTCGGACTTCCCTGGCGGTCCAGTGGCTAAGACTGCACTTCCAACACAGGGAATACGGGTTTGATCCCTGGTCAGGGAACTAAGACCTCATATGCTGCATGGAATGCCCCCCCCCAAGAAAAATGTGGACAGATCCTGATCTATGGAACCTGGGAATAAGCAACAGAGGGTTAGTGTTATACTGTTCTTTCTAATTCTGTGTACATTTGGAAATTTTCATTAATAACATTCTTTTTTTTTTTTACTGCACATATCCTTTGTCCAGCAATTCCACTGACGGGATTTTAACTTACACTCTACTCACACTGGTGGCTCAGCTGGTGAAGAATCCGCCTGCAATGCTGGAGACCTGGCTTTGATCCCTGGGTTGGGAGAATCCCCTGGAGGAGGCAGGGCAACCCACTCCGGTCTTTTGCCTGGAGAATCCACGGACACCGCAGTCCATAGGGTCGCAGAGTTGGACACAACTGAGCAACTAAGTGCACACACACACACACACACTCACATTGACACAAATCAACAGTTGTACACACCCTGCCTCACTGTAGTCTTGTTTGTCATAGCCTGGAACTAATCACAGTGTCCAGCAGAGGGGGACTAGTTTCAGTAAGTTAGGGTCCTCCAGTGGAATAAACACTATGCAACTACGAAAGACACAGAATTTGACAAGTTAGGATATATTATTATATATCCTATATATAGGATATATATATTATTAAAAATTAATAATACATTAACTCCAGCATATATTATTAAAAGTTAAAAGCAAAGGGCAGAACAGTGTTAGAATAACTTGCCATTAGTACCTTAAAAAATAGAGGGGTGTGAAGAGAAAGTGGAGGGCGGGGGGAGAGAGAGATGCTAACACAGGCAGAATGTCTGTTTAGAAAGAGGCTCCCAAACCACAACCATTTACGAGGGTACAGGTGGCCGGGAGACAGTGAGGGGTGGGGGGGTGGGGGAGAAGAAAGGCTTTTCACTAAAAATCTTTGATGTTATTTGAGTTTTACACTTGGACACGTTGTTTCCTTTTTTTTTTTTTAAATGTTTTTAAGCCCAAAGAAAATCGGTTTCCTAAGCGTGGCCCTGTCCCCACACATCTGCTCTGAGGCTGGAATAGAAGGATCAGGTTGTCCCCTCTGGGGATGGGGCAGGCATGGCTGAGACTTAGCAAGGACAGCAGAGCCACCCTGCAGGGCTGCCCGGGGCTCCCTGGAAATGATTTCCTAAAGAGCCGCTTGATGAAAGTGAAAGAGGAGAGTGAAAAAGTTGGCTTAAAGCTCAACATTCAGAAAACTAAGATCATGGCATCCAGTCCCATCACTTCATGGGAAATAGATGGGGAAACAGTGGAAACAGTGGCTGACTTTATTTTTCTGGGCTCCAAAATCACTGCAGATGGTGATTGCAGCCATGAAATTAAAAGACACTTACTCCTTGGAAGGAAAGTTATGACCAATCTAGACAGCATATTCAAAAGCAGAGACATTACTTTGCCAACAAAGGTCTGTCTAGTCAAGGCTGTGGTTTTTCCAGGGGTCATGTATGGATGTGAGAGTTGGACTATAAAGAAAGCTGAGCGCCGAAGAATTGATGCTTTTGAACTGTGGTGCTGGAAAGACTCTTGCGAGTCCCTTGGACTGCAAGGAGATCCAATCAGCCCATCCTAAAGGAGATCAGTCCTGGGTGTTCATTGGAAGGACTGATGTTGAAGCTGAAACTCCAATACTTTGGCCACCTGACGCGAAGAGCTGACTCATTTGAAAAGACCCCGATGCTGGGAAAGATTGAGGGCAGGAGGAGAAGGGGAAGACAGAGGATGAGATGATTGGATGGCATCACCGACTTGATGGACATGGGTTTGGGTGAACTCCAGGAGTTGGTGATGGACAGGGAGGCCTGGCACGCTGCGACTCATAGGGTCGCAAAGAGTAAGACACGACTGAGCGATTGAACTGAACTGAACTGGCTGAGGCTGTGGGAGGGGGAAGTACAACTCAGGAAGCACTGGAGGAGGAAGGGGAGGAGGGGGAGGCCTGTGTACCTATAAGAACACACAGGAAGAGCAGGCTCCTGGGCAGGGGGTGGCTGGAAACGCCATCTCCCACCTTGGCTGAAGAAAACAGCCCCCAAGTAGCTTCATTCGTAGTTGACAAAAAGCAGAAACAACACAAATGTCCCTCAGCGGACAGATGGGTGAAGCAGATGCAGTATGCGTGCACAATGGAATACTACTCAGCCAGAAAAAGGGAGGAAGCACTGATCGACGCTACGATGTGGATGAGCCTTGGAAACAGTATACAGAGAGGGAGCAGCCAGACACAGACGACCACATCTTGCGGGATTCTGTTTGTTTGAATGTTTAGAAAAGGCAAAGCCCCACAGGCAGAAAATGGGGCTTTGTGCCAGGGGCCAGGGGACGATAGGTACAGGGTTTCTTTTTGGGTGATGAAATTGTTCTAGAACTAGAGTGTGGTGACGGTTGCACAATTCTGTGAATGTACTAAACCCCACTGAATGACATGCTCTAAAGGGGAGAAATGAATGGTATGCAAGTATCTCAGTGTTGAAAAAGAAAAAGGAACAAAGCTCTGAGACATGCTTCAAACAGTGTGGAAGTCAGACCAAAAGGCCGCATAGTGGTGGGTTCTATTTATATAAAATGTCCAGAAGAGGCAAGCCCGTAAGAGGCAGAGAGCAGATTAGGGGTTCCCAGGGGCTGGAGGGCAGGGGAAATGGGAAGCAACTAAGGGAATTGGGGTTTCTATCAGGGAGGATGAAAACGTTCTGGAACTAGACTGGGGATGGATGCACAACTCTGTGAACGTACAAAACACCAATCAATCGTACTCCTTAAATGGAGTACGTGAACTCTGTGGTGTGTGAACTCTATCTCGATTCAGCTGTTTACAATTTGAAGCAAGGGGGGAACTTCCCTGGCAGTCCAGTGGTTAAGACTCTGCCTTCCAATGCAGGGGGCGGGGAAACCAAGATCCCACATGCTGCGAGGTGTGGGAGAAATAATTCAGAAATAAATAAGCAAGGGAAAGAAGAAAGGCAAAAAAAAAAAAAAAAGAAATTTTAAGCAAGTTTAAAAAAAAAAGAAGAAACTGGTCACGCAGCCCACTGCCACCCCGACTCAGACCCTGACTCCCAACCACACTTCCCAGGCCATACATCCTCCCAGGGCATGTCCCCTCAACGCAACAGCCCCCACCCCATCAAACACACAGGGAGCACCTAGACCCAGGCTTCCAGTCCTGGCTGTGCTTCCTGGGTTCCCTATAGGAGCCGGTGGGAACCTCATCACCAAGGCAGATCCCTGGGTCGCCTCCCTCTGGTTGACCCCGGAGGGCCCCTACAAGGGCTGAATACGAAGCTTTAACCTCTCATTCCACCCACCCCGCCCCAACCCCACCAAAGCCAAAAATGGGCAAGAAAACACAGAAACCACAAAGGCCTGTGAAATGTGCTGGGTTTGTAGAATTTCTTAAGTGTGTAAGATCTCAGAGGCATAGATGCCTTTAGACTTCAAAAACACAAAACCCAGCACACAGAGGAACCTTCCTGCTTCAACAAAAACTAAGAACACATCCACACAGAGCAACTCGGGCCCAAGGGGCTGGAGGGAAAGGACCTGAGGGAACCCCCACCCCACTCCACCCCCCCACCCCTGGCTCCCACCCCCCACCTCGGCTTTGCGGTGCCTCGGAAGGTGAAGCTGGTTAAGAGGTGAGATTTAGAAGTGCCTCGGAAGGTGAAGCTGGTTAAGAGGTGAGATTTAGAACTGTTACTTCCGCAGAAGACAGGAAAACCTGCACGGTTCCTTCAATGATCTTTTGATGAAATAATCGTCTACAGACTAAGTTCTTGCTTCAAGCTATTGATTCCACAGCATTCCTGGGAATCCCTTTCCATAGAGGACAATCTACCTTTCCAAAATGCTGATCAGAGAAGCTGCTTTCCCACCAGGCAGAGGAAAAAACAAAACCAAAAACATTATATTCACTCACTCAAGGAGTATGCAGTGAGCACCAACTATGCCCCAGGCTCTGGCAGACCCTTCAGGGAAGAAACAAATCCTAAGTTGGTAAACAAAGTCACCTACAAGGTGATACTGGCCAGTAGTCGTTGTTCAATCATGTCCAACTCTTTGCAACTCCATGGACTGTAGCCCACCAGGCTCCTCCGTCCATGAGATTTCCCAAGCAAGAACAATGGAGTGGGTTGCCATTTCCTCCTCCAGGGGATCTTCCTGACCCAGGGATCAAACCCAAGTCAGCTGCATTGCAGGTGGATTCTTGACCACTCACTGAGCCACCTGGGAAGCCTGAAGTGAGGCGGGATCCTGGCAAATAGGTGGGGGGGAAGCATCCCAGACAGAGGTAACAGTGAGTGCAAAGGCCCTGGGGGAGGAATGTGCCTGACTGGCACCAAGAACAATTAGATCACTGTGAAGTGGGTGGAGGTATTAGAAAGGATGGGGGAGGGGGGGTGGACAGGTAAGCAGGGGAAGTGAGGGGATTTGGAAGGAATCTAACCTTCCAGAAGCGCCTCAATGCCTCCAACATGCTTCTGGGTCTGAGCCTGGGCTATATAAGGGGACCGAGGCGGTACTCTCTCAGGAGTCTAGAGGTTGCCAACAGTCCAAATTTTCTCACATTTCTACTTTCATTTTTTTCATTGTTTTTTCAAATTGTGGGTTGCAAAATTTGAGCAGTGATGCAATCAGTGTAGTGGGTCTCAACCATCACTGAAACAATGAAGGAAAAACAATTGAATTAAAATCAGAAAAACGGATTGCTGAAGGACTCGAAAGTGGTTAGGCTAAGTGCTCCACAGAACTTTGTTTCAGAGGCATATGTGTGTGCCTCTCCTGGGTCACGGTGTGAAATATGTCTCATCAGAGACTACAGGTTCAAAAGTGAGGAGAACAGCTAATCCAGATATCCCCTCCCACGGATCTGGGGCCTTCCCACTCATTTGACTGGCCACATGGACAACTACAAATAAACACCCAATATGAAGAGGACTGTGTCGGTGCTCCCACCCAACCATTTTCTTTTCCTGGACTACATTTCCCAGCACCCCTTGTAGCTGGCTGTAGTCACGTGACTGGATTCTGGCCATCAGCATGTGGGCAGAAGTGACACTCGTGTTTTCCAGGCCTGGCACAAAAGACATCCCTCCACGCTTCGTCATCTACAGTGGACCCCACAGACTAAGGGAAGGGCAGAGCCACACAAGGAAAAGAGCCCAGTTCTCTGGATGGAGGGCACGTGAGGCCGCCCCAACAGAAACACCCTCCTTGGTCTATAACATGTGGGAGAAAAATACTTTTAAGCTGCTTAATATACTTAAGCCACTGGAGAATAAAGGGCTTATTTGTTAACAGAGGCTAGCATGACTTGTGCTAACTTATAAACACCGCCCCCCCACCCCCAAATGAAAGCTGGTTAACTCAGCAGCCTGCCAGATGAAGAACATTTTTGTTGAAGTTCCAGAGAGGGAATGAAAGGAAACTGAGTCTCTGCACGTCGCAGAGTAAACCAGGTGTGTCCGGCTCAGAAGAGCCTATTGCGAAGCATCAGGGTCACGATCAGGGTCTCGTTCAAGGACAGAGATGTAACATCCACAAAATGCGTTCTAAGCCACAACAGGTTCTTAGTTTAAAAAGAAACACAAACTCCATGATGAAGACACAAGTTGTACCTCCAGCCCAAGACCACATCAAAATTAAGCGTGCCCATTTAGAAACCACCATCACCGGAAATGATCTATAGCTGATGTACAATCTCACGTTAGTCTCAGGTGTACAGCACCATGACTCAGGCTTTCATGACAACCCTGCATCCCTACTTTACCAATGAGGAAAGCTGAAGCCAACAGCCCACTTCACAACAGGAACTGAGGTTTACCACAGGCCATTACAGTGCTCTATTTAATTCCACATGACCCCGGAAGTGGGAGCCCAGGCTAGGTCAAATGAGGGTGAAGACGCTGCCTACTAGGCTTTCCTCGTGGCTCAGTGGTACAGAACCCCCCTGTCAATGCCAGAGACACAAGAGACTTGGGTTCGACCCTGGGGTCGGGAAGATCCCCCGGAGAAGAAAATGGCAACCCACTCCGCTATTCCTGCCTGGGAAATCCCATGGGCAGAGGAGCCTGGTGGGCTGCAGTTCGTGGGTTCTCAAGAGTCAGATGCGGCTTAGTGACCAAGCAGCAACAACAGACGCCGCCTACTTTATCTACTACAGTGCCTGGCACGTGGCAGCAAAGCAGGAAGTATCTGTTGAATACGTGAGCAAACAGCTACTCTTCTCCCTGTTTACAGATGAGGCCACAAGGCCCAGAGAGGCAAGTCACTGACTCAGGGTTACCCAGTAAATGAGGGAACCACAGTTCAGATAAAGTTCACATACCCACTCCCCGGCATTCTCCTGTCTCTTCTGCCAGCCTGTTCCCTAGCATCCCTGACACCCACTCGGGGCCTTTTCTCTGCTCTTCCCAACTTCCTCTTCTCTCCCTGCTCAACATACTTTCTTATGGCTAATTCACATCCTCCAGAGTTCCTCATTCACTAAATATTCACCCATTCAGCGATTAAAGCTTGGGACATGTGCTGCGTGCCAGGCCCTGCTCTAGAAGCTGGAGGGAAGGCTGTGAACAAGACAAAGATCCCTGTTCACTTGGGGCTTACGTTCTGGAGGAGGGTAAGGATGGAGACAAAAAAAAAAGAACAATATAACATATTCAACTAAGTATTTATAAATATTTAATTTATATATATTTAGTTCTTATTTATTGAATAAACATTAATAGATATTTTAATTTATGTTATACATAGAGTTACTTATCAATAGAGAATCTGCCTGCCAAAGCAGGAGATTTCAGAGACATGGGTTTGATCCCTGGAGAAGGAAATGGCAACCCACTGCAGTATTCTTGCCGGCTAAATCCCAGAGAAAGAGGAGCCTGCCAGGCTACCTGCCCATGGGGTCATAAGAGAGTCAGGCATGACTTAGGGACTAAACAACCACCATGTGATATAAACAAATATGATCATTTCAACATGTCATCAATATAAAAAACAGTTAATGGGAGATTGACTCTTTCCTCCTCTCCTCTCAAGGCTTTGAGATCTAGCGTGTTTCTCTTCTTGAACACTCACGGCTCATCCAGTGGGTAGCGCACCGGTGAGCAGAGTTCTTGGGTATTTACCGATTGGCGGGAGCCGCGAGGGCTCTGAGCAGACTCAGGTTATAACAGGGTCCCTTTGGCTGAGTGAGGGAAAAGGCTGATAGCGGGCAGAGGATGGAGGGAGCCCCGGGGGGAGAAGGCTGATCTCAGGCAGGAAGTGACGGTGGCTGGATGGGGCTGGGGGCTGCGGAGGAGGTGGGGAGAGGGGCCAGATCGTGGAGGTCTCCTGCAAGCTGAGCTCCCAGGCTACGCTGGTGGACCAACAGGGGACCGAAGACAGGCATCGACACAACGTGTGAATAACAGGCGTAAGGTGGCCAATTTCACGTCATGTTGCTTATACCACAGTAAGAACAATTCCAATTGGGAGTTCCCTGGCAATCCAGTGGTTAGAACTCGGTGCTTTCAATGCCAGGGCCCAAGTCCAAATTCCTGGTCAGGGAACTGAGACCCCCACAAGCTGCACAGCATGGCCAAAAAAGAAAAAAGAAAAATTAGAGAGAAAGAGTCAAGGATGACGCCAAAGTACCTGACCCAGGTCAGTGGGAGGATGGATGGACCGAGATGATGACAAACTGGAGAGAGGCAGGCTTTGTTTTTTTGGCTGCTGTTTATTTGTGTGTGTGTGTGTGCGTGGCGGGGGGTAGGCAGTGGGGTGCTAGGTGTCAGATGTGTTTGGGTTGAGGTGCCTGTGAAACAATCCAGGGCAGTGTTCAGCAGAGCAGGATGTGCGCGTGTGCTAAATCGCTCAATCGTGTCTGACTCTTTGCGACCCCATGGACTGTAGCCCGCTAGGCTCCTCTGTCCATGAGGATTCTCCAGGCAAGAGTACTGGAGTGCGTTGCCAGTCCTTTCTCCACGGGATCTTCCCAACCCAGGGATCGAACCCAGGTTTCTGGCATCTCCTGCGTCGGAAAGCCGGTTCTTTACCAGTAGCACCACTCGGGAAGCCCAAGAAGGGGAAGGGCTGGAGGCAAAAGTGAAAAACCTCTGCTCCCTTGCCCACTCGCCCTTAACTCCTCTCATGACCATTTCCACAGCGTGGCCTCCCTGGACACTGCGTCTATCAGCACAAGGAGCATCGCATCACAAGGGCTGGCCCTTCACACTCCCCCTTCCTCCTCACCACCAGTCAAGGCCCAACACAGACTCCAGACTCCCAGGTGCAGGGTACAGGCTTCCAGAAGCCTCTCTACCCACTCCTGCCACCCACCCAGCGTCCTTGCCCTCAGAACCCACCAAGGCTCGATGCGGCTGCTCATTTTGCACAGTCTACCAAGAAGCGCAGAACCTGAATAGTAAACACCACCCAGTATCACTACATGGGCAACTTGCACCCTGCAGGGTGGGCCAGCAGGCGACAGAATCCATGTGCTTAGAGGTCCCCGAGGCTTTGTTCAAAACCCTGGAGGGGAGATGCTTCTTGAGCAGCAGATTCTTCTACAGACTTGGCCAGGTGCTGCGATGAGCACGTGTCTATGATGGACCACCCACAACCGGCTGTGGGACGCCAGGGAATCAGACGCTAATATTTCTGCAGCCAAATATATGAATATTCACACAGAGCACAAAGACAGACTATAAATAGCCTGGCTTCAGGTCAGGTGCCTGACGAGGCACCACAGGTGAGCTCCTGTTACCACTGATGGAGGTGCTGTTACCCTGAGTGTGTCTTGCTCTGTGTGGTGCTCTGAGAAGGGAAGGGTCTTTATGTTAAGCATGAGGCTTCCCCAAAGTCTGGAAGCGGGGAGCCCCTGAGCCCAGGTCCGACAAACCTGGCTTCAAATCCCTGCTCCACAGTTTTTCTGACCCCAAGCCACTGACCTTGTATCTCTGGGGTCTCAGTCCTAAGGGGTCTGGAAGGAGCTGGCTGTTGCCTATAAGCCTTAAATTAATAACGATGACAGCCAACCTTTATGGAAGGGCTTCCCTGGTGGATCAGTGGTAAAGAATCCGCCTGCCAATGAAGGAGCTGCAGGTTCGATCCCTGGGTCGAGAAGATCCCCTGGAGGAGGAAATGACAACCCACTCCAGTATTCTTGCCTGGAGGATCCCCATGGACAGAAGAGCCTGGCGGACTACAGTCCATGGGGTCACAAAGAGTTGGACCTGACCGAATGCCTAGACAACAACCACCTTCATGGAGCCTGACTGGTACAGGGGGCCCCAAGTGCCACGTGGCTATCACCTCACTGACTGGACACTTATCACCCTCCAGGGAAGCGGCATCTGTTTTTTTTATCCTCTTTGAACAGAGGCCTGGTGCAGTTGGCCCAAGGAAGGAGACAGCTTGGGGCTCCAAGTCCAAGTGTATCTGCAATAGGCCCTAAACACGTCCAGAGCACGGTCACACCAGACCTAGGTCAGGCCGCCCGGTTCCTGATGCTGATCCCCTCCCAGTGGGGATTAATTAGTCAACCACCCACCCATGTGCTGTCTGCCTCCCACTGAACCCTCCCAAACAAGCCCCGAGGGGGAGGTGCTATTATTTTACTCCTCAGCTATACCCCGACATGTCCCACATGGAGGGGGAACCCCCACAGTCTCCAGACAAACAGAGTCTGCCTCCGGATCCAGCCAACACTCACGCCACCTGGGCTGGACCAAGCCTCCTTCCAGCACCTAGAACGGCCTCTGGCCTCTCCTTTTTTGGTTCTTCTGAAAGCTTTGCCTTCTTCTGAGCTCAGAGGCCGCTCCAGAGGCTGCCCCACATCTCCAGGACGAGAGTTATCTAAGCAGCGGGACCTGGCTTGATTCTCAACAGCAACTCCAGGGTCTGGCACATGCCTGGCACTGAGCAGTCACTCAGTAAATTCTAGCTGCTGTCTGCCAGGGCTGAGAACGGGGAGGCCTTTCTGGAATGCCACTTGGCACTGCCTCCCTAATCCTCAGTGGACGCTTCCCTTTGCCTTGGCAAGTCCTCTTCCAGGAATCTGGCCGGTAGAAACCCTCTTGCACAAGCCACTGCAGGTGCAGATACAAAAATGTCAGGTCGGGTCACTCCCCAGCTCAAAAGCCTGCTGTGGCTCCCATCTCCCTCCAAATGGGAGCCCAAGTCCTGGTCAAAGATGCAGAATGGAAACGCTAGAGTAGCAGAGAGACAGCGTGAATCAGCTCCTAGTGGAGATAAGATAGAATGGCAAACTGCTCAAACTAAAGGAGTCAGGAAACAGGGAAAAAGGAACAGGGGACACTGGAGATAAACTGAAAACTAACAGCAAGATGGGAGATCTCAACACAGCCGCATCAGTAACGAGGGCAAACACGAATGGTCTAAGCCTGCCCCATCCACTCGCAGCAGTCTCACATGACTTCCTAGCCCCGGAAACAGAGCTGGTCCAACAAGATGTTCCGAGTGGAAAATACACACTGGACTTCAAACACTCAAGTATGGGGCGGGGTGGGGGAAAGACCACACAACCCCTGTTGGCAAGGACGTGAAGAAGCTGGGACGCTTGTGCGCTGTCGGTGCGAATGGGAAAGGGCGCAGCTACCGTGGGTGACAGTGGTTCCTCGGAAAGTTAGAGAGAGAATTACCAGATGACCCAGCGATTCCAGGCCCAGGAATATATCCGAAAACACTGAAGGCGACACTCGGATACTGGTGAGGAGGCGCAACAAGGTTAGGAGACCATGCCACCTCACATCCTTTTTGTTCAGTCGCTCAGTCGTGTCCGACTCTTTGCAACCCCATGGGCTGTAGCTGCCAGGCTCCTCTGTCCATGGGATTCCCCAGACAAGATTACTGGAGTGGGTTGCCTTTTCCTCCTCTAGGGGATCTTCCTGACCCAGGGATGGAACCCGTTGTCTCCTGCATCGGCAGGCAGATTCTGTACCACTGAACCACCAGAAAGCTCAAAGATACATACAGGCTCACAGTAAAACCTGTAGCCCAAACAAAACCAAACCAAGAATCCACTAAGTAGAGGTTAAATAAATTATGGAATACTCTTTTAGTTTGCTAAAAGAGTTCTAGAGGGGCAGGGGAGAGGGAAGGATTGAGAGGTTGGGATTAGCAGATACAAACTATTATATACAGAATGGACAAATACCAAGGTCTTACCGTATAGCACAGGGAACTGTACTAAACAGTCTGTATAAACCATAATGGGAAAGAATATGAAAAAGAATGTGTGTATAAATATATATATATATAAACTCAATCACTTTATTATATGCCAGAAGCTAACACATTATAAATCAACTATACTTCAATTAAAAAGGAAAAAATAAAAAAAAAAGAGGGACTTTCCTGGTGGTCCAGTGACTAAGACTCTGAGTTCCCAATGCAGGGGGCCCTCATTTGATCCCTAGTTAGGGAACTAGATGCCACATGGTGCAACTAAGACCAGGCGTAGCCAAGAACATAAATATTAAAATGAATAAACGTAACAGGAAGAAAACAAAAGAATGGAGTCCGAGATTGCTGTCACGGAAATAATTCTAAGACGTTTATTCAAGTTAAAAGAGCCAGGTGTAAAATAATTCACATGAAACATGTGATCAAGAGGGGAGAAAAATGTACTCATAGAATAGAGGGGCAGAATGAATGCACCCCAAACTCCTCACAGAAGGCCCACTGGAGGGGGCAGGATGAGGGGACGGTGAAAAGACTTTCACGGTGCTATATATGACTTTCTTCCCTCCGTATTAATAATTCATACGGATCTGCCTTCAAGTTGTTAAGCCCCAGAGTGGCGGCTCAGATGGTAAAGAATCCGCATGTATGCAGGAGATCCAGGTTCAATCCCTGGGTCTGGAAGATGCCCTGGAGAAGAAAATGGCAACCCACTCCAGTATTCTTGCCTGGAAAAATCCCATGGGCGAAGGAGCCTAGCAGGCTATACAGTCCACAGGGTCGCAGAGAGTCAGACATGACTGGGTGACTGACATTTTCACTTTTAATTTCAAAGAGTTAAATCCTAAAGGAAATCAAACCAGTCAATCCTAAAGGAAATCAACCCTGACTACTCATTGGAAGGACTGATGCTAAAGCTCCAATACTTTGGCCACCTGATGCGAAGAGTAGACTCACTGGAAAAGATCTTGATGCAGGGAAAGACTGAAGGCAGGAGGAGAAGGGGACGACAGAGGATGAAATGGTTGGATGGCATCACCGACTCAATGGACGTGAGTTTGAGTAAACTCCGGGAGGCGGTGAGGAACAGGGAGGCCTGGTGCGCTGCAGTCCTGGGGGTCGCAAAGGCTGAACCACCACCGAAGAGTTAAATCTGACTTTAGCTTCTCTGGTGGCTCAGGTGGTAAAGAATCTGCCTGCAGGGCAGGAGACCGGGTTGATCCCTGGATGGGGAAGACCCCCTGGAGAAGGGAATGGCTACCCACTACAGTATTCCTGCTTGGAGAATCCCATGGACACAGGAGCCTGGTGGGCTACAGTCTGTGGGGTCACAAAGAGTTGAACACGACTGAGCGACTAATTCACACTTTCACTTTAGTATCCAGGGCAGAACCCTTGAAGCAACTCAAAAATCATCCAGAAACCACTCTATCCCTTGCTACTCAAATGTATGGCCCCAGACCAAGTGCAGCCTCGGTGTCCCCTGCGAGCCAGCCGGAAATGCAGAGTCTGAGGGCTGCCACAGACCCTGCACTTGAACAGGCTCCCCAAGGGATTCATGCTCAAGGTGGAGAAACTGTTGATCTGCAACACAGCCCAACCTGTCCACACCAGCAGGTACAGACTAAAGGCTGGTTAGTGATAATAACAGCAACCAACATCTACAACGGGCTTACTGAGTGTCAGGCCCTGGATGGTACCTTATCTCAATGAAGCTCCACAGACACCCCAAGGGGTAGATCGTTTCTGTCTACAACCCCATTTCTGCAATTCCGACCTCAAAAATCTCTAAAAACCAACTCCTTTCCCCCACCCCCCACTTTACTCTCATTGAGGGGTGGGGGGAAGGCAAAAGTTGACCTGCCGTGACCATCCTTCCATATCCTGCTTAGTATAAACTGTCCCAGATATACTGGGTGAAGTTCCTTTAGGTTTTTCCGTAAGCTGCTCTGGAAAAACCCAAACGAACTTTTTTGGCCTACCCAATATTAGCAGCAGAAATAGTATTTGCTGCAAAATTCTTTAGCCTCTTTGGGGAAGGAGAGCTGCCCTGCCCGGATGGGAGCTGTTCTACCTCATCTAGCCTGCTCTTGGCTCTGAAATATTCTGAATGTTGAAACACCACTGAAGCCAGTTACTACCATAAATTTACAGCACTTCTGCTGACATGTGACGTCATCTATGAAACCTCTGCAAGGCAGGCATCAGGCCCTTCTTGCTGATGGGGAAACTGAGGCTGAGCGGGGTGGAGAAGCTCCTGCGCCCAGCCAAATCTGCCTTCTGGAGTCCTGACCCCTTCGGGCAGGCCTCGCTGACTCACACTCAGTCATCCACCCGGCTCCATCACAAACTCACAAACACATCCCACAAACTCACAAACATATCTGTTGCCTGGAGGAAGCACAAGGTTATGTTAATGAAGACACCAAGGAGTGGAGAGGGAGAAAGAGGAGGGAGGGAGGCCTCCTGCTGAGCCAAGACCTCTCCCCCCAAACCAGGCCAGATCCCAGGGCAATAGTAGGAAGGGGTAAGGGCAGCTTCTGGATTATGGGCTTTGGTCCTGGCCCCTGCAACAAGCAGGCAGTGAGGCTTTATGGCTAAAAGCCTGGGCTCTGGGGCTAAACTGGGCAGTCTGGGAGGCAGAGTTGGGAGGAGGGGTAGGCGGGAATCCCCTCTACCCTTCAGCAGCTGTGTCACTCCGGGCAAGTCACTTAACCTCCCTGGGCCTCAGTCTGCTCATCTGTACAACTTTAACTGTTGTTCAGTTGCTCTTTGCGACCCCATGGACTGCAGCACACCAGGTTTCCGCATCCATCACTATCTCCCGAAGCTTGCTCAAACTCATGTCCATTGTCAGCGATGCCATCCAACCATTTCATCCAGTTGCCCCCATCTTCTCCCACCCTCAACCTTTCTGTACAATGGGGGTTGCCCATTGCACCTACCTCCTAAGTTTCCACGTGTGTAACGGAGTCAGGTCTTGGGAAGGCCCTACACCAGTGCCAGCATTGAGTGAGCTGTTATTATTAGTGTTGCTATGGTAACTGGATCCACCCTCCCCGCCCCGAAATCCTCCACCAAAGGTTGGGATGTAGAGTCAAGCATGCATTTCTCTGGGGGGAAGGTCAGTGGCCTCCAAACAGGTTCGCTAAAGAATCCTCAAACTAAGGACCACCACCTGCTCTTAATCGGGCAGAAACAGATTCACTTTAGGGCTTCCCAGGTGGCGCTATTGAAAAGAACCGCCTGCCAGTGCAGGAGACATAATAGACCCAGGTTCGATCCCTGGGTTGGGAAGATCCCCTGGAGGAGGGCATGGCAACCCACTCCAATCTTCTTGCCTGGAGAATCCCACAGACAGAGAAGCCTGCAGTAAGACACAACTGAAGTGACTTAGCTTCAGCACGTGCTCTTAAGACCTCTAAAGATAAGAGGCGGCTGCCTTCTTCCAGCCGTGGCAGGACTGCCAAAGCTCCCTCCCTCCTAGCAGCTGGCAATACGACCAGCTTCCCCTCAACCTTCTCCTCCCGTCTCCAAGCAGGTCTGCACTGGCCTCCTGAACTCCTTCCCAGCTACACAAACACCCTTCTGCCTTCACTCCCCTCTCCTCCTCATCTCCTGACCTATAACCAGCACCACCCCCTCCTGCCTCTTCTAGAATCTTCCTTCCCTCTTTTTCCCTAAGCCTGTGCCAATCCTAGGAATCTCTGTCTCTAAGCCTGTCCCCTCTTTCATGCAGTGAATACTGAGTCTGTACTTCTTCCCAGTCAGGTCTGAGGGATGAATCCTGACAAGGAAATAAACCAAGTGACGTAGATGAAGTTGGACAGGGTCATCAAGGAAGGTTTCCTGGAGGAGAGGGTATTTAAACTGAGGCCTGCAGGACAGGACGAGGAGCCCAGAGACAGGAAGGAGTGGGTAAAGATGAGGGCAAGGAGAGGCAAGAGCAAAGGTGGGAGGGGGCAGGAACCAGTTGGGTGCCTGAAGAAAGCAAGGTGAAAAGGCAGGAGATGAGGTCAAGGAGATAAGCCCAGGCCAGACTACTGGGCTTCGTGAGAGGAGGGGAGGGCTAGATTTTCACCTGAAAACACTAGGGAGCCAGAGAATAGCAGATATAGATATAGATTTTCAATCTCAGGCTGCCAAGAGCTCCATCTGCCTGCCTGCCTTCCATCCATTTATCCAGTATCCATTCAGCCATCTTCCATTCATCCATCCCGCTATCCCTGAAGCAATCCATCTTTCTTGACTCCTCACCATATTCCAGTCCGCCTCAGCTCCTCCACGCCCATCAAACCCAGGCTCCTCCCTCTCTCTGTTTTGGCCAAAGAAGCTCCCACCTCTCCTGTCCTCTCCTGGAGGAACGGTCCCCATCCCTGGGGCTCGAGTAATCACTCTGGGTCGGCGTCTCTCACTCGCAATGCCTCCAGTTCATTCATTCCTCCCGTCTGCACCTTTCCACCAGCCAAGAGGGTGCTGGAGTTTTCTTCTCTGGGGTTTGTGCTCCCCAAACCACAGACACCACTACAGCGTCCCATGAAATGGTACCTGCATCCACTCAGTCGCTCAAGCCAGTGACCTTGGATCATCCTGGAAACCCTCTTCCTCTTATGTCCCATCAACAAAATCTGGGCACCTCAGATCTCAGTCCCAGTGTGCTAGTCCCTCTTTCCCTGGAAGTTTTATGCAAAGCATCCCGGGGTCCTCTGCTAGAAATGGTCTGCAGCCCAAAGCCCCCTCCCAACCCTCCATCCCTGAAGCCCCCCTCCTCCAGGAAGCCTGCCCTGATGCATCAATATAGCCCAACAGCCATGCCTCCTCCAGGCCAGCCCAGGAGACACTCCCGAGATACAGATCTCACCTAGCTGGGAGGATGGGTGTGTTTGGGGCTTACTCCCCTCTCAGTCCCTGAGGGTAGAGCTCTGAGACCAGGGACAGGAGAGGCCTGCTGTGCAGGTCTCAATTAACTAGCAGGAAGCACCTGGATTCAAATCCTTGCTCCACTAGCAGCTAGCAGTGTTGACCTTGGAAGAGACATTTCACCGCTGATAACCACAACCGAAGGAGTCCCACAGTAGGAAGAAGCAGGCGAGATGGATTAGTGGCAATATGGAGAAACACGGGGCAACACAGGGCGGGGCCTGAAAGTGGGGGTGCTGGGCAAAAAAGACACAGAAGAAGAAATACAGCAGGAGCCTCTGGAGAAAGCAAAAATACACCACACAGAGCAAACAGTTTGCCAGGGCACTGAACGATCTGCCAGGGCAGAAGGCCAGGGAAGGGGATGGGAATAAAAGGGGATTGTATACAGACTTATAAATCTATACTTGCAGATATTTGTATATAACATATACATTTATTATATGCTCACCATAGTGCTAAATTTACATTTACTATTAAACTATTATACAAACTACAATGATATGGAACATGTGGAAATGTACGTGTATACATTTTTTTTTCCTTTTTTTTTTTTTACTGTCTGTTTGCTTAAAGTAGGCTTATGTTAGGAACTCCCTTAGATAAAACTCCCTCTTCTACAGGGCCTTCCCAGGTGGCTCAGTGGTAAAGAACTCACCTGCTAATGCAGGAGACTCAGGTTTGATCCCTGGGTTGGGAAGATCCCCTGGAGAAGAAAATGGCAACCCACTCCATTATTCTTGCTGGGGAAATCCCGTGGACAGAGGAGCCTGGTGGGCTACAGTCCATGGGGTTGCAAAGAGTCGGGCACGACTTCATAAACAACAACAACTCCTGCTACACAGTTTGGCCCAGAAATGGGCTCGGCGTCCCTGTGACAAATGGAGACGCAGTGTCCTGCCCCTTAATGATCTCAAGAAAAAAAAAGCAGGACTGTGGAAGGGGGACGGGGCGGGGAGAAGAGCTGGGTGGACGTCAGGGAATTCTGCTTGTCCAGCTAGACAGAAATCTGACAAAGAGAAACAACACTTCATGAAGCAGTTTTGAGATGTAGGGGGCAAACCGTAGGCATTCAGAAAAGCGAAAGTGTGAGTCACTCAGACGTGTCTGACTCTCTGCAACCCCATGGACTGCAGCCCACCAGGCTCCTCTGTCTGTGGAATTCTCCAGGCAAGAATACTGGAGTGAGTAGACACTCCCTTCTCCAGGGCATCCTGCTGACCCAGAGATGGCACCGGGGTCTCCTGCATTGCAGGCAGGAGACCATCTGAGCCACCAGGGCAGCCCGAAGGGTTGCACAAACCTGAAGGCCAGAATGGAAGAGAGATTTTCCCAAAACTGTTACCAACCGAGACCTGAGTCTATATCCATCTATAAAAGGAGATGCAGCTTACAAGCGACAGCTAAGATTTGACAGAACACAGAATGGCTGGTTTCCAGTCTGTGACTAAACTCAGGGGGACAGCACTTGAGCACCGCCCCCCACCACCCCGCATCTCGGTGTTTCCATTGAGCAAGGGCCAGGCTCCCGTCCTGACCTGCCCCACGGGCCCTGATTCACTCCCTCTCTGTAGATAGTTAGGGAGCGCCTACTGGGCACCGGGAAGGCAGCCAGGGTAGGACGTAACAGCGCCTATGGAGCAAGGGTCATGAGCAGCTGGGAGACCAGTGGCCTCCTGTCCGGAGCCCTGCAGCTTTGAGGGCTGGGCATCCTGAGCCAAGGAAGGGGCACTCAGGGGTAGGGCGTGATAAAAGTGCTAAGGGGATAGGTCCAGGGCAGTGATGGAGGTGGCTAAGTTGGCCCAGGCCCCACCCACCAGGACTCTCAGGAGATATGTTCCAAGTGGGAGCCCAGGATTGGCACTGTTAACAAACACCACTGGTGCTTTGGAAGCAAATGGATCACCCTTTTTAAGAAATAGAATGGTGACTCCAAACACAGGCTCTCTGCTCGGCTTTCTTCACCCCTGTGACATGTCCATCCTTCAGTCAGTCAGTTGGTCAGTCAACAAACATCTCCAAAATTCCTATTGCACGCCAGGAGCTGGGAACACGGGCACGCTGTTTCTTTCCTTCCATAGTTTAGAGTCGAGTGAGAAAGCCAGGCCTGGAGGGACGCTCACAGGACATCTACATCCCAACAGAGCTACAAGGGGCGGTGTAGTGAGTAGAGACAGCATCCCCAGACTAGGGGCTGAGGAAGGCACCCAGGCGAGGGGCTCTTGAATGATGAGATTCCAGGGGGGTGGGGAGCGGGAAGATCTCTCTCTCCGGAGAGAAAGGAGGGAAAACCTTCCCAAGGACTCCTGCTTGGTGAAAACCAGGCAGGCCGTCCTGAGACCACGACTACATGGCCTAATCTCAAGACAGTGATGCTGAGATGCTCAACCCAAAGGACCAGGCAGGTCTGCGAGAGTCTATGGGATTCGAGAAGAGGCAAGGCAGATCTGCAAGCCCCGACATGAGGGAGCAGCAGGGTGTTGACTAGGAGGGGGCACAAGGGAACTTTCTGGCTGCGATGCAAACGCTCTAGGTCTTGACAGGGTGCGGATTACACAGGCGGCTACCATTTGGCAAGACTCGGGGAGAAGCATCGGTCATCTCTGTGCGTTCAGTTGTGTATGTCAATTACATCCGGTGAAAGGATAAGTGGGAAATATATGCCTTTCTGTGAAAGAACACACACTTCCACAGAACCAGGAGGTCACTGTGCAGGTTCTGGGGAGAGGAATGAAGCCAGTGTGGCGAGAGCTTGCCAGGACAAGGGGAGCCCGGCCCGACCAGGTAAAGAGCTGAGAATTCTTCCAGGGATCCCCCCACCTCGCCTCGGGGGCTGAGTGTCCGAGGATGGGTGAGGTGCTTCCTTGAAGGACAGAAGGGAGGTTATACAGTCCAGCCAACTGTCACAAGCGTCTTGGGAGGCCAGTACTGTGGGCATCAGCCTGCCCAGCACCACACAGTGAAGGAGAGGCAGGACAGCATGCCTCCTCTGGAAAAAGGGGACCCAGGGACCCTCAATCTGCAGGTGTCCTGGGGGAACAGGTTGCAGAGACCACCGGGGCTCCCTCCAGGGCCCCAGGGGTCATTAACAAGGATCCCACAGCCATAGCCAGACATTACTCCTTCACTGCGCTCCCAAGGCTGCCAGGCTGGGACCTACGGGGCATAGGGGGTGGGGTGGGGAGTCATCGAGAAGTCAGCAACCCTTTCGCCTCAGCAAGGACAAGAAACACTTCGAAGGAGAATTACAGAGAGATGGAGTGAGCAAGAGGAGGGGAGAAAGGCAACTGGGCCTGGCTGGGGGACTCCAGAGACATGGACCCTTTCTCTGACCTCTGAACCCTGGAAGGAGCCTTTGGTTACAGTCCCCTTGTGGCACACCTGGAAGGAATCACGACAGTGACATCAGTGACCTGCCAAGCGCTTACTCGGAGCCAGGCACTTGCAAAACACTTTTCCACGCGGGACCTTATTTAACAAATGCAAAAGCTCTCAGAAGAACCACCAGTTATTATCCCTGTACTTCTGGTTCTCTAATCTGGAATAAGAGGAGGATAGTAACTTGCCTCCGAGTCACAAAGTCAGGAGGGGCAGAAAGAGGACCCGAAGCCCTCACTGTCATCTATCCGTCCCCCTGTCAACAGCCCACCTTCTCTGTGATTTCTGCACAGAATATCAGAACCCCCAACCCACACAATACACATCCAGGCATAAATCCCCGAGCCTGTGTGATGTGAAACAGCTGCCAGTGTGCAAAGCCTGGGGTGGCCAAGACAGGATGGGACAATCTGACCACAGCTTACCGCCTGCAGCCTTGATTGCCCCCACCTGTGAAATGGGCAGATCCCAGACATGATGAAGTAGATTCTGGATGCCAAAAATAATAATACCATTAAAAACGTTAATGTTACAGTTGAACTGATACAGCGTTTGGAATTTGCTTAAACACTTTAGCAGAAAAGGGAAAGGAAAGGGCAGAAATGAGGAGGGAGGATCAGGAAAAACTGGCAAAGCTGGAGATGGATACACGGGGGTTGATTATTCTATTCTCTCAACTCTTGGTGGGTGCTTTAAAATTTCCATGATAAAAAGTTAAAATAACAACAAGCAAAGCGAACCTTCCCTGTGCAGTCCTGCAAGCCACGGTCTGTCTTAAAAGCTCTCCTACATCTTCACTCATTTAAGCCTCACAGTGACCCCATGAGTTTTGTCAGAGATGAGGAAACTGAGGCCCAAAGGGGCACTTGATTCCCTTGGATTCTTCTTTTCAATTAAAATGGCCAACATTGTCTGCCCAGGGTTTTAGGGGAAGGAGGCAAAGACTTGGTATCTAATTCCACGGGAGACTTTGGTACTTCTCTCCATCACTATCAACATCATCACCGCCATCACCACCATGATCAGCACTATTACCATCATCATCACCATCACAACCATGAACGTTTGCTGAGCACTGGCGATGTGCCAGGCACCATGTGACGCACTCAACAACCGTGAGCACAAAGGTGGGTCTCCCGTCACAGCCACTCTTCCAGGTAAGGAGACTGAGGCCCAGAGCGGGGTGGCCCCGTCCAACCCCAGGGCCGCGCCCCCTTGCTGCATGCCAGAGCAGCCTGCCCTGTGCCCTCCGCAGCCAAGCATTACAGAATGCCAACGTTCCCTATGTGCCTTTTGGGAAGACAATGGAAAGCTTTCAGAGCAGGGAAGTCAGCATGGGGCCCATGGGAGAAAAGTAATCATAGCGAAAACAACGGCAACATCAGATGCTGATTCCCAAACACCAACTGCCCGCCGGCCCACTGCCTCCTCCTGCTCTTACAGCCCTGCCAGGGAGATGCCACGGGCCCATTTCACAGACAAGGAAACCAAGACCTGAGGAAGGATCACTCGCCCAAGGTCACACTGCAGGTAAGTGCAAAGGTCATCTCCCCTGCCTATCAGTAAGGGAGTTCACAGCCCAGGATTAAGGGGTTCCTGCCCCCAGGTGATAGGACTGCCACCGAATGACAGATGACACTGCCACGGACAGCCTAGACTAGGCTACCTATGAGTTTGGTAGATACTATTTAATCCTCGTAACAAAGTTTCCAAAGATAGGTACTGAGACCGGCCCATTTAACAGAAGGGAAAACTGAGGCCCAGAGTCAGCAAGTCCTCAGCCTGCAGCCATTCAACCAGCAAGTGGCAGAACCTGGATTTGAACCAACAGCACTCATGCCCTTGATCTCCACCTGGGGTGGGTGCAGGTTACGGGCAGGAAGGAGGGGGCAAGGAGGTCATGAGAAGCAAAGACAATGGGGCGGACTGGCGGGATGACTTGAACAGGAGGGGGAATGACTTCCTTCAAGATTCAGCTGCACAGGTGCCTCCTTCATGTGACTCAATGACAAATAGCAGGCTCTTGACCCATCAATCCTGCCTCCAGTATATCTTGGCGGCATACCTGTTTCCTGAAACACCAAGCAGAGGTCTGTCCTCCTGTTCAGCAGGTAGAAACATCAGGAAACACCTCCATATCCATACTGAGTCATGGAGGACGTGCCCACACCAAGGAATACAACGCAGTCAAGAAAAATCCAGAGGAAACCCTCTGGGTACTGTGTACGTCTCCCAGGGAGATGAAGCAAAACAAGCAACATGCAGGACAATGGGCAGAGGGTTCTAGCATGTGTAAAATACATATTTTTAAAGACATACACATGTACACAAATGTATGTGCACAGAACATCAGGATTGTGGAGTCGCCTCTGGGGAGTTGGGAGACTGGGGAGGTCCCAGAGGAGGAACGGGGAGCTATGTTTGGCATCTTGAATTTGTCCTGGGTATCACTCAGGAGGAAAAAAAAAGAGAGAGGGAGAAAGAAGATGTTTCCTCCCTGGAGCCTCTGCAAACCACCCAGACAGAATGGATCAAGTCCTCCAGCAGCCTTGAAGAAAACTCTTCTCTCTGCCCTCCTCCTGAACTGGGTCCCCATATCATAACTGGGCCCTGGAGCCCAGGCACACAGAAGACCCTCAGGAAGTTTGATTAGGAACAATTAGAGACACAAAGGCCTTCTCTCCAGCTTCTCCTGCCAGCAGATCCCCAGCATCAGCGAATATCCATAAACTCAGGACACAATACTCATTGTTGCCAAGCCAGAGATGTCTTAGAAAACTCTCTCTCTTTCCTGCTGGGGGTATCCTGCGTGCTGCTGAGACACAAAGGCTTCAGTGGATGGGGACAGAACTCTAATGGTGGGACCCCAGGCAGGGGAGAAGTCTAGGGAAGGGAGGAGGAGGGAATCCTCGGGGACCACTTAACCAAACATTTCCCACGTGTCTCGGGAGTGACACATTCTAACTGGAGAGCCAACTCAGGCCCTCCGCCCTCAGAGTGCGGGGGACAAACATGGGTATGAACCAGTGGCGGGGGTGGGGGGTGGGGGGGGAGGTGCCGCCCAAGTGATTGTGCTTGGTGGGGAAAAGTGTTTCATACCATGGATGTAAAACAGGCAACTTGCTGTTTCCAGTAAAAGTCAGGGAGCCCGGTGAGGGAGAGACCCCAGAGAGATCAAGGCAAGATAACCATGCCCCCCACCCCTCTCCCCTGCAGGGCGGGAGAGGCAGAAAGGCAACCCTTCACTGCTTTCCAAGCCCAGGCCGTCTAGAAAGGAATGCCATGTTTTCCTGTTTCCAATTAACTTCCCCCCACCAGCAGCCCTCTGCATTCTTGAGACCAGGAGTCAAGACAGCCACGGGGGAGAGCTGGGGAGGGTGACTCTGGTTGTGACTGGGCCTGGGGTGAAAAGGTGACCCCCCACCCCAGGACCCTCACACACACCCCAGGACCTCTCTAGCCAGGCTCTCAGGGCTTGGCGCTGACCCCTGGGCCCTTTCAAAGGGGAGAGGGGGGAGACCCCCACACATCCCCAGGGAAAGTTGGGGAAGGCCCCAGAGGCCTCTGGGAAGGAAGTTGGCAAATAAGAGGGCGGGGCATAGGCCTGTCACTCTTGGGCCTTACTCATGCTTCCCCCACTTCCCTCCCAACCCCCCAAAAATCAGGAAGCACTCACTCCAGAGAGGCCCACAGCCCCGCCCCTCCTGCCCCCACCCCACAGGGATTATTATGACTTCTTATGCCTGTCACCTTAGGAAAGTATCAGCAAGGGGTCCCTGAAAGTGTTCGCCCTTCTCCAACGGTACCCCCCAGCCCCTTCATCCCTGCAGTCTGGGTTGGAATCCCCTCTCAGCCACGGACCGCAGTTTCCTTATCTGTAAAATGGCAAGGTCACCCCTACAGCCTCCCTCCCGGGGTAGGCTGGGCCCTCCACAGCCCTTCTCCCTCATGCCAGACACCCACCCACCCAAGGGTTTATTTGGCACCAGTAAGTGCTGAAGGGAAAGGGTCCCAGCAAGCTGGAGGAAGGGGGTCACCAAAGTGAAACTATTTTGTGGTGCTCATCCACCACAGGGAATTCCTCCAGGGTGGATGCCTTTTGCTGGTCACCCTCAAAAACCCAGCCCCCCAACATTCCTCCCCACCCCTACAGGCCAGCCATATTCCCGCAGAGTGAGGGGAAAACAAAAATAACACGCGTGGATAAAACTTTCAGCCACTGCGAGGTCAGTTAGAGAGGCTCTAATGGTCCCCCCGCCTCTGCCGATGAGGAAACTGAGGACAAGTGAGTTGAATCTAGTGCCTGAGGTCGCAGGGTGGGACAAGGAGCCTGCCACCCGGGCCACGGAGAGGATGGGCAGGGACTTCTCTGCCAGCTGTGTCACAGCACCACGCAGGGTCGCCAGGCAGAACCACAACGAAGTTTCCAAGTAGCTCAGCGTCCCTACCAGCAAGGCTGAGGAGCAGCACGCTGGGCCAAGAGCCAGCTCAGGTGCAGGAAGAGGATGACAGAGGGGCCAACTACCAAGTGCCCACCCCCCTCAAGCCCCACCCAGCAAGGCCTGGGGCCCCCCTTCTCCCGACCCCCACGTCTTCAACCCTCAGCTCCTGCAGGTGAACCCTTTGCTTGGGCCACAGGTGAAAGCACCCTGCCCTCAGCCCAGCTGACCCCTTACGCGTACTCTGGGGCGGGGGGGGGGGGGGGGGTTTGGCAACTCCTTCCCGGTCTCTTCTACATTTGAGACCCAGCTGAAGTCAAAGGGACGAAAATGCCAAAAGCAGGTACAGGCAGACCTAACAGTTTTGAGCTGAGCTGGGAAAACTTGAGATGGTTACAGACTGGGGCCGTGGGACCCTGGGCGAGTCACTCAACTGCTGTGAGCCTCCATTAGCCTGTCTGCAAAATGGGAATCACATAACTGACCCCCCCAACTTCCTCCTTGGGTTGTGGCCAGTGTGTAGCTCACCTAACAGCGGCTAATCCCTAGTGCTCTCTGGGTAGGGAGATGTTATTTCCGGCTTCTAGGAGTGGGGGAGCTCCGAGGGAGGGGCAGGGGGTGTAGGTAAGCATACCCCGTAAGGCCCGCTGGACACTGGCACGGGGGTCCTCATCTGCCCACCTCCCCGGTTCTCCCATCACCCCAGCAGGTCAGAGATGACGGAGCCCCCCGCCCAACTCCCATCCCAAGTGGGGGTTGAGGTTGAAAGCACAGAGCGCTTATCAGAAATCTCAGGCCGTGAAGTCTGGGGTGTTCCGAAAAACTGTTTCCTTGAGGAGCAGCCGGCGAAAGAAGGTGTGAGGGGAAAGCAGACACATCCCCCCAGACGGTTACACTATCGGCGGGCTGTGACAAAAGGGGCCGCCTGGCCGGCATCAGTCCAGGCACGGGCAGCAGCAGCCCTGGCCCGAGCACACCGGAGCGCTGGGACCTGTCACCCCGGCCTCCCGGGGAGCGCTAACACAGCGGCCTCTGACCCCACCTCCCGGGAAGTTCAGCTGCTCAGAACCACAAAGCAAAACAAAGGGGTGCGGAGAGGAAGGAGCCGCCGAGGCTCCAATCACCGCTGCCTCCCCAGCCCGCCCGCGGCTCCTCGCCCCGCTCGCCGCTGGCCGCGGACCAAGGCCTGGGCAGCTCCCCGGTCCCTTGTCTCCCCGCGGGCCGCCCGTGACAGGAGCCGGAGAAGCCGCCGAGGGGCAACCAGGGATGGGAAAACCAGATGGGTCCGGCCCTCCTCCCGCCTCCTCCATCCCTCCCTCCGGGTGCCCGCGGCCTGGCCGCCCTCCGCAGGGGCCCGGGGAGGCCTCGGGCCCGGCTCGGCCGGGCTCACCCCAGGGAAAAGGTTGCCTTTGTCTAAAGGTCACCACCCGAGCGCGGTGCCCGGGCTGGGCCTGGTGCCTCCCATTCCCCGGCCGAGGGGGTGGAGATGGGGGGCCGCCCCAAATCTCGGGAGGTGACAGGGGTAAGGCTCACTTCCCTCCTCCCCCCTACCGCCCTCCCCGTAACGGCCCCCTCCAGGACCCGCCAGCTAGCGGGGGAGGGGGTCAATTCCTTCCCCTGCTGGGGGGTGGGGGACCAAGTCAACTCCTTTCATTGTTTAGGGGCGATGGGGAGGGGGAGACCCAGTGGCCGCCTTCCGCATCCATCCCCCACCAGCTTGCCAGAGGCCCTGTTTCTCCCCGGACCCCCGGGAGTGATTTGAGGAGGGGGCGCAGGGCACGGGGAGAAGAGGGGGAAGATGAAGGCTCGCCGGCTCCGGCCGGGAAACCGCCATCCGCTCCCCCGTGGCCCTCTTCTTCTCCGAAAGGCGGGGAGCGGAGGGAGGGGAAGGGGCCCCCGGGCCGGGGGAGGGGGTCTCCCCGCCCCTCCCCCCGTGGAACGTTAGCTCTCGTTTTTCCGCCGCTCCATTGTATCCCCGGCAGCCGGCGGGAGGGCCGGGGAGGCACCGGGCGCGGGCAGGCGAGCCCGGGGTGGGTGGGCGGGGGGGTCCCCGCAGGATAAGGGCGGTGGCGATGGTGGGAGAGAAGCGGGGGGTGGAGGGAAGCTGCCGGGGGTGGTGGGCGCGGAGCAGAAAAAGAGGCAGCGGGCGCTGCGCCCCGGTTGGGGGGCTGAGTGTTGAGTGTCGGGGGGGTGGGCTCGGCCCCGGCTTCGGCTCCCCCAACACACACCCTCGCCGCCAACCCCCACTCCCCCCCTCGCTTTTGCGCCCTGTCACAGCCCCGACTCGCAGGTAGAGAGAGTTAAGAGATTTAAAGAGAAATTGCTACATTGTGAGAAACTCACCCTGATGTTTGAGCAGCCGTCGGCGCGGGGTCTCCGAGACGGCCCCGCACGGGCTGCAAAGGGAGGACCCAGAAGGGGCCGACCGGCCGGGCCGGTCAGCGCACTGCCTGATCGCATGGCGGCCGCCCGGCGGCCTCTGCCAGGCCCTTGCCGCCGCCGCGCGCCGCGGCCCGGGCGCCCCGGACTCGCGCCCGCTCCGGGCGGGACCCCTCGGGTTTACAAAAAAAAAAAAAAAAAAATTTTTTTTTAATTAATGGAAAAAAAAAAAAAAAAAAAAACCTTGCAGGTTTTGTGTTCCGCACCCCCCCCTTTCCTCCTCCTCCCTCCGCCCTCACCGGGGGACGGGCTTGGAGGAGGCCCCACCCCGCGACTCGGCGAACCAGCTCCGGCTCTGGGCGCGGAGCGGCGGGCCCGCGAGCGAATGGGAGGCTGCGGACGCCCCGGGAGGGTGACCTCCGCGCCGGCACCGCCCCCTCCCCAGCCGGAGTCCCGGGGTTTCGGGGGCGCGCTTTCCCAGGCTCCGGTGGAGTCGACCGACAGCATCGAGCGATGCTCCAGATTAGAGAGAGAGGCTAAAGGGATTGGCGCTCCCGGACCTCGGGCTCGGCTGGGCCGGCTGGGGAAGGGGCGCCGTTCACCCTGGGTGCGCCCCGACTCGGGGGACGGTCGCCTGGCGGGAGGACGCGAGCAGGGGTAACGCCGATGGTTCGAAAAGGTAGCGGGAGTTGAGGATGGAGGATACGGGAGGCCCCGTAGGTGGAATCGCGAAGGAGCCGGGAGTCGGAGTTCAAAGCGTGGAAGGCGCGCGGGGCGGGCGGAGGATGTTCTGGGACTCCTCGCCGGGACCCCGAACGCTGCTTGCTCACTCACCTCAGTCGGCCTTTTGAGCTGCTACGGCCCGGGGAGGGCGCCGGGGACGCGGGTCCGACCTGTCTTACCACCTCCTCGAGGCCTCGCGGGCCGCGCAGATGGGATTCCCAGAAGCCCCGGGACGCCTTGGTGGTGTTGGGTCTGTTTCCGCCTCGCCGGGCTGTGTACGCCTTGCGGGCGTGACAGTTCGATTCGCGTATTCCTTCAGGGAACGCTTGCAGAGCGCCTGCAGTGCGGCCTGCGCCGTGCCCGGGGCCCATTGAGCACCCAGACAGCTCGGAGCTACCCTCCCGGGGCGCACAGGCCAATGGCACCTACACTCTGGTCTGTTATCTTCCGCTTCCCCGGTGCCCTGGAAAAGCCACGTGCATACCGAAGCGACTCAGTAATAATGTGTGTTGAATAAACGAGTGATTGTTTTAAGCTTTGTGTTTTAAGCTTTAGAATTGATCCTGGGATCTTGGTGGTACTATGCATATTATTGAAGAGACCACGGAGGTCCAGGGCCCTGACGCCAACCAGTGAGCCCTTGGTTCACATCCTCCCACTCCCTTTGCTGTGTGACCTTGGGTAAACTACTTCACCTCTCCGTGCCTCCATGTCTAAGGGGAAATCAATAACAGGCGTCATTTCATAGGGTCATTAGGAGAGAATGTTCTCATGGAGAGCAGCACCTGACAGGAAGTGCAGATAAGTGCTGTTATTGTTATAGCAAAAAGGAAATTTTATCCGTCCCAGATGTGAGCACATGTATTGCCCCAAACATAAGCCAGTAGTCAATCTATAAGTTATACAGTGGTCATCCACAGTCCGTGGAGGTATGTGACCCTTCCAGGAACAGCAGTATACACAGACATTATTTTTGTGCAGTTTGCCTTTCATCTGCCAAGATTGAGTCTAGGGGGCTATGCCTTGAGTATTCATGTATGTGCTGTTTTTCCAGTCTTCACCAGACAAGAGACCTCCAGGGACCCCCACCTGGAGGTCTTTAGTGATTCCCACCTTGGTGTTCAGTCTGGAAGCTGTGTCTGACTCTGTGACCCGATGAAGTGCAGCACACCAGGCCTCCCCCCTTGCAGTGTAGAAAACTAAATTGGCTCAGAGAGGAGAAGTGTTTTGCCCAGGGTCACACAGCCAGCAAGCAGGACCTGATCTGAGCTGGGTGGCACTGATGTCTCAGAGATGCCAACCCTGGGGGACTTGGAACTTGGGAATTGTGGGGTTTAAAGTTAGCAGACAGGAGGCATTGCAGGGGTGACTATCCAAGTTTATTCATTCATACAGGAAATATTGTTTATGAGTGTCCAGTCTGCCGAGAATATAGTTGTGACCAAGAGCACCCTGGTTCCTGCCCCAGTACGCGGTCTGATGATGAACAATAAGTTGGTTACCCTCAGTTTCCCCTGCCCTCAGGTTGCAGGTTTCTTTGGTGCACTGTGGTAACCACTCTCCGCCCCCCCCAAACACACACACCCCAGTACAGTACCTGGCACTTAGTAAGTGCTCCAGAAAGATCTATGAAACCATGAGATAATGCCCACCCTTCTACAGACATTCTCTTTGGACCAGGTCCCCAGGAATAGGCATGAGTATGAAAGAAGCCCCCAGTCTAGCCATGGCTGGCAAAGCCCTGGGAGGTCAAACATCCAAGGCCAGAGGAGGGGTCAACATGGGCCCAAAAGGAAAGAGACCTGCTATCCTTTGCAGGGGAGTGACACATACCTTCACTTTGCAGCTCAGATGCAAGTTGGGAGTTCCAGATTCAGAATGGAGTTGGCGATGAGACCCAGAGAGGTTCAGCAACTTGGCCCAGGGATGCCCATCCAGGGGAAGGACTTATTCAGTGCACCTGGGTGTTCTGTTTGTCTCCAAGTCACCAGATGGACCTGGGGCAAGCCACTTCTGCAGCTCCTCCATGTTCTCACCTGTACAATGGGACTGTAGAGTCAGATACCAGAATTCATCTCCCCCAACATTTTCTAATGAACATTTTCAAACATGGAAAAGTTGAAGAAATAGAACAGCAACACCAAAATACCCACCATGAGCACATTCAACAATCAGCACGTTCCTCTCCTTGCCGTGTCACACATCTGTGCCTCTATTCATTCATCAAATCCATCTCATTTTTTTGATGCATTACACACATCTGTGTATCTCTCCCAAACACATGGTTAACACAACCGTAATGACAAGCCCCTGAGCCAGAGAATTAAACCTCAATTCTCATTTTTTGTGTGTGAATGAGAAACCAGAGAGGGTAAGAAACTGGACCAAGGTCACACAGCTGGGGATTCATACCTAGCTCTGTCTGTTCCCAGAGTCCAGACTATGAAGACCACCGGGAGGATGAAATGGATACAAGACATGCAGAAGCTCTTATGGGACAGGGACAAAACAGCATTCAGATGTAAGAAATTAGTACTGGAAAAGATGCACCCAACTTTGCTCAGTGAGCAAATATGCTACATCCCTGTAGCCAACGTGAGCTTGGGTTTCCAGGCCCCTCATCTCGTTTAAGGGCTGTTTTAATTATACTCGTGTAGCAGAAAAGAACAGCTGGAAACCGCCTCCCCCATTCCACCCCACACACACTCATTTGCCACGGAAAAGTCCAGGACATTGGAGAACTAATTTGCCCTCTCCAAGTGGCCAGGATGCCTAGGTCCACTTTTAGTCCACCGGCTCCAAGTCCCGAAGGCTCTCCCAACACTCCAGCCCAGAAGGCTCCCCTCCCCCACCCTCAGTACCAGCGCATTTCTGTCCCACCCCCTCACATTTCAAGTTCTCCACTCCCCCCCTCTCAACCAGACCCTAATCCCCTTTATCTCTAACTGCCTATACCTCCTACCCGTCCCACAGTCCAGCTCCTACTCAGCGGGAGCTTGACCAGAGTCTGGCCTGATTACCATCTCTCTACAGAGAGGCGTGGTTTTCCTTTTTCTTTCTTTCTTTCTTTTTTTTTAAAAACAAGCGGTTTGTGCCTCTGAAAACCAAAACAATGCCCATCGCGGCTCCTCCCTCGCACCCGCAGCTGCGAAGTTTAAAACTTGGTCAACTTAAGTAGCTTTTTGATCTGGGAGGATGTTTCCACTGGTGTTTTTCGTTCTCAGCTGATAGGCACGCTTAAGATTTATGCACTTTTCTGGAGGCGTATAGATTCCATAACAAGAAGGAACAAAACAAAAAACCTTGCGTCTCGGTCAATCCAACGTCAGGGATCCGAATACTAGCCGCCAGGTGGGGAAAAATAGGAGGGCTCGGAGGGCACTGACTCCGGAGCGACCTTCGCCCTCTGACCGCGCCCTTTAAACGTGCCGCGTACAGCGGGAAAGCGCTGCCCTAGCTCCCAGAGACGCTGCCTAACCGGCAGCGGCAAGACCACGCGCGGCCGCGAATCAGGCAGATACAAGCCCAGCCCGACTTCGGGTCCTCAGAGCGGCAAGTGCGAGGGGCGGGGCCCAGTCGCCCATTGGCTCACGCTGGGGGCGGGGTCACGTATTCGTCCCGCCCCCATTCTCCGCCAAGCTAAATAGGTTTCGCGCCGGCCGGGAGAGTTATTCACCGTGGGGCGGGGTCGGGGTTTGTTTACACACTGCTATTGGCTGGATTTGAATCGGCCAGACTGCCGGCTGCGGGGCGGGGCTCCAGAGGGCCCCTGCGGGCTCCTGACAGCTTCAGCCAGGCAGAAGCCGCGCCGGACGCGCCGCTGAAGCATCGGGAGACTGGAGACGGGAGTGCCCTGGGCGGGTGCGGGCAGCGGGGGCCGGCAAGTTTGAGCCTTCCCTTGGCTTCTTGATAAATGCTAAGCAAGGGCGTAGGGAGCATTGTTTTTGTTTCCATAAAAGTGCATAAGGAAAAACAAACCCGGAAACAACCTAGCTGCCCATGGATAGGGGACTCAAGTAAGCTAGGGGACTCAAATAAGCTGTGATCTGGCCCGTAGTGAGCTTCCCAGGTGGCGCTAGTGGTGAAGAACCCGCCCCCTAATGCCAGACACCTAAGAGGCTCGGGTTCGATCCCTAGGTGGGGAAGATCCCCTGGAGAAGGAAATGGCAACCCACCCAAGTGTTAAGAGTCGGACACTACCGAAGAGACTTAGCACTCACGGAGTGGCCCGTAGTGGGACATAAACATAAAATGAGGAAGTAATACATGAACTGACACGAACTGAGCTATGAATTCAGTTAAGGGAAAAAGGCAATAATGGAAGCAGAGTGTATAATAATTTAAGGTGCGTGAGAAAATATAACCTTCTGCTTGTTAAACACGCAGAATATTTTCGAAAGCAAAAACAAACTCCTAACTGCATTTGTCTGTGGAGAGAAGGAGCGAGGTGCGTGGAAGGCAGATCACTTTGGACCTTTGTAAAATTAGCAACTTGTAGCACCTATTCAAAGACATACAGGGTAAACAAAAATATTAAATTCTGAGAACTCTCCCCACGTATCTCATATCTCGAAGCAACTGCCCCTAGGAAAACTCTTGACTAGGCTATAGAGGCCATGGACCCCCAATCTGCGTTCCTTGCATCCCACAATGGTATTGGGGAGTGGGAACGCGTTAGGAAAGAGCTGCTTCACCTACTCAATGACCAAGAGATACCCGGATCCAATGAAGGGTTTTTTTTATTTATTAGTAATCACTGCAGGATTTAACATCCCGACTGGGAGGGAGGGGCACCTTCCTGAGAGACGCTAAGTGGAGGATGTGGGGGAGGCCCTCTTAGGAAAGAGAAGTCAAAACTAGGAGAGGCCCCTTTAAGAAGGAAAGCCAGCCTCCTCTGGTAAACGACGCGAGGCTGACGGAACTGACCGGCAGAAGGGAGAGTTGTCCGGATTTTGACGTTTGTTATTACTCTGTTCCCGGCGATCTGGAGGCGAGGATGAGAACGATTTCCTGCAGCTGAGTTTTGACCTGTTATGGATCTTACTTGTAAAGACTTCCTCTGTATAAGTTCGCTAAAGGATTTGTAAAACATTGTTTACATGTCTGGGAAAGTCACCCAGGCCCGTAGTGAAAACTTGCAGAGCTTGTAGTTCTAAGGAACGCGCCTATCGGAGCTGGCGCTGCCGGCCCAGATACACAGATAAACTCGGTGAATGCCCCAAAGATCCTCGCACCTTCTAACAGCAACCCGTTTTACGAGTATGGAAACTGAGTCACAGAGAGATTATATAACTGCCCACGTCTGGCGTCACAGCTATTTGGACCCTGGCAGCTCTGCTCCACTGTTCATACTTTTAACGAATATTTTACACTTGCCCCTAAAAAACTGCTTTGTCTTTTGATGCATTGTCTTAAAAGCCATAAAAAGCTTAATGCAGATTCTTAATGACGGTGAACCATTTTCTACGCTTTCTGTTGTAAAGGAGTTTTGTGATTTTTTTTAAATTGAATATAGCTGATTTACAATTCGTGTAAGTTTCATGTGTACAGCAAAGTGCCTTGATATATATTTTTCTTCTTTTTCAGATTCTGTCCCCTTAAAGATTGTTATAAAATACTGAGTATAGTTCCCTGTACAATACAGTAGGTCCCTGCTGATTATCTATTTTATATATTATATCGTGTATATGTTAACCCCAAACTCCTAGTTTATCCTTACCCCTCCTTTCCCTTTGGTAACCACAAGTTTGTTTTGTCTCTTTCTGTTTTGTCAATACGTTCATTTGTTTGGGGTTTTGTTTGTTTTCTTTTTGATTCCACGTATAAGCGATATCATATGACATTGTCTTTGGCTTACTTCGCTTAGTATGATCCTCTCTAGGTCCATCCATATTGCTGTAAATAGCGTTATTTCATTATTTTTTATGGTTGAGTAATGTTGTGGATTTTTTTGAAATAAAATAATTTCTGATTTTTTTTTCCCCTAAAATTCTAGATCAGGGCAAGCTTTGTAATTTAATTTAATTTTTTCTTCCTCAATCTTTTTTATTTTTTAAAGTACCTTTCACGAGGAAACATTTTGCCCTAAGCCATCCTACTCCTCTCTCACCATTAAATACTTCCCTAATGATTACCATGTGCGAGGCACACTTCTAACTCACTGAATTGTTACAACAACCCTGAGGTCAAAATGGTTTTAGCGGTCTCACTTCACAGATGAAGAAACCGAGGCACAGAGAAGTTATGTAACTCGCCCAAGGTCACACATCTATCTCCAGAAAAAGAAGAGGAAGACCAGGAATGGGTAGATCAGGGCAGGAGAGAGAAGAAGGTATGCAAAGTTGCTAAGAGACAGAACAAATGGGAATTAAGCCTGTGGCTAAGCAGCAAGTTCCCACTGTATAGCACAGGAAATTATACTCAGTGAAGTGAAGTGAAAGTCTTTCAGTCCTGTCGGACTCTTTGTGACCCCATGGACTATACAGTCCGTGGAATTCTCCAGGCCAGAACACTGGAGTGGGTAGCCTTTCCCTTCTCCAGGGGATCTTCCCAATCTAGGGATCAAACCCAGATCTCCCGCATTGCAGGCGGATTCTTTACCAGCCGAGCCACAAGGGAAGCCTAGTTATGTTCAATATCATGTAATAAACCATAAATATATATTTTTTAAGTTAAAACCTAGGGACTTCTCTGGCAGTCCAGTGGTTAAAACTCTACATTCTCAATGCAGGAGGCACAGGTTCGATTCCCTGGTTGGGGAACTAAGATCCCATATGCCATGGATGGTGTAGCCAAAAAATAAAGAAATAAAGGGGAGGGGGGGTAGGTGGGGCCCTTTAACAGAGAGAGAGAGAGAGAGATAAGCCAGTGGATTGGTGAATACAGGGAAAATAGCTTTAGAGAGGTGGTAGGAGCTAAGGTCCGAAGAAGGCAATGACACCCCACTCCAGTACTCTTGCCTGGAAAATCCCATGGACTGAGGAGCCTGGTAGGCTGCAGTCCATGGGGTCGCTGAGGGTTGGACATGACTGAGAGACTTCACTTTCACTTTTCACTTTCATGCACTGGAAAAGGAAATGGCAACCCACTCCAGTGTTCTTGCCTGGAGAATCCCAGGGACAGGGGAGCTTCGTGGGCTGCCGTCTATGGGGTCACACAGAGTCGGACACAATTTAAGTGACTTAGCAGCAGCAGCAGGAGCTAAGGTCAGTTTGCAAAAGATAATGACCAAGAAGCACACAAAAAGATACTCAAAGTTACTAGTCATTGTGTATATGCTCAGTCTTGTCCGACTCTGTGGCCCCATGGGCTGTAGCCCGCCAGGCTCCTCTGTCTGTGGAATTACCTAGGCAAGAATACTGGAGTGGGTTGCCATTTCCTACTCCAGGGGATCTTTCCAACTTAGGGATGGAACCCATATCTCCTGCATTGGCAGGCGGGTTCTTTACCGCTGTGTCATCTGGGAGGGTATTAGTCATTAGAGAAATGTAAGTCAAAACCACAATGAGGTGCCCCTTCACCGTCATCAGAAGGGCTATAATCAAAAAAAGGGACAATACCAAATGATAGGAAGGATGTGGGGGAATGAGAAGTGGCTAAAATGGGGCCGCCAGCATGGACGACAGTTTTCTGTTTCCTCCATCAGCTGCACCTGGAATGACCACAGGGTCACGCCTATGCGTATACCCAGAACAGGTGAAAACAGGCGTTCAAACCATAATTTGCACATGAATGTTCCCAGCAGCTGTAGTCACTGCTGTTTTCACAGAGGTGAAAACAACCCAAATGTCCATCAACGGATGAAGGAATCAACAAAATGTGGTATACCTGATGGGAAATTATTCATCCCCATAAAAGAGAATGGGTCCATGCTGCAACATGGAAACAAGGCTGAGTGGAAGAAGCTAGATCTGAAAGATCACATATTGGATGAGCCCATTTTTATGATTTGTCCAGAAGAAGCAAATCCACAGAGACAGAAAACAGATGAGCAGAGGTCAGGGGATGTGGGGAGGGGGGAATGGTGAGTGACGGCTACATGGGCACAGAGTTTCCTTTTGGGGTGAGGGGGGACTTCCCTGGTAGTCCAGTGGTTAAGACTCCATGCTTCCAATGCAGGGGATCTGGGTTCGATCCAGGAACTAGATCCCACATGTGGCAACTTAAGACCCAGCAGAGTCAAAAAAAAAGAAAAAAAGATAGTGGTGATGGTACAATATTGTGAATGTGCTTAATGCCACGGAATTATACATTTTAAATGGTGACAACAATCAATTTCATAATACACAAATTTAAAAAATTTTTAGATGATGAGAAAACAGAGGTGTTAAGCACACATGATTTAAAAAAATAATACACATGAGGGGTTCCCTAGTTGCTCAGTGGTAAGAAATCTACCTGCCAGTGCAGGAGACATGGGTTCGATCCCTGATCCAGGAAGATCCTGCATGCCCTGGAGCAGCTAAGCCCCTGAGCCAAAACTATTGAGCCTGTGCTCTGGAACCCGGGAGCCACAACCACTGAGCTCTCAAGCCTAGAGCCCATGCTCAGCAGCAAGAGAAGCCACCCCAATGAGAAACCTGTGCACAACTAGAGAGTAACATCTGCTCTCCTTAACTAGAGAAAACTCTCACAGCAATGAAGATTCAGCACTCAAAGATAAATAAATAATTTAAAAAAAACATAAAAGTATTCTGTAATAACTTATATGCATGCTCGGTGGCTCCAGTCGTGTCCAGCTCTTTGCGACCCCATGGACCCCACCAGGCTCCTCTGTCCATTGGATTTCCCAGGCAAGAGTACTGGAGTGGGTTACCATTTCCTTCTCCAAGGCATCTTCCCAACTCAGGGATCTGGACCCCCATCTCTTATGTCTCCTGATGGGCAGGCAGCTTGTTAACCACTTGCACCACCTAGGAAACCCAACCTAAAGAATCTGAAAATGGAGGGATATATGTATATGTATAACTGAACCACTTTGCTGTACACTTGAAATGAACACAACATTGTAAACCAGCTACATCCCAATATAAAGTAAAAACTAAATTAAAAAATACACATGGCAATGTCCAAAAACAGTTAGGGAGGGATTGGTGGAGAGAAAGGCTTGAGGGAGATCTGGGGAGATGGCAGTGGAGTGAGACCCAGTCAAGGTCCCTGCTCTAAGGTTCCTGAGAGCCTAGGGTGGACCTCGTGGAAATCTCACAGGTCTCTGGAGGATACAGACCCACCCCCAGGGGGTAGACAGGGCTGATATGGGGGAAGCCCAGAGCAGGCACTCCACCACACAGCCTACAGTTCAGGAAGGCTTCCTGGAGGAGAAGAAGGATAAAGAGGGGTCTGATAGAAGAGACTGGATGGGGAGGAGTGTGGGTCTAGAGTAGAAAAGGAGCCTAGAATTTCTTTTTTTTTTTTTTAATATTTATTTATTTGGCTGCACCAGGTCTTAGTTGGGACACATGGAATCTAGTTCCCTAACCAGGGATCAAACCCAGGTCCCTGCATTGGGAGCTGAGAGTCTTAGCCACTGGACCACCAGGGAAGTCCCAGGAGCCTGGAATTCCTAAAGCACAGATCAACCTTGACACTCCTCGGATGGAAACCCTCCCAGGGATCCTCAGTGCCCTTGGGTGAAAGTCCACACTCCAGAATTACCTGTGTTCATTCAGCACACCCTCTCTGAGCAGCTACTGTGAGCCCCGCCCTGCACCAGTAATGCTGGGATACAGTGGGGAGGAGACAGGCCCTGCCTGCCTTCATGGGACTCAAACTGCCGCGGGGGAGACAGGTGTGAAACAAACCGTTTCCCAGCCTGACAGGTGTTAGTCTGATGGCTGCTATGGGAGTGAACCCAGCCCCCAGGGGGTTCCCCACTTTGATTATGCCTGAGGGGCTATTTCACAGTTTTTGCAGAGTACTGCCTCTGTTGTTTGTATCTTAAAGATCTGTCCTCTTATAAACAAGCTTCTCCTGTATAGCACGGGAAAGTATGTGCAATATCCTATGACAAAGCATAATGGAAATGAATGTGAAAAAGAACTTGAAAAAGAACGTCTAGGAGCGTCCCTGGGGGTGTAAAGAGTCCACCTGCCGATCCAGAAGACACGGGTTTCATCCCTGACCTGGGAGGATCCCGCATACCTTGGGGCAGCTGGGCCCATGTGCCACGACTGTTGAGCCTGTGTTCCAGAGCCAGGGAACCACAATTACTGAAGCCCATAACCAGAGAGAAGCCCTGGCAGCAACCACGACCCAGCACAGCCAAAAATTAAGAAATAAACTTATTTTTTAAAACTCTTACAAAAAGAATGTCTATATACGTATCACTGAATCACTTTGCTGTACAGTAGAAATTAGTATTGCTAAACCAACTCTACTTCAGTAAAATAAATTGTTAAAAATTTGTCCTTTCATTCAAGTCTTTTTTCTTACTCTGATGGGTTTCCCTGGGGCTACCTTAGGCTCACACCAAGCTACAAAGTTCATGAAGTCCAGTTACTTTTTCCCCAACATGCATTACAATAAATCACCTGGAAATCATCCCTAATGCTACTTTGGGAACCCGGTGACCTACACTCTGGAGATTAAGGGACACCTTCCTGAAGGGAGCCCATTGTAAGCTAAGACTTGCAAGATAAATGGAGTTAGACAAGGGTGGAGGGGAGCAACAGGTGCAAAGGCCCAGAGGTGGCAGACATAGGGAAAGAAGGCTGGTCAGGCTGCTGGCATCTGAGAGCTCAGCTGCATGAGGCTGAGGGACTGAGTGACCTTACACCCGAGGTTTCAAGTTTGATCTCAGAGGTCGTACCCAGTCACTGATGGGTTTGTTGTCATTGTCATTATTACTTGTAATTGCCAGGCAATTCACATACCATGAAACTCACTTGTTTAAAGTGATCCATTCCAAGGTTTTTGTTTTTTTTTTTTTAATAAGAACTTTTAAAAAGTATTTATTTGTGTTTGGCTGCACCAGGTCTTCGTTGCTTCAAGGGTTTTTCTCTTGCAGCAAGCATGGGTTACTCTCTGGTTGCAGTGCTCAGGCTTATCACTGCAGTAGCTTCTTTATTTTCGGAGCACCAACTCTAGGGCACTGGGCTTCACTAGTCGAAGCACATGGGCTCCAGGGTGCAGGCTCAGCAGCTGTGGCACTAGGGGTTTTGCTGCCCCGAGGCATGTGGGATCTTCCCCGACAAGGGATGGAACCGATGTCTCCTGCTTTGCAAGGCAGATTCTTAACCACTGGACCACCAGGGAAGCCGCTCCATGGTTTATTGCATATGCATTCACAGGCTTGCGTGACCATCACCACTATCTAGTTCCAGAACATTTCCATCATTCCAACAAGAAACCCTGTATCATTAGCAGTCCCTTCCTATCCCCCACCCTCCCCACCAACCCTAAGCAACCACTAATCTGTTTTCTGTCTCTACCAATTTGTCCATTCTGGACCTCTCGTATAAATGAAATCCTGCCACATGTGGCCTCTGTGTCTGGCTTCTTTCACTTTGCATTATGTTTCTTTTTATTTTTTAGCTCCGCCTCATGGCTTATGGGAACTTAGTTCCCTGACCAGGGATTGAACCTGGAATCTTGGCAGTCAGAGTGCAGAGTCCTAACCACTGGACCACCAGAGGATTCCCAGCATAACGTTTTCAAAGTTCATGTATGCTATAGCGTGAGTCAGAATTTCATTCCTTTCTATGGCGGAATAATATTCCACTGCAGGGTCTCCCAAGGTAATAGAAATAAAAGCAAAATAAACAAATGGGACCTAATCAAACTCACAAGCTTTTGCACAACAAGGGAAACCATAAGCAAAATAAAAAGACAACCTATGGATTGGGTGGAGAAGGAAACTGCAACCTACTTCGGTATTCTTGCCTGGAAAATCCCATGGACAGAGGAGCCTGGTGAGCTATTACAGTCCATGGGGTCGAAAAAGAGCTGGACGTGACTTAGCAACTAAACAACAACAACATGGATTGGGAGAAAATATTCGTAAATGATGCAACTGACAAGGGCTTAATTTCCAAAATATACAAACAGCTCATACAACTTGAAAACAAAAAAATCAAACCTATCAAAAAATAGACAGAAGACCTACATAGCATTTCTCCAAAGAAGATACAGATGGCCAACAAGCACATGAAAAGATGTTCAACATCGCTAAAAATTATCAGAGAAATGCAAATCAAACCTACATTGAGGTATCGCCTCACGCCGGTTAGAATGGCCATCATTAAAAGTCTACAAATAATAAATGCTCGAGAGGGTGTGGAGAGAAAGAAACCCCCTCACATACACACTGTTGGTGGGAATATAAACTGGTGCGGCCACTATGGAGAACAGTATGGAGGTTCTTCAAAAAACTAAAAAAACACACACACACACAGAAACTAAAAATAGAGTTCCCTTATGATCCAGCAATCCTACTCCTGGGCCTATATCTGGAAAAAACTCTAATTTGAAAAGATATGTGTACCCCCATGTTCATAGCATCACTACTGACAAGCAACCTAAGTGTCCATCCAAAGATGAATGGATAAAGAAGGTGTGGTACATATACACAATGAAATAGTGTGTGCATGCTCGGTTGCTCAGTTGTGTCCGACTCTGCAACCTCATGGACTATAGCCAGCCAGGCTCCTCTGTCCATGGGATTTCCCAGGCAAGAATACTGGAGTGGGTTGCCATTTCCTCCTCCAGAGGATCTTCCTGACCCAGGGATTGAACCCATGTCTTCTGCCTCTCCTGCATCAGCAGGCAGAATCTTTACTGCTGAGCCACCTGGGAAACCCACAGTGGAATAGTACTTAGCTATAAAAAGAGTTAAATAATGACATTTGCAGCAAAATAGTTGGACCTACAGATTATTATACTAAGTGGAATAAGTCAGAGACATTTAAATGGCAAATGACGTCACTTATATGTGGAGTGTAAAGTATATGATACAAAGGACCTTATTTACAAAACAGATTCACAGACATAGAAAACAAACTCATCCCTCTCAAAAGGGAAAAGACAGGGAGGGATAAATTAAGAGTTTGGGATTAGCAGATACAAACTACTATATATAAAATAGATAAACAACAAGGGCCTACTGTGTGGCCCAGAGAACTATATTAAATACCATATAATAAACTATAATGGAAAGAATACATATATATATATATATATATATACACTTATCTATATGTGCATGCGTGCTAAGTCGCTTCAGTCATGTCTGACTCTTTGCCACCCTATGGACTGTAGCCCGCCAGGCTCCTCATACACACATATATAACTAAATCCCTGCTGTATATCTGAAACTAACACAACATTGTAAATCAAGTTTATTTCAATTAAAAAAAAATTCCACTATTGGCATATACCACCTTTGGTTTAGGGCTTCCCTGGTAGCTCAGCTGGTAAAGAATCCACCTGTAATACAGGAGACCCTGGTTTGATTTCTGGGTCAGAAAGATCCGCTGGAGAAGGGATAGGCTACCCGCTCCAGTATTCTTGGGCTTCCCTGGTGGCTCAGCCGGTAAAGAATGTGCCTGCAATGCGGGAGGACTTGGGTTTGATCCCTGGGTTGGGAAGATCTGCTGGAGAAGGGAAAGACTATTTACTCCAGTATTCTGGCCTGGAGAATTCCATGGACTGTATAGTCCATGGAGTCAGAAAGAGTCAGACACGGCTGAGAGACTTTCACTTCACCTTTGGTTTATCCATTCATCAGTGGACAGATGTTTAGGTTGTTTCTGCTTTTCGGCTGCTGTGAATAGTTCTGCTTTGAACCTTGGTGTATAAGGGTTTGTGTGGACATAGATTTTCCTGTCTCTTGGGTATCTACTGGGAGCAGGAAGAATGGTTTGTTTTGCTGATATGTTTTTCACCAGATATAAGATCAAACAACGGAAGACAAGCAAGAAGAGTAAAAAGAACTCCTCTTTCCTAGGTTTGTCCGTCAATAATATTTTGCCACATGTGTTTTATCTCTTTTCTGAGTATTTGAGAGTCAGTGGCAAACATCCTGTCCCTTGGTCCCTATAAATACTTCAGCATGGAGCTACAGAACAAAGACATTCTCTTCAGAAGCCCCAGGACAGTCATCAACATCAGGAAATGTAACACTGATACAACAGTACAATTGTTTAATCCACAAATTCAGATCTCTCGCCTCACTTCAATAACACCCTTTATAGCCATGTTTTCCCCAAGTTCAGGGTCCCATCCTGGATTGTGCAATGGACTGAGTCATGTCACCGAAAAATCTTAGGAAGGAAGGCATCTGATCCGCTTTACCCCTTCTTTGCCTCCCGTTGGCTGACTGGGGAGCAGAGATGGAGGGGTCAGCGGGAAATCTCGAAGACCAGGGAGAAGCTGGTGCTCACAGTCAGAGAAGGAAATTCAGGCAACAGATGGATCTCAGTTTAAATCTATGTCAGTCATTCGGTAACCGTGACCTTGGGTAACTGTGACCCTGAGGCGGTCTGAGCCTCAGTTGTCTCGTGGGGAAAATGAAACTAAGCCCTAGGCTCCCTGGGAGGACCGGTGATGTACCAAGCACAGACCCAGCACATCAGGTGGAGTCAGTCAGGGCCATTCAGCTCTGTCAATTTCCAGGACCAGGGCAGCGCCAATGCTGCAGCTCTTTAGACGAGGTTGCTTTTCAGATCCTTACAACAAACACCCAGGTAAGCAGATAGTTTTATCACTAATCTAGAGAAGTGATTCATTCTTTTTTTTTTTTTTTGGTCACGCTGTATGCAAGATCTTATTTCCCAGATCAGGGATCAAATCTGCGCCCCCTGCAGTGGCAGCAAGGAGTTTTTTTAACCACTGGACCACCAGGAAAGTCACAGAAGTGAGCAAGGTATCATAGAAGACGTGTCTTAAGTCTGTCTAGGATGATGTAACAGAAGACCATAGACCAGGTAGCTTATAAACAACAGATTTTTTTTTTTTCTTATAGTTTTGGAGGCTGGGAAATCCAAGATCAAGGTGCTGGCTGATTCAGTGGCTGGTGAAGTCCTACTCCCTGGCTCACAAACAGCCACCTTCCTGCCTCGGGCCCACAGGGCAGAAGGAGTAAGAGCACCCTCTGGGGTCTCTTTTCTAAGGGAATTTACTTTATTCATGAGAATCCCCACTGTCATGACTTAATCACTTCCCAAAGGCCCTGTCTCCGTACAACATCACACTGGAGATTAGGTTTCAAGATATAGATCTGTGGGACGAAGGGGGAACATAAACATTCAGTCTACAGCAGAAGGAAACTGAGGCACAGAGAGGTAAAGTCAGTCCCCTTCGGTCACCCAGCTAGTTCACAGCAGAACCAAGATGAATACCCAGACACTGCTGCTCACCGTGCTGCCTTCTAAGTCTCTTTAGTCCGACCCTTTGTGACCCCATGGACTGTAGTCCACCAAGCTCCTCTGTCCATGGGATTCTCTAGGCAAGAAGACTACAGTGGTTTGCCATGCCCTCCTCCAGGGGATCTTCCCAACCCAGGGATCGAACCTGTATCTGCCATGACTCTTACATTGCAGGTGGATTCTTTACCACTGAGCCACGGGGGATGCCCAACCACTCACCACCGCCATACATATGGTTGTTGTGAGTCTAAGACAAGAGATAATGGTGACACCTGGACCAGGGTGGAGGCTTCTAGAGACAGGAGGACTGACCCACAGGGAGGCAGAAGGGTGACCGCCTGGGGGGTGGGCTAAGAAAGTGGGAGGGGTGGATTGATGGAGAAGAAACACTTCCTCACAGGAGATGGAAGAAATAAACAAGAAGCAGGGAAGGAGGAATCAGCCTGATCCTAAAGTAAGAGGGGCCTCATCAGTGATAACGGGTGGAGGTGGGGTTGGGGACTTGAGATAAAGCAGCCCTGAAAGAGATCAAAGGGACCCACAGAAAGAAGTGAAGATTAAAATCAGAAAACAGGAACGTGGGGCATATGAAGCAACTGGACAACGGGAATCAAACTTTCACTGACCAATGGGAAAAGAAGCAAAAATAGGAAGGGACCACTCTTCTTTGATGCTGGGAAAGACTGAAGGCAAAAGAAGTGGGTGGCAGAGGATGAGATGGCGTCCTGAGATGAGATGAAGAGGTGGCATCACTGACTCAATGAACATGAATTTGAGCAAATTCCAGGAGATAGTGAAAGACAGGGAAGCCTGGCGTGCTGCCATCCCTCGGGTCACAAAGAGATGTGAGAGTTGAACCATAAAGAAGGCTGAGCACCGAAGAATTGGTGCTTTCGAACTGTGGTGCTGGAGAAGACTCTTGAGAGACCCTTGGACAGCAACAGGATCAAACTAGTCAATCCTCAAGGAAATCAACCCTGAATATTCATTGGAAGGACTGATGCTGAAACTCCGATACTTTGGCCACTTGATGCATAGAAGTGACTCAATGGAAAAGACCACGATGCTGGGAAAGTTTGAGGGCAGGAGAAGGTGACAGAGGATGAGATGATTGGATGGCCTCACTGACTCAACAGACATGAGTTTGAGCAAAGTACAGTGAAGGATGGGAAAGCCTGGCATGCTGCAGTCCTTGGGGTCACAAACATTCAGATACAACTGAGTAACTGAACAAAAACAGCAAACTCTTCTCTACTTTGAGGCTACCCTTCATCCCTCCTGTATCCAGGCCCTTTGCTGTGTGCTTTTGCAGCTCCTCCCATCAAGAGACAGAGTTTTTTCCCCTATCCCCTGAACTGAAACATACAACTTGTTTTCATCAGTAGATTGCAGATTAAGCCTTAAGAGGCTCTGAGTATTTCTCTTCTCTCTCCTTGCTGTGAGAACATGCCTAGGCTAGCTTGCTGGAGGGATGTGAGGGAAAGGTAAAGAAGAAGTGAGTCATCCTAGCTGAAGTCATTTGAAACCAGCCAGCCTCTGGTTAACCTGCCAGAAGATGATGGCGGATTCATGAATGAGCTCAGCCAAGGTCAGTGGAACCTGGCCCAGATTAGCAGAACTGGGTCCAGATGACCCAGATAACATATAAGAAAAAAAAAAAAAGTTGTTCTTTAAAGCCACTAAATTTCAAGATGATTTCTTACACAGCTGTAGCTAGCTGATACAGAGGAGAGGCTGAACACTAGGATAAACATGTGCGCATTCTCAATGAATATTCTAGTATTCATTGAAAGACAAAGGAAATCCAAAATTCTCTCTTATCTTTCCTTCAACAATTCCTCTTGAAACTTATTCCAAATCCAGCTCACAGCTTGCTACAAATAATAACAAAACATGCCTTTTCCAGGGATACGATGTTAACATTTTAAGAAGGAAAGAGCGACATGGCCAAAGAGTAACAGCTTTGGAACTGAGGCCATGGATTAGCTGAGAACTACTTTTATCACTGAAGTTAAGAACAATGGCATGGATTTCAGAGGGACTATGATCTCGGAGAAGGCAATGGCACCCCACTCCAGTGTTCTTGCCTGGAGAATCCCAGGGACGGGGGAGCCTGATGGGCTGCCGTCTATGGGGTCGCACAGAGTCAGACACGACTGAAGCGACTTAGCAGCAGCAACAATGATCTTGTTCAATGTCAGGAAATGAGGTGAGAAGTTCTAGTAGAAATGAGAGAAGAAGCCACCCATATCACCTGTGCAAAGTTGGCAAATTATTTTTTTTACATCGTTTCTTCTTTTCTGGACTCCACTCAGAGAAACTGCAAAGACTTAGGTAAGGAAGAGATGATATTTGTGAGCCTGGATTTTCCTGTTAGGAAACATGGGCGCCTGGGTGGCTTCAGACATAGAACACACTTGGATTTTAGTTCCTTCATGGAAAAAGCTGCACTTTGGAATCCTGGAGCCTTGTGTCTCAAACAGATATGGCGAGACAGAGCATGGACCCATCTGCCAGGCTGGGCTGGTGCTACTTGTGCTCAGAAAACCCATCTTGTGAAGGCTGGACCCTTCTCATGTTTGAAAGAAAAAAAAAAAATCCATCCCTAAGGAAGTTTAAGTAGAGGGAGCTGAGATAACCTGTAACACATTCCTAAATCCCTCACCACAACTCCCCACCCCACAGTCTTAACTCATTCAATAGATTTTAACGGCAGCTTCTTTTTTTTTTTTTTTTAGGAGAATGTCATTACAATCTTAAAGGATTTCTTCTTTTCTATTGAAGAATAAGTTGATTCACAATGTTAGTTTCTGCTATACAGCAAAATGGTTCCATCATTTATACATTCTTTTCATATTGTTTTTTCATTATGAGTTATCTCAAGATATTGAACACAGTTCCCTGTGCTATGCAGTAGGACCTTGTTGTTTATTCAGTCTATATATAATAGTTTGCATCTGCTAACCCCAGACTCCCCAGCCTTCCCTTCCCACTCCCCTCCCCTTGGCAACCACAAGCCTTTCTCCATGTCCCTGAGTCTTTTTCTGTTTCATGGATAGGTTCACAAGTTCATAGTGTCCTATTTTAGATTCCACATGAAAGTGATATCATGTGGTACTTGTCTTTGTCTGACTTACTTCACTTTTTTATAAGATACTCTCTAGATCCATCCATGGTGCTACAAATGGCATTATTTTGTTCTTTTTTTTATGGCTGAGTATGGATGTGAGAGTTGGACTGTGAAGAAGGCTGAGGGCCGAAGAATTGATGCTTTTGAACTGTGGTGTTGGAGAAGACTCTTGAGAGTCCCTTGGACTGCAGGGAGATCCAACCAGTCCATTCTGAAGGAGATCAGCCCTGGGATTTCTTTGGAAGGAATGATGCTAAAGCTGAAACTCCAGTACTTTGGCCATCTCATGCGAAGAGTTGAATCATTGGAAAAGATTGATGCTGGGAGGGGTTGGGGGCAGGAGGAGAAGGGGATGACAGAGGATGAGATGGCTGGATGGCATCACTGACTCGATGGACGTGAATCTGAGTGAACTCCAGGAGATGGTGATGGACAGGGAGGCCTGGCGTGCTGCGATTCATGGGATCACAAACAGTCGGACACGACTGAACGACTGAACTGAACTGAATATCTCATTGCGTATATTTACCCCATCTTCTTTATCCATTCATTTGTCAGTGGATATTTAGATTGCTTACTTGTCTTAGCTATTGTAAATAGTGCTGCTATGAGCATTAGGGTGCCCTTTTTTAAAATTATGGCTTTCTCCAAATATATGCCCAGGAGAGGTCATACGGCAATTCTAGCTTTAGTTTTCTGAGGACCCTCCATACTGTTTTCCACCACAGTGGCACTGCAGCTTCTTTCTGAAGTCAGAGAACATGACATTGAGAGCAGGCTCTGGAATGAGGCCTCCAGGTTCATACCCCAGCTCTGCCACCTACTGGCTCTGCGTCTTGAGCAAATTAGTCTCCTCTCTGTCCCTCAGGTTCCTCGTGGATCCAGTGGGCATAGCAGCAAACCCTCGTTCACCTGGGGAGTGAATGTGAAGGGCCTACTACACTGGTGGAAAAAAAAGAAAATGAAAGTCTGTTTAAGCTGTATCCGACTGTTTGCTACCCCATGGACTGTAGCCCGCCAGGCTCCTCTGTCCATGGAATTTGCCAGGCCAGAATACTGGAGTGGGTTGCTATTTCCTTCTCCAGAATCTCCCCGACTCAGGGATAGAACTGGTGTCTCCTGCTTGGCAGGTGGATTCTTTACCACTGAGCCACCAGGGAATCCCTGGTGCCTTTACGTTATTACTAGAAGGTCCTGTTAGGTACTGAAGACCCAGTGACCAAAATCAGCATGGCTCCCATCCTCACAGAATGAGCAGAGGAGACACGTACTTAGTCATTAGTTACACAGGGAGGGATTTTATTACAATTAGTCAGAGTCGTCATTTTTCACCATCTCCATACCGACCACTTGAGTCCAGGCTGCGGTCATCTGTGACATGGTCAACTGCTGGGAAACATTTTTCCAGGAGAAGGGCAGAATCAGACACCAACACCCCTGGGGGAAGGCTGGTGGGAAGCAGGATGCTCACGGGATCTCATAGCATCACCTCTCAGACTGCTGGCTGCAAAGAAGTTGCCTTTACTACAGATTCTTTACTTTAAACAGTCACCAGCGAAACACCTTTAGGCAAGAGAGTAGTAGCTAAATCTGTCCACACCCTTCTTCCCACCAAAAGTGGAGGGGTCCCATTTTCCTTTTAGAAAGGATTGCAGCAGCTGGTGTGGGGCAAGATTGTGCAGGAAGAGGGGAGAAGGTGGGGGAGAAGAATTAGAAGGAGGAGCAGTAGAAGTAACAGAAGAGGAATGATGAAGGAAGAAAAGAAGGTAAAAGAGAAAAAAGAACAGGATGGAACCCAGGGGTTGGGGGACTGGTAATGAACGGGAAGTTGCAGGGGCTTGTGCTCTGGTACTGGGCAATGAAGAGGTTCCCAAATGATGGCTTCAGTCTGCACAGGGAAGTGAGGGACGTGGCCACCAGCTGGATGAGAGGGCTGGGTGGGCGGGGGGCCTGAAAGGGAACAGGTCCAATTGCAATGGGACAGAAAGCCAGCTCGCCAGAGACACAGAGAGAACATCGTGCGCCCCCTTGAGGTCTGTGATTTCTCTGGTTCGGGTTGACCCTGCCGGGCTGACTGGGCAGTTTCCTCCCGCTACGTTGTTCAGCTGGCTTGGAGAAGGCAGATGGCTGGAGTTTGACCAGGTGCGTACTTCAGAGGATGAGAGGGGCAAGGGCTTCGAGAATGCTCAAAGGAAGTGAATTCCAGGGATGAATGTGGGGACAGGAAAGTGAGGAAGGCAGGAAGGAGAGACGTGTGGCCAGGGTGGACCTCTCACACCTTCTGCAGAGCATCTTGTTTTTGTTTTTTAATATTTATTTGTTTGGCTGCGCCAGGTCTTAGTTTCGGCACGTGGGATCTTCCATCTTCCTTGCAACATGTGGGATCTTTAGTTGCAGGATCTAGTTCCCTGACTAGGGATCAAACCCACCCCCCACTGTATTGGGAGCAAGGAATCTTAGCCACTGGACCACCAGGGCAGTCCTCGGAAAGCGTCTTTTCCCTTCACTTCACTGGGGCTTGATTTTTCATGGTTTTCCTTCCACTTCTATGGTTCCTCTTTTTTTCAGCAACCTCACTGATCAACTTCTCCTCAAATGTCTGCACTTTTCTGAGTGCAAATCTAAGCACCCCTTCCCCACCTTGACTCTCCTTTTCTGCCCAGGTTTCCTAAGCATCTTCACGCCTTCCAGAGGTTCAGTGACCAGCTAACATTTCTGATCCCAGTATCAGAAGCACTGTTGAGAATTGTTGAAAGGATCAGGTCGGTGGTCTTCATGCAAGTCAGGCAGTGGTGGGAGGCGGAGAGGACTACAGAGGCAGCTTTATCTATCAATGACCAAGGAAGAATGTGATGAGGACTTGACTTTTTAAAAAAACATATTTATTTACTGAATATATTTGGCTGCCCTGGGTCTTAGTTGTAGCACGCAGAATCTGTAGTTGTGGCATGTCAACTTTTAGCTTCTGCATGTGGGATCTAGTTCCCTGACCAGAGACCGAACCTGGGCCCCCTGCATTGGGAACACAGAGTCTCAGCCACTGGACCACCAGGGACGTCCCAGGATTTGACTTCTGAGATGGGCAGGTTTTCCTACAGTCACAGTAGTGATTCCCAAACTTGGCTGCATACTGTGGTCACCTAGGGAAGTTTTAAAACTGAACAATGACTGGATCATGGGCTTGTCAATTAAATCATAATCTCCAGGCATGAGATACTGCACTTACCATCATGTTTGGGCCTGGTTGTGTAAAATTGGGTCACACCAAGGGGAGAAACTATTGGAAGACGCTGTTTGCCACCCCTAAAAGATTTATTCTTTGCAATTATGTGTGATCAACCTTGTTAGTCACTCAGTTGTCCGACTCTTTGCAACTCATGGACTGGAGCCCACCAGGCTCCTCTGTCCATGGAATTTTCCAGGCAAGAATACTAGAGTGGGTAGCCATTCCCTTCTCCAGGGAATCTTCCTGACCCAGGGATCGAACCTGGGTCTGCTGCATTTCAGGAAGATTCTTTATCATCTGAGCCACCAGGGAAGCCCCTAGGACAGCCTTAGGGCAGCTCTAATTGTTACTTGGAATATTATTCATAATAATATTGCTGAGGTGAGAGTTTGAAGGATGATTGGGAAATCTGAATATGTACTATATATTAGATTAAAATTGCTAAACAAATCAATGTTTTGTGGATTTCTCTTCTAGCCAAACCTAACCCAGAACCATAGATGGAAGGGAATTCTGAGAAATGTGGCTCCAGGTTAGCTAAATTGTCACAATATGAAGCCACTGCAGGCCCAGAGTGACATTTTTGTAAATGTCCATCAGATTGTGCCTCTCCCTGCATATAACACTGCAGTGGATTCTAACGATTTCACATAATACCCAAACTTCTTCCCAGAGCCCACCAGGCTCTGGGTGGACCTCATCTGCTTCTTTAACCTCATCAGTACCCCTGAGTTGCTTGCTGTGGCCACACTAGTCCTCTCTGACAGTTTCTTTTTTGACTGCGTTTTGCAGCATATGGGATCTTAGTTCCCAGACTGAGGATGCAACCAGTGCCCTCTGCAGTGGAAGCACCAAGTCTTAACCACTGGACTGCCAGGGAAGTTCTATAATCCTTTCTGAGCTCCTCAGACCTCTACTTGGTATCAGGACCTTTGTACCTGACACTCCCTTTGCCTGGAAGTTTTGCTCTAGACCTCTCCTTGACCATCTGACTCTTAACTTTGAGGTCTCAACTCAAATTCCACCTCCTCCTAGAAGTCTTCCTGGATCATGCTAAGGCAGTCCTTCTCAAAATTCAAGGTGTACACGAATCCCATGGGAATTTTGCTATTAAATTCAAGACCTCCTGCCTTAGGAGGACTGGGATAGGGCCTGGTCTTCGGCATTTCTAACAAACTGGTGGTGCTGCTGGTCTGGGGACTGTGCTTTGAAAATCCAGCTTCTCAAGCATCCAGATCCTCTCCATCACATCATTGTGTTCATTTCTTTCACAGCTCTCATCTCCCTTTGGAATTAACTTGTTATTTATCTCTTAACCCATCTCTTCCCTTATTTTGGTACCTCTTTCAAAGCACAGCACCCAAACGACTGTCAAGGATTGAGAGGAAATAAAAGGAATTACTTGAATTGTTCCAGAGCCCAAAATCTTGCTTCCACAGCTGCACCCCCAAATCTAAAAAAAAAATGTTGAGCTACAAATGCTTAAACATTTTAATATAGTTTAAAAATCAAATATATCTATATTATAAAGAATAAAATGAGTGGGCCCACCATAAGGGAAAAAAATCCATTTCCTCTGCACTTCCCTTATGGGTCCTTCTCCATCTCAATTCATTTCCCTCACCCCTCAGGAGTAACTACTTTGCTAAATTTTGTGTTTCTCTTTCCTTTGCTTTTAAAAAGCCCAATTCACTTTATTTGTGTCCCTACACTGTATATTGTGTATTTTGGCCTATGTTTTGAAACTTTATAAATAAATGGAAGCACATCTGTATTGTAGTAATTGAAACTGTCACTGCTATAAAATATTCCATTGAATAACTATACTATACCACAAGTTATTCAGAAGAACATTTTTTCTTTTTCTCAAACTTTTGATTTTGGTGTAATTTTAGATTGAAAAGATTTTTAGATTTACAAAATGTTGGAAAGACATACACCTCCATAGACCCCTCACCCAGATTTCTCTGTCAGCTCTGAGGTTACCAGAGTACATTTGTCAGAAACATGAAATCAACACTAATCCACTACTATTAACTGAATTTCAGTTTCTGAGATTTCACTAGTTTTTCTATCAATGTCCTTTTTCTGCTCCAGAAATCATCCAATCCAAGTTGATTTTTTGTTTTTTGGTTATTACAGACATTACTGCTTATGACTATTCCTATGTCCATCTCGAATGCATATGAACACGAGTTTCTCTACTGTCAATCCTTGCATTGCTGGGGCATGGGACACATTACATCTTTAACATTTTTTGGCTGTGTCGGGTCTTCGTTATTGCATGTGGGTTTTCTGTAGTTGGGGTGAGTGGGGGCTACTCTCTAGTTGCAGGGCGTGGACTTCTCATTGCAGAGAAGCCGTTGCAGTGGCTTCTCTTGTTGCAGAGCACCAGCTTTCGGTAGAAGGGCCTCAGTAGTTGCAATGCATAGGCTCAGTTGCCCTGCAGCACATGGGAGTTTCCTGGACCAAGAATCAAACCTGTGTCCTCTGCATTGCAAGGAGAGATTCTTAACCCCTGGAGCACAAGGGAAGCCCTATGTTTTTAATTTTATTCAGTATCTCCAACTTGTTATCCAATGTGACTACCAATTTTACCCATGACCAGTACTGTGCAAGTTCCCCTTGCTATGCCTGACAGAAAAAAAAAAAAAAAAAAGTTTAATTTTGCCGAACTGGTGAGTGTGACCTAGTATCTGTGGCTTTAATTTGCATTAAAATCTTGCTATTGTTAGGTCGTTTTTCCTATTTTTTCTCTTGTAATGAAATGCCTCCACATACCTTTATTTATTGGGTTGTCACATTAATTTGCAGTCTTTTAAAATAATTTCTGAATGCTCTTTTTGGTGTTGTGTGTTGCAAGGATCTTCTCTGGCCATAAATTGCTTGGTATTTGTCAAAGGACAGGAAAAAACATCACTTTCATTCAGGACCTTAAGGCTTGTTCTTAAAACTCTCATCTACTCATCGACCAGGGTACTCATTTTCTTCCATCAGGAGTAGAGATCATACTGCTGAAACTCAGTATTTTTTAATGTTTGCTAAGTAAACAAAGAAACCCTCCTAAATTAAAGGCAGATGCTTAATGACTGTCTTTGCATAACCTACACGGTTCTACATGACCTGCCCCGAGTTTACTCTTTGCTTACATGGTTCAAACCACAGTGGTCTCTGAAGATGGATCCCACATCTTCCTACCTCAGGGCCTTTGCACTTGCTCCTCCCTCCAGATAGTTTTACTTTGTCTGCACCATGCAGCATCCTGGATTTTGGTTCCCGACCAGTGATTGAACTTGGGCCCCCTGCCAGGGGAGCTCAGAATCCTAACCGCTGGACCGCCAGGGAAGGTGTGTACTCCGTACCGCGCCACCCCCCATCCCGCCCCCGCCCCCACCTCGCTCCTGTCCATATTTTTATAGCTCCCTTCCTTACCGCCTTCCAGTTTCTGCTCAGTGTAACTTTGCCAGAGAGGCTTTTACTGGCCTGTATAAAATAGCATCTTCTGACACACTGTAGTGTCCTTCCTTACATTAAAACAAAACAAAACAAAACAAACCTATAACTATATTGTATTCTAAATGTCTTTGCCTGCCCCCTCTAAAGATATGCCTGCTGTTCGGTACCTAAGCCACACGTTTGGCTATATGGAACCCTTGAAACGTGGCTAGTCTTAATTGAGATGTCCTGTCAATGTAAAATATACGGCAGATTTTAAAGAGTCACCCCCAAGGTAAATTATCTTTCAAAACTTTTTGTACTGATTACATGTTGAAATAACATTTAGGGTTAAATCATATTATTAATTTCCCACTTTTTTCTAACTTTGAAAACTATGGCCACTAGAAAACAGAAAGTTATGTGGCTGGCACTTAGTGCTTGTATTATATTTCTATCAGACGGTGCTTCTCAGGAACATAAGCCAGAGCAGGGCTGTTTGACTCATACACTGCAGTATATCAGAACAGAAGCTCAATAAATATTTGCTGAATAAAGGAATCCAAAGGTGGAATGTCAGTCCTTTTCCTCTCCTCTCTGTTCTACCTACCCCAGGGGTCACGTTTTTTAAAACATCAAAACTTTACTATAATTTACATGAAAGTCACCCATGTAAAGTATACAACACAAGGATTTTTAAAATAGTCATCACGTTGTGCAGTCGCCCCCTACAACCTACTTTCAAAATACTTCCATCATCCCAAGCAGGTCCTCTTAGAGTTTAGAAACTTAGTCTCCATCCCCATCCCCACCCCCCGGCAACCACGAATCTGATGTCTCTCTAGGTTTTCAGCGCACAATTTCTAAGGAATCAAATCCCCGTCTAAGTCGTTCCGGGGTTCAAAATTCTTGACCGATCATCAACCACCCCAGCTCCCAAGCCACTGCTGCTGCCGGTTTCCTCCTCTTTCCCGATCCGGAAACACAGCTCAGCTCAGAGCCTGATCTACAGACGCCTCAGGATTTGGCTTTAAAAAGGTAGAGGAGATCGTGTCCCGCTTCGTGCTTCTCCAGCCCCACGTCTTCCCAACCCCCTGGCAGGAAGAGCTCGGTGGCCCCAAGGGAGCACAGGGGCTGCCTCGAGGGTCCCACGACGCTGCGAGGGGCCCTTGCTCTCACACCGACCACCCCCAACACACACACCCTCTGAGGCTGCAGCTTAGAGCGGCCCGCGGGGAGCCAGAGTTCCCCAAGCTGCGTTCTAACGCCGCCCTCCAGGAACAATGGCCGGAGACGCCCGACTCTCCGCCTCAGTGTGTGGGTCGTGGGACGCCGGCCCCTCCCCCCGCAGTCTCCTTCCCTGAGCGCCTTCACACTCTCCCGCCTTCAACCGCCCTCCTCCCAAAATGGCGACCAACCGCCTCCTTTCCCGCCTGCCGCAGGTCGCCTGACCGCGCCTGGCCACGCCCCCTCGCGGCCCCGCCCCCTCGGCGACGTTCGAATAGCCGCCGAGACTGCGCGGCCGGGCGGCACGCGCCGGGAGCCCGGGCGGCGCGAGGCGCGCGCGAGGCCGCTCTGGGCGGCTCGAGGCAGCCCGCGGCCAAGTACGCGGGGCTCTCCAGGGGCGGGCCCGGCTGCGCGTGCGCGCCCGGCCGGCGGGCGGCGCGGGGCAGACAGAGGGCCGCTGGGATGCCCGCGAGGCGCGAGGCCCGGCGCGCGAGCCCCCGGGGGCGGGTAAAACCCGGTTGCTGCTGCCCCTGCCCCCTCCCCTTCCTTCCTACCCCGCCCTTTCCCGCCCCTTCCTCATTCGTGAACCCCTCCCCCTTTTAAAATCTAATTCGTTTTTATGTTTCTTTTTTAGGGGGGCCCAGCTCCCTTTCGAGAGGCGCAGCAGGCGCGGCGAGCGCCCCTCACCCCGCGTCACGCACGCACCTTCTGCACCCCAACAGCTCCGGGCCCCGCTGCATCCCCGCAGCCCCTTCCCCCTTGGAGAAAACTCTCCTCAGAGGCCCCTGGCTCGCTGCACCCCCTTTTCTTTCCTACCCCGCCCCCCAGGCCCCAACTGCCCCCTCGCAGCTCCCCAGCTCGCGCCGCGGGCCCTACCCGACCTCCGCACTTTCTGCATCTCGGCCTTGCATTTGCCCTCCGCTTTTCCAGGCCCTGGTGCTAAAAATCCACTTTCCTCCCAAAGATCCCCACTTTAGAGGACCCAGATTTGTTTCTATTTAGGATCTTCCAGCAAAACCGAGAAGCCCGCCTAGACGCCTTGAGTTCGCCCCTCCCCCTCCTCTTAGGAACTTCCTCTAGCAAAAAAAAAAAATTTTTTTTTTTTTCTCCATTGAGGATCACTTTCCAGCAAAAATTCTTTCTTCCCACCATGAGTCCCCCTGTTTGGAGTATCTTTCCAGTGGTAACAAACCAACTCAGTCTTTCCGTTTTCTCTCTTGTCTAATATTTTTCTTTCCAACTCTTCCCCAGCCATCCCAACACAAACCCCTTTTCATCACCTGTTCCACCTCAGTTAGGCTTCTCCCAGCAAAGCTCTCCAGGTTCCTTTCCAAGGGGAGGAAAATAAGGAAAGAAAGAAAAAATAAATAACTCCTTGAACATCAAAATCCATTGTCCTACCTAGATCTCCCCAGTTTAGTATTGCTTTCTTCTTTTTTCCAAAAATTACCAGTCGCCCCCAGTTTCACACCTGTGCCCTTGCTTCTTTGGGGACCCAGCTTCTGACAGCCCCTTCCTTTCCACAACCTGCTTTCAGGGCAGAAGAAGTTGAATAAGAGTCCTGAATTTACTATCCAGCGTTCCAGGAAGAAATAGCCAATGATCTGACTGTCACCGGAACCCCTTTCTCTGTGGGGCCTAAAACTGGGCTCCCTGTTCCCTGGGGATTGATTCACTCACTCCTTCTTCTCCTGGTGAGTTTCCTTGCTTTGCACTTGTTGGAGAATGTCTCCGTTTTCAGATGGATTCCTTTTTCTCAGAAGGGTTTCTAATCCATTCAAGGGTCTCTGTATCCCTGGTGAAACCATTGCAGAAGTTGCTGCTTTAGGAGATCAGATAAGGAAAGGGATCACTTACTGTACATTTTGACTGATCTGGAGGAATGCAGACATTTATTAGATTGATGTAGGTTTCATTATTTATTGCAAAGGAATCTTTTTCTTCTTTAGCTTAGCAATGTAGATGCCTACCCAGGGGATGGGCAGGTAAAGGTCCAGAGTGTGGTGAAGTAAAGATTGTGTTCCCCATCTAGTGATGCCAGCCAGTGGAAATGGCCAAGTAGAAATGTCACAACAGTGTTGCCAGAAGTTTTTGTTTTTGAGAAGAAACCATAACGCTGTCTTTATGTGAAATCTTTTGATCGGTAAATGTTGAGAACCAATTTAACAAGTTTTTAAATACAGTGTGGGGCCCTTGCAAAACGTGTTTGCTGGCCACCAGTTTGGAATTTGGGGTTTAAGTTAGATACACTTACACAGATACATATTTGTTTGGGCCATGCATATGTGCTGGACTTTTTTCCTTCAGAGCAGCAGTTCTCAAACTTTTTTGTCTTCAGAGCCCTTTAGACTTAAAAATTATTGAAGACCCCACCCAGGGTGTTTTTGTGTATGTGAACTGTGGTGGTTTTGTTGCTAAATTGTGTCCAGCGTTTTGTGACCCTATGGACTGCAGCACACCGGGCTTTTGTGTCCTACACTATCTCCTGGAGTTTGCTCAAATGCATGTCCATTGAGTCATTGATGCCATCCAACCATCTCATCCTCTGCCACCCCTTTCTTTGCCTTCAATTTTTCCAGCATCACAGACTTTTCCAATGAGTCGGCTCTTTGCAGCAGGTGGCTTAAGAATTTATATCTGCTGATATTTGCTGTATTAGGAGTTTAATAAATTTTTAAAATATGAATTCATTTAAAAATAGCAATAGTAAACCCATTATATGTTAACCTAATTGGCACTTTTATTTCAAAAAACATTTAGTGAGAAAAGTGGCATTGTTTTCCATTTTTAGAGTCATCTGGTGTCTTATATCTGCTTCTGCATGCAGCGTCTTGAGATAAATCCTCTAAAGTTTCACTGAGTGTAAGAAAAGCAGATAACATGTAAAAATTATTATGAAAATAGTTTTGAGCTCACAGACTCTCTGAAAGACGCTTGAGGACCCCAGGGGTCCTCTCATTGTCCTCACTGTGAAAATGTTCTAGATTTTAATGATTATCTGCATTTTCTGCTAGGATCAGCTTGTGGAGTGAGAAACTTTGACGTCTCTTTTCTTCATTTAGTTAATTCTGTGTAAGAATTCACTCTGGCAAGTACAGTCATAGCCTTCTGACTCCTCAATGTCTTTCTCTTTTCCAACGAGTGATCAGTGGAAATGAGTTAACTTTATAGTTAAAATTATATTGGTTACATGGCTAGAGGAAGATTTTTCCTTGATTGTTCAACTTAAGAATCTAAGTGCAAAATATAGGGCAGGAGTCCCAGCATCGAGTGTGGAATCACAGCACAGTGGAATGGTGAAATGGGCTTTGAAGGGCTTTGGAGTCAGACATCCCGGGGTTGAATCCTAACTTTGATTTGGTACAAGTTACTTAACTTCTCTGCACTTTTATTTACCTCATCCGTAAAATAGGGTTAATAATATAGTTTATGCCTCTAGGGGCGCTGTGGGAATTAAGTGATATATACGTGATTGCAGTAGAGCCTGGAACATGATAAATCTTCAGTAAATGTGTGCTACTGTTATTATAACGCTGATGATTATGGGGGCCAGGCAGGAAGATAAGTGAGGACCACGGGAACTGGAGGCCATCACCCAGTCCAGAGATGTCCATTGCCCCTCATGTGTGCACGCACAGTCATTCAGTCGTGTCCTACTCTTGCCACCCCATGGACTGTAGCCCTCCAGGCTCCTCTGTCCAGGGGATTCTCCAGGCAAGAATACTGGAGTGGGGTGCCATTTCCTAGTCCAGGGGATCTTCCTGACCCAGGAATCAAACCTGTGTCTCTTGTGTCTCCTACATTGGCAAGTGGATTCTTTACCACTGAGTCACCTGGGAAGCCGTTTGTCCCTCACTCTCTCCTATTGTTAATTAGCAGGGAATATCAAATCTAACCATCTTTAAGAGAAGCCAGAAATTCACATATCTAGTTGAGATATTCCAGATGAAACATAAAAAAAATGTTACTGATCTAATTTTTAAAAACACTGTGTAGGTCGAATAGAATAGGCCTAGAGTTTACAGCAGTGTTTGGTGTGGAAAAATAAAAACGAATTGGTGTAGGTAGGGTAAAAGCTGGAAGTCTCTCCTGTCTTCCAGCTCCCAACAACCTGATGTTACCCAGACATGCTCACTCTCTCCCTGGTGACCCTGACGCAGAGAAAGAGGAAGTGCCGCTTGGGTGGGGCAAGGGGAGAGAGGGAAAGCCGACACACTAGCAGGTTAGGACTTTTCAAAGAGGGCAAGAGGTGGCACAGTGGAATCCTGTCACTCATCAAGGAAAGGGATGCTGAGAGCTCCTTTGATCAGCGTTCTGTGCCCGGCAAGATGCTGTGAGAAGTATCGATACCTGAGGCAGAGCTGGAAGTCATGCTGGGGCTTATAGTCTGGGGCAGCCTGAGAGAGAATTAAACTCTAAGGTCTTTTGAGTTGTGTTAACTGGATTGTCAAACAATTGCTTATCAGAGTTCTGATGAGGGAGAAATAATCTCTGACTTAATTATGTTGGGAGTATTCTTCAAAGTGGAGGGGCCGTTTCGGTCTGATTTTGAAGGGTTTCATTTGGTAAAGCTGAATGGAGAGAAAGTGGTCAAGGGAAACAGCACAAGTCAACCATTATAAATTGAGGTGTCTTGGGACACCTGAATGGTCCGGTGCCTGGTGGTCCAGTGGCTAAGACTCTGCGCTCCCGGTGCAGGGGGCCCAGGTTCGGCCCCTGGTCAGGGAACTAGATTCCACATGCCGTAACTAGGAGTTCAAATGCCACAACTGAAAAAGAAGAAAAGATCCTGCATGCTGCAACTAAGACTCAGCACAGCCAAACATAAATATTTTTAAAAACGCAGATGTCTTGCCAGGCCCTCTTTAGAGGAGCCTGGCAGGCAGGTAAATGAGTGGGGTGGGAGGCTGTGAGCGACCAGGGAGTGGTGGGGACTGGCAAACTGTCGAGTGCACTGTGTCTAAAGGCAGCTGTGAGGACTTTCCTGGTGGTCCAGTGGTTAAGACCGCACTCCCACTGCAGGGGGCGTGGGTTCGACCCTTGGTCGGGGAAACTAAAATCTCATATGCTGCACAGCATAGCGAAAAAAATAGAAAATAAATAGATAAAGAAAGGCAGCTCCAGCCAGTTGTTGCTTTGTAGACTCAGCGTTGACAGAGCATCAGATTTTTTCCCCCAGGTTTTTAGGTAGAAGTTGGAAACATTCTCTTAATGCAGTGTCCCATGTGACAGCCACTAGCCACTTGCTGCTGCTGCTGCTAAGTCACTTCAGTTGTGTCCAACTCTGTGTGACCCCATAGACGGCAGCCCACCAGGCTCCCCCGTCCCTGGGATTCTCCAGGCAAGAACACTGGAGTGGGCTGCCATTTCCTTCTCCAATGCGTGAAAGTGAAGTCGCTCAGTCGTGTCCGACTCTTCGTGACCCCATGGACTGCAGCCTACCAGGCTCCTCTGTCCATGGGATTTTTCCAGGCAAGAGTATTGGAGTGGGGTGCCATTGCCTTCTCCAGCCACTTGCAGCTAATTTAATTAAAATTAAGTAAATCTGTCAGTTGCACCAGCTACATTCCTAGCTGCTTGTGAGCTACATGGGCCCAGGGCTTGTCACTGGACAGTGCAGATTTAGAACATTGCCACTGGCGCAGACAGTTCTTTCAGACCATGATTATCTGCCCCAAAGAGAAACCTAGGTGACACAGAGGTAAAGAATCCACCTGTTAGTGCAGGAGACGCAAGTGATGCAGGTTCGATCCCTGGGTCAGGAAGATCCCCTGGAGAAGGAAATGGCAACCCACTCCAGTATTCTTGCCTGGGGGAAATCCTGTGGACAGAGGAGCCTGGTCGGGCTACAGTCCATGCGGTCTCGGAGTCAGACAGGACTGAGCACCAGCACATTTCACATTTCATTTTCACTCTGTCCGAAAGAATGCGGACAGATTTTTCAACCTGATAACTAATTGAAAAATAATGAAATTGACTGTGGACTAAATAAAACATCTTTGTAGACAGGTAGATACTGAGATTGTTCCCTGCCTCCCTGCCAAACAGAGCTGCTATGGATTTTATTTACCTAGTTAGTTGTGGATTTATGGCTGCTAGCTACTATCTTATAGTGAGTTTCTTTCCCCAGAGGTTGTAGTATTTCACAGGAGACTCCCTTTGTCTTTTTACCCCCACCAGTCGTGGAATGATGGGTCTTTTTAAAAGGCAAAACTTAAAATTGCCCTGGATCCGCAGTGTTGTTTTAAATTTTTTTTTTTTAACTAATGAACAAAGCTTAAGTGATGATAAAGTGTACAAGTTCCTGAAGCTTACAGCTCTGATGCCACTGTAGAGCCAAAGTCAGCTTGCAAATTAAATACAAACAAAGCAACCAAACTAATGTAACTCATATTACAAATGTTAATTTAATGAGAGGGATGCTATTTTACCAAAACTTAACTGCTTCCTTGAGACAAAGACTTTTGCAGACTACCACACAGGGCCCTTTGGGGTTTAGCACACCCTGTGGTGTCTCAGATCACCTATCCCTTCCTTTTCTCAGTTTCAACAGCAGCAAAACCTCCACTTGTACCCTGATGTCTGTTGGCTTTAGTTGAGCCCCAAAGCGTTATCATGAGCCAAATCCACCTCTGTCCTCTTCTCATTAGCCTGCAGCAATTAAAGTTGTCCCATTGGGCATTACTGGTGTTGGTGCAATTATAAACCTACCCTGGGGCATTGAAACCAAATGATAGTAGTACAGGTGATCAGGGGCTTCCGCAGGGCACAGTGATAAAAAAGCCATCTGTCAGTGCAGGAGATGCAGGTTCCATCCCTGGGTCGGGAAGATCCCCGGGAGGAGGAAATGGCAACCCACTCCAGTATTCTTGCCTGGGAAATCCCATGGACAGAGGAGCCTGGCAGGCTTCAGTCCATGGGGTTGCAAAGAGTTGGACATGACTGAGCACACTCTTGCGCACGCCCTAGGTGATAAAGTAGTAATCCATGTATAAAGGTGCTCTTCTTTTAGGTTATTCTCAAAACGAAAGCACAAAATATCAGAACCCTTGGGAAGAGTAGTTGGACGTTTGGGAATGTCTCCAAGGGACAAGACACACTGCCCTACAGGGCCTAGGAGGGAGCTCTCTGCCTAGCAGGTGCTAAAACTTGTTGAATTGAATTATCTGTTGACAGAACAAGAGCAAGTTCAATATTGGTTGAGTGGGGGTTTGCTTTACTCTCTGGAAAAGGATGTAGATATCAAAGCATGGCCTTTGGACTTCTGGCATGCCTGCCTAAGGCTGCAGCCAGACCAGTTTGCTGCATGGAGTGTGCCAGTATGTTGGAAGGCAGGTGACTGGGCACTAGGGAAGCCAGATGCAGCCTGTCTTCCGCCCCGCCCACACCCTGCACCTTGTGTGTTTCCTAGTATAATTGGTGCAGTGCCATCTAGAGTTTAGCTTACAGGGAATCAGTATTGTGTATCAGGTAAGAACACAAGCTCTAAAGTCCAAACATCTGGGTTTAAGATCTGGTTCAACTCCCAGTTAGGTGTGTGACTTTTGACAAATGAGTTACTTGCTCAGAGTCCCCTTTCCTCTCTGTTAAATGGAGGTGGAAAAAAAAGGAGTGGGGGGCAGTAATAATAGAACCGACCTCCGGGATGTTGTGGAGAGTGAATTCTAAACGTAGAACACTTAGTGTGATGTCTAACAAGGAGAAAACACTGATGATTTGACTTTGTAAGATATTGCTTTCTGTTTCTTTGAAATAATGGTTTATGTTTTGTATTATTTGCTCATTTTTTATTGATGGGAGGTGAAAGCAATGGTTTTTTTCCCCCTTGTTGTGCTGAGAATACTTTATAGCAGCCCTGCAGAAGCAACTTTGGAACTGGCAGAGAAATCCCCTTTGTCCTGGAATATAAACCTCTGTAATCCACATTCTCTTGTCTGCAATTTAGAATCCCCAAAAGCTCTGAGAATGCTGAGGTGGCTGCAACCTCATTTGGTGGCCGTACCTGAACTCACACATTGCTCTTCGCTGTCTTTATTTCATTTACTCTGAGTGGTCAGGGTGTAGGGGTGGTAGTTTAGCCACTAAGTCAGATCTGACTCTTGTGACCCCCTGGACTGTAGCCCGCCAGGCTCCTCTGTCCCTGGGATTCTCCAGGCAAGAATACTGGAGTGGGTTGCCATTTCCTTCTCCAGGGGATCTTCCCGACCCAGGGATCGAACCCGGGTCTCCTGCATTGCAGGCAGATTCTTTACCAACTGAGCTGCAAGGGAAGCCCGGTGGTCAAGGTATCGATGAGGAAAGAGTGATGTGGTCACCAGGTGCTGCCCGGGGCCCCCGGGGGTTGGTCACCCTGTGGCATACGCATTGCTTTACCTTTCTAACTGCCCCCCCTACCCCAGATTCTGAATTCTGAGACTCACTTGGGCCCCTGAGTTCTGGTGCAGGATTTCTGACCTGCACTGAGCCTTAATTCAAGGGCCCGCAGTAGGCTACTTACACAGACACACAGGTGGACACGTAGTGTGACACTCAGACGCTGAGGGTGCAACTGTTCTGTTACATTGCATCATGAAAAGTTTAAAAACAACAGACACTTATGGCCTAGGAAACTAGACCCAAACTCCAGTTTTTCTAGGATCCACTCCATTTGTTATCAGTGAGTCATCAAGTGTTTATTAAATGTCTCACTATGGACAGAATTACTCTTGATAGCTCAGAACAACCCAAATACCCACCCACAGATGAATGGATGGAGAAAATCCGGACAGTGGAATAGTGTTCATCCATAAACGGGAATAAAGTGATGATTCATGCCCCAGGCGGGGATCAAACTCAGAAATGCTCTGCTTAGTGAAAGAAGCCAGGAAGAAAAGGCTGCATATTAGTTGATGCCATTTATAGGCAATAGATGACCTTCTACATACTTTGTTGGCATGTGTCCTAATTTCTTTGTTGAAAAACTGGACATTTTGATCATTATAATGTGGTGGCTCTGGTAATCAGATCCCCCATTCTAGGCTTTGCTGATGCCCACTGTGTGTTGTAATTAGTGGCTTTTCTGGGCTCTTTTTATAAGGACTGTACTTTTGGTCATGTGTGGTCAGTGAAGTCTCTCTTCTGTTAGTTGAGAGATTTGACAGAGATTCCCTTCAGCTGTCCAAAGGGAATACAACCAAACAAACCCCACCTCAGGCAGCTCGTAGCCTTTGCAGCTGGGCTCTGGGTGAGAGCTGAGACGGGCCTTTGACGTTCCGCAGGCAGTTCACAACTCTGCTCCCACGTTAACTTCCTGCTTGCACAGAACCCAGGTCAGCCGGCAGTGACAGCTAGAGCCTTCTCAGGCCTTTGCTGAGCGGCTGGCCCGCCCTGGGCATGCAGCCTTCGAGATTCCCTGGAACATGGAATGTGTGAAAGGTTTTGTTTTGTTTTTTTAAATCAGCAGAAGTCCACGGTTTGCCTTCGGGCCCACGCCTTGTGTTGGGTAGCTCTGTAGGTTCTGACTTACATGTGATGTCGTGTATCTCCTGTTACAGTACCCTGGAGAAGGAAATGGCAACCCACTCCAGTATTCTTGCCTGGAGAATCCCATGGATGGAGGAGCTTGGTGGGCTCCAGTCCACGGGTCGCAAAGAGTCAGACACGACTGAGGACTTCACTTTCATTTTCACTCTGAAAATCCTCCCCTGCTTCATCTCTTCTTCCCTCTTTTCTGTCCCAGAACCATGGCCACCACAGATCGTTTTAACGTCTCTTTATAGTTTTGCCTTTTCCAGAATATCATGTAGTTGGAATCATAGAATGTACTGTCTTTTCAGACTGGCTTCCTTCACTTAGCAATACGCATTTAAGCTGCTTTCTTCCATGTCTTTTTGTAGCTTACTCGCTCCTGGCTTTTTGTTGATGGATGACATCCCATTAAATGACTAACTACAGTTTATCCACTCCCCTGTTGAGAGACATCTTGGTTACTTCCTGTTTGGGGCAGTCATGAATAAAGATGCTCTAAGTTTTTGGCTCATTGGAATGGATATCTAGGCATGGGATGGCTGGATCGTATGGTGAGACCATGGTTTATGTTTAGCTTTCTAAGAAACTACCCGTGCAGAAGGACTGTCCTGGCGGCTCAGCAGTAAAGAGTCCACCTGCAGTGCAGGAGTCACGGGAGCCGTGGTTTCGATCCCTGGGTCGGGAAGATCCCCTGGAGAAGGGCATGGCAACCCTCTCCGGTATTCTTGCCTGGAGAATCCCATGGACAGAGAGGCCTGGTGGGCTACAGTCCATGGGGTCACAAAGAGTCAGACACGACTGAAGTGACTTTGCACACACACCAGTGCCGAAGCCTCTCGAAGCCCTTTTCCCCCAGAGCATCTCACTCTCCTTTCCTCCCGGCCTCAATAGTGTCTGCGGTCAGTCTCGGTTGAATATCCTGTGCCCTTGGCTGCAGTGTCTGGTTCCTTGCCTTGAGTGTAGTTGACAGACACCTTCTCCGTTTCCACTCTGCTCTGAGCGAGTTCTGAGTTAGAACCTTGCATTTCTAGAAGTTTCATTTCTTCCTTTTTAAAAGCACCCCTGCCCCTTGTGTCTTTTTCTTTTCTCTACTAGGTTTTGTTGTCTCTCATCCTGTTGTTAACTAGTTCTTGGAATGCCTCTCTAGACTTGTGCATAGGGTTTTTTTCTTTTAATTAATTTATTTTTCCTGTGAGTGGCTTGACTCTTCCAGGGCCTCAGCTCTTCCCTGTGAACTCAAGGACCGGTTTCCCCTTCCATCTGTCTGTTACAGCCTCCAGGATAGTGCTCTCTAATAGAAATATAATATGAGCCAGATAATGTAATTCAAAGCAATCTCATAACCATGTTAGAAAATAAAAATAGGTAGGTGAAATTAGTTTTAATAACATATTTAAGCCAGTAGATCCAAAATGCTTTGATTTCAATGTGTAATCAATATGAAAATGAGTTATTTTTGGTACTGAGTCTTCCAAATCCAGTATGTAAATTACACTCACCGCAGGTCTCAGTTTGCGGCCACATTTTCAAGTGCTTCATCACCACCTGTCACTCCCTGGTGGACGTCATATTGGAGGATAGCTCTAGGCCCCATATAGGAGACTGACTTCACCTTGGGCCCACTCGTGGGCCAACTCACACCTCTGGCTTTGGGTTTCTTCATTGTTGCTGGCACCTGGGGTCTTACCTGTCTCTTGAGCCTGGCTCTCTACTAAAAATTGTCTTGTATCTCATGAGTTTATAGCTGGAGAAAGAGATCAGTTCAGTCCATCATGTCGCCAAAACCTTTTTAATTTACTCCTTACAACAGTCTCATGATGGAGATATTCTTATGCTGAATTTAGAGATGAGGAGGCTAGGGCTCATGGTGCTTGAGTGCCCAAGGTCACATGGCTGCTGAGTGGCAGAGAACAGACTCCAATACGCATCTGTGTGAATTCCAAGTCCACACTCTGTCCCCCGTGCACGTTGGCTTCTCGTAACTGTGATTCTTCCTCGTTCGTTCTCAGGAATTAGACACCATCAAGGCCTGCTGTCTCCTCCCTGACTCCACACACAGCCCTGCTTGTCTGGAGAGTAGCTCTTGGCTGAGCCCTGGTGGTGGAGAGCCATGGACCAGTACAGCCTGGAGGATGAGGGTGCCCTTCCCTCCGAGATGCACCTCCCTTCGTATCCCGAGAAACATGCGCTCACCTGCAGCGACGCCGTTAACCGGGACCTGGGGCCTGGCACACGGGACCTGCTCTACAGTGGCCTGAGAGGTCTGGAGCTGGACCCCAGCTTCCCAGCACCAGACACGTCCAGCGAGCCGCTGGAGGACAACCTGGACACCCTGTCCCTGTACTCAGGGAAGGACAGTGACTCCACGAAGCTGCTGGAGGAGTATATAGATCCCGAGTCTCAGACTTCCTTACAAGGTGAGGTTGTGCCCCCGGGGCCGGGGCCTGGTGGGCTGTGGAGGTCCCTGGAGGTCTAGAGCCTGTGCCTTCTCCCTCCGTCTAGACCTGGGGCTGGGCGCCCTCAAGGTGCCCAAAGAGGCGGATGAAGGAGGCCGGGCCACCTCGGGGAGCGCGCGGAAAGGCAAGCGGCAGCATAGCTCCCCGCAGAACACGCTCCTGGACTGCAGCCTCTGCGGGAAGGTGTTCAGCAGCGCCAGCTCCCTGAGCAAGCACTACCTGACGCACAGCCAGGAGAGGAAGCACGTGTGCAAGATCTGCAGCAAGGCCTTCAAGCGACAGGACCACCTGTGCGTAGGAGCCGGGTCAGGACGTCTGCTCAGGGGGCTGGGGGCGCGCCTGGGCCTCAGCACCCCTCCCATCAGCCCACACCCCACGCTGTCGAGGCCCCCAGGGGTGTGCAACCTGTGCTCAGACGCAGACTGGTCTTGAGCTGCCAGGGTTCCTGGGGCCAGACCCACAGGGCCCCAGCCCCCAAATCCACTCCAGAGAGGAGAGTGCTGCTGTGATTGGCAGACGGGACCCCTGTGGTTTAAAGACACACCCCAGGGGCAGTTTTGTTCTGGAGGGAATTGGGCTAACTCTGTGCAGAAAGATTTGGAGCAGGTGCCTGAAGAGAACAGATCTGTGCTCTGTGAGGGGTATGCATCGGGATAAGAGGCTGTGAGAGGCTATGAAATGCTTGGAATGTTCACTCTCCCTTTTTTTTTTAAATTCTTGATTTTAAAAAGCAAGCCCAGTGTAAGAGCAGAATTACCTTTGTTCTTCATATCTTAGAAATGATAAGGTTTTCTTGCTGCTGAGGAAGGAAAGACAGACTTTCAAACAGAAAGACTTGCAAGTGGGAAGGATGATCCGTCACCTTTTGATAGCATGCCCAGGCTTGCCAGGAGAGACACTGGTAAAGAATCTGCCTGCCAGTGCAAGAGACATAGGTTCAGTCCCTGGGTAGGGAAGATCCCCTGGAGGAGGGAATGGCTACCCACTCCAGTATTCTTGCTGGGAAGATCCTATGGACAGAGGAGCCTGGCGGGCTGCAGTCCATGGGGTCACAAATGGTCGGACATGACTGAGTGGCTGAGGAGCACAGCCTGCGCAGAGTATCAGTGAACCCCACTTTCATTCTGTCCTCGCTGCCTAACCCCCTGCCCCCCCACCAGGGATAGGAAGCGATTTGCTCATGTCACAGGAAGGTAACAGTTAGGGCTAGGAAGTGGGTCTCTTGATCCCTTCTCTGCTGCTTCCCTCAGATGGAAGCTAAGGGTCCACCTTTCGGGGCAGAATTTCTTTATTTATTGTGCCACGTTTATTAGAACCATCCAGAGTAGGACTGCTGGGAACCCAGAGGATGATTTACCCATTTGCTGATTTCTGTAATAAATTAATATAGATACAAGTGTGATATAAGACATTTGTATTCATCCATATTTGCAGAAATTATAGGCAAATTTGGCTGTTTTCTAGAGAGTCTTTACTGACTGGGCATCTGTAATTTTTACTTTTTGTTTTGCAATGGGGGTCGCAGGTGGCTCTCTAGAGGCATCCTATGGGAAGGCAGAGACTCCTTTGTTCAAAGAAGGAGCACCCCCAAGTTAACACTTCCTCGAGTGCATTCTCCGAACTCTGTTTCTCAGGGATGCTAAAAGGGGCTCTTTGAAAAAAAGTGATTCTGTGGGCAAATAACTTGGAGAGTTAAACAGGTTCGCTTTATCTACTCTATGGCTTTTCACTTTGCTACTATGAACATCCAAGAAGTAAACAGTGTCTTTTCAAAACTCACTTGCCAGCTGAGCCCAAGTCCTCAGGGAGCAACCCTGGAGACTGGTGTTGCTTTGGGGAACTCTGACTTGGCTCCCACGATTTTTTCTCTGATTAGGGGTTTGCTTAAGGATGAGGGAAAGCGCCCCCATTCCAGATGACTTTGACCTTAGTCCGGGGGGGGGGTCTTTCCTCGTGGGGTCTGAGCCCATTTTCTGCCCTGCTGGCCCCTGGGGACACGCTTGGGTTCGTGTGATGGGCGACCTGCGCCAAGACCCCCCATGACCCTGTCCTTGTGTGCTTCCAGGACCGGACACATGCTCACCCACCAGAAGACCAAGCCCTTCGTGTGCATCGAGCAGGGCTGCAGCAAGAGCTACTGCGACTACCGCTCGCTGCGCCGGCACTACGAGGTCCAGCACGGCCTGTGCATCCTCAAGGAGGTGCCCCCGGAGGAGGAGGCCTGTGGGGACTTGCCCCACATGCACGAGGTAGCAGGCCAGCCCGCGCCATCCGGCCTGAGGTCCCCCGGTCCCCTCCTGCCCAACCGAGACCTCCTGCGCTGCCTCGTGAACAGCATCGTCCACCACAAGATCCCTTCCCCGGGGCCGGCTGGGCCTGCGGACAGCGGCGAGGGGAGGAACGTGGCCTGCTCCTGCCCGTCCTCGTCCGGGTCCTCCTGCTGCGGCCCAGCTGGCGCCCTGGGGACCCTGGGCCCTGATGTTCTCGAGGAGCCGAGGCCCCCACGGAAGGAGCCCGCCGCTGACGTGTTCACGGCCATCCACTCGCGGGCGGCGGAGAGCAGCAGCCCCGACCCAGCCGAGCTCGAGCCACTCCAGCTCTCGTCCTCCCTGGAGGGCTGGCCCGAGGGCGCCCCTCTGCCCTCCTGCCTGCCTGTGTTCCGTGGCCAGACAGTCCCCACCACTGGTTCCCAGCCATCAGGCCACAGTTTCCAGTGGCTCCAGAACCTGTCGGGCTGCCCCAAGAGCAAAGGGAACAGTATGTTTGTCGTCCATAAGCCGCCATCCCGGGAGGGCTCTGAGCCTGGCCCTGGGCTCAGCAGCGCCTCCCCAGTGGGGGAGCCCTCGGCTGGCCTGGGGCCTGGCCCAGAGGACGTGCCGCCCTTCCCTCCCGTGCTCCTGAAGGCTCCTGGGGAGGTCTCAGGAGACCCCAGATTTGCCAGTGCCAGCGGGGATGATGACTGCTGGGCTCCCAAGAAGAGCAAGTTTGACTGCGACTCGTTCCGGTGGCCGAAACCCGGGGACCCGGGCTCGCAGGACCCTGGCTCGAAGCCCAGCAGCCTCTCGTCGGACACCACGCCGCTCTTCCGGCAGCTCTTCCTGAAGTCGCAGGAGTCCCTGGTGAGCCACGAGCAGATGCAGGTGTTCCAGATGATCACCAAGTCCCAGCGGATCTTCTCCCATGCCCAGGTGGCCTCCGCTGCCTCCCAGCTCCCCACTCCCGATGGCAAGCAGGGCCCCCTGAAGCCCCTGCAGGGGCCATGGCCACAGCAGCCTCCGTCTCTGACGCCCGCTGTTGACTCTCTCCACGCTGGCCCCGTGAACCCTGAGCCAGAGGGCTCCCCAGCCCGCCGGAGAAAACCCACATCCACTTTCCCTAGGGAGGCCTCACCTGGCAGCATAAGCCGGGATGCAAAGGGCGGGCCAAAAGTGGCTGCCGCTCCACCAGCCCTCACAGCATCGTCCCTGGACCCTCCCGGGAACCCAGACATCTCTTCTCTGGCCAAGCAGTTGAGATCCTCAAAAGGGACCTTGGACCTCGGCGATATCTTCTCTCCTGGGGGCCTGCGTCAGACCCAGTTAGGAGGGGACGAGCCATCTGGAACCCACCTCCCAGGGAAGCAGACCCAGGCCGAGAATGGCATGGCCTCCGGGGCCACGAAAGCCGAAAAGGGCCCAGTCTGCTCCCGGGGTGGAGGCTACAGGCTCTTCTCCGGCAACTCCAGAGCACAGCGCTTTTCAGGCTTCCGGAAGGAGAAGGTGAAAATGGATATGTGCTGTGCGGCCTCCCCAAGCCAGGTGGCCATGGCCTCCTTCTCGTCGGCCGGGCCTCCAGCAGACCCCACCAGGGACTCCAAGTCCAAACTGACGATATTCAACAGGATCCAGGTACCAGGGCCATCTCACGGACCTAACCATACCGGAGGCAGAGTCTGGTCGTTACCCATTTCTGGGTTTCTGACTTGTCCAGGCACCTTGTTTAACCTCAGCGATTCCTCAGATGCAGTTGTACAGAGAGGGGGAGGGAGGGTTCAGAGAAGAGGTGGTCCCTCCCATCATCCCCCACCCCGACCCCACTGCACACACGTGAAATGGCTTTCGAGCTGGGAGAGACACTTGGTGACACGTTGCTTCACTACCCGTTCTCTGTTTGCTTCCTCTCTCCCTCTCGCTTCCTTTTGGACCCGCCTCCTTCGCGTCTTCAGAGGATGTAAAGGTAGAGCCCCTCAGCCCTTGACGTTGCTGCGTGAAATGCTGCGTCTGGTCGTGAGTCACAGGTCACGGGTCTGACTTGGCCCCCGCTGCTGGCGGTGTGCTGGTCCGCCCTTGTGGAGCACTCAGGTCCTCCCGCGTGGTGCTCACGAGGTCCCAGGAGTAGAGCGCTCGGCCTCACCTCCTGCCGGCGTTCTGAGGGCCAGCATCCTTCCTGTCAGGCCACAGCTATCTCATCCTCTTCTTTTTTTATTATTTTTGACAGCTTTAATATTTACATGCTGTCTCACCATTTTATTTTTTGAGATTAAGTTTTCAGTTTTATATTTGGTTATTTTATTTTGGCCACAAGGCATGTGGGATGTTAGCTCCCGACCAGGGGTTGCATCCGTGCCCCCTACATTGGAAGCATGCAGTCTTAACCTCTGGACCACCAGCAAGTCCCTGACTCACCATTTAAAAATGTGCCATCCATTGGCTTTTGAGCATGTTTACAAGGCTGTGCACCCTGTATTTCACTGCTCTTTGCCTAAATACTTTGCTCACCCCCAAAAGACACCCCATACCCTTAGCTGTCTGCTGCAGTCTCTCCGTCCCTCCCAGCCCCTGGCGAACATGAGTCCACCTTCTGTTGCCATGGATTTGCGTGTCTTGGACACTTCCTATGGTTGGAATCATACACTGTGTGGCCTTTTGTGTCACTTGCTTCTTCCACTTGGTATGATGTTTTCAGAGTCCATCCGTATTGTAGCATGGATCAGAACTTTTCCTTTGTATTGCTCCGTAATCGTCCATTGTACGCATACACCATGTGGTGTTTGTCCATTTATCAGCTGATGAGCATCTGGGTTGTGTTCACTTCTTGGCCATTGTGATAGTGCTGCCGTTAACATTTGTTATTGTTTAGACATATGTCTTCATTTCTCTTGGGAGATAATACCAGAATTGCTGGATTATAGAGTAATCCTCTCTGTTTCAGAAACTGCCAGACTTTTCGAAAACCCGTCTTACCTTCCCACTCAGAGTCTGAGGGCTCCAGCTTCTCACCAACACTTGTTATCATCCAGCTGTTTCCTTCTAATGCAGCCAACTTAGTGGGTGGGAAGCGATAACCTGATGATGGTTTGATTTGCATTTCCCCGATGGCTAACAGTCTTGAGCATCTTTTTATGTGCTTATTGGCTATTGAGACATCCTCTTTGGTTAAGTGTCTGCTCAGAGACTTTGCCCATTTTTAAGCTGGTTTGTATTATTACTCTTGAGCTGTGAGAATTCCTTATGTATTACAGATACAAGACCCTTACCAGATGCATGATTTGCAACTCTTTTTCTCCCATTGTCTTTTCACTTAAAAAAGTTTATATTATAGTTGATTTACAACACAGTGTTGGTTTCAAGTGTACAGCAAAGTGATTGTCACACATGTACAGATATCCATTACTTTTCAGGTTCTTTTCCTTGAAGGTTATTGCAGGATGCTGAGTCGAGTTCTCTGTGCTGTACAGCAGGTCCTTGTTGGTTACCTGTCTTGTATGTAGTCGTGTGTTTCTGTTAATCCCAAACGCCCTCTCCCCCCCTTTCCCCTTTGGTAACCATAAGTTTGTTTTTGAAGCCTGTGACTTTTCACTTCTTGATGCTATCCTGTGAAGCACAGAAGGTTTAAGTTGTTTTTTTTTTTTTTAAAGAAGGTTTACATTTTGCTGATTTGTTCTGTCTTTGGTTTTGAGTCACCAAGAGACTGCGGCCTCTTCAGGGTCGCTAAGAATCACACCCGTGTTTCCACTAAGCGCCTCACAGCTTTCACTCCTGCACCTCATTTCTGACCTGCTGGCTCAGGTGCGCTTTCATCTCCAGGGTGGAAATATCTACCGGCTCCCCGACCCGGTGAAGGAAGAGAACGTGGCCGGTGGCTGGTAAGTGCTGGAGCCCCTCCCTGCCCGGCCTGGGGAGCTCAGCATCCCCGGGAGTCCCCTGCTGGCTTTGACCTGCCGCCCAGGGGGCGAGCTGTGGGTGCTGCCCTCCTGAAGGGGCGAGCACCAGGCCGTGGGGGCTCGGGGCATCGTCTCCGTTCCTTCAGTTCGCCCAGAGCTGTCAGGGTATCCGGGCTTGGGGATGGAGCCCCATTCTCCCTCTCCCGCCTCCTGACACGTCTCCCCACAGTCACCAGCACAACAGGGCCCCCACAGACTGGGCAGAGCCAAGGAGCACGTACATTTGCAAGAACTGCAGCCAGATGTTCTATACAGAGAAGGGGCTGAACAGCCACATGTGTTTTCACAGCGACCAGTGGCCGTCACCTCGAGGGAAGCAGGATCCACAGGTGAAGGGGCGTGAGGCTGCATTCAGCTTGCCGGAGTTGGGCGGAGGTGGGGGCCTGGCTGGGGGCTGGGAGCCAGGGCGGTGCTCCTCTGGAGGGGCCCTTGCTCCCAACCTGCTCTTTCCCTTAAAGGGCTGTCTCTTCTCTGTGTGCAGGTGTTTGGCATGGAGTTTTGCAAGCCCTCAAGACAGGTGCTGAGGCCAGAAGGGGATGGGCAGAGTCCCCTGGGAGCCAGAAAGTGCCTGGACAACCCAACCACAGCCTCTTTGGGGGTCCCTGTGTCGGTGCCTGTGGCCCCAGCAAACCATCCCCCAGGGAGCAAGGTGGGTTCTGATCAGTCCACCTCCATCCCGCCACTTTCCACCTGCCAGTGGGAGCTGTGGGAAAAGCCCCAAACTCCTGACTCTGGAAGAGCTTAGTTTCAAATCCATTCATTCATTCACCCTCCACTGGACTTTCTCTGTGTCTGACCCTGCGCTGGGGACACTGCAGCAACCACAGCAGCCTGTCTCCTGGGGCTCCCGGCCCAGGGGAGTTGGAGAGCCCCCGTCCGCAGACAGTGACACCCAGAGTGGGCTGGGCTGGGCTGGGAGGGGAGCTTGGGAGCTGTGGGAGCCCCGAGGGGGCACCAGAGACCAGCTAGAGCAGGCCAGGGAGGACTTCCTGGAGGAGGGTTCTTAGAGCTGAGATCTGGAAGACGAGAAGGAGTAAGATGGGGGTGGGGGGGCAGATTGCATGGAGGTGAGAGAGCATACTGAGTTGCACCATCAGTGAGTTTCCAAAATGGTCTGAGGGAGGGCCTTTCCTTGGGGGTGTGGATGCACGAGAAGGCTCCAGCTCCGCGCACTGCCCAGCTCAGGGTCTGGGGTCTGGCACAGGTGTGGTGGCCCTGCCCGGCCTCCTCTGCTGAGGGCTGTGGGCACAGTCAGGCCGGGCATGCGTCTGTGGTCGCTACCTGTCCCGCTCTCCTGGCGTCTTGAGGCCTGAGCTTGGGGCAGGTGGCCTCAGGTAACCCCTCGGGGTTCTGAAGCCTATTCTTGTCCAGGGACAGGAGAAGGGCGGGGACGAGAGAAACAGCAAGGAGAACAGCCAGCACCGAAAGTGGAAGAAGCGCCCCCAGCCCAAGGCACTGTTCGTCCCTCTTCCGCCCCCCACGTTCGGGCAGCCGGGCCCGGGGGGGTGTCACCAGAGCCGCCTGCACTCTCCCATGTTCCTGGTGGACCGCCTCCTGAAGGGGCTGTTCCAGTGCTCACCCTACACGCCGCCGCCCATGCTCAGCCCCATCCGGGAGGGCTCGGGGCTCTATTTCAACAAGCTCTGTTCCACATCCACTCAGGCCAGCCCGGACAGGCTCATCAGCACCGTGCTCAGTGAGTGAGGCTGATCCCCACCCCCTCCAGCGGTCGCGGCAGGCCAGACCCACCCCTCCGGTAGCATGCGGTCCAGGCCTATGGCCGCATCGGTCTGGTGGTCCCGTTGCTGTTCAGAACTATCCCAGGACCATCTGGGTCCAGCAGCCTTCTAGGTGCTTGTAATTTTGTAGGCAGAAAGAAAACAGGCCATTTAACCTAGCCACCCTTCTTCTGCCTGGTCTTTTGAGTAACTTTTAAACAGCTTTGCTGCTGCTGCTAAGTCACTTCAGTCGTGTCCAACTCTGTGTGACCCCATAGATGGAAGCCCACCAGGCTCCCTAGTCCCTGGGATTCTCCAGGCAAGACCACTGGAGCGGGTTGCCATTTCCTTCTCCAAGGCATGGAAGTGAAAAGTGAAAGGGAAGCTGCTCAGTCATGTCCGCCTCTTTACTGAGATTAATTCACAGATCACAAGAGCCACCCGTTTAAAGTGCACAATGTTTGTGAGAATATTCGTCGGGTTGTGCACCCGTCACACAGTCTGATCCTAAGCACGTTCATCTCCCCAGGAGATGGGCTATATCCACAAGCAGTTACACACAGGCCCCACCGCCCCCGAGCTCCTCAGCCCTGGGCACGGCTCACCTACCGGGCTCCTTTCTCTCTCTATGGGTCTGCCTTCTCTAGACGTTTCGTAGAATTGGTGTCCTGTGATGCGTGACCATCTGTGTCTGGTTTATTCACTTGGAGTAATGTCTGCAGGGTTCACCCCTGTTGTAGTATGCATCAGGGCTTCATTCTTTTTGTGGATGAATGATACTCCATTGTCTGGACAGGTGACCTTTTATTTATCCACTTGTCAGTTGATGAGCATTTGGACTGTTTTTGTCCCTTGGCTATTGCAAAGAGCACTGGTTAAGAACCCTTAGCCATCAGTTTTTGTTGTACCTAAGTTCTGATTTCTCTTGGGTGTATGCCTCAGAGTGGAATTGCTGGTCTATAGGGTAACTGTTTAAGGAACCGCCAGACTGTTTCCCAGACTGTCATTTGACACTTCCACGAGCTCTATATGACAGTTCCTTGTGCTCTTGTGTACCGCAGAGTTTCCTTCTTGAAGGCTGAACGGTGCCCCACTGCAGGCACACACCCCGCTTCCTGCGTGCGTGTAGGTGCCTGTCGGGACACTGTGGTTGTCTCCACATCGTGGCTCCTGTGCATAGGGCTGGAGTGGACATGGGCGTTCAGGTGTCTTTGAGATCTTGACTGCAGTTCTTTGGGATGAATACCCAGAAGTGGGATTGCTGGACCACATGATAGTTCTGCTTTTTGAGATAATTCCATACTATGTAGTCTTTTTTTTTTCTAATTTTTTATTTTATATTGGAATATTTTTTTTTTAATTGGAGTATATATTCAGTTCAGTTCAATTCAGTCGCTCAGTCGTGTCCGACTCTTTGCGACCCCGTGAATTGCAGCACACCAGGCTTCCCTGTCCATCACCAACTCCCGGAGTTCACTCAGACTCACGTCCGTCGAGTCCGTGATGCCATCCAGCCATCTCATCCTCTGTCGTCCCCTTCTCCTCCTGCCCCCAATCCCTCCCAGCATCAGAGTCTTTTCCAATGAGTCAACTCTTCGCATGAGGTGGCCAAAGTATTGGAGTTTCAGCTTCAGCATCATTCCCTCCAAAGAAATCACAGGGCTGATCTCCTTTAGAACGGACTGGTTGGATCTCCTTGCAGTCCAAGGGACTCTCAAGAGTCTTCTCCAACACTACAGTTCAAAAGCATCAATTCTTTGACACTCAGTGTTCTTTATAGCCCAACTCTCACATCCACACATGACTACTGGAAAAACCATAGCCTTGACTAGACGGACCTTTGTTGGCAAAATAATGTCTCTGCTTTTGAATATGCTATCTAGGTTGGTCATAACTTTCCTTCCAAGGAGTAAGCATCTTTTAATTTCATGGCTGCAATCACCATCTGCAGTAATTTTGGTGCCTAAAAAAATAAAGTCTGACACTGTTTCCACTGTTTCCCCATCTATTTGCCACGAAGTGATGGGACCAGATGCCATGATCTTCGTTTTCTGAATGTTGAGCTTTAAGCCAACTTTTTCACTCTCCTCTTTCACTTTCATCAAGAGGCTTTTGAGTTTCTCTTCACTTTCTGCCATAAGGGTGGTGTCATCTGCATATCTGAGGTGATTGATATATTGGAGCATAATTATTTACCATGTTGTTTTAGTTTCAGTTGTTCAGCAAAAGTGGTTTGGTTATCCACTTATCTATTCTTTTTCAGATTCTTCTCCCATAGAGAAGCTCATTGAGTATGGTTCTCTGTGCTGTCCAGTCGGTCCTTGGCTTTCTTTTGTTCTGTTCTATTTGTTGGGCTGCCCCGGGCCTTCCTTGCCGCGTGCGGGCTTTCTCTAGAGGCGCACGCGGGGTCTGCTGGTGTGCAGGCTTCTCACGGCGGTGGCTTCTCTCATTGTGGAGCGCGGCCCCAGGGCGCATGCACTTCAGAAGTTGCAACACGCTGGCTCAGTAGTTGTGGCACACGTGGCATGTGGGATCTTCCCAGATCAGGGGTTGAATCCGTGTCCGCTGCATTGCAAGGTGGATTCTTAACCACTGGATCACCAGGGAAGTCCAGTAGGTCCTTGTTGATTATCTGTTTTATATACAGTAGTGCGTCTATACCATGAAATCTTAAAGAGCCTGCTTTTAGCTGCTCCAGAAAGGCAGTCAGAAAGGGCCTCATGGGTCAGTTGTAGCCAGCCTTTTTGAGGCTCTTCTTTACGTGTTTTCCAGATCCCCTGGATGGCTCTTTTGGCATCTGTGTGGTAAAGGACGACACCAGGATCAGCATTGAACCGTGAGTTGGGACAGACTTAGAACCTGAGGGTCCTTCCAAAATGGGGACGCTCTTACCCTCTGCGCATTCCCGTGTGGCTCTGTCGGCACCTTCATCCGGGGGAAACCAGGTCTAGGAGAGAAGTGCTGGGCTTCTCTGGCTGTCCCCCCAGCATTCCGTCTGTCCAGACATACCATAGTCGGCTCCCTGAGGACAGAAGGCCCAGAATATTGGGGTTCTGGGTAGAACTGCCAGTGGCACAGTGAGACACGCGTGCAGAGCTGTGGACTGCGGCTAGATGAAGGGGCCCTTGGATGTAGGAGCAGGCCAGGTATCAGCACACACCTCCCCTGTCCTAGACCCCAGACAGCTGAGGCCAGAAACCTGGCAATGAAATCGGAGGAAGGAATTGAGCGTCCCGCAGGAGGTTTTTGGAACGCCTGTGTGTGTCTGTCGGGGTAATGGACACTCTGTGTGTCTGAAAGACGGCAGAGGGCATCCACAGAGCAGGGCCGTGGCCCAAGAGCAGGGCTCATGGAGCGTCTCTGCTTTACTTCCCACCTTGGTCACGCATTGTACGTAAGTCTTGTGTGTAAGTCTTGTACACCTGTGGGTGTGTCCTCGTTTCAGACACATCAACATAGGAAGCCGTTTTCAGGCTGAAATTCCAGAGCTCCAGGACAGCTCTTTGGCTGGGATTGATGAGCACATTGCTTCTCTGGTCTGGAAGCCGTGGGGAGATATGATGAGCAACCCGGAAACGCAGGACAGAGGTGGCCAAGACCTTGGGGCCAGGGTCCCAAGGGCCCTCCTCTATCTCCAGAGATTTCTCCTCCCAGTTCCCACCCTGACCAAGAAGCAGTGTGCGGGGGTAGGGGGTTGGAGGGTGGACAGAGGCGGCCTTCAGCACAGTACTGCTCCCGCCTGCGGTCCCTGGCCCACATCCCCTCTCTCCCGGTAGCCGGCAGGCTGCACGGAGCAGGTGCCAGGTCAGAGTTGAGCCCTTCCTCCAGGTCCCTCCCTTCCCTCAGCCTGCCTTTACTAGAGGGAGGTGATGACAAGGAGCCTCTCCCACCCTAATGGTGCCCTCAGGGAGGCCTCTTCCCTGGCTCGCCCTGACCCTCTGTGTCTCCGCTCCCTCCCCTCCTGGAAACAGTAACAGAGCTCTGCAATGTGGCCTGCTCCAGCGTGATGCCCGGCGGGGGCACCAACCTGGAGCTGGCACTGCACTGTCTGCACGAAGCCCAGGGCGATGTCCAGGTGAGGTGCAGGCACCGGGCGGTGAGCAGGTGGGCTGGCTGGGCGTGGCCCTGGGGTGGGCGTGGCTTTAGGGCAGGCTGCCCGGGGTTTCCAAATGAATGAAGGGATGAAGGCAGGCCTCCACCTCCCGTGCCCCCTGTTCCAGGTTGCCCTGGAGACCCTCTTACTCAGAGGACCCCAGAAGCCACGAACTCACCCTCTCGCCAGCTACCGCTACACAGGTGAGTGGAGCACGACTGCTGGCGTGGTGGGGGCCTGGCTGAGGCCCCCGAGGGCCAGTCAGTTTCCACGGCAGAGCGGTGTTGTCTCAGGGTCTCACCTGCCTTCCCAGGAGGGCCTGTCCTCTCTCTGGGGGACTCCATGGGCGCCGTTCTCTAGCTGGTTCCTACCTTCTGTCCACTCATTTCCTCCTGGGCTCTGCCTGGCTGGGACAGGGGTGCCAGGGAGGGCTGGGGGCAGGCACTCGAGCCCCGGAGTCTGCCTGCCCTTGGGCGAGCCACTTAACCAGTGGCTGCCTCAGTTGCGGCATCTGTCAAGTGGGGATGGCAGTAGCCCCTGCCTGCTAAGGTTTCGTGAGGCTTGTAGGAGACCAAGCAAGAAGGGGGCTTAGCAGAGATCCTGGCATCTGATTGGTACTGGGCCACGGCAGCCTGAAGAAGGAGGGGCCGTGACTGTGGTCCCAGAGGAAGAAATGCCCCCCGGCTGTTTCTTGCTAGGTTCAGACATCTGGACCCCCATGGAGAAGAGGCTCTTTAAGAAGGCATTCTGTGCCCACAAGAAGGACTTTAACTTGATACACAAGACGGTAAGCGCACGAAGCAGGCTGGCATAGAGGAGGTTCCCTCACCGCGCTGAGGGGCTAGAGCCGCAGGGCCTGTCGAGAGTGACTCTCCGCTCCTGCTGTGAACGACTGACAACTTTAAAAAGCCGTCACTGAGAACAGCCCCAAACAGTACAGAAAAGAAGCCCGTGTTCAAAACAAAGCCCTCTAGGCCCCAGCCCACTGTCTACTGACTGTAACTTGACAGGCATTTACTGTCCGTACAGTTTACACACATATGTACATTTTCTCAAAAAATGATGAGAGTGTATATTTGATATCCTGCTGATTATCTTGCTCTTTTTTAAAAAACTGGTCCACAAAACTGCACATAATCGAAGTGTAAGATTCGATGTTTTGACATACCTATCCCCGGTGGCTCAGCAGGTAAAGAACCTGCCTGCCAGTGCAGGAGACACAGGAAACGCAGGTTCGATTCCTGGGTCGGGAAAATCCCGTGGAGAAGGGACTAGCAGCCACTCCAGTATACTCACCTGAAGAATCGCATGGACAGAGAAGCCTGGCAGGCCACAGTCCATGGGGTCAAAAGTTCCCTCCTGTGCCTTTGTAACCTCTCCTTCCTGCCATCAACTCCTGTCTGCTTCCTGCCACTGTAAATTAGTTTGCATTTTCTAGAGCTTTATAGAAATGGGAGTAATCACGCAGCATGGGCTCTGCTTTGTCTGGCTTCTTACAGTCAGCATGACAGTCTTGCACTTCATCCACACTGTCGTGTGTGCCAGTAATTCATCAGTTTGCTGAGGAGTATTCCATTGCGTGTCCCCTTCTCTTTTTCAAAAACCGTTCATTCCGGGCTGCACTGGGTCTTCCTTGTGTGGGGGCTTTCTCCAGCTGCAGTCTGTGGGCTTCTCATAGGGGTTTCTGTTGTTGTAGAGCTAGGGCTCTAGGGTGCGAGGGCTTAGCTGCTCCCCAGCATGTGGAATCTTCCCAGACCAGGGATCAAACCTGTATCCCCTGCATTGGCAGGCAGATTCTTAACCACTGGATCACTAAGGAGGTCCCATTGTGTTGCTCAGAGTGTGCAGAGCTTAGCTGGTGTGGGCTCTGGTGGTTTCCTCTCTGAGGCCCTCACCCCTCGGAAGGAGTCTGTGATTCTCTGCCCCTTTAGCAAAGGGGCCCGCCAAGCCATAGCAGGAGAGAGTTCAGGAGGGCTTTCAAAAAGTGGCAGCTGGCCCCCTGAGGGGGAGGGGCTTTAGGGCATCGAGGCCCCACTCACTACTGCTCCTGAGGCGCTGTCCATAGCCGCCTTCTGTCTTCCCCGATCAGATCCAGACAAAGACCGTAGCCCAATGTGTCGAGTATTACTACATCTGGAAAAAAATGATCAAGTTTGACTGCGGCCGAGCCCCAGGGCCAGAAAAGAGAGTCAGGAGGGAGCCAGATGAAGTAGACAGGGCGGAAGCCAAGGTAGGGGGTCTTGGGGCAGGGGGTCTGGAGTTCAGCCCGATCCGGAGGCCTGGTGCCTATCCATTGCTGGGCAGGGGTGGGGGTGCTCCCAGAAGGACGGGCTTTCCATGGGCAATGTTCCCATGGGCTCTGGGTCCGTGCTGGTCCCTTAGCAGGGTGAGGGGGTGGCTCAGCACCCTTTTGCCATCTCTGCCCACCCCTGCAGGCCACTTGCAGTCCTCGGGAGAGACCCAGCCACCGTCCAACCACCGAACTAAAGATAAAGACCAAGAGTTACAGGAGGGAGTCCATCCTCAACTCCAGCCCAAGCTCTGGCCCCAAGCCGAGCCCCGAGGCACCCAGGAGCGTGGAGGGCCAGGGCGCCTTTCCCTGCCGGGAGTGTGAGAGGTACTGGGCTCCCTGGAGGTGCCTGCACCGCCTGCCCTCAGCCCCACTCCATCCTCTCAGGGTCCCCCCGCCCGCCTCCCCCTGCTCTGATCCCCATGTTCTCTGGTGCCTCTGCAGGGTGTTCGATAAGATCAAGAGTCGAAATGCCCACATGAAGCGGCACCGGCTGCAGGACCACGTGGAGCCCATCGTCAGGGTCAAGTGGCCGGTGAAGCCCTTCCAGCTGAAGGAGGAAGAGGAGGAGGAGGAGGAGCTGGGGGCTGACATCGGGCCCCTGCAGTGGTGATTCAGGGCAGGTTGGCAGCGGGGGCAAAGCAGCAAGTCTCCCCAAGGTGCCCCTCTGCCTCCCCCACCGTCCCTGTTGCCAGGGGCCAGCCCAGCTTGCAGACACGGCAGGCAGTGGGTCACGAGCAGGGGACACACGGTCATCTGACCGCCATGAAGGCCCTGCCGCTGTATCGGAGGCTCTATTCTCTTAGGTTCATAGTCTCTCCCCTTCTGTCAGTTCGCCTCTTCCTGGAGCAGTGAGGCTTGGGGAGGGAACAGGTTAGGTCTGGGTAACTCTTCAGTCTTAGCCTCTGTTTCGGGCTTTGGTTACGTTTATTCAGTAGGCCAAGATGTAGAGAATCAGTGGGAATTACCATCAGATCTCCACCACACCAGGGCCCCTCGCAGAGGGTCTCTCTGCATTCTAGATTCTGCCCCTAGTCTTGACGTGACTTGTACGTTGTTAGGTTTGGTTTTTCTTTTTTTGTACGTGTCGACTTGTAAATCTTATTAAATTGGGTTCTTAAGCAGCTCTCTTCTTGCTTCCTCGCCTGTTGATCCCGTGAAGGCTTGAGTCCCTGCCCCTCCAGGAACCACAGAGATGAGTAAGCTGAGTCCCTGCCAGCATTTATTAAGCACCTGCTGTTGTTAGGCCAGACAGTGCCCAGGCCATACAATGGGGACATGGTGACATGGAGGAACGGGGCCCCTCTCCTCACAGAGTTCACAGTTTAGGAGCAGAAGGTAGCAGTGATAAGCCAGCAAAGAGGCCAGTTTAGATATCGATCTCGGATGTGGCTTTGGCCATAGTAACAGAGGAGTTGGCCTAGGTTTAAGCTCTCAGGCCATGTGGTAGTGGTGTGAGCAGCTCTCTTGTGAAGTTCAGGCCTGCCAGCGGTGACCAGCATTGGCAAGAGCAAGGACCCCCTCCTCCTCCACCAGCACCCCAACCTTCAGAGGGCACAGGGCAGACAGCACGTCCCTCCCTGCCTTGCTTCCCTTCTTTAGAGGGAGGAAAGCTTGTGGTGGGGCTTCCCAGGGACATTAGGACATTCTCAGGTGGTGCTAGTGGTAAAGAACCCACCTGCCAGTGCAGAAGACTCGGGAGAGGCCACTTTGATCCTTGAGTTGGAAGATCCCTGGAGAAGGAAATGGCAACCCACTCCAGTATTCTTACCTGGGAAATCCCATGGACAGAGGAGCCTGGCGGGTCCATGGGGTACAGTCCATGGGGTCACAAAGAGTCAGACATGACTGAAAACACACACACACACAGAAACCCCTTGTAGCAGCACCCAGCAGAACTCGCCTCATACCCCCTTGGCCAGGACTGTAGCCCATGTTCTTTCTAAACTGATCCCTGGCAGCAGGAAAGGAAATGGCCACAGTTATCCCGGACACTGGGGATCTGTCTCCAGGCCTGCAAAAAAAACAGTGTTTGCCTCAAGTTCGTTTTCACCCAATCAAAACTGGAATCCTGTTTGCCAGGAAAAGAGGAAGCAGGAATGGCTCCTGTGGAGTCAGACCTTGTGTCCACCCCAAAGTGACACAAGGAAAGGGGCCAAGTCTGAGGGAGTGGCAGGGTGTGGCGGGCGCTGGTGAGTGGATGGGGAGGTGGGGTGTGCAGAGGACGCCACTGAGGCTGAGACCTGGCTTCCAGGCCAGAGCATGAAGCACAGACTGCCCCAGGAACCAGAGGAGGTGGTTCAGAGCTCCAGCTGCCATGTGGAGGTTGTGGTGGGCAAGTCGGGAAGCCAGAAGGCTCTAGGGTGAGATGATGGCCTGGGGTGGGGTAGCAGTGAAGAGAGCCAGGAACACAGGCCTTAAGGATCCGGTTAGAAGCAGACTCAGACTTGGTGATGGGTCACACATCACATGGACAGCTGGTAAGGAAAAGGACAGAACAAGGCTGGCACGGCAGGTTTGGGGGTTGAGCAGCTGAGTAGACACTGTCAACTGAGATGGGGAAGAGGGACCCATTAGAGGATGGACAGCTTCAGGCATGACTGTGTCTGCTGCCTTCTGAGGGACTAGCTGGGGGAACAGGGTAAAGGGTAGTGTCAGGAGACTTCTTGGTGGCTCAGATGGTAAAGAATCTGCCCCCAGTTCAGGACACCCAGGTTCAGTCCCTGGATAGGGAAGATCCTCTGGAGTAGGAAATAACCCATTCCAGTATTCTTGCCTGGAGAGTTTCACGGACAGAGTCTGGCGGGCTACAGTCTGTGGGATCACAAAGAGTCGGACATGACTGAGTGACTAACACACACACAAGGAGACTTCACAGCTCAGTAAATCTGCAAAGGGTGGGAGGGAGGAGAGCAGAGGAGGAAGCTGAGTTTGAAGCAGTGCAGATACTGCAGTTAAGGGAAAGGACCCCGGCATTGGGTGATCCGGGATTGACAGCCTGGCTCCCTGTGCCTCTTTGCCACTTTGGGCAAATTTCACCTCCCCTGTTTGGGTCTCAGTCATCTCCTTCTGTAACTGGGAAATGCCCACCCCCAAGTATCTGTGGATGAGAAAATGGAAATCAGGTATTGGCAGGTGCCCGGTGTGACCTGAGCAGCTGCCACCCATCGAGCGCAGGTGCTGTCGCTGTCATTGTGTGGGTCCCACCTTCTCAAGTGCGGCCCACTGACTGTGGAAATGAAAGTGGCTGGCTTCGTGGTCTGGTGGTATGTTGCTGTGTAACAAATTAAGCTGAAACTTAATGGCTTAAAACAAATGGGAACTTTTACAGTTGCGCTGCTTAGAGGGGCAGGTAACCCAAACTGTTTGTGGTTATCCAGATTCGCCCCCCCCCCCACCACAAATCTTATCTGTGGTCAGAATGCAGTGGCAACCGCAAGTGGTGGTCCCAAAGAGACTCTGAACTTCAGAAGAGAGCCGGGCAAGGTTTCCTGTGCTTTACCTCCCCTCAGCCAAACTCCACCCTCAGAAAAGAGAGTCTTCTTAACCCTGAATTATCTCCACCCTGATCATTTGGGGGTCCTGGAAAAAATGCACATTCTTATGCCCTACCACAGACTTTCATAATCTGAATCATTGGCGGTAGGGCCCTGGGACTTAAAAAAATTTTTAAGAGGCTTTCTTAGTAGAGCAGTTTTTAGATTTATATGAACATTGGGAAAATGCTACAGAGAATTATATGCCCCACACCCAATTTCCCCTCTTACTTTTTTATTTATTAATTTATCTTCGGTTGTGCTGGGTCTTCATTGCTGCAACGGCTTTCTCTAGTTGCAGTGCAAGGGCTTTGTTGCCTCTCAGCATGTGGAATTTTCCCAGACCAGGGATTGAACTTGGGTCGCCTTCACTGGCAGGCAGGTTCTTAACCACTGGACCACCAGAGGAGTCCGCCCTTACACTTATCTGACATTAGTGTATGGCATGTTTGTTACAGTTAATGAGCCAGTATTGCTATGTTTTTATTAACTAAAGTCTATTCTTCAGATTTCGTTAGTTTTTACCCAAGGTCCCTCTTCTGTGCAAGGATGCTCCCTAGACAGGACACCACATTTAGGTTCCTCTCGGTTGTGACAGCTTCTCAGACTTGCTTTGTTTTTGATGACAGTTATGAGGAGATGTGGTCAGGTACTTTGGAGAGTGTGCCTCGGCTAGGGTTAGTCTGATGCTTTCCTCCTGATCAGAGCGTGAGGGAGACGGCAGAGGTGAAGTGCCACTGTCATCACACGTTATTAAGAGTACATAGCATCGGCGTGACTTGTCACTGTTACTGTTAACCTCCGTCACCTGGTTGACAACGTTTGTCAGGCTTCTACACTGTATATGTAGCGCCTCCACCCCCAACACCGTCCTCTGCAGAAGAAAGTCACTGTGCACAGTCTACATGAAGGAGTGGAGTCATGTTCCATCTTGAGAATGGATTATCCACATAAATTATTTGGAATTATGCATGGAATATTTGCTTAGTCTCCACCATTTATTTTTCAGTCATTTATATCAGCATGAGCTCATGGAGATTTTATAGACTGGGTTATAATCCAGGGCTGCTTGTTGCTCAGATTGTTCCATCTTTGACATTGGGAGCTCTTTCAGTTGGCTCTTGTCTCTTTGATATACCTCATCGTGTGTGTGTGTGTGTGTGTGAGAGAGAGAGAGAGAGAGAAAGAGGGAGGGAGGGAGAGAAGGAGATTCATGGTGTGTGTGTGGGGTGGGGTGGGGTGGGGGGTGTGGGGGGTGTGGGAGGGTGGAGGCAGAGAAAGAGATGGAGGCCAGGAGACTTCCCTTCTGGAACTACAAGATGTTCCAGGCCCATCCTGTGCAATGTCCTAGAACCAGCCTTTTATCCAAGGAGCTCTCATTCCTTTTATTGGAGAACAAAGAGTATTAAAAACTAAGATCTGGGCGCTAGATATGGTTGAACCTAAATTTTTAACAGTTTCACTAGCTTTTTTTTTTTTAATGAAACCAGCGTTAGACAACCTCTGCTCCCCTCTGCATACCTCTAAGACATTGCAGGTTCAGTTCATAAATAAAGCCAGTCACATGACTTTCCCTTTGTTTCCCAGTGCATGTAAGTTATGTTTACACTATGTGTGTATGCGTGTCAGTCGTTCAGTTGCATCCGACTCTTTGAGACCCCATGAACTTTAGCCGGCCAGGCTCCTCTGTCCATGTAACTCACCAGGCAAGACTACTTCAGTCTATTAAGGGTGCAGCAGCATTATTTTAGAAATGTATAATTTAAAAATATTTTATTGCTAAAAAATGCTAATCATTATCTGAGCCAGTCTTAATAATAACATCAAAGGTCACCAATCACAGGTCATCCTAACAAGAGTAACAAAAAACTTTAAAATATTGTGAGAATTATTAAACGTGGCACTGAGCCAATGCTGTTTGGGAAACCGCACAGCTCTGAGAGAACTGCTTAATGCAGGTGCCACAAACCTTCAATTTGTTTTTTTTTTTAAAGTGTATCTTGGAAGGGCAAGAAAGCAAAGCACAATAAAATGAGATATGCAGCCTTCTCTGGTCTTCCCAAACCAATTTCAGCATAGGTCGACAGAGGGCGCAACAAAACGGAGACCGCTTTCCTTCTTACCCACTGACGCCTTTCCAAGTGAGAGAGACCTTCAAGAGGTAAAGAGAGGAGGCGGGGACTAAGCTCTGCGCAAAAGAGCTGTCAAACCCAGTCTTCCGGCATGGAGCTATCACGTGACGACTAGGGATCAGCTGACTAGGGTCTAAATTCCGCAGGGAAGTCCGAAGGAGCCGAAGGCTGAAGTTGATTGGTGGAGGAGGAGCAAGCCCCAGGAGGCGGGTCCTTGGCGGTGAGGGCTACGATTGGCTTATGTGGAATCACGTGGGTTATCAACCAGCGCACCAGGAACCCTAAGACAGATATATGCGCATGCGTTAAAAATTGGATCGCTGATTGGAGGCCGTGAATCACGGGGCGGCGTGCCTAGGCTGGAGGGGGCGTGGTCTGCGGTGCGCAGGCCGCGCCACGAGGCCGTTGGTTGGCCAGCTCGAATCACGTGGTTCTGGCCGCAGGGGGCGCGCGCCGGTGCGACGTCAACGCAGCCCACTAAGCTCCCCCGACCTGTCTCCTGCGACCCGGTCGTATCTGAGTACCCGAGGGCAGGGCTCCGGCGGTTTGCTTGAGTACTTTTGCGGCCGCTATGGACAACTCCGGGAAGGAGGCGGAGGCGATGGCGCTGCTGGCCGAGGCGGAGCGCAAAGTGAAGAACTCGCAGTCTTTCTTCTCGGGCCTCTTTGGGTAAGAACCGCGCGCAGGGGTCGGCCGGGACCTCGGCTGAGAGGACGGAGGAGTCATGCTCTGGGGCGGCGGTAGAGACGAAGGGCTCGAGCCTAGAGGACGCGGGGGATTGCGGGCTTACGGACATGGTCTGAGGCAGCAGAGGGTACAAGCCATGGCCAGGACGCCGGACTGTGGCACTGACAGCATGATTCGAGGAAAGACTGTCCGAGACGGTGGCAGGGCCGTGGGCTGAGGACGCCCGGGCCGAGGCGAAACCATCTGGAGGCAGGAAGGGGCCCCAGGCTGGAGACGGGCCAAAGGGCCAGGGGAATACAGTCTCAGGCCTTGAAGGGAATGTGGCCTGCGGGGACCGAGGGAGCCTGGAGGGAAGCCAGGCCAGGAAGCCTTTTGGAGCTCAAGGAGAGCCTGTTTGAAAGATCCCAGACGGGAGTCTTGGGGCCTGAGACTGAGGACTTATGCCCGAGGGCGTCCCCTTTCCGAGACCTGGGCTGATGGACTTACATGAACTCTGGCCCGGGCGTCAGGGCTAAGATGATCCTACGATTGATGAACCCAGTCTGAGTTGCGTGGGGTGTCTCAGGTGAATATGGCCCAGGTCACAGCTGACTAGTGTAAAGAGACCTGACTGCCAAGTGAGATCTGAACAGAGGAATCTCTGGGGTGATGGAGTGAAGGCTGAAGAGGGCTGGGAGGCTGGAGACTAAGTGGGAGTGAAGCTTGGTTTAGGAACTGGTGGGATAAAAACGAGAGATGAGGGAGATAAGAAAATCTAAGGGGCCGGAGGCCTGCTGTGTGATCTTTGAGTAAAGATGGGGCATGCAGTGTGAGCAGGATGAGATTGGCATGCCCAGGTTAGGGCTGAACGGGCTGGAAGACAGAATCAACACCTAATGCTTGTGGCAGACATTTCACATGAGTTCATGTTGGCTCATAAGAGTTGTTCTGAGACTGTCGTTTGAGGAATTTTGGTGGCTGAGGAGGGTCAAAAGCTCAGGTCAGAAGCCTAGGCTCTGCCATTTCTTGACCTTGGGCAAGCTGTTTAACTTCCCTTATTATGGGGGGGTAGTGTTTCAGAGAAACCTGTCTCAGGCATTTGCCACTAGTATTGAAGTAGGGCACGTGTAAAGGGTGTAGAATTGAGCCTGGGACGTGGTTATCACTCTGAAAGTGTTAGCTACGATCAGTGTCATTTCCAGGAAGGAAACATGTACGGAGCCTGTTCGGGACTGATGGGGATCAAGGTCGGGGTTTGATGGGAGAAGTGGGGTGGGGGCTGTCAGAGCAGGGAGAGACAGCGTGATGAGTAAGGAGCTGGAAGGGGTTGGGGAAGGAACTCGGGCCATGGGGACTTGATAGGATTAGGGGAGGGGGCTTGAGACCTCTGGTGGAGAGAGAGCCAGGGAGGGACTGAGGAACATTGTGTTGCTCTTGAAACTGGGAGGAGAGCTGCAGGGGAACAGGCGGGTGTGTAGAGAGTTAGGAGGAATTGTGAGGAGGGGCCATGGAACCTGGCAGCAGAGAGGCAGAGGCTGGGGAAGGGGTTTGCCGGGGAAGACTGGGGCTTTAGCAGAGACAGTGTTCGGAGGTTGGTAAGAAATGAAGAGGAGGGTTCTTCCCGGGAGAGGAGATGGGAGCTGCTCATTGTTACAAGTGGTGGATAATGTTCGCTTCTCCACCGCCAGAAGTTGAGTAACCTGGCTGAGACCTCGCTAGGTGGAAAACATCCGGGGCTGATGGGCTGTATTGATTAGGTGAGGAATGTTTCCTTTCAGAGGCTGAGAGTGGGGAGAGTGTGTCTGTGTTTCTGCTTCCTTCACAAGGGGAGAAACTCAAGTGCAGTGCTTTGTGGTGGGGCCAAGAGCTCAGTTTTCAGTCAGGTCATGGTTTTACTGGGTGGCTTTTGGTGTCTGGTCCCTGGGGATTCGTGTACTGTTGGGCCATGCTTGGAAGGCGCAGCCAAGTCAGGGCCTGAAACACTTCGTCACCTGGCTGGGGAGGCAAGAGGAAGACTTGCTAACACACTAGTAAAGCAGCATTGTCACATGTGATTAAGGGCTGCATTTTTTCATTGATGGGAGGTTCCTGACCTGAGAGGAAGCTGCATGAGCTTAAGGAATGCCTTGATGAGGAATGAGCTGGGCCCCCGGGAACCCTGGGACATGCCGCAGGAGTGGGGGCTGGAGAGGGTGTTCCAGGCAGTGGGAATTGTGTGAACAGAGGTCTAGGGTGAGGGGAGGTTTGTCCAGAAATGATGGGGAACTGAGATCCAGAGAGACGAGGGCTGGCTCCCTGTGGGGAGAAGCCTCCACCCGTGAGGATGAGCAGGAGTCCAGGGGTGCTCTCTGGTGGGAGAGCACAGCTTCCAGCAGAGGAGGCAGCTTGAGCAAGGCCCAGGTGTGTGAAGGTCAGCGTCTGAAGGTTTACTGCAGGGGGTTCTGTGTCAGCCCATAAAGGTAGAACAGGCAGAAGGGGATGAGACTGAACAGGAACCAGGCTCCATCCCAGAGGGCTTTTTGAGAAAAGGCTTGGATTTGCGGAGGTGCTGGAGAGCACTGAGGATTTTAATGGCCTTTTTAGGCTGTTCAGACTGCTGTAACAAAATACCATAAGCTCAGTACCTATAACCATCAGAAACATATTTCTCACATTTTTGGATGCCAAGAAGTTCAAGGTTGTGGTGCTGACAGGTCTGGTTCCTGGCGAGGGCCTGCTGCCTCCCAGATGGCTGTTGTTTCACTGTGTCCTCACTTTGGGAGGGCAGGAGACGGGGAGAACTAGCTCTTCCTGGTGTCTTTTGTAAGGGCACTAATCCCAGTCAGGAGGGCCCCACCCTCATGACCTAGTCACCTCCCAAAGGCCCCACCCACCTCCTCATACATCACCCTGGAGCTTAGAATTTCCACACACAAGTTTTGGCAGGGGACACAAGAATTCAGTTCACCTGAGGGCCAGTGCTGAAGACCTCCTGTTTAGAAAGGACTCCAGCAGCTGGTGTCAGGGAGAGTGAAGGCAGTGATGGGAATAATATCTGATAACATTTATTAAGGGCTCACTCTGACTCTGACTCAGGCCTGGGCCAGGCACTTGATGTGCATCTTCTCGTGTGGTCCTCACAACGTCCTTCTGGAGGTGGATGTGTAGGGGTTAGAGTTGTGGATCCTTGTGCCCAGTCTTCCACTGAGTGGGCACTGGTGTTCATACCCAGGCCTGTCTCATCCCAAAGCCCTCTTGCTGCCATCCAGAATTCTTCTTTGAGGCTCAGGCCCATTTCTGGGCACTCCGTTTAGGAGGATGTTGGCAAACCAGGCGTCTCAGGGAGTTTCCTTCCCCTGATTTCCCCGTCTTCCCCACCCACATGGCAATTTTCTCCAAATGTCTGAAAGAGAGAAGAGCAGGAGTGTCCACCCCAGAGCCTTCAGCTCCAGGAGCACTTGCAGTGGTGTGGGGTTGCGGACGGAGACTGAGACCAGCATGCCAGAGCCTGTCTGCCTGAAAGGCCAGCCCAGGAGGACGTGCCTTGCAGGCAGGAACCATTCCTGACACTTGGCCTCTGGAGCTGGGGTTGCTTGGCTTCCACGTTTGACAAGCCCCCTTTCCGGAAATGCAGGAGGAAGTGTCAGGGCTCAGCTCATCCCTCCAGCTCCCCCTTCCCCTTTCAGGAACCTCAGTGATGACAGCATTCCAGTTTGAAAGGTCTCTGCTCAGATCAAAAGGGCCAGGCAGGGTCGCGTCTGCCTGGGATCCAGGGCAGTCTGGTTGCCTGGGATGTTAAGCCCTTTGCCCTTTGTTGTTTCAGGGCCGCCAGACACTAGGGGGCTTTGGCTCACCAGCAGCCTGGAGGGGAGGTGGTACCAGCCGGCTCTCAGATCCAAGCTGCTTCTGTTCTTCCTTCCTGCTGCCTTCCCCTCCCTCAGCTCCCAGACAGGGCTCAGGAGATGGGAGAGCAGCCCCGACTTCTGCCCTGGAAGCAGAAAGATGGTGATTTCCCAAATATAGTGTAAGTGAAGAAAAGGAGAGAAGACAGGGAAAAAGCAAGATGCGCTTTTTCTTCCTTCCAGCTCCCGGTGGACCCAGACTTCCTTGCTCTGCCCCTTGGGGATTTCAGACAGTGCTTCTGTTCCCTGGGGCTTTCCCCTCCCTGATTTCTCCCCCTGACTCCCGCTCCCACGTCCAAAATAAAAACTTTCTTCCACTCAGATACCAGTGTGTTTAGCAAGTTTCTTCATGTGTGAAATGAAAGTCGGAGAGATACATACTCCCTCGGGTTGTTTTAAGGAGAGACTGAGGCTATGCATGTAAAGTGCTGCGATCCTGGTGAGTGCTTTAGTGCTTGCTGCTGTTACTAATATTAATGTTAGGTATTGTGTTTAGAAGTTGAGCCTGAAGTCTTGGAGAGCTAGAGATAACAGGGTGCCATGTTGTGTGTATGGACAACAGCCAGGAGATCATGGTGGCACAGTTCCTGCTTGAACTGTCCTTGGGCACCAGCAACCCTCAGGAGCCCTGGAGGCTGGCTTCCCTGAGACCTGCCTGACCAGAGACGGGCCAAGGTCTGAGTGGGTGTCCCCCGGGCCCTTGGTGCGCCTGGGTTGGGAGTGATGGCTTTCAGACCGCTCTCCGCCTGCAGAGCACGCAGAACCTCTGGTGCAGGTGAATTTGGCACTGACTCACCGAACCCTGCCAACTGCCAGGATCCCCAACTCAGCATTCGGCAGCTCTTGCCCAGGTTCAGAGTGGAGGCTTTCCTGAAGGGACCCAAGGTTTCCAGGAACCCGGCCCTTATGTCTCTGCAGTCTGGGGGTTCTGCCTCTCTTGGTGGAGGTGGTCACACAGAGGTATGGATGCTCCTGTTTAGGCTGGGGCTGCTAAGAGGCAAGGGCTTCCCTTGTGGCTCAGCTGGTAAAGAATCCATCTGCAGTGCAGGAGACCTGGGTTCGATCCCTCGATTGGGAAGATCCCCTGGAGAAGGGAAAGGCTACCCACTCCAGTATTCTGGCCTGGAGAATTCCATGGACTGTATAGTCCATGGGGTCGCGAAGAGTTGGACATGACTGAGTGACTTTCACTTCACTAAGCGGCAAGGCTCTTTCATAAACAGTTTTTTTTTTTTTTTAAGTAAATATTTATTAGTTTTGGTTTCTTCCTTGCTGTGTGGGGTTTTCTCTAGTTGCAGCGAGCAGGGACTACTCGCCTGTTGTAGGGCGCAAGCTCTCAGTGGGTGTGGCTCTTGGGCTCTAGAGCACAGGCTTAATTGTCTTGGCCTGACCCATGGCCGAGTTGCTCTGCGGCATGTGGGATCTTCCTGGATCAGGGGTCAAATCCGAATCTCCTGCATTGGCAGGTGGACTCTTTACCACTGAGCCCCCAGAGAAGCCCCAGAAACATCTTTTAAGAACAGGAACCATTGGGCTCTCTGGCTGGGATGAAGGAAACCTGTTGGGGTGCAGAGGGGATCAGTGTGAGAACCGCAGGAAGGCACCTGGCCCCTGCCTTTGAGCTCATGGTCAGGAGGGCGCTGGGATGTGCTGGGGGTGGGGTAGTTGGGAGGCCCCGGGCTCTCTGGAAAGTGGGGGAGGGGTGCCCCTTGGCTAAGCTGGGGGTGGGGAGATGAAACCCATGCCAAGATGCTGTAGGAAGTGAACAGTAGGGATCTGCTCTCTCCCCCAGCCTGGTGAGGGTGACGCTCTCTTTGGCTCAGCACCTGCTGTGTCGTCGGCACTTTCCTGGGTGCCTCCTGCAGGGTTCCTCGTGCCTCCAGCAGGCCTGCAGGGGTGGCGTCTTCTCCCCACTTCCTGATGAGGAAGCAGAAGGAAGCAGGAGCTGGGGCACCACAAGCCGGCCCTGGAATCCAGGCCTGCCTGACTGTGCTCCCCAGATTTTCTACCGACCCCAAGCAACTCTAGACTTCCTGCTGCTGCCGGCAGCCCTTGGAGCGTCTCTCTCCTCCTTCCTATAACAGCGTCCAGTCGTGCACATGCTCCGAGCCCCGCTCTGTGCTGTGCACCAGGTATTGCGTCTCTGTCGTCTCTGAGCCTCACAGAGACACCTCCCAAGTCGGGCTCATTGTCTTCATTTTACAGATAAAGAAACTGAGGCACAGAGATCGCTCGCCCAAGTCACGCAGCTTGCAGAGTGCCCGGGGCTGATTTCAACCCAGGTCTCTGGGCCCCTAAGTCCATTCTCTCTCTCCCCCTTGCCCAGCCAGCCATTTCAGAGCTGGGCAGTTAGCGTGAGACACTGGATTTTTCCCTCCTCCTGGGGCCTATGCAGTCACAGTGGGGCCAGGCCGTGCTCTGCGGGATCTTGGCACACTGCAGAGCCAGCGAGGGGCTTAGGGTGCATGGGCGGAGATGCTGAGGGATGACCGGAGACCCCGTGGCTCAGGCTCTGGACAGCCCTGTGCAGTCAGCAGTGGGGCAAGGCTGGGATCGCCTGCTGCTCCTTGGCTGGGGGGTGCCTTCTCTGTTGTCTGATGTTCCTTCACCTGCTGCACCGCAAGGAGGGCTCGGGCTCTGGGGCGTGGGGAGGGGATTGACTTAGTGAATCCCTTCCCATTAAAAAGCAGAGATATCACTTTGCTGACAAAGGTCCATATAGCCACAACTGTTTTTCTAGTAGTCATGTTTGGATGTGAGAGTTGGACCATAAGAAGGCCGAAGAATTGATGCTTTTGAACTGTGGTGCTGGAGAAGACTCTTGAGAGTCCCTTGGACAGCAGAGAGATCAAACCAGTCAATTATAAAGGAAATCAACCCTGAATAGTCATTGGAAGAACTGATGCTCAAGCCCCAATACTTTGGCCACCTGATGCGAAGAGCTGGCTCCCTGGAAAAGCCCCTGATGCTGGGAAAGACTGAAGGTGGGAGGAGAAGGGGGCAGCAGGATGAGCTGGCTGGATGGCATCACTGACTCAATGGACATGAGTTTGAGCAAGCTCTAGGAGTTGGTGGTAAACGGGAGAGCCTGGTGTGCTGCCGTCTGTGGGGTCGCAAAGAGTTGAACACGACTGAGCAACTGACCAACCCCAGCCGACAGCAGCATCTGCTACTCAGGTGAGGGGGACCTGAGCAGTGCTGGCTGTTTAATCAAGAGGCGAGGCTGGAGCAGGGAGGGGCCTTGCCCCCTGCTCTTTCAAAAGACTCTCAGTCATAGAAAGGAGGCCCCTGGATCGCCGAGTGAGCGAGAGGCTTGGGCCTTGGGCCAGCCCCCGGGGCTTCTGTGAGCCCCCGCCGCCTCTGTCTCCAGGCTCAGACCTGGAGGGTGACTGTGGGGATCGCTGTGCTGTTTCAGGCAGTGCCCAGCTGGCCACTGTACAGAGTTATGAGGATGGACTGACCCATCCGGGCAGCGGCTGAGAATCAAGGTGGGGACCTCCAGGCTGAGGAAGGGACCCAGGGAAGGTGGCTTGGGCACCACAAAAGGACAGGTCTTCCTTGGTGGCTCAGCTGGTAAAGATTCCTTCTGCAATGCGGGAGGCCTGGGTTTGATCCCTGGGTTAGGAAGATCCCCTGGAGAAGGGAACGGCTACCCACTCCAGTATTCTGCCCTGGAGAATTCCACGGACTGTATAGTCAGTCCATGGAATCACAGAGTCGGACGTGACTGAGCGAGGACTTCAAGTGGGAGTGACTCCATCTGCATTGCCTTCTGAGGACCCCCAGAGACTGCGGGTGGGTGGGGTGTGACGTGTGACGTGTTTCTGGGCTCCAGGAAGTGCCCAGGGGACTGAGGAAGGAAGGAGGGAGGCTGAGATGTTGCCCTGCGGACCCCCAGGCCCGGGTCCCACCGGGCCGTCTGTGCATTCCTGGCATGGTTCCCTCCCTCCGTATGGCGGTCGTGGAGGCTGGTGGCCGTGTCTGGGAGACCTGAGACCGCTTCCTCCACCTTGGGACGGGGGAGAAGGCAAAGCTGAGTGGGGGTTAATTATAGACCGCCCTGCTCCAGGCCAGCCCAAACCGGTTCTGTCTATTCCCGGCGTGGCTCACAGGATCCGTGGGATGGGAGGCGTGGAGCACAGGCAGCTTGGGGGGTTGGAGGGGGAGAGACAGCCAGCTGCCACAAGCGCCGCCCCCCGGGCTCGTCAGTGACTCAGGACCGGCCAGCTCCTCTGGCAGTTGGGCAGGGGTCCGAGGGAGGCCTGCTTTCCTTCCCTCAGGGAATTGGTGGGTTTTGTTGGGGAGGCCACCCTTGGATAAGTGACATGAAGTGGCCTGAGCTAACTCTTGACAGCCTAGCTCCTCAGGAGAGGAGTCCTATAGTGAGCCACACAGATTTGTCACGAGGGAAGGCAGCTTGGAAAAGGAGAGGAGCTGGGGTCGTCTTCTGCCCCTCCTTTCCTTTCCAGAACCCTCCTTGTTACAGGGCCCAGACCCTTCTCCTGGCTGCCAGCCTGGGGTCCCCCGCCTGCCTCTTCAGCCTTGTGGCCCGCCACTGCCTGCAGCTTAGGCGTCCCAGCCCCCTTCTCTTCCTTGACCTGGCCCGGGTTGTTCATGTCTCAGGGCCTTTGCACATGCCGTGACTTCTGCCTGCCATGCCCTTCCCTCTTCACATGGGTGCTCCTGAGTCATCTTTGAGGACTAAGCTGAAAATCTCAGCAGTCACAGAGCGTTTCTCTGACCTGCCCATTCAAGAAGCCCTCACCGCGTCCCCTTTGGCAGGGTCTCGCTGCTGTCCTGTTTACCAAGGTCTTCCCCTTCGTGTGCTGCTGTCCCCGCAGTGCCTGGCACGTCCTCAGCACAGAGATGTGTGTCTCCCCAGTGAACGAACGGCCTCTCCTCTGGAGTCTACCAGGGACCCGAGGCAAAACGACCTTCGCCTTCTGTGTCTCCACTTCCAAGAGGCTGGCGCTCCAGAGAGCCTCCTGTCATTGCCTAGTCAGGGACCTGGCCGGGGCCCAAGCACAGAGGAGGCCGGCCTGGAGGCCTGAGCAGATGTTAATCCCTCTGGCTCTCCCACCCCACGGTTAGAATGACTGACCCAGCATGGGGTCGGCCTAGCTCAGCCTGGGATCACAGAATTTCAGCCCAGCAGCCGACAGACTCTGTGTCTGAGTTTGCTCTGTCCCACAAGCCGCGGGGAGCCGCCTGGGGCTGACTCTGCTCATGGCTGATCATCCGGCTTCGAGCCTCGCTGGGGTGGGATGGGCCACTCCTACTCATCTGGGAGCCTGAGGTTTCTCCGAGGACAGTGGGGTCTGGACGGGACTTCACTGCACCCACTGAGAAAGGAAGGATGCCCTCAGGAATCCGTGGGAGGGGGGCAGGCCTGAGAGCACGGTTAGGGAATGCACCTGGTTCTTCCAAGAGAACCTTCCAGGGACGGTCCCCCAGGAGACCCTTCTGAAATCGCTTCTGCCCAAAGCTGGTCAAAGTTCATCACCTCTCCAAGGCCAGAAGTGGGTTCTGAGGAAATCGCTCCACACGGGCCCCAGGCCCACAGTGTGTTGTGCAGCTGAGAGGGGAAGACAGTGGGACCCAGTAGGGCGAGTGTCGGGGAGCGCGTCCTGGGGACCGCATAGGGTGGATGCAGTGTCTGTCCAGCCCCAGAGGGCAGAGGGGAGACATTTCAACTAAAGAATACCCTTAGCTGGTGCGACTTGGATCCAGGAGGCCAGGATACCGGTCCTGGCCAGCCCGCCCTGGAGCCATCGCCTTCTGACATCACCTGACGGGACAGGTCACTGGTGACTGCTTCCCAAGTGGTCAGTCTGGGTCAGCTTCTTTCCTCCCAGACTCGCCTGATCAGCTGAGTCATCTGGGGCCATCCTTGCAAATCCTGAGTCCAGGCTGCAGCCCAGGCCTACTGAGTGGAGTCTCCAGGTAGGGTGGCTCCGGCTTGATTATTGCAGCAGACATCTGACATGAGTCCAAAGTATGGGCGGGCTGGCCCCACCGCACTAGCAGTGATGCTCCCCGCACAGCACCCAGGATCACCCCAGACACCCTCGCCCTCTGTGGCTGGAGTCAGCAAGGTTCCAGGGCCGGTTGACAACAGATGAGGGGTGGGAGAGTGAAGACGATTTTGTGTCGTCTCATCAGAAAATACCCACCTGTTCTCTTCAAAATGCAACACTGCATGATGTCAAGGAGGAGCGAGGGTAAAATCCATTTGCTGGGACTCCTGAGCCCTTGCGTTTCATTCTCCTGAGTTACATGGGTGGTGGGCCTTCGGACACAGACACTCACACCGCGTGGGCTCAGCCTGGCTGGATTATTGAAGCTGAAACAACAGAAGGACAAGGCGGGGCCTTGCAGATGAGGTACTAGCAAAGGCCCCCCCAGTTCAGGAAGAGGTTCGTCTGTACTGCTTGGAGGTCAGAAAGCTGGGTAAAGCTGCCCATATGGGGAGCTTTATTTTTTTTTCAAAAATGTACCTCCCCTGAACCTTCCAGGTTTACTACTGTTTCACAGTAAGTTTTTTTGAAGGTTATTACTTTCCCATTTTATTTATTTACTTGTGACCTCGCCACACGGCATGCAGGATCTTAGCTCCCCAACCAGAAACTGAATCCCAGCCACGGCAGCAGAGCACCGAGTCCTGGCCACTGGGAATCCCCATGGTTTTGCCACTTTCAACAGTCTTGTTTTGAGCATCCTTGTACCTTAGTTTCGTGGGATAAATTGCTAGGAGTGTAATTCACTCCCGGACCACGGGACCCAATGCAAACCGTAATACTTAAATACATGCACTTTTTTTTCTCAAATAGGTAAAATATGTAGATGCTTTCAAAATTCGGACAGTACTAAAAAGGAATATAAGTTTGTCCCCTACACCTGGTACCCAGTTCTACAGACCCGACCTTAGGGAAAAATATGGTAACTGTTCTGTGTGTGTTTTTCCAGTAATATGCTATTTACATGTATGTTTCTGGTCTCACTTTTTTGTTTTAACACAAGTGGGAATTTTCAGTGTACTTACTTAAAAACAATATTTCTTTCTGTGTGTGTATTATTACATACCTGCCAAGTTGTGAATGGGCGGTGAATGCAAGGCACAGGGTTAAGACTGAGGAAGGGACCCAGCATCTACGGCTAGACTCCTCTCCCAGAATGCTTTGCAGTCTCATGGGGAAAGGGATTTGCAGAAAGCGTGGGAACCCCCAAGCATCTGAGCAGAAAGTGGAGGAGACTGTTGGAGGCGGGGCTTCGGGGGGTGGTCAGGAAGGGTCCCCGCCATGAGGGTGCAGCCCAGACTGGCCCATGGAGGGCCTGGACAAACTGAGATAGGGTGGGGGCTGCCAGCTCTGTCTCCCTTGAGCCCATGTGGAGGCCCCACCTGCAACTGGACTCACAAAGCTGGCTTCACAGGGAAGTGGGGGCCACCTTCCAGATAAGATCTTTTCCTTATCTTTTTTTCCTTTCCTTTTTCCCAGAGGCTCATCCAAAATAGAGGAAGCATGCGAAATCTACGCCAGAGCAGCGAACATGTTCAAAATGGCCAAAAACTGGAGTGGTACGTGATCCCTGCTAGAGCTTCCGCGTGGCTCTGTCTCCTCCTTCCCCTCGGCTCCCTATCCCAAAGGCCTGTCTGAGGGCTCAGCCTTGCGGGCCCCGTTCTCTAACGCCATCGCCAGCTCTACAGACCCGCTGGCCTGCCGTCTGGTCGTTTTGAGCTGGGTTATTTTACAGCTTGGGTCCCAGGGCCCGGGAGAGCGGACTTAGATGATAAGGATCAATAATAGATTATTGAATTCAGATAGACCCATGTGGATTGGTGAACTCTTTAAGGGGCTTCTCCTTAAATTCAGAATGTCAGTTTTCCAACAAGGATTGACTGGGCAGCACAGGGATCTATACTCACAATTTCATAATAGCATATAATGGAAAAGAATCAGAAAAGGCATATATATATATAAGTGAGCCACTTTGCAGTACACCTGAAACTCAGACAGTATTATAAATCACACATACATCTACTTAAAAAATAGAAAAGAATTTCAGGTTTCCCTGGAAGCAGTTCTCTAATTCTTCCATCAGAGTCTGAATTCTGGGCTGAGGGACGTTCAAGTGGTCCAGCAATAACATTAACCACGGCTCCATTTACTGAGCACTCCCCTGAGCACCAAGCAGGCGTTGTTTAATTCAACCGTCACAGGAGCGCCATGAGGGTCAGTACCATCCCCATTTCACAGACTTGAAAACTGAGGCTCGGCCCAGCCCTTTGCCCAGCACACCAACACGAATGAGTGGCTGAAGCAATTCAGAAACCAGAACTCCGGCTCTGGAGCCTGAACAGCTCCCTGTGGCTTCCTGACCTTTGGAGTCCCGAGTGACTGGCATTTGTGTCCCAGCTCAGACTGGGGCCACGTGACCCTGGGGAAGTTACTGGACTCGCCTTGGAGGGCAGCACGGAAGGTAACAGTCCTGACCCCATGGGGCCGTGGTGTGGGCTCAGCCGTCCCCACGCAGGGCAGCCAGCCCAGCACGGCGACAGCTCCACGCCTCACTCATGGCAGCAGCACCCCTCCCTCTGGAGGGGGAGGGAAAGCCCTTTGAGGACTCTGGTCAGCAGATTGGCAAACTGCAGGAGCGCTGACCGGTCCCCGGCCATCTGCGCTCACTCCAGCTGGAGCAGGACAACCGCACACTCGGACAGCGTCATAAGGGCCTCTACCCGGAAGAGGGCATCCCAGGCCCCCGCGGCTCCAGAGACTCTCGGGCCCATGTTGGTGGGTGGAGTAGCCCTTCTGATTCGGCCAGGAAGATTGCCGTCAGACCCTGGCAAGGCTGCGGCTTGAGCCGTGTCCCCCGAGGAGAGGCGGGCAGGCGGGGAGGGGGCTCCTTGAGGTCTGAGGGGCCAGAGATCTGTTTGGGAACTACCTGAGGGCCTGGAGGAGAGGTTCAGAAAGCCAGTACTTGAGCCCTTCCGGGGCTAATGTCATAAGAAGGCTTCAAACATTGGCAAGATGTAACCAGTAAGGACCTACTGTGCAGGACATGGAACTCCACACAGCACTCTAATGGTCTATACGGGCAAAGGGTCTAAGAAGAGTGTGTGTGTGTGTGTGCACGCGCGCGCGCACGCTGAAGCTCCGATACTTTGGCCACGCGATGTGAAGAGCCAACTCATTAAGACCCTGATGCTGGGAAAGATAGTGGGCAGGAGGAGAAGGGGGCGACAGAGAATGAGATGGTTAGGTAGCATCATCAATTCAATGGATGTGAATTTGAACAGACTTCAGGAGATAGTGAAGGACAGGGAAGCCTTGCGTGCTGAAGTCCACGGGGTGGCAAAGAGTTGGACACAACTGAGCGCCTGAAAAACAATAATATGTATACGTAATATGTATCTGATCCACTTTGTTGTATACCTGAAACAAACATAACATCACAACATTGTGTATCAACTATACTCCAGTTTAAAAAGAAACAGCAAGATTGGATCAAGAAAATCAAGCAAAGACAGTGCTGAAACCCAGGGAGGAACTTCTGACTTCAGACTACAAAGGGAACCTGGGACGGGGCTACAGAGGCGGGTGTGGAGGCAGTGGGCAAAATGGACTATCCTCCTCTGAGAGTATTTTTGGTTTCCTGAAAATCAGAAGAGTTTCTCCTGAGCTTTCATAGCATACACTGCGTCTGGAGCCAGATTCTGTGTGTATTTTTATGCTCACCCCAAAAACAAAATACCGTTAAAAGATTGCTTTTTCAATCACGTGGATGTTGCTTTACTTCTAAAATTTGTCACCTCTCTCCCTCCCCCAAATAGTCAAACAAAAATCTTAAGCCATTTCTTCCCCCCAGTGATACTACCTTTCTGGAAATTCTGCACTCAAGTTTGGAGCACTTAGGAAAGAAGTCAGACAGTGAAAATCTGGGTGGCTGAGTTTGGTTTCCTGCTCTAAAGGTAGAGTATAGAGCTAGGCCCTCTGGTCCTCCTCCAAGTCAGGAATTCCATGATTCGGGCTCAGCTGGAGGAAGAGGAAGGGCAGGGGCTTCAGGACAGAGCTGGACGTGGCCATTGGAGCTCCCAGTTAGCACAGCTCCCACCCCTGGAAGAGGAGGGCTCCCTCTGTCTCCCTCGAGTCACATTAGGAAATGGAGATGCGGGAACAGACCTGTGGAGGGCGACAGGTGGCTGAGTACAGGGCAGCCCAGGCTTCAGGTGTGGTCGCCGCAGCTGCCCTCTACCTGTGGGCAGTGTCCCCACACACTCAAGTTCATAGGGGGTTCCCGGGTGGGAATTAGAATTCGCGGGTTAAGAATCCACCTGCCCGTGCAGGAGACGCAGGACACGCGGGTTTGATCTCTGGGAAGATCCTCCTGGAGAAGGACGTGGCAACCCGCTCCAGTACTCTTGCCTGGAGAATCCCATGGACAGAAACCCGGTGGGCGACCGCCCATGGAGTGGCAAAGGGTCAGACTGAGGAGCTGAGAACCCATGTACACACTCAAGTTCACAGCGTCCACATCCCCTTTCCCTTTCTAGATGGGAACCTCCTGGGGGCCTGGACCCTGTGAGTTCTCCCCAGGGAAGACTGGAATGTGGACAGAGGAGCTAGGGAGTTAGACCAGAAGGGCTGGGAGCCGTGATGGGAGGTGAAGTCAGACTTGGAAAGGGGAGGGGGTGGGGGTGTGGTGCAGCTGGGTCTTGATTGCCCCTCTCTTCCCCAGCATCCCCACCTGGCCCCAGCCCATGATGCAGTCTGGAGTGCTGGTTCCAAGCTCCCCGGGGCTGGAGGACAGCTTCCGGGTGGAGGTAGGGGGCACCACTGGGATCAGGTGGCCTGAGGTCCAGGCCCGCACCTCGGTTCCCCCAGGCCAGTCTCCTTTCTCAGGGACTCACGAGAGCTCAGCCCTCTCCGCAGGCATCATCTGAGTGGCTTCCAGAGCCTGGAGCCCCGCTCTGAAGCAGGGCCCACCCTCTTCTGTTCCAGCTGCCGGAAGTGCCTTCTGCCAGGCGGCCCAGCTGCACCTGCAACTGCAGAGCAAGCACGACGCGGCCACCTGCTTCGTGGACGCCGGCAACGCGTTCAAGAAAGCTGACCCCCAAGGTGAGGGCCTCTGTGGACCCTGAGCACCAGCTGAGCCCCTCCAGAGAAGGCCTCAGGTTTTCTGCCACACCACGCCGGGCGGCACTCGCCCTGTCACTCGAGCACTGGCTGCCTTCCGCCTGGCGTCCGTCTGCCTCTCTCTGGCTCCCAGCCTCCGCCTCCCCCTCCCGCTCTGTGCCTGCAGCTGGTGGCGCCCCTCCTGGAGCCCGGGAGCATGTGGGAGTGGGCGTTACATCTCAGGCCGACCGCGTGCCCAGCAGAGAGGAAAATCTGTTCTGCTGTCAGAATTAACACGCAGAGGGGGCGGGAGGGGGTTCTGAGACCAGCCAGGTAGGAATCTCTGCCAAAAAAGGAGCGGAAATTATCCTGACCTGGCTTCCCTTACCCCCAGGGTGGGGGGATCGGAGAGAACCAAGCGGAGATGCGGTTGCCAGAGAGTAAGTTCCTTCAGATGAGAGCATGTTGGGGACCGAAGCCTGGTTTGGGGCTGACTCACTGTGAGGAAACCATGTTTGTCCCCCACTGGGCTCATTTAAAGTAGATGCACGGCCCAGCGGGTACCAGACTCTGGGATCTGGGGGGCTGGAATTTTAGTTTTTTCTTTTTAATCTTGGGGCCAGACATGGGTTGCCAGCTTTTAATTTTAACAAACAAAAGGCTTTTTTTTTTAAATGACCATATATTGTCACTGTCCACTCACAAGAGAATGGAAAATAGGCGAATATTAATTTTAAAAAAAAAATAGAGAGATGTATCATCTTGGAATAAAGGCTTGTCCTTCCCAAGAGAGGGCAGTTTGCACCAGTGCCTGGGGTCTCTCCAAGGATCTGTGAGCCCCAGTTCACATGCCAGCTCGGGGGACATTGGTGGCGAATTCGTCATCGCCACCGCGATGTTTTGGTTCCCAGTTGAGGGTTTGGTGTCTGTAAGGGCCAAGTACCTGTTCTCTGTCCCCAGTCTCGCTGGGCCACTCCTCTCTAGCCAGGTGTCTCTCAGATGTTGGCCTTGGTGGTCACGTGGCACGCTCAGCCTGGCTTGAACCGAGGGAAAACCTCACGACCGGCTGTGTCCTGCTGACTCTGCCCAAAGCTCAGCGCACCTGGCTGGTTAGCGCTGAGCTGCAGCAGGCCACGTGGTGATGTGGCAATGAGCCAGGGTTCAGGTCACACGGTGATGACCGTAGGTTTGTTTTCAGCTTGAATCACCCCAGAAAGTCTGTGCATCCCCCTCAGAGGGTCCCGCCCCTGCCCCAGTCTGCCTTCTTTCTGGGGAACTGGTCGACCTGGAAATGCTGCCCAGGCACCTGTGACAGACTTTGGGCCACCGCACCCGAGTGACTGGAAGGACTGGTTCCTGGGGTGGAAGCTGAGGCCGGGCTTTCAGCAAGTGCATAGGGCAGATTTGCTGTTTAAACAAGCCCCAGCGCTTCTGGTGGACAGGCCCTAGTGGGTACTAGCCTGTGGCGTCCTTCCCCAGCTTTTGAGCTGAAGCTTTTCAGCTGACAGTGGGCTCTGCAGCATGTGTAGGGGGCGCTAGGGCCCAGGTTGGGGTGTGACTCGTGCCTGGCCTCCAGAAGCACGGAGGATGGCCGAGGTGTCTAGTGGGCAGGCGGCGGTGGTTACATGTGACGTGCCCATCTTGGGGCACAGAGGGCAACTTGGTTTGTCTCAGCATCAGCCAGCCCGCTTCTCTGCCCTGGATGCTGAGGCTGGGAGGGGGCAGGTTTGGCACTAGGGGTGGCTCTCGCGGAACGGAAGGCCCCATGGCGCAGGGGAGAGCCTCATGGGCAGGGCCGGGGTCGGAGGTTCTTTTCGCTGAGCAGGGGGCGATGTTGAAGGGGCTCCCAGCACCTCTGCGTCATAACTGACCACCCCCCCACTCAAGGAGGGTGGGACTCACTGGTCTCCCAGGCCCGTGGGAGCCTGTTCCCCCGTGACCTGGGGCCATCAGCAGCGTCTTTTGGGTCTCCACTTCCTGGTCAGGGAAAGCAGAGACCACGTGTGAGTTAAAGCACAGACGGGCCGAGCCCTACACCAGCATGGGATAAATGTCTGGAAGGGGTGGCCCCGGCCCTTGTCAGGTGGGGGTCTGGCCTGGCTGCTTGCCTTGGGAATCAGAGCCAGAGGGCCCACGTGGATCCCTGCTGGGCTTCCCCACGCAGGCGGCTGGCTCACTGGGCCCTTGCTGGCCTCACCTGCCTCAGACATCTCCACCTGGGTCAGTGCTTCCTGCAGGAGTCCTGGAAGCCCCCCACCCGCCCCCCGGACAGGCAGCTGAGCCTGTGCCTCAGGGCCGCCAGGGCGGACAGCGGGATTCGGCGCCTGCCTTCGCTCTCCCTCTGGAGTCCGCCCTGAGCGTGGGCCGTGGTGGCCTGCCACCCCCGTGGTGGCTGGGGTGGGGAGGTGCCGCCGTAGCTGTCACTGGTCCCTGAGTTGCCCAGCCGGTTCCGGCAGTCGCTGTGAGTAGACTCGGGCCGGGGAGGCCCCTTGGCCGTCCGCTGGTGGCCAGGCACAGGGGTGTGCACGCCCACTCGCCCTCCTGTCTGCTCCCTCACCTCCCTGCCGCTCTCTGTGTCTGCTGTGTAGCAGGCACGTGGCATCTTCCTTTTACCCATTCTGCTGCTTCATGGAGTTCTGCGATTTGCCCCTCTTTTACTAAGAAGTCCCATCTCCCTAAGGCCAGTGCCTTCCCCTGTCTGGGCCTGAGCACCACCCTCACCCCACCTGCCTCCCAGGCTCCAGGTTTCCGCAGGTGGATGGTGGGGGTCAGGTTGCTGGGGTTTGCCATGCTTGTCCAGGGCTGTGTGGGGCTGTCCACGGCTGGGGTCCCAGAGACTGGAGATAAACTGGTTGTAGCCGCGTGTCAGCAGCTTGTCTGCTAGCGCGCCAGCTGGGGTGTCAGCTGGCAGCCTGCGCTTCCAGAGACAGCTGTCCTGGAGCCAGGGGCCTCAACCCTGTGTGAAGCCACGCTGCTGGCTGTGCCTAAGCCGTCCTCCCCCATGGCAGGGGCCTTTTGGCTGAGAGCACTCAGGCCAGCGCCAGTGGGCCCTGGGCGGCCGCTGTGGTGGTGGCGGCGGGGCGGGGGCTCCTGTCTTGCCCGGGAGCTTCCAGCCTCTCTGCGTCCAGGGCTCTGACCTCGCCAGGGGCAGCCTTTGCCCCCTCGGCCTGCAGAGACCAAGCTGTGCGCCCCCAGCATTCCGGGAGCGGGAGCCCCCGAGTCGCATCCAGCCCCCCAGGGTGGCGGACAGGGCAGGATGCGGTGTGCAGAGTCCGTGTGCTGCAGCCCTGCCGCCTGGCTTTTAGCATCCTCACCACCGCGCTGTTAGCTCATCAGTTGCTTCGGGAAATGCTCTGTCACAGAGCGTGTGAGAGTGTGTGTGTGTGAGAGACAGTAACACTGCTTCCTCCGGCTGTATTTGTCTGCAGCGTTCTCTCCTTTTTCTCCTTCTCTCCTGCCACTTTTTCCTCTTCCTTACTGCCCCAGGCTTCCACCTTTCAGCCTCACCACCTTCACCCTGTGGTGTACATTCTCTGAATCTTTTGGGGGTCCCCCGAGGCCTTGCACCCAACCTCCCAAGCCTCCATCCCCCAGAATAGTCCCCCAGCATAGCTCTCAGACACCCCCTTTTGGCCTGTGAATTGGGGGGTGGGACTTGTGGACTCCCTGAAGGACCAACCACAGGTCTGAGGCTAAGAGCCTCTGTTGATGCATCTCCCTGGGCGATGAGACCTTGAGCCCTCTTGAAAGCAGGCACCGGGCCTGGGCCTTCCTGGTGGCATCTCAGCCCGGCGGGCCCTGCTGACGTTGAAGCCCTAGCGGCAGGCCCGGAGCCTTCCCGATGCCCTGGGCTGCATGAACGCTCAGCCATGCCCCAGCTCAGAGCCCGCCCACCGTGGTCTGTCCAGGCTCTCTGTCCTCCTCCTACCTCCCCCAACGCCCTGTCCTCCCGAGATGCATTAAAATGACGTTTAAAAAACATCCACCCGAGAGCTTATCTCTCTCTGCTAGAAAATGCCTCCCACTCATGCTTCTCTCTCCTCCAAATAACTTGTCAAAAAAAAGAGCACCTTTCTCAAAGTTCCAAATTAGCGCCGCGTGAGAGGATACGACAGAGGCACCCCGGCGCTTCCTCCCGAGCGCCACCCACTGTGTGTGTTGTCGGCGACACCTGTGGTCTGAGGAGCTGGCAGGCAGCGGTGCCGGGGATACGGCGGAGACCCCATGGCGGGGGCCTCAGGTCACAGCACCCAGCCGCCTCCTGCCACGGTGGAGGCCAGGCAGGGGCAGGACACATGGCTGCTTCAGGGTCCCACCATGGAAGGGTGACGGAAGGACCTGGTTGTCCCTCGTGTTGGCTGCGGCTACCCTCTGTCCCACGGTCACTGGGAAGGTGGTGACATCGTGGTGACCTCGGGGCAGAGGGCAGCCTTATGGACAGGGCTCCCCTGAAAGCACGTGCCCAGCAGGTCACAGTCAGCAGCATGAATGAGTCAGGCCAAGTTTCTCGGGGCTCGGGGGCCCCCTGCCCCCCGTGCGCACCAAGCCCTCCGCGGCGGCCCTGCGCCTCTGCTGAAACTTCACCTTCTCGTTCCTCCTCCTCACCGCCCTTGTTCTCTCTCCAGAGGCCATCAACTGCTTGATGCGAGCGATTGAGATCTACACAGACATGGTAAGGGCCGCCGCATATCCTGGCTCCCTCCCTCCCCTTACCCCACTTCAAGCCTGCCTATTGCCTGCCCCCCTTCCCTCCCATCCCCTGGCCCCAGAGCAGACGAGAGACGGGAGGGGAGGCAGAGGCGGGCAGGGAACTGTCACTGGCGCCGGGCTGAGGTGGCTGGGTCCTCACACAGCTCCGTGCCAGCCTGGCTCCTGGTGGCAGCTCCCAGCACATGAGAGGGCTGGACAGCCCCTCCCCAGGTCCTGTCTCCAGCCCCCCATAGGCCATCATTGTCCTCACTTGAAGGCATTACCGCTGTTGGGGCCCTCACGTGTCCATGGAGTTTCCCTTTCCCCAGCCTCCCCCGGCCTAGAGTAAGCTCGGCCCCCGCCTGCCCTGGGGAGCGTCCTCATCGACAGATGAGGCCTGGCTGCTGGTCCGAGCCTGGAGAGCCAGCCTGAGGCGCCAAGCCAGGCCCCATCCGTGTCACGTCCACATGGGCCGATCGCCCGTCCTGCCCCGGCGGGTCCTGCGATGCTGTGACCGTGTAGCCGTCCCCGCCGGGTGCTGCAGGAGACACTGCGCTGGGCGGTTGAGCCTCTGGAGCGGCAGGCACGCTGACCGCCACTGGGTGGAGGCGGGCAGGAGGTGCTCAGCCGCTCTGGGAGCCGGCCGCCTTGGGGAAGGCCCTGGGCGCCTGCGGGGGACGCTGTAGCACGGGTGGGGAGAAGGGCCGTCTGACCACACGGGAGGGGAGGTCGGGAGGCAGGCTCTCTCTCGGGCAGCGGGGACTCTTGACGTTTGGCCCAGAGTCCAGGGCTGTTCCTCCCGCCTCTCTGGACCAGTCACATGTGCCGCCGGGCCAGGGCCTCTGGCCAGTCCTGGTGCCCGTATTTCCCATGTCACCCTATCTGCTGTGCCCCCATGGAGGCTGGGTGTGGGGGGCATGCCCACGGCCACCCAGTCGGGGCAGCACTCAGACCCAGGCCTGTCAGGCAAGAGCCTCCCTCGCAAGCCTTGTGCCTCTTGGGACCCTCCTTGGCGGACCCCCCTCCCATGAGTAGCCGAGGGCTGAGAATCCAGTTTCGGGGGACTGGGGCCCGAGGTGGGGGGCGTGTGGTTGGGCTGGGCAGAGCACTCGGGACCCCCTCGTCGCTGACGGCCCCTTCTCATGTCTCACCCAGGGCCGCTTCACCATCGCAGCCAAGCACCACATCTCCATCGCTGAGATCTACGAGACGGAGCTGGTGGACATTGAGAAGGTGGGCGGCAGGGGGCCCAGCCTGGCCAGTGGCGGGGAGGGCTGCTGCTGCCGGTCCTCTGGGACCAGTCTGGGGGCCTGGGGCGTGGCAGAGCTGCTGGGCCCTCAGGCGATGAAGACCGCCTGAGCCCCTCCCCCTCTCCCCCACCCCATGTGCCCCAGGCCATCGCCCACTACGAGCAGTCTGCAGACTACTACAAAGGCGAGGAGTCCAACAGGTAACCCGGGCGCCCCCTGCCCGCTCCCGTCCCTGGCGAGGGCCCCGGGCCCCGCCTCCACTGACCCCCTGCCCCTCTCTGCCCCTCTCAGCTCGGCCAACAAGTGTCTGCTGAAGGTGGCCGGCTACGCAGCGCAGCTGGAGCAGTACCAGAAGGCCATCGACATCTACGAGCAGGTGGGGACAGCAGGGCCTGAGCCTCACTCTCTGGGTCGGGCACTGCGCCCCATCCTGCTGGCCGGCGCCCCTTCTCCCCACCTCCCACCCTCCCCTGACTTCTCTGCAGCACCCTCGGTCATCCCCACGCCCTCAGCTTGGACTCAGCCTGGCTGAGCACCCTCCACGCATGACCCCGTGTGGCGTCATCACGCTCTCCCTAGACGAGTCTTCCTACACTGCTCACCAGGGCCTCCCAGGCAGAGCGAGGCCAACTCCCAAATGGGCAGAGAGTGGAAAGAATCGAGAGGCCCGCGATGGCTGATAGCAGCTGAGGAGCCTGCAGAGAGGGCAGGAGGGGGCGTCCCCTGGGTATGCATGCTCCCTCCTGGGCGGGGCCCGGCCCCCTGGTGGGCTCAGTCTGGCTGGGAGACAGGCAGGCAGGTGGCCTCGGAGGAGTGCGGGGCAGGCACCGCCTCTCATGTTCCGCAGCCTGCCGCCCCTCTGCCCACTGGCGTGCCAGCCTCCTGTCAGCCCGACAGCGGGGCCGCCGCCCCCATCACCCACTCTGGTGCCTCTGGGAGCCCACGGACAGCTGGCCTCGGCCCTGGGGCCACACACCCACCCCCGGCACTCCCTGGTCCTGGGTCTCTCAGACCAGATGCGTACTTTCCCGGGGCTCGTCTCTGGCTTCCTTGCCCTCAGGGTCCTGGGTTCACAGGGCGTCACTGGGCATGGACCTAATTCCCAGCTGTCCCCCAAGTGCCTGGCAGTGATCCAGCCCTCTGGCTGCCTACCGCCTTGTGCCTGCAGGTGGGGACCAACGCCATGGACAGCCCACTCCTCAAGTATAGCGCCAAGGATTACTTTTTCAAGGCTGCCCTCTGCCACTTCTGCATCGACATGCTGAACGCCAAGGTAAGCCCAGGCCCCGGGGCCCCCCAGAGTTACCCCACATACACACAGGGTGAACGGCAGACCCCGGGCCCTCCAGAGTTACCCCACATACACACAGGGTGAA